>NC_090940.1:650120943-650745943 GCF_040938575.1 Ambystoma mexicanum | reverse complement strand
CATCACAGCTGGTGAATCGAGATGAGCACTGATAAGAAACGAAACTGCGTTGAACGAAAAGTAGCAAGGGGAGTATTGAACATTGAGCAAACAAAGAACTGTTCTTATTGAAGGGGGGGGGGAACCAGCAGCAGAGGAGTCTGGCACCACGTGGGTGGTCACTCAAGAACCTCTGGGCGATTACCCGAAGGTAGAAACTGACCCCCTTCTTGCCTTTCCCAAGGACGTCTGCTTCAGGTAAAGTGGCCATACAGGGGTCTTGTAAAATCCTCTGTATAGTCGAAAGTCTTTGACCAACAGATGATTGTGAAGTTAAGGGAAGTGACTCCTGCATCACAAAAGTTGAAGCAGAAACTGTGTAACTCACAAGATTGGCAGAAGTGAACCCGAACGAGGGACATTGGCAAAAAGGGGGGTGAGGTCTACAGTCCCGAAAACTGTGTGTTGACAAGAGTGAACCCGGCAGAGGGATGTCCACCGTAAACTGTTGAAAAGACATTAAGATTTGTGAATATCACTGATGAACTGGTGTTAAAAGATAAAGTGAACCCAACGAAGGGAAGCTAACCTTTGAAGGCCACAAGCGACATTGATTGCCAAAAAGGTTCTGAGCCCGAACAAGGGTGATCTAAGGGGTGAACGGCCATCACCCAAAGATTATGCGCAGTAGAAAGGAACTTTTGTTAATGAATTTTGAACCTGACAGATCCTTGAAACCAGGAGAAAACAACTTTCAGGGATTCTGGTATTGTTGAAGAACTTCCCAGGGATCTGAGCCCGGAAAAGGGGCAAATCCAGAGGTGACAAGGCATCACCTAAACTATAAGTAGAAAGGAACATTTTGTTTATCGATTCAAACTCCATCAGGTCCTCGGAGGCAAGAGGCTTCTTTTTGCGGAAAAGGGACTTACCCGTCAAAGTCCCTGATTGCTGAGGGCGGAACTGTTGGCTCGTGCTGGGTAGGCTCGAGCGTGTGCTGTGCTCCACAGTCTCACCTTATCCCGTGCTGAAAACACAGGGAAAGGAGATCCCAACCACTGCATCCTGACCTATTCTTTGTGCACCCTTCTTTCTTAGGAACAGATTCCCATACTTGTTTTGCATTTAGCCTAAGGATTGGCAATAGGTTTTGCTTAGTATATGCCCTTTTATTTTGACAAGATGCCACAAGGACTGCCTTATTGTTTCATGGTCGATGCTTACTCCCATCTTAGATTTAGGTTTAGATTAGGCATTTTTCCAACATACCTTTACAGTTTAATAAACACCCTTGAGCTGTGATCACTTGTGTCGGTCTTTTTTTTTTTAATTTGTTTATTTGTTCTTGGTTTAAACAAACCTTTACAAAATCGATCTTACAAAATAACACTTTTTTAAAATGAAAAGAAAAAAAAGAACAAAACACTGTTAAGAATTTACAATCAAAATCATAACGAAAGCATCAGAAACCGAACCATGTACACATTTAGAAAAGATAAAAACATTTCTAACTCAAATCACATACTGTTTTTAAAAACGTAATTAATCGAATAATCAGAGTCGATGAGTAACCATTTCTCATTCTATACCATATGAACTTAGGGTCATTACAAGTACCATTATCAAATAACTCCATAAAATAATCTGATCTTTGTTTACGCAAATAGGAACATTTCACCAAAATATGTTCTAAAGTCTCTTCCATTTCTGAGATGTTACAAAAGCGACACCATCTCTTTTCTTCCAAAGGATTCCTTAAGTTTAATATACTACGAGTGTACATAACATTAAGTCTAAATCGCATAAAAGAATTTCTATACTTTCTAGATGGATATTTGTTTAAGTAGTTTTCCATAACCATATCAAGTTTCCAGAAAGAGTGTACCTGATTATACAATTTAGAAGCATATACCTTTGATTTGGTAAGAGACCAATCCATCCCTTTTAAAATCCTTTTACATTTGTTATTTTTATTTATCACCGTGCATTTAGCTATACCACAGTCCTCAATCGTGGATTCAATGGATTTATTTAGGTCAAGCATAAAAGGACATGAAGTGTCGATGCCTGCTTCCAAATAAAAGTTTGTGGGGCCTAATAACCTACATTTTCTCCATAACATGCATCTTTTGGTTACAACAAGTGAATGAAGTGATTGTAAACCCAATTCATACCTTAGCACTTCAAAGGATATACAGCTAGGCAGAAAGAATAATAGACCCCTCCATATTAGACTTTCCAGAGATTTCAGAAAGTCTACAATACCTACATGATAGAATTCCAAACCATAAGTGATCCGCGGGACCACCATTCTTAAATAAAACTCTCATCGGTTTCAAAGAAAACCCCCCAAATCTTCTCTCTAGCATTCTCATCTGTCTTAGGGCCACCTCTGCTTTAGTCTTCAATTGGTTTTTGAGTAAACTGACTGATTCTACGCCTGTAAAACAGTATCCAAGAAACTTGAATGCTTTCTGTATCTTAATTCGCTTACCCTCACAAAACCAAGAGTAAGAATCTTGTTTCTTGTTTACTCGTCCCATTCGTATAATAGTCGTTTTATCAGGATTGATTTTCAAAAACAAATTGCGTATAAATTGTTCAAAAATGACAATCAGTCGCTGTAAGCCCACCTTGGTATTGTCCATGAGAATGAAATCGTTGGCATAAGCCAACCAAGATATTTCCTTCCCATTCAATTTAGGCGAAATCAAACCTCCATTTACAAAAGCAAATTGGGCTCCACTAACATACAGATTAAAGATTGTCGGTGCCAACATGCACCCTTGGCGTAGTCCGTTATTGGTTACAAACTCTGTGGATAGATCTCCCCCCGCATTCATTCGTACCACTAGTCTTGTGTCCGTGTACAACTCTATAACGATGTCTAATAAATGGTTTGGCATTTTTAAGGATTGTAATTTGTGCCATACCCTTTGTCTGTCCACAAGATCAAATGCCTGGCTAAGGTCCATAGATGCAACATAAGTTTGGCCCTTACCTTTAGTCCAGGTTTTACTTTGCAGACATTTCAAAATCAATCCACCACAGTCAGTACCACAATTTTTTCTAAAGCCAATTTGATTCATACTCAAGATCTGATTCTGATCCATCCATCTCTGAATATCAATAAGAACCAAAGAAGCAAATATTTTGGAGTCCGAATCTGCAATCGCTATCGGTCTGTAGTTGGTGGGCAATAATCTTGAGCCTTTTTTAAATATCGGAATAACCACAGAGACTCTCCAAGAAAGAGGGATAGTTTTCGACATACACACATCCTTAAATAGAATACATAATATTTTTGCCCACAATAATGGGTTACATTTCAATACCTTATTACTTAAGTTATTGAGGCCTGGGGCCCCCGTGTTTTTAGATTTCATTATAAGACTCCTAATTATATCCACCTCGCATCTCATAGACCATTCAGAAGATCCCAATCTCAGAAATGCTTGACTTTGTTCATTGGATTTATATAGCTCTGCAAAATGACCCACCCAAGTACTTTCAGGAATTGGGTTTACCGTTGTCATCACCTGAGATGAATCAACATTGTTCATTAATTGCCAAACGTTTGAGGATGTCACCCCCCTCATAGCATTCAAAATACTTTCTCCATCGCGTTGGGCAATGATACCTTTATGGCTAATCAGCCAATTTGTATAAGATTGTTTCAGATGTTTAATATCAATCCAGGCACTGGCATCAATTCTACTCAATTTGCGTAGTCTACGGATCTCCCTATTCAGCTCTCTTTTTCTTTCATAGACCTCTATATCCATAGAGTGTCTATGGAGTATGGGTTGAGTTTTTTTTATCATACTTCATTACACTTTTAATTTTGGTTCCAATAGTAGAATTGATTTCTAGTACAGAGAACATTTGGAGACGTTGTTCCAACTTAGTGTTATCGTATTCAGCAACCAGAGTCGATATAAATTTATTGGTAGTGTTAAAAGACCATTTTATTCTATTGTTGGCAGTATTGACCAATAGTTCCTTATTGTAACTTCGTTTAGTTTTCTCATAAATTGTAGATTCGAAGTCAACTATCAGCATACAATGGTCACTCGTCGCCACATTTCTTACTTCTAATTTGGACATTGAATAACTCAGTTTGGCACTCAGAAAAATATAATCAATCGTGGACACACAACCTCTCGTATTCCAAGTATAATGATCATTGGGTATCTGCTTTAGTCCCCACATTTCAGTATATTTAAGCCATAAAAAGCCTCCAAGTTTCTGGTTGCCAAACAAACTAGATGCTACTTGGAGATACAAAAGTTCTCCTGTCAGTTTATCTACGCTACAATCAGCATTAAGGTCACCTGCTATAATAATCTGACCATCAAAGTTTGTTAATGTCCACTGGTCAATTATAATACCTAGATCGATTAAGTTAGTTTCGAGCTGTTGATCTCTTAATTCATTGGCATTCCAGTATACATTAATGACCAGTAAAGAGAAACAGTTCGACTTCTCACCAACCACATATTCCGTAATGAGAAAGGAGTGACCTTGTTTCTGAGAATTTATCTTCGAGATACTTGACGAAACTTTAGATGCAGTAAATATACCACCCTTTGGTCTACCTTTTGGTCCCTTTTTGGCACATAGGTCGTCCACCACAAAGTCTACCAAACCTACACGCGAAGTAAGCCAAGTTTCCTGTAACATTAAGAAATCAAAACCATGCAACTCTCATCAGTTGTTCATTATTGAAAAGATTGAAGTTGCCTCGCGAATTCCAGCAAAGCAGCTTCAAATTGTGTTTACTAGCTATGCAGGTTTAACCAATTCTTTTAGGTTGGAGATTGCATCACGCAATGATAGTGCCAGCCATCTCCAATCTTGTTTTTCTAAAACTTCATCATTACTTTGTTTCGGGGGGTATTTTGCCTGTTCAGAACCTTCTTGTACTCAGGGTCTTCCTCTATCTAGGGCTTGCTCAGTGGTTGCTAAGTCATTGAAGGGGAAAAAGATCAAACCCCATGCGTTGCAGTGCTTCTGCCTCCTTCAAAATCATTGAACGAACTAAAGGGGATGGAATTACCAACCTTACAAAGTCTATTCTTTCATTATCTATAAAATCAACCAGATGAATATCAGCTGAAGTGATAAGTTTGAGTTCAGGTACCCCCGCAAATAGTGAAAGAATATAAGATCTATTCAATGGTTGATTTCTCTCGTCTTTAAACAATGAGCATAGAATCAGTCCCGGCATCGTTGGAAAAGCCAAAGGTCTAGACTCTTGAACCTGATTTTGATCATATGGAGGTTTTTCGTTGTACCATTTATCCTCCCCTCTTACATAAGAGCGATATTCACGTTCGTTCCTCTCTTCATAGGACAAGACCTTTTCTCTATTCTCACATGTAAGAGGTGCATCTTTATTCCGCAACCTTTTATTATCTTCCACAATATCCTGCATATTTTTTAGCAGTTCACCAATTAGATCTCGTTCATTAGCCTTATGATCTTTCGTTATGTCAGTCAAAGCTTCATTTGATTTAAATTTATCCGATACAACCCTGGTTGGTTTCTCTGTTTGTGATACCAGTCCATCACTTTTAGTGTATGGGATATCACTCTTAACATTATTAGCATCATTTTTTTCTTTCAACCTTTTGTTTTCAATCATCAAATCCTGCATGTTTCTGAGAATATCCTCCACATATAGCTGCATCTTTGTTGGGGAGGGATTGGAGTTGGGAAATCCTTCCTTATTACATTGAAGTGAGGATATTTCATCTAGTTTGTTACCAGAAGTAACAGACGTTTTGCTTGTAAATGACAGAGTGTTATCTTTCAGAGTATCTTTATGATATAAACCAGTATTTACCGAGTGAACAATTGGCCTTGTTCTGGGCTTAGTTAACTCACCATGGTCACCAGATAGTTGGTTTTTAGTAATTTGATCAGTACCAGAGTTATTTTCAGAGATCTTGTTAGTTTCATCTGTCTCTCGTATAGTTACACCCTTACCCTCAATGGTAGGTGATACTTTAAAAATCTTAAAAATGTCACTTAGCCCATTTTCCAGACTCTTGTTCTTCACAAGTAAATCCGTTGGTTTTTTCTTTTTCATCACTTCATATATGCCATCCATTCCTTCTTCATACTCACTCTGGGTCGCCTGATCTAAGGAGGTTCTCCCAGTTTCCAACATAATCGTATGCCTGTCACCCTTTTGTAAGGCCATATCGGCAGTTACATCTTCTACCTCCTCATCAATCATATGCCTCATATCCAGATCTCTTAAGTATTTCCTTGAGGATTTATTCTTGAGGTCAGCCTTTTTTGATTTATTATTATTTTTTTTGGCTTGTTTTTTAGCTGCCCTGGATAGCGTATTGCCCGTCTCGGGGTCTATAATTATGATCTTTGGGTCGTTTTTGGGTATAGCTACAGCCTTCTTTGCCACAATATCCGAAAAAGTGGGAACTCTCTCAGTATTCATGGGTATTATTTTTTTTTCAACAATTCGGAGGAATCAGACGGACTCGACATCTGCCCTTCATCTTCCACATTACCCCAACATTTCTCTTCGACTGCCCTCATTGTCATGGACTCCTTTTAGTAGGGGCATTAATAAATCAGATAAATCTTTAGGTCATACCTTTATACTTTTCACTATTGGTGTAAAGGCATCTGATATAGATTTTGGAATCTTGTCAAAAGCTGATACTAATGTCGTCAGCAATTCATTATTTTTCCTCAGTTCAGCCAGAATTGCTCTAATAAAGATACCCAACATGGTCATGGTATCTTCCATATGTGGAAATTCGTTGACACCCCCAGAGTTTGTCATATATGGGATCCAGCAAGTTATCGTCCGAAATAAAGATGGCGGGAGTGTCTAGATCAAGAATGCCCATCCCATCAGTGATTTTTTCTTTAAGTGTGTTACTACGCGTCTCTTCAGTTATATCATCCCCTTGCTGTAATTCGCCACATATCCCTTCTATCTCATGATCAAACATTGGTTGGGAAGGGTCCAGATTTCCATCATTGTTTCTGATTTCTGCTGAGCAGTCTTGCGCACATTGTAACATTTCTTCCTCATCTACACAAGGGGCAGGTAGGGGTAGGGCAGCCGCACGGGCTAAACTGGCCCTGCGAGTGCTGACGGCATTAAAGAAATCCGCTCTATGATCTTTACGGAGAGCGTTTAATTTAAATTTACCCATATCGCTATTATTGTTGGAAGAAATGATATCTTCTATCACAGTCTACTAAAGTCTAGATATTAGTTGAAACTTTCCCCCTGCACAACAGAATATTCAACTCTCATTAGGAAAGCTTCAAAAACCTGGCACCACCTAGGATATAGATTTAAAAACTAAAACAAAGTCATTTAGCAAAACAAAAAACACAAACCGCGAACAGCAAACAGCGCTTTACTGTGCTTCCCGGTGCGCGCGCGAGTGCGCTGCACCATGGGAATTTGTAGAAGTGAAAAAGTGCCCGAGGCACAAAATAGGCGGAGCCACCAACGCATACTAGAAAAACAATAGAAAAGAAATTGTAAATACAATGTAAGACAAAGTCCATATGGCAAAGTCCGTTTGTAGTCCAGGAGAAAAGAAAAAAGACCAAGAGGAATGTTTCACACGCTCAATCACCTCCAGGCAGCGTGGTGCAACTGCTAAAGACGTCCTCCGGCCCGATACTTCGTGAATTCAGTAAGAGACTTCACGAGCACTGTATATACGATCCTGACTGGCCAGCAAACAGCGCTTTACTGTGCTTCCCCGTGCGCGCGCGAGTGCGCTGCACCATGGGAATTTGTAGAAGTGAAAAAGTGCCCGAGGCACAAAATAGGCGGAGCCACCAACGCACACTCCAGGCAGCGTGGTGCAACTGCTAAAGACGTCCTCCGGCCCGATACTTCGTGAATCCAGTAAGAGACTTCACGAGCACTGTATATACTATCCTGACTGGCCAGCAAACAGCGCTTTACTGTGCTTCCCGGTGCGCGCTTGTGTCGGTCTTTACTGTTGCCTCCATGAGTGCCTTGCATGTTCCATACACAGCGCCTATTGGAAACAACGCGCTCTGCTCTCCCTCACAGATAGTGGCTCACTGCGCTGCTCCAAACGCTTACTCTACAATAAACAAAATCTTCTGACTTGCTCGCATGAAGTACGTGCGTAATTTAGGGTCCTTTACTGGAATAGCTTGCAACTGACTTCGGAGGCTGTAAATTCAATTTAGACTGAATAAAGGTCTTAGTTCATACGCAAGTCCTCTTTAGAAGCTGAGTTTTTCATAACAGTTCAGTTAGCATTTTCAAACAACTTGTTAGGTTATTTTGGAAACTATGTACAATTTAACTTTCAAAAACACTTGACTTTCATAGAATGATTCTCTAGTTTGCTACTTCACTTATCTGAGAACTTCTGATTCTTCTCATATGACCGGAGGTCTCGCTAAAACGTCTGCTTTCCTGAAAATATCTCCACCTGCTTTCTATATCGTTTAATACTGGAGCTCTGGATTCTGTGATGTACCTTGAGCTTAACAGGAATGAAAGTCATTTTAGAACCCAAACTACCTCACAATGACCTCTAAACCAATCATTGCTGCTCAGCAAGTCCACCATCTTTAATTGGGACTATTCCTGAATCCTAAAAAAGTATTGTTAAGGAAAAATAGAAGTAGTCCAGCCCCTAAATACCCACACTAGGCAAGAGACTTGAGATCAAGCACTTCCCTTGTGCAGAACACACCTCTTCCATACCCTCAGCTTCCTTTTAGCTGGGATACTTAATGGGAACCTGACAATGCAATATTATTGGTTGCAAGAGCACTCAAATTCAACACAGTACCAAAGAGTTTCAAAATGTTTGATCGATTTTAAAGACACCTCCTGTTATTCTGGTAACAGGCATTACACCCCGTCGATGGGGCTGAATGAACAGCTTGTGAGCTGGAGATGTTTCCATCCCTTCCGCCCACCACTTGGTGGCAATTCCTTTTGCAGAAAAAGGGCAGTCAGAGCCCCTTGCCCTCATCAGAATGCAATGCAATTTATGTTCGTTCTGATTTACTCCATGGACATTTAAGTTGGGCTCCTTAAATGGACCCCTATTTTGTATGAGAGGGGCCGAGGGAGCAACGTGTTGCTGAACCGTCCTTATACGATCTATATTCCAATTCATCTGTTCTCACAACCTGCACCGATACTGCGGGCAGTACAAATGAGTCTGCATTGGTTTTAACGCAGATTGGGGGACCATCTTCCCTATGCAACATATTACCCAAGGGATTTCCCCCTTCTTGGTTGTGCCTGCCTATGGACTGTGTCTGAAGAACAGGAATTACTTGTGCACCGTTGAAAACCCACTGTCAGCACACCTGTAGGGATGAACCCATTTACCGATGCCGGCAGAGGCAGGCTTTGTGTCCCCCTACTAATTTGTATATCTTATATTTCTGCATCGATGATCTCAAGGAGAAGGCGTGCTTGAGTGCCCCTTTCGACCTTGTTATTAGTTTGTTTGTTGGTTTGTTTATATTACTTATATTGCGCACCAGACCCAGGGGTAACCGGGCGCATTTTATAAGACAACTCAAAGCTTGGTTACAAGATCACATGGCAAATAAAGCAAACAGGAAACATATAAAGTAATAATATACAAAATATACAGGAATATACAACGGGCGAAAATGAGGATGCATGTATTTACGGTCCTAATCAGAAGCTACTAGGGATTAAATAAGTCTAGGCAGTGGATGATCTATTGTGTGTCTTCATTTTTGATCCACGTTATGAGGTTGTGTCGGAAAGTGAGGAAGGGTTGATCCGTCTTCAGGGAGGGTGGTAGGGAGTTCCAGAGTTGAGCTGCTTTCACCTGAGAGCTGCAGCCACCAACTTTAGTCAGTTTAACTCTAGGTATAGATATGTTGTTGGAGTTAGCGGATCTGGTGAGTCTTGTAGGTTTTAATCTCGTGAATCTCGCAGAGAGGTACTGCGATGCAGCGTTGTTTAGGCATTTGTGGACCAAAGAGGCGACTTTTAGTTGGATTTTCTCCTGAGTAGAAAGCCAGTTATTGGCTCGTCTAAATTCGGTGATGTGGGCTCTCCTGGGAATACTAAGTGCTGCTCTAAGCGCGTTGTTCTGCAAAATTTGAATTCTTTTGATAACTTCCTTATTATCCCCAATATAGAGCGAGTTGCAGTAGTCCAGCTTTGCTAATCGCGAGAGTGATGCAGCTGTTGTTCGATAGGAAGGGTTTGCCTGCTCTTATCAATTTACAGGTATAGGCGGTTGCGGAAGCCATCGCATTGACCTGCTTGTTGAAAGAGAGGGTGGAGTCCAGGTAGAAGCCCAGGGTTTTTACCGCATGGGCGGTTGTAATTTGGTTGTTGTGAATGTTAAAAGAGGAGTAGTTGGGGCCCAGTTTTTTGAGGGTGGGGGGTGTGCCCAGGATGATGATTTCAGTTTTGTCATCATTCAGGCATAGTCCGTGAGTGGCCATCCATGCCTGGATGATGAGATACACTCTGTTCACCAAGGCCAAATCCTTGTCGTAATCACCGGTAAGTGGTAGGAGAATCTGGGTATCATCTGCATAATTAGTGTAGGTGATACCAAGAAGGTCCAGATCATCGAAAAGGAGCTTAGTGAAGATGTTGTAGAGTGTAGGAGAAACACAGGATCCCTGGGGCACACCACATGTTATGGGGATGGAGTCTGCTGCCGCAGTAGAGGAGAAAACTCTCATGGTCCTATTATTGAGCAAGGATTGGATCCAATTTGTGGCTTCTTCTGAGAAGTGCGCAGCTATATTCAAGTGCCTACAAAGGGCCTTGTGGTCAACAAGGTCAAATGCAGCTGATAAGTCCAGGAGGAGGAGTAAGGCTGGTTTGCCTTGATCCCTTAGCTCATCAATTTGCGCCTTTAGGTCTAAGAGGGCAGTTTCGGTCCCATGCTGGGGACGTAAGACAGACTGCCGTACTCCTTGTAAATTGTTGGATTCAAGGTGGTTCTGTATTTGTGAGTACGCCACTTTGTATATGATTTTTAAGAGGAATGGCACAGTAGTGATTGGGCGGTAGTTTGTGGGTATGGCAGGGTCTAGCGTCTGTTTTTTAAGCAATGGGAGTACCCAAGATTCTTTTAGGTTTCTAGGTATGGAACCTGTTGCGAATGAGGCGTTAATGAGTTTTGAGATAAAGGGAGCCAGGTCTCTAGCTGCGTCCTTTATCAGTTGGGCTGGACATTGCTCCCCCTGGCAGTTAGATGGTTTGAGTGACAGTATGATTTTTTCTGTCTCAATAATAGATACTTTAGTGAACTTGAAGCGAGGGTTGTTGATGTTATTTTTGGGAGGGGTGATAGCTGTTTTGGCCTTAGTATCTAGACTGAGCGAGGATTTTTTCGAGGCAATTTTAGATTGGAGAGTTGTCACTTTGTTAGTTAGGGCTTGCTGAATGTTAGTGCACCATATTTTGTCTTTGACACAGTTGTTAGGCACTGGGATGGGGGATTCTATTTCCTTTAGGATAATGAAGAGTTCCTTCATGCTGGGGTTGGCTTGGGCTATTCTAGTGTTGTAGGTTTCCCATTTAGCCGACAGTATTTCCTTTTTGTAGAGGGTAGATATGTCTCTCAGAGTGCTCTTATTTTCTTCCGATGGTTGTAGTTTCCATGCGACTTCGCATTTAGATGGGGGATGTACCAGGAGTTGCGGTGGGCTTTGGGTTTGCTGCGTCTTATTTTGAATGGTGCAATTATGTCCAAGGCAGAGGACATAATTTTGTTGTACTCATTCACTAGAGTTTCAGGGTCCAGGTTGTCTGGTAGTGAATTAAGTGTGGGTAGGATGAGCGGGAGTAGGTTATCTGGGGTGATGTTTTTCTTGTTCCTGGTTGGGATGGATGGATGGATGGTGCTGGTTGGACTGCGGTGGCCGTAGGTCTGACCGTTTCTAGAGCAAATGTTATAAGGTGGTGGTCTGTCCAGATTAGTGGGGAGATCGATAGGATGGAGGCATTACAGTTGTGGTCTGCCACCCAATCAAGTATTCTGCCCTTGTTGTGGGTTGGGTGAAGTACTTTTTGTGAGAAGCCTAATTCAGAGAGTAAGTTAGCCACTCTGCTTTCCTGTGGGCCGTTTTGGTCATTAAAGCCTAGGTTAAGATCCCCTAGCAGGATGACTTGTGATGATTGTTTTAGGTTATGCGATAGAATGGTGGGGATATCTTCCTCGAAGGTTCCAATAGGGCCTGGAGGTCTATAAATAAGATGGATGGTGAGGGTTTGGGAATTGTTAATAGCAAATTTGGCTGTTAGGATTTTGCAAGATTTAGTGTCATTCGAGGGAGCAAGCCTGGTGGATAAGTTGGATTTGACAATGAGGGCTATGCCACCTCCCCGGGCTTCACTTCTGTCTGCTCTTAGGATGGTGTAGCCGTTGGCGATTGCTAACATGATGGTTGGTCCTGCGGCGGCATGTAGCCAGGATTCCGTGATGGCCAGGAAGTCAAGGTTTTCGGTCTGGATGAGATCAGCAATCTCAATGGCATGAGCAATCAAGGACCTAGCATTGATTAGTGCACCTTTTAGGTGTGGGATGGTGGATGGAGATGTGCATATCTTTTCTTGGGTTGTGACAGAGGTGTGCATACGTGCATTCTGTGTCTTCAGGTTTAGGCTATGTGGTCTTTCTATATCCCTATTAGGAGTGGGTTTGCTACGGTTAGATGCGGTCAGCGTTCTGGCGCGTGGTTCATATAGTTTTGCGAGTCTGGCTCGGAGTCTAGCGTTTCTGGATCTGGTGTTGCATGGTTTAGATTCGAAGGTCCTATATTGTTGAGGTTCTTCGGTTTGGTCATTACGATTCATCAGTGGTTGGGGTTGAGTCTGCATCATGGCAGGGGAGTGGGCTAAACGTTGAAGGGTAGTGTGTTCAATGGTGGGAGTGAGTCTAAGTGTGTAGACTAGGAGTGTTGTTAATTTGAGGAGGGCGAATGTGGCTTGTAATGTTTGCATCTTGTGACGTCGCCGTGGAGGGGTAGGCAGTTTGAGCTAAAGTAAACCTGTGTATTCCAGCCTAATCAAGGTTAGAGCATGTGCGAATAAGACAGGTAACTCAGGTATAGTAGACGGCACCTATGTTTGAGGAGATGGCAGTTGACTAAAATACGATGGGCAGTACATTTGACTCAAAAGCAGTAGGCAGCGCATAGGTACAATGTGGCTCAAAGCAATGGGGCAATTGACTTAGATGGAACACCTATTTGAGATAGTAGCAATTGACTAAAAATAAAGGCAGCTATCATGGGCAGGCAAAATGCAATTGTCATAAGCAGGCTAAATTCAATTTTCAGAGTACAGCTTTCAAGGGCAGGCTAAATGTAACTATCATAGGCAGACTAGATACAACTATTTTGGGCGTGCTGAATGCAATTTTCAAAATTCAGCTTTTAAAGGCAGGCTAGATGCACCTATCATGGGCGGGCTAAATGCAATCATCATAGGCAGGCTAGATGCAACTATCATGGGCAGGCTAAATGCAATCATGGGCTAGGTACAATAATCCAGCAATAATCCAGCACAGGCAGGTAAAACACTAATGCAGTCATAACATCAACACGGGTAGCTAGCAGGGTGCACAGGCAGTGGGTCACCTGAATTCGATTTTTAGCAATCCGGGCAAATGTGGTGATAGATATGCCGTAAAGAGGCAGTGGACATGCTGGTTGAGGCAGTTTGGATGCAGTAGCTGAGAGGCATTCTAATGTCAATTTATCCACTAGTAAAAGCAATAGTTAGAGTGGTCAAAAGGCAAAATCAATAATCTAGATGCATTTGTGATTCTGCTAGATAAGGCAAAGTCATGGTTGCATATGTGTTACCTTGTATGTGACAGATGGGGGGTCTGGCAGATGGCAGACACAGGCACAAACAGGAACCAAACAGGTGCTGGTCTTGTAGTAGTGGGCCTTGATGGATGTGGGCCGGCTTCGCCTGCCGGCAGCCAATGGGGGATGAAATAGGCAGGACAGCCTATCAGTGTAGCTTGGGGAAGTGTCCTGGGCATTTTTGAATTTCGAGTACCTCGTGTACTCTAATGGCGATTCCGGTGCGGGAGCGCAAATTCAGACGATTTTGTGCTTTTGAGAAAGCACGTTGGCCCGGCTTTGCTCCAAATAATAAAAGCTTCAAAAGCAGAAGCAGATGCGGCGTTTGGGATGAATAAATTGCGGTAAGGCGCTACAGTCTAGCGCTTGCCTTAATTGTGGCATTGATCAGGGCAGCTTACTGTTAGGTGCCCGCTGCTCCTGCAGGGGTGGAATCTGGTCCGAGGAGCTCCTGCTCCTTTGCACTGCCGAGAGGGCTGGTTCCGAGTGTGTGACTTTGGGAACTTATCGCAGTACTTTTTCCAACTTTCGTATGCTATTTTGGTTGCTGATTTCTAAGTACTGCTGCGGCAGATGGCTGAGTTCATAAGAATTTTCGTGTATGACTTCTTTATAGGATCATCTTGACGAGTAGCTGGGGCGCATTGCTTTTTACAAGCAGATATCTTTTTTGCAGGCTGTTTCTTGTTCACTTGGTTCGGGGAAGTGTTCTGGGGCATTTCCCTCATCCGCCAAGATGACCAAATGGTCAGAATTATTAATAACAGCTAGAAGCTGCATGTCCTCCTCATTAGTTAAAGTCTCCTTCAGTAATTGACAAGTATCGTCCGTTGCTCGTCATTGTGCGCCCGTACTTGCGGTATGCCGTGATCCGGGGACTAGCCATTGAACCAGGCACAACACAGGCTGAATCAATCGAGGTCCCATTGTCACAAACACCCTTCTTAAGGGAATCGGCACACCTGGCTTCTTGATATGATCTTTGGCTATTTGATTTACTGGCAAAAAAATGTTTAAGCTTATATTGGATTCCCACATTATTAAATCTGAACAATAGACTCCAGCAGAGTTGATTGGGTTTTGACGTCTACTTTGAGTCCTTCATACAAAGAAACCAGAATGCTTAACACTTGGTTAATTTCTTCTGGCACCAAGTGTTGGCTCTTATCCGCCCCCTTCTTCCGCTCGTGGACCCACCTGTCGTAGCATAGCCGACAGGCGCGGGGTTGGGGGAGCGTGAAAGGCCAGAGTTGAGGCATTAGAAGAAAGACCCCGAATCATAGATCGAGATTTCGCTATGGTCGGGGAGCCATGGTCTCATTTAGCCACTTTTCTACATCCTCAAAACCCCCACCGAGTGGTCTGTCTCTGGGCTATCTCCACTAGCCTCCATATGCTGCATAATGGACTCTCCTTGTCTTTGATTAGTAGAGGAGGGTAAAAGCCCCACCTGCCGTTGTTAAACAGACACCCGCGCCGGTTGGAAGTAGGTGGTTATCTTCCCACCAGACTTTTCCACCAGCTCGTTACTTGCGGTGGACCGTCCCTCTGAGAGGAACAGAAATCTTTACCAGCCGTACCGCTAGAAGGGGGATGGTGGAAGCAGTAAATCGATAGCAAGTTGCAGGAGCTCATTATCTGTGACTGTGCAATCCTGGGTCATGACTTCATGGCGCGGTTGAACCTTAGCCCCACTCCTCAGGTCGTACATGTGAGATAGGATTAACTGATAGTCTCTGATATTCTCTGGTTTTAAGAGTCTGAAACGTCTGGCTCCCTTGCTGAACTGCAACACTGCCTGTACACGCTCTGCGCTATGCATGGTGTTTTAAAGTCCTTGTTCACTCCACCTCCAAACAAAGGAACACAGTAGAAAGGCTCAGTTGCATCAGAGATCCGACATAGAAAGTTGGAAACATAATACACTTGATTGGAAACATGTAGTTTTAGCAAGGGTGGAGTTAATCGTGGCGGGACTCCCTTTCTCCTGCGCACCTCCTCTTTTCTTATCTCCGAATCTGACCAGCAGCCTGGATCCTAGTTTGTCGAGGAACCAACTCTGGGGTTCCCATTTATTTGTAAGAATTGTGGGGATGACAAACTCTGGATCAGTTGGGCGCTGGTAGGGTGTGGTGGTCCAATGGTCGCAGTTGAGCGATTAGATCAATTATATGGTCCAGTCAGGTCATAGTCATTACTTTGTTTATTTATAGCACCAAAGAAAACATCATTGTAGAAATAAATGACAAGTTTTTGACATGGTAACTCGCTACACAGCCGACGCGCATTTCAACCTAAGTCTTTTTCAAGGCTGTGATTTGGTGGTGATGTGATGTGCACCGTGAAGTGACATGGTAATACCCATTGTTATTTATAACATATATATTGCCATTCAATATGCATGTATTTAATAGTTTCAGTAATGAGGAATGGAAGCACATTGTGCCAACAGATTGGTAATTAGTAAAATCCGTGATCATGAGTGGTGGTGACGGGGTGAATAACAGGGCAAAATATATAACAGTTGATAGTTACATTTAGGCATGACAAGATGTATAATTACAGTTAAAGTAAAATTGAGACAGAGTAAGAGACAATGTACCAAGGGAGACCAAGGAAAAGGAGAGTCAATTAGTTGAGTCAAGGGCCAAAAGAATTTGATATGACAGCCTAGTTGAAGAATTGTAGAAGAAGCAGAGTCTTGCCCAATTGAGTTAAGGGGTGGACTTCAAAATGCTGTAAACTGGTCCTCCCAGATAAGGGTGCCAGGGAGGCTGGATAGCCGATCTGAAAAGTAGATAGGGTTCTCAGCAGGGAAGAGACCCATGGACGAGTGGCCGATATTAGATAGATATCAAGCGGGAGAGGTAAGGGTGCTAGGTTGTGGCAATAAGGCAGGAGGCTGGGGAGGGACGTCTATGAGGGAGCGTCTGATAGGAGGCTTACCGTTGGCCGGACCAGCTCACATAGTGGGTCACCCCTCTGGCCACCCCCTCCGTGGGCTCGCCCCCCCCCCCCCCCACTCCTCTAAGGTGGGCGTAGTGCAGGTGCCCTCGGGGGTCCTGTCAGAAACAGCCGGCCCCTCGAGGGGCATAAATAGCCTGGGCTTAGAGAGCAAGGTTTCTTTTCCAGCCCAGGCAGCAGCAAACACCCTCCCACCCAACTCTCAGCCCAGGCTATTTATGTCCCTCGAGGGGCCGGCCGGACCCCTGAGGGCACCTGCACTACGCCCACCTCGAAGGGGCCAGCCCACGGAGGGGGTTTCCAGAGGGGCGGCCCACTGTGTGAGCTGCACCTCTAGTGCCCCCTGCGTGGGCTGGTGCAGCTGCTGACTCCCGTCGCACTGCCAGTACACCCTGTACACACATGACACATGAACTGAAAGCTTTCAAAAAAGGGTGACAAGGACATGCTGCTCAGCAGGAAGGCCAACACAAGCATAGTATGTTCCATGCAAAGCATTGCAAGCCATGCATGAGTGTGTGCTGCAACTGGCGAGTGATCCCAGAGGCTGCATGAGACAGACACGTGTGCGGGTTCCATGGGACCATCAAGGGGGAACTGAGAGTAAAGTTGGAAAACTGCGTCAAGTGGACAGTGCAGCGTCCTGGGGTAGGGTCGGGAGACAGACTGTTAGAATCGATTGGGGCAGTGTAGGAGGGAGAGAACGGGCACAGTATGGCCAGCTCGGAGCTAGACCCCCACCGATTACAACAGAAAAGCGTGTGGAACCCATACAGAGACAGGTGCGTCATGACCAAAATCCCACATGCAAAAGTGCAGCATTATCGGAGCAGCCGAAAAGGCGGTGGCTTGACATGGGGCGATCACTATGAACAGTATATAGTGGGATCTGGACTTGTGATTTTGCCCTTTCAAAAATAGATGGTTAAAGGTGTTTACGAACCAGTATTTTAATGGGTGCGTGGGTTAAACTAAAGGTGGGCATGCTTATTTAAGGGTTCAGTTTTCAGCAACACGGCTGCCCCATGCCAAGTAAAATCAGGTTTTAGCCAAATATGAGGCCAATGAAAAGGCCGGGGAAATATCTCGCAAGTGGCAATGCACACGGTGTCTATCCTACTGATTCAGCGTGGTGTGCCCCACGGCTTCCGCTCTCCAACTGATGGAAGGCCTTGCAGCCAAAAAATAACATTTCAGGCTGGCGCTTGGCACCAGAAAAGGCTGGAGCAGTTAGTGCTGGAATTCCAGAAAGAATTTTAATAAACAGGCAAGTTTACCGGGTTAATCAATTCCATGTGTTTTCCTATGTTTTCCCTGCATTCCTTCTCTCACTATTATACACCTGGTTCCCATCGAGGTGCATGAAACTTTAAACATAGCCCGTAAAACACATTGAACATTTAGAAAATATAGCTTTCTATGCGTCTGTGGGCCTTGCCTGCTTACATGAAACTTTCTTTAACTTCTAATTGTTTTTCGGATTTTGGTCAATAGTATAACAGTGTGTTTTTAAAATGACAGATTGGACCTCCCAGCAAGTATCATTCCTTTGGTCTTTCTATTTCTTTTTTTACCCAGCACTTTTTCAGCTGTCCTTCTTAGGCTTGTGGCCAACGACCTCTCCAAAACTTACATTGACCTGGAAGAAATGTCTCTTTGCCATTTGCAGTAATCCCCCTTTCTGATGCGCTATTTGTTTGTGGCATTTCAGAAGGAGCCATGCCATGTCGGTGTTAGCATCATTGACCTAAAAACATTTGAACGATATATATGTGGGTAAGGGTATAGATTAGCTTGAGGGGAAGTGGGGGAGGTTGCAGGGGGTCTCCTCCTGTATTTTAGACCTAGAAAAAGGTCAAATAAATTCGACCAAATGTGATTAGGTCAAATGTTTTAGGTCAAATAGACCCAAACCTGCATGTCACCTTCTGAACACTTCAAAGGACTTGGTTTACAAACACGTGAGCAGATAGTAGGTCACGTGAAATGCTGTTCAGCAGAGTTAATGCAGTGAAGGTGTGGCTGGGTCAAAGTGTCAGTGCTGCCATACTGTAGGGGACCTTTTTGGTGCCTGGGCCATACTCCTTGAAGCTGAAAAAGGCCCTGAAATTTGATCTAGGTAAAGAACCAGGCTCTTAGAATGCTCTTGTTATATTTGAACTTTTGAAACTGGGAGCCCCTCTGATAAGGGGAGTGTACCTTATCTAATTGACTCCATAAAAGTAGGCAAACCCTGCGAGCAGCAAAAAAGGAGTAACAGAGTTGCATTTGCTTGCCCCACCGGGTGATGTGTTTAGACCTCAGCAGTATAGGCCACACAAAGGAGCCCTTCAGCAGTTCCACTGTTGTCGGATCTGAACAAGGCATAATTAAACATTTTAAAAAACAGTACTTGGCACAAAGAAACTATGTGTTGCAACAAAAAGGCCTATGTTTTTAAAATGAAGAATGTATTTCTCATTGTCGAAAAATATCCCTGTTGTTCATGATCTTCATTTTTACACCCAGAAAAATCCCTTTACTTCCAGTTTCTAAAAGCAATGAGTAAAACGCTGCCACATGGCTTCTGATGCCTTGTTCCTTGTATCCTGCAGTGCTGCACAGTCAAAAAGCTCCTTCCTCCAAGGGTTTCCATGCTCGGAGAATCGGAGCAATTCACCAACATGTTGGAGAATATGTAGCCAGTCTTCTCTGCGAGTCTCGCCTTCTGCAGGCTTTACTCCAGAGATGCCAGTGTATGGGCTCACTGCTCGTTTACGCCGTGTGTCCTTGTAAATGTGTCTGCTTAAGAGAGTTAAGTTCTCCTCCTACTCCCTCTGTCTGGAAATCTTTAGTATTGGGGAAAGCGGCCTGGATAATCCATAGGAATAAGTATCCTTCAGAATAAGTACATGTTACTTTCATTCATGACCACTGTTCTCATAGACCCATTTCCACCATATTACCTCGCTTCCAACGCCCAATAAGTGGATTAGGTCCTACCAGTTACCCTGCCTAGAAGGCTCGAAAAGAGTGCAAGGCGCGATGCTGGAGGGGGGTGGTTGGGTGGGTGTGTTTAAAGCTACACCACGGATTCTAGACTTATTCAATTAAAAGCTTATGGAAACAAAAAGGTTATGGAATTGATGGACCTTTCCGGGGGAGGGAGGGTAAAGGGGAAGGGGGTTGGGGAAGGGAATGTTCAATGTTTGTTGTAATATGTATAAATCCATAAAAATATATATTTTTTAAAAAAGCTACTTCTGGGTCCCAGCTTCACCAGTGTAAATATTTGCTATGGAAACCTGTATGGTTTATTCTTTGTGGGGCATGTATGGAGACCTTGGATTAGGAGAATAAGGGCTGCAATTATTAAATTTGTGGCCACAGAATCAGTAAGCATTCTGTCCTTAGCCGACTTGGTGTGCTGCTTAAGAAGAAAATGAAAATCCTGTTTCTTATTTTGCCCCAGCCTTTTTATTGCTTTTGGTATTAACATAGCATCACAAGCAATCTCGGTCATTTACATTTAGAAGTTAGGAAATGTTACTATACAGTCTCTTCAGAATGTTTTGTTGTTGTTGTTATTAATTATTTGAATGCATATATGCAGCCAGCTCTATTTAGCTCTTTCAGAGATGGAAATGTCTTCTTTTTATCAGCAGCCCTAGCAGAGTGGATACACTGGTTTATTTATTTATGTAAAGGAACGGACAATGCTCTTTGGATCACAAAAGAACCTAAAATAGATTAAAAATCAGATTCGACGGGAAGCTTCTAATAGTGGGTTGCGTTTGAGTGACATTCTGGCCAGGTTTTGGAGGGGAGTACATGGAAACATCACCAGGCACAATACATGGGTGGATTTACAAAGATTAAGGCCAATCAACATTAGATATGTTGAAGTGCAGGTAGGTGGGACAGCCAACTATGTTAGGGATGTGACCACGATGGATAAAGAGCTAGAGTGGAGGCAGATAAAGTGACCGGCAGAAGCAGGTTCGAGGTGAGGGGAAAAAATCAGCTAGAAGGCAGATGTGTTTGAATGATGGCTATTTTTTACTGTTGTTGAGCTCTGCTCACTAAACCTACTACACATATTTGGGGTGGACAGTCCGGCCCTGGTTTCTTCTTTGTAACACTTGTTACAGCAGGTTCCAGGCTTGCTAGTCATGAGATCCATAGAATCTCTATGGATCAATGCTAAAACGCCCTACCTAAACCAGTGTTTAATGGGGAGTGACCATGACCCCACAAGCTCACCAACCTCTTTCTCTCTTAGCTGAAGATGCATAGGATGGGGCATCATTATATCCGTCTTGGGGGACCCAGACCACAGTCTGCTGGAAAGAACACCAGGAGCAAGGGTGATGTAAGAGGAAGAAAACCTGGGTAAGGCGCTGTAGAGACAGGGAGGGAATAGGGCCAGGAGAAATATTTAGTATTCGCCTGAATGCGTGTTAGTCCTCTATACATGGACTTATCTATGGAGAGGTGACTCGGAAAGCCAAGATGGTTTTGGAATATTATAAGATATAGAGATGGCTTAGTGTTTGTTGATGTATGAGGGGGCTCAAGAACATGCTTGGGCAATCTTGGTAGATTTGTAGGCTTAAAATACCTCAAGTATCTACTTATGGTACCTCCAAGTAAATTCCCAAAGGCGGCCTAATGAAAGAGCAGGACATACAGAGTGAATGCGGTCGGTCACAGCAAGCAGGAAAAACGAATAGACAGAAAGAATGAATAAAAGAAATGTGCTATGCCTAGCCACTAAATGTGAAGTGATACCTGTGTCCTTGTTCTTTGAAGGTTGCCTTCTTGCAGAAGGCGTGGGATTGATCTTACATGCGGTTTCATTCTATGGCTTTTGTGAGAAACCTGAAGGCACTCTCACGACTACTCCCCATGGATCTTCTACCCAGGTGGCCAGGGAAGGGACACTTCTTTTGGATACTGACCCTGCAGGTGGACAAGAGAGGGAGGATCACTTCAGTGAAGGCTCCTTGGGGAGGGGGTGCCTGAGGGGTCGAGGCACGGTATTCCCCCTTTCCTGACATTGACTTAACCTACCCTCCCTCAGCCTTTGTAGGATATTACTGTCCATAGCCTAATTTTCCCCCTGAAACAACACAAAGTACTGATGAGAAGAGGATGCCTCACAGAGTAATACAGGCTACCTATAGGAAACACCTCTATAGTACTGGAACGAAGAAGAGGGATCCTGAAGACTACAGGGCTGAAGGTCTGGCATGTCCCATTAATTGGAGTCCGGCAAACCAGGCAAGTGAATCACACCTGAAACCCCATGGAGCTCAGGTGTATAAAAGGTGGGGCACCAGAGAACTTGGAGGGAGCAGCAGGAAGGCCAGCCCAACCCGCAGGAAGCCAGAGTTGAGAAGCTGAAAGACTCCAGGACCAGGCAGAGTGTTATTGCGTGGTGAGGGAGCCGTGTCTCGTGGGAGCTGGAGAAGGGAACTGTGGAAAGTGGCTGTCCCTTCGCTATGGCCAATAAATGCTTGTTCCCCTGAATGCAAGTACCAATTCAGGGGTGCCTAAGGGGCTGGCGGTGAGACCCTGACCTCAAATTTTAGAAAGCATCATAATGAGGAAACTGAGGAAAAGAACGCTGCGACCAGTGAGTTTGAAAGGAATGCGAGAAACCCGGTGCGCATATGAAAGAGACTGAATTGCATTGTATTGGCGTGATCGCATGCAATCGGCACATTCTCAAAAGCCTCCGATTTAAATATTTAAAAGGGATTCTTGGAGAAAAACTATATCAGAGTGGTCACGTTTGAGCGGTACGTGTTCAAAAGTCTCTAATTAACTAAGAACATTGGGAAAGTAACACAAAGCAGAATACTGTGAATAATCGAATGAAAGCTGTGAATGATCAGCCGAGGCGTGCCGGCGAAGTGTGATCAAAATGCTGAACGGGCAAAAGTGAGCTGAACAAAAGTGAAGGTTGTAAATGAAAGCCAACGAAGTACATTTTGGAAAAGAGAGCTAAAGTAGTAGCAAGAAGGCAAAACCATCAATATATGAACTTGTGAGTCTTTGTGAACCGCCAAGGTGGGAGAAAGCTGGACACGGGCAACTGGTTGCGTGACCTGTTATGGGTGGGACTTGTGGCCTACGAACTGCATCTAGACCACGAAGCCCCAACAACTTCAGGAGACTTGTGAAAGAAACGCTGAAGCAAGACCACGCTGAATAGTGCAAGCTTGTTTTGTGAACCAGTGGTTGAAGCTTGGGGAAGGGAGCCCTAAGTCCTGAAGGAACATTTGAAACCTATTATTGTTGGAACTGTATCCTGAACTTGCCAAGGGAGCTAGAGGCTGCTCCAGACTTTATTTTGGACTAACCCTCCACTACATTTCTATATTCGACATAAGGGCAAGTATAGGTTTTAACACAGACAGACTTTTGTTTTGGACTTACGGACATAGGGCCTCATGACCAGTTTGCTGGTCCGGAAACATCGGTAAACTCACCGGCACCCTTGTTTCCAGACCGGCAAATTAGAAGTCTGCCTGCCGGAGCCTCTGTGCCCGAAAAGGTCTGACCCTGCCGAGCGCAGCAGCCACGGTAGGCAGACCTGTCACGGGAGCACCGGCACTGTTGCTCCCGTGTCCCCACTCCCATAGAGTCCTGTAGGACTGCATGGGAATTGGGGATTCACAAATGTACCACCGGACTCGTAATAAATGATTACTGGTCTGGCGGCAACCCGGCCGTAGCACCGGCAGGGTTAACGCCAGACCCGTAATGAGGCCCATAGACTTTCCTTAGTTTTTTTAGTGAATGAAATCCCCACCATACCAATAGGGCCAGTTATTAGGCATTACACCCATTGTTATTCGTAATAAAAAGTCTATCTGTGAGTACACAATCTGTTGTCTGTGTCATCTCTTGATACGATGCCCGTCTTACACTATACGATAGCGGGTCTTAAGGGAGCCACCTCTGGGGTATTCAATGATGACTATCATCCTTATTTACATTAGTGTTTGCTTGTCACTACTTAGCGGCATAAGACATCCCTTCGGAGCTAAGTATCAGAGGGAAGCTTTGGCCAGAGCGTGCCGTGCCAGTTTAATTTCATGTATGTAGTTATATGTTTAGCTCAGACGAGACGTCACAGAGCAGGGCATAAGCAGAAACTGTATATGTATGTATGTATGTATGTATGTATGCATGTATGCGTATTTATAAAGAGAACACATTTACATCTAGCACAGAGTAAAACATCGGACTAACCACCACAGAATAGTGCATAATACAGTGCAGCGTACCAAAGATAATGCCTTTTGGACTGAGGATACATACATACCTAGTTACTCGGATTCTGGATCCTGCCATTTCTTCTGAAGGCTCATTCCATTCCGCATTTCAGCACTCGCACTGGAAAAGCAGAAACATTGTGGGCTTGTCAAAAAGATATTTGCGCGTCTGGACTCTTTTTTCATAGAGTCCCTCTGATCTCTTAAGTGTTACAGTTTGACTGCATGGGAGAGAGAGTGTGGCACTATTTTGACTCTGCTTGGTTTGCTGCTACACTTTCCAAATGATCCTTCGGCAATTCAGTGGGGCGATTTGCTTTCTGAGCGCCTCTTGTGCTTCATGAATTGGAAACTAAAATGTTTCTTACTTCAGGGAAGCACTGCTGGGATATTTGCTTGACTCGTAATGGTGTCGGAAGAGAAGTGTCGCTAGTGCGGTGCCCAAAATACACCATAGTACTTTCTGTGGAATAGGAAGAGAGCAGCCCATTTACAAGTCTGAGCATTTCTGATCTGCATCAGTTATCGTTAGGGTTGGTCTCTTTTAATAATTTCTTTTTTGATACAGTCCAAGCATGTAAAGCTAATCCATGCCGAATGCTGGGTGGGTTGTGGGAGGAAGAAACCAACGAGGTGAGAGCATCATAATCACGTAAGCCAAGGGGCCACAATCCTGATGAGCCAATGCCAAGAGGCAACTACTTGGGAAATGGAGGGGGTAGCGAGGCACCATCTTCTTGATGGTGGGGTTGGCTGGGCTTGGAAAGAGGGACACAAGAGTCGTGTTGCAGGAGTTGCCAAGTAGCCAACACAAGGAGGAAGACGCCTGCTTTCTCCAGGGTTCTCTTCCGCAGGAGTTGAGTAGTCCGTGGGCGAGTCAGAAGGTGGAGTTTGGCTCGGCTCTTCCCAGTGAGGAGTAGGTTGGGGAATTGGTGGACGGGATGAGGGTGCTGTTGGTGCCAAGGTGCCAGCAAGACTGAAGTCACGTTTCTTTCATTCCTCTGAGTCAGTTATGATGTTGACTTGATGCAGTTCAAAGCTGGGGTCAGGGAGGTGAGGTAATCAGTACATTAAACAGATGTGTTGCACTTTCTTCCAGGACACCCTCAATAACTGCATTGCCAAGAGAGTGCCCATCTTGCTTCTGCGAGGCTTGGTCCGGCTGATCGTCATTGATTCGATCGCAGCTTTGTTTCGGTGTGAATTTGCAGCCAAGGACTCCGTCGCCAAAGCCAAGCATCTTCAGACGTTGGCCGCACAACTTCACAGCCTGAGCAGCCGCTTCATGACTCCTGTCTTCTGCATCAACCAGGTATTCAACTAGGAAGCAGTTCCTGTCAAGTAGTAGCAACACAGCTCGCGCTACAATCTGTGTGCTTTTTGCAACACTGGTACGAAGCAGTCTGTTAAGCTTCTTTGAATTATGCATGCCCACTATTTACACCAATGCACAAAAGAAGGGATTTGATTTAAGGTGCCGTTTTGCAAAAACATGAATGAATATACGTTTGTTTAAAAACTGCGTGCACTAATATGCTGTTCCTGATTTGAACATGTGGCCCCTGGAACTTGAAGGTTTGGGTCCAAATTGAAAGGCTGGCACTTGTCCTGCCTTGCCACCCGTTAATGGGACATGGGTTTATGTAGCAGCGTAGAAAGCTGTGCTTTTCATGATCAGTTGGGAGTCTCCCGCTGGCTCGGTTTCCAATGAGTCGTCTACAACATCTGACTTTTGCAGAATAATGAAATCTGCCTTCAAACACGACAGCTGTGCCATTGATGGGTTGTAGTTTTTGAAACCTAGAGAGATGGAGAAAATATAAGCATTTCTCCATGATTTATTTTAGTCTTCAAAGCACATTTTGTAATTAATGTTTGAATCTGTTAAGCTGTGTGGTCCTAGAGACCTGCTCACAATGCCAGTAAATGTGGCATAAAGTCCTTATTTTGTTGTGTATGTGTTGGGTAGATGTTTCATTTACCTGTGAGACCCCCTGCACTTTTTGCTGGACTCATGTTTTTTTTGGTCTGTTCTCCTGAGTAAGAGGGAACATTTTCCTCACTCGTCTT
This sequence comes from Ambystoma mexicanum, assembly GCF_040938575.1. Taxonomy (NCBI): domain Eukaryota; kingdom Metazoa; phylum Chordata; class Amphibia; order Caudata; family Ambystomatidae; genus Ambystoma; species Ambystoma mexicanum. The sequence goes on along the minus strand of NC_090940.1, from coordinate 650,719,787 downwards.
TTACTGTCTACGGGAACCCTAGTTCATTATGTTGGTACTTCTAACATATGAGTAATACAAGACTCCATCAAAATAAGGCATCTGTAATTTACTTCTGTAGTAGGCGGCACCTTTTGTGCAGTGCTGCTGGGAGGCTTTTGGGTTTCCCTTTGCATTTTCTTTTATTCTCCTTGTCTGAACTACTGTTCCCATGGGTAGAGGGATACTTTTTATCCCTTTTACGTTCAGCACACCCCACCTTATGTGGAGTGCTGAGGTGTTACCCCTTTCTCACTGCTCCTGTAACATTTCTGTTACAGTGACAGGCCTACCTCAATGGCTGCTGGCGGTGGACGTGTTCTATCGGCCTTTGTGTGATTTTTTACCCGCAGCCTGTGTTCACAGCTCCGGTAATGCACAGAATGGTCACAATTGACCCCAAAAACTTTGGCTGTATTTGATTTTCGCCAATGTCTTGTGTGCTTGTCCTTCTGCTGTCCTGGGTCGGGGGAGGGGGGCCTGGTTTGACTTTTGTCATCAGTAGGAATCCTTTGGGAAACCCTCCAAATGTCCAGTGTCTGTGAAGACAGGCAATGAGGAAGGAGTCCTTTGTCTTCTGGCATGCCTGCCTGGAACCAGTGCCAAACCGGATGTGTTAAGGCAAAAACGCACACCTAGTGAAATTATCGGGATATTACATTTACAAGTGAAATCTCTCCCCAATTGCTTTTTTTCTATTTTGCCACAAGAAAAAAAAAGAGTTTCCTTTTTTAAACTAATTTCTTTTAAGCTATTGGTCTAACGGTGGAAAATAAAAATGAATGACTAGTATGGAACCAAGTGTATTTTTAGAAGTAGCACAGATAGGGACAGTACCTCTCCGTCCTTCAGCTAGATAGGCGGTCCACCACCGCAGTCTAGGGATAGCACGCCCATGCTCAGGGACAGTTGGAGTCTGTGCAGGGACATTTACCTAGTGACACGGGTTATCTAAATGAAAGTTAAACGTCCTCTCTCCTCAGTTTTTCCATGACAAAACAGGGCACCAGAGATGTACTACGCCTTGCCCTGCAGGCCTATTGGTTTGTTATTGTATTGTTTTTTCGCCATGTCTTGTGTGCTTGTCCTTTCTTGGTCCTTCTGCCGTCCTTGGTGGGGGAGGCCCTAGTTTGACTTTTGTCTTCATCAGGAATCCTTTGGGAAACCCTCCAAGGCCCCAGAGTGTCTGAAGACAGGAAACGAGGGAGGAGTCTGAAACTCTGCAATCCTTTGTCTTCTGGCATGCCTGCCTGTTACCAGTGCCAACTGGGAGGCTGGCTGTCCTGAAAGGACAATAAATGAAAGGACCTAGGCTGGATAGCCTTCAGTGTAGGTTGCGCTCCCTGAAATCCACTATGTGGTTGAATCTCTAGTATTGGAGTTCTTGCAGTAGTTATATAGATTTCATGATAGTTCAAAAAAAGCAAAATGGGCAGCAATCTAGTTTCTTATATGTTTTAATAATTGAAACAATAGTGCAGATGCTAATCAGACCAATGTATTTTGGACATTATTAGTCTTTCTTCAGGGCCATTAGCTCCCATCTAATACAGATCAGTCAATCATGTAAAGTCATCCACCCACAAACGTTGTGTACACAGTTAGTTCAGCATATCAAATTGTATAGCAAGCCACATGGTATCATCAACAACACCCATATAAAGTAAGGCAATCGAGAATCAAAATACGACAATTGGCCACATTATGAACACGACACAAACAACGTATAAGAAAGATGAGACAAATAAGGGAGCATGAATAAAACATAAGGAATACTGTTATTATTTATATTCAAACCAAACGGTTATAAGTGTTACTATTCATGCATTTGATCTTGCTTAATGGCACTCTCTATCGTAATGTGTGTGGAATTAAATTGTCTCACGTGCTACTGTGTGCCGTATCATAGCAGAAAATGTACTCCTTATCAGATCTCTACTCGGTGTAGCTTACCGTTGGAACCCACCTCTAATATGCGTCAGAGAATAGTAGGAAGTATCCGGACTAACTGTAGGATAAAAGCATACGTCCTAAAACTAGCAACAACGTGCGTTCATATGCATGTGGATTAAAGTGCCTTAGTGGTGCTTACCGCCGTATGCAGCGGCGCCGGGACATCTAGAGAGAAAAAGATTCTGATCGCTGAATGCGGATCGGGGAGGCAACGCAGATGGCGTTGCTGTACAAATTAGCATAAACTCGCCAGTTGTCATGGTGATGGGGAAGTGAGTGGTTGCAACAGAACGGAATGAGTCGGAGGTAAAGAATGCGGCCACCTTAAAAGACCAAGAAGGCTTATTGTGAATATGTTCCTGCATACTGTAACAGCCTCTTTCTAAATCTACCTGCCTCTACTGTCCTCCCTCTGCAACTAATCCAGAACAGGACTGCAAGACTTGTCCTTGGCCTCAAGCCCTGGGATTGTATCTCTCCATCTCTGAAATCCCTTCATTGGCTCCCAGTGGATGCAAGGATTAAATTCAAAACCCCCTGCATTGTCCACAAGGCTTTCTGGGGCCTGGGTCCAAAATACCTTCAGCAATCCCTCCACAAATACCTCCGCTCTCGAGCTCTTCGCTCCTCTAACTCCCTCAGGGTCAGTCGTTTTTCAAAGAAATGAGCTGGGGGCAGATCTCTGTCTCTGGAACAGCCTCCCTGCCACTCTAAAACTTGAGGAGAACCATGTCCGGTTCCGGAAGCACCTCAAGACCTTCCTCTTTTCTTCTGTCTTCGCACCCCTCTCCCCTGCTGATCTGTTCTCTCTTGGCACCCTGCACCTAGCCACCCTCTGTCCTCCGGACCCAGGTACCTGCTCACCCTGCCACCCTCCTGCACTGCCTCCGGGCCACCCCTTAAACTGGGGTCTGTGTCTGTAACCATACAGCCCCCCCCCTTTTTCTTCCTGCACTTATCAGACCTACCCTGTCTGCTGCCTTAAACCTAGCACTTGCCAATTGCTAGCTGCACTACCACTGTTTGTTGCCTTTATTATTTATTTATTTATCTGTTTCTTCTCTGCTTCGCACTTTCCACTTCTCCCCCCTTCCATGCACTTTTCCCCTCCCCTCTCCCATGCACTTGCACGTTCTCAATGTCACTGGGCCAAGTAAGATCGTTGTTTTGTTCTCCCCTGTTCCCCCTCCCTTGCCTTGTCGCGCTCTGAAACACTTGTGTACGAGCGCGATAGAAATAAAATATCAATATCAATGCTAAAATGCAGGCTCGATCTCTCTTATCAAAAGTAAGAGGGTCAGATAATCTATCTGTATAGTGTCTTAAAAAACATACTTATCTTGTCCTTTCCAAGCGGGTGTATAAAATACAATTTAACTGCATTTGAAACTCTGTGAGTCATGTTTACCTAAATACGCTTTAATTAATGCGGTATGATGCTGTTCAGATACTGGTGACCGCCGGCTATTGCAGTCAGCATGAGAATCAATATCTGGTGATCTAGTAAGATCATTTCATTGATCTGTGGCGCAACCTTGTGTTAAGCTTTCTATGTTCGCTGTGAGGCTGCAACATATGGAACAATCTCTGGTGATCCAGTAAGATCATTTTATCGATTTATGTGGCTACTGTTAAGGGGTCACCGTCCGTTGTAAGTCTGCGACAAAATGTGATGAACCTACTGATGAGATATTAATCATCGCGGGCATATCAAGAGCTTGAAATACTATCTTAAATGTACTAATCTAAAGGGTAAAACGGATCCTAAAACCTAGCCGTAATGTGGTTTTATGGTTTATTATTCTCCATGATCCATGGAGAAGACACACTCTAACACATCAAAGCAAAATGACCTTGCGCCAAAGAGCTTTTGGGGTGTGGATGAAACTGTTCATGCCGAGTGACCAAGCTTCTACTTTCTCACTTAAATGTAAATGCTGTCTGGAACAATAAGTAGTCCTAGTTCACAACTGAATGCAATCAGTTCATCAATGGTGCTTCATCTTGTTCACAGGAAACAATTTAGGCCCCAGTCCTCATTCATCCTGTTTGGGGAAAGAAAATTCAGTCTGTCTATCCAAAATGCTTCACGTTGGGCTCTTTTCTTTTTTGTATTCTGTTGCGAATTGTGCGGGTGTTCTAATACTTAATTTCTATTGTGTAATGCTGTGTCCTTTGTCTACAAAATGTCTTGCTACTTCTGGGAGAGCATTTTTATTCCTAATGCAGGATTTATGCTTGTTCATTCTCACTCGTATTTTTCTACATTGGCACCCCTCCCAAAGTTTGAATGTAGTATGAGTGCCGATTGGCTGGGCTCCTGAATAAATGGCATAGATTCTGAAGCTGAAGACAAGTCGACCAATGCAACTGAAGATGAACGACCAGAGATACCTGCAGCCCCTTCCAGTAACCAGTGAAGCCTCCTGAAGTGACCGCTGCTGTCTGTCATGATCTCTGCTTCCAAAAGATCAGGACTTGCCCGACTCCCTTGGAAGCAGACCCATAACCCTGGTTCCGAGTGCCAGCCAGTCCCAATTGGGACCTTTTGGACCCTGTCCTGGCGCCAGTGGCACCAGGCTCATAAAGATGCCCAGTCCCAGCGCTGGAAGCGCCGGGCTCATAATGCTTGGGTGGACTTACCTGCAGCAGACCATGCTGCTTACTTACCTGCCAGTTGAACCCCTGATCCTCTTCTGTTTGGGACTACTTTTCCTGTTGGGTGGGGCAGGAGCCACTCCCTAGGTTCAGAACACTGGAACTCTTCTGGAAAGCAGGAACTCTTTTCTTACCTAGGTGTGGCTGTGGAAGGAGACACCTAAGCACTACAGGAGGCTATTTAAACCACACCCGATGGATGAATCTTGCTTTGTGTTATTCTGCATTCTCTGCAGCAGAACGCTCATCGTGTCTTCTGCTTCTGATCCTGGGCCTAAGGGAACAAAGGCTTACCATCCTGGAATCCAGTCTTCAGCAGCACCTGTAAAGACAAAGAAAGAACAGGTTAGCACTACTGTCTTCAGTGGCAGCGCATCTCTTACCTGGTCCATCGGCTGTCACCAACGCCTCGCGCTGCATTCCGGCATCTGAAAGACAAAGGCTTACCTACTCTTCGCATGCTCCGGAGGTCTTCGCACTGCATTCCGGCATCTGAAAGACAAAAGCTTACCAGCTCTTCGCACGCTCCGGAGGTCTTCGCACTGCATCCCGCATCTGAAAGACAAAAGAAGGTGCGTTTAAAGACATTGGGCAACTTTATTACTCACGTGCCATTACTCCTTCCCACGCCGAATCCAGTGGGTATTCCAGCACCCTTCAGCTTCTCTAAAGCTCCGAACTTGTACCTGCAAGATAAAAGGGACAGTTAGTGCGCATCGTGAAGCAGGCTACAAGCGCTTACTTACGTGCTTCCAGGCGCTTCTATTCCTCACGCGGGTTCGATCCTCAACTCTCATCAGCCCGCCATCCGCCATCGCCGGAACCCTGCAAAACAAGAGATATCATTACAAAAGACTTTTAGGACATTTGAAGTGCCCAGAACTTACCGTTCGTGCAGTTAACGACAGACAGCAGTCCTCTGAGGTCAAGAGGCCTGCACCCTTATCCAGTGAAGAAACTGGTTACGGCACCCTGCCCCGAGGCAGATGGAGAGCTCGGCTTTCACTTACCTAAGGTGAGGGCGTTAACCTTTGGGGTTCTACAGGAGAAGAGAAAGGGAAGAGGAGAGAGGCACCCAATAACCCCAGTTCATTAATCCCATATTTTCTATCTGTAGACATCTTACTCTTCGAGTCAGACATACAGTGCACAGAGGTCCAGCTCAAAGAGCCAACCGTGTGTTACACATCACCTTTGAAGATACGGCATTCACCCAGTCAAGACCGGCGCCTCTGCGGGAATCAGGTGAGCGTTACACTGTCCTGAACCCGTTTTCGAATCAACAGGAAAGCTCTGAAGAGGATGACTTCCTCCCATGAACTGGTGGGCATAATCAGTCCGTAAACCTGCAATTTGAGCCCTCCCACAACCAGCTACCTTTCTGGGCTGTAAACCTCCAATACTGTGGAACCTGCGACCATCCTGCAGTGCATCGTCTTCCCATAAATTAACTCTTCCAAAACTTTGGTGGACTCCTGCCGGACTTCCAGAAGCAAGATTCCACTCCCCAAATCCCCTCACTAGAGTGCAGGACCGAGCAAGCAGGGCAAATCGATCGGACGAGAACTGTTCCAGTGTCTTTGAAAAGGTGCCAAAAATCATAGATCTGCGTTGGAGCACAAATAATCCTTTGCTGGAAATCCCATCCAGAGTCCCTCCTTTCATCACCACGACCAAGGAACAGAAGACCGGGTGAAGGCATCCAGCTTCATCTTCTTCATCGCTCCTAAGGTACGGGGGGGTCATGCGTGTAGTTGGGAGTTCACTCATCCAAGTTGGCCTAGGCCTAACGCTGAAATGCATTCAGGGATCCTTCTCCGAAGACCCTGAACCCCTCTTACCAACAATAACTGTTAATTAACTGCTACAGAAGATTTCCACAAGAACTCTTGACTTTTATACAGCTTGTGCCTGCCTTTTTTAATTCCAATCTGATGCTGAAAAAGACTCAGAACTAGATAGGCAAGGACTCTTGAAGCCTATGCTCTTTAAAAAGTTTGCTAAGTAACGTACCTTGTGTTGTTGTTGTTTCTGTAATAAGGATTTTGAACAAAGTTCTTACTTGCCTTTGAATTGTGTATACTATTCTAAAAAAAGTATTACAAGTGTAGCTGCATTATTCCTGCAACTGAATAAGTTATACAAGTGTGACAAAGTTATTACTCGCCTTAGAATCACCTACTGTCATTCTGAAAAGTAATTACCAAGTTCTTACTTACCTTTGAATTGTTTGTTCTATTCTCGAAAGTTACTACTAACCTTTGGATTACATGCTGCCATTCTAGAAAGTATAACAAGGTTCTCTGCAAAGTGGTTTTTACTTACCTTGACTGGCATACTGCCATTCTATAAGTCTTTTACACTTTGGTTTACTTACAAGAAGTATTGTATTTATTTTGTATTGTATTTATTGCTTATGATTGTACTTACCTTTCTAAAGAATTCTCATTGTCTTTGTATATATAAAACAAGCCCTTATGTTTACATGTAGAGGTTTTTCTTTGTTCTATATGTATGCTAGACGTTCTTTGTATCTTCTTGCAGGCTACAGCCCTCTCTCCCTCCTAAGATAAGCCTGGCTGCTCTGCTATTTCTACCTCAGCCTCGAGTGGTACAGACGTATACTAGAAGTTGGAGCTCTGTATTGCCAAGTAGAGAGTCTTAAAAACTCCCTAACTGTATGTAGGGCAAATCACAGCCCAGCTGTTTTCTCACTCTTGTTTTGTTTCATGCTGCTATGCCTGGGGAATAGGCTCTCAATGCAACTGCTTTCTTAAGGTGCCCCAATATATGATCAACACTGGGAAATAAAACGGGCAACGTCAATCATGAGGTAAATGACCCAAAAACAGCAAGCACGATTCTCTGCTTATTTGCATAGCCATAATGGCTTCTAGCGTGGGTCTGACCTGCAGCTGTACTTCCACTGATGGCTACTGGCTGACACTGTGTGTGTGCCGTCTTAGCTGAAATGGCCAATTCTACTCTTTATTTATACATTCCCAAAGTTTGAAGCTATCCTTCTTCTTGTTTCCTAAATAGATGTAATATCCACATAACATTTGATTGTTCATTTGCAGGATTACAAGTAACGTTTGTTTGTTAATTTGCAGGATTACAAGTAACGTTTGTTTGTTAATTTGCAGGATCACAAGTAACGTGTCTATTAAAATAAGAGTGATCACACATTTGTATTCATTTTCTTTACATTTATTCTTTCAGCATCAACAATAGGTTTTCTAATTGAACTATTTAATTCTATTTAGAAAGACAGTCAAAGCGACTCCTATTATTATTATGATTAGGATATTTATTGAGCGCAGACCTAGCTTTGGAAGCAGCGTAGCACTTTACAATCATAGGGGGAAGAACAAGGTTGGGGAGCAGAGAAACTAGGGAGTGGGGATCTAAGAGCCGGGGAGGGAGGGCAGTTGTCAGCAATGGATCTACAAGTAACCATGGGAGGAAACGGTGGGATCAGGACACCCAGTCTCTGTTATGGTGGTGGTGGGGGGGGGTTGAGGGGGTGGATGTTGTTCTACACAAATTTGCTATGAGCCCTCATCCCTAAAATTGAGACCAAGACTGATGGGCGACCCCCTAAGAGCAGCAGGGATGTCTCTGGAGTCGGCAGTGGAGACATCATTTCACTCAGGCTTCTGTGTTACTTATAATTGGACCGGTTATCTGTGTGAGCCTGGGTTGCTGTGAAGGACGTTTCTTTGTTCTCGCGACACACCCATATTTATGTATATTGAACCTGGAATGAGGTTACAAGCCCAACTAGTAGAGATCTGAGCTGATATTTGGGTTACAAAGGTTGAGTCACACTTGCTAAAACACCATGGATTACAGAAATCCTGGTGCTTGCAGGTTATTCCTAATACTACTAGACACAAAACAAGTGGGTGTAGGGATAAGTCGGTTAACCTTTTGCAAGGCAAAGTAGAGAAACGCGATGTTACCTACTAATGGCTAAATGCAGCCACAGGCCGAAATTTGCTGGTCATAAGGTCCAAGTGCGGAATAGTCAACGTCATCATGAGAAACCTTATTTTGGGGTTTCCATCATAAATACATATACCATAGAATATAAAAAACAGATACGATACAAATACCTAGATAATAAAGCTATGACAAAATGATGGCAATGTTTAAAATATAAATTAAGATGTCATAAAATAATTCATACTTTATAACATTTGACAGTAAATAAAGTTCTAAGAGTAGAAGACGTTGGGTTCTTTTAGCAAGTGCTTTCTATATAATGTGTGTGAGGGGCCAGGCACTCGGTTGGTTGCTAGCATTAAAGAGATACCACATGGATCTTCTGCATGGTATAAGGTTGGAATTCCAAAACCTGGGAATCAAACATGCCTTGCTGTCCTCTGACAACCGTAGTGAAAGACGCGAGGGTCTCTATTTCAATCATGTTCTGTTAAAGGTTCTTACCGCGCACTGTCACCACCTGCATGGTACCTTGACGCTCTGGCGGATCTGTAAAGCAAGAGGATAAGGGGTGTAAGTTAGTAGGACTGAGCGGGAGAAAAGAGCAACGGAGCTGTGATGTGTTGTTGGCAGCTTCAGTTTGGTTTACACCATATGCTGAGCGTAGGTGTGATTTTCGGTTGATAGCCAGCATGTGCTTTTGTGCGAGGCTATGTGTATTTTGGTTCATTGTTGTGTTGTAGTAATGTGCGTGGGGTTTGTTGTGTGGTTGTGTGAGAGGTGTATGGAGAAGGGTGAGTTTTGATTTTTTTAGTAGGGTTGGTTAGTGACAGTACCCTATCCTACGCTCACTGTTTTGTTTGACTGTGGCTCGTGTCCCCCCAGTTGTATGCTCTGGAGTGCTATACTTACCACTCCTATGTTTTGTGTGGAAGAGTGGGTTCACAATGGGCTATTCAGTGGCGGTACCTTTCCACCCGCAGCGTGCAGATCAAGTGCTGCCCATATCCCTTCCCCGTTAGCACACCCTGGTGTGCATCTACCATCACCCCCACGGGCTCGTCTCGGGGGATGCGCTCTCTGTATCGCGCGGTCCATCAGTTCCAAGATCATACAAAAGGGGTGTTCATTTGATTCAGATGTTTTTTCTTTGCTGCAAGAAATAAGTTTAAAGCCAAACAAATAAACCTGTGTGGTAGTCAGTATAGGAGTCACGGGGGAAGGGTCAGGAACATTTATAGGGTCGTAGGTTTTCAAGCTGCACGAGGATGCTTTACCAGCTCATGTTCCGTATTTAAATTGAGTATGAGTGCCCCCTATGTAAGACCTAGACTCTGCCTTAGGTCTTGAAAGTACCAGACTAGCCCTAGAAAGATGGGCCTGCATCCAGCCATAGTGTCTTTGATAAATGAGTGTCCATGTGTATTTGGGCCAGTTTACATCTTTTCGTTGAATCTTCTTCAGGTCACGGATGCAGTGGGAGACCAGGCTATTGGACAGACTCATGTCGGGTATGTTTTAATTTGCATTGTAAGCACATGTGTATATATACATTTACATTTTAAACTAAACAGTACCTGTTGGGGTGGCGGGACAGAGAATGGGTGAGAAACTTTTGAAGAGTATTTTAATTCAGTAAATGTATGGGTTTTTGTTTTAATTTCTCATAAGATATACATTACTCCATTGACAAACATTAGAACAGCATGGGGAATACCAAGCATTACAGGAAGGGCTGCATAGCTCAGCACTAAGGCAGAGTTTAAAAACAAAGTGTTTTTACTGCCAGGTAACCATTTCTAATCCACCTTTGTGTTCATCACAAGTCGTTGCCACTTGGTACCGATACTTTGAGGTCACTTGTGGAGGCTGTTGGCAGTACTACCTGGGTAGTGCCATCCTGGATGGCACAAGTGAACCATGTTGGCAGCTTGGGTGACCATCACTGCGAGAGATCAAGAACACTGCTCGGGCCATCAAGCCTGCCATTTTACTTGCTCTTTAGATACCTCCATGCACTTTGACCTCTTTCTTAGGCAATGCATGGAACATCAACGGGCCTCTCCAGGAAGCAGGATTTTGCTCTATTGACATTGAAATGCATTCCAGTATTTTTTGTAATGGTTCATGTTTTTCATTTTAAAGGTCAATGAGCTGTGCTCTTTTGATTCATGTTTGGATATATGTTTTTCATCTCTTGACTAGTGTACTAGATAAAAAGGTGGCCCCGGCGCTGGGAATCACGTGGTCCAATCAGCTGTTGATGAGGCTAATGGTGACTCGGACCCGGAGCAACGAGCAAGAGGCGTGTGCCGGAGAGGGGCTAGCGTCTTGCAGCCAAGTGGTGCGCACTCTAGAGGTGGTTTTCGCACCACATCTCCCTCAGACGTTTTGCTACTACACCATTGGTTTGGAAGGAGTGAGGGGAGTGCAGGATAAACTGCAAATGTGCTGACTTTCAATGCATTCTCACAGACCTGGCTTTAAAGAGGTCATCTGGATTAAATCTGCGAACATTCTGTCATGACTGTTTTTCTTTCTCTAAAGCAATTACATTTGAAAGTGTGTTGGATTGCGTGCAGTATTGCTATCAAGTAAAGGGAGCATTTCCGGCCCAAGAAGAATTATCAGCTTATTACATCTCCGACTTTGTATAAATGTGGGGAAATGATTGCACACCAAAGAGGGTGTTACTGAAGGTTTTGTAGGATTGCATTTTGTGATTTCCCAGAGAAAAGGTTGTGTCTTACACAGAAGTTAGGAATGTTTTTGCAGTGCAAAGCATGTACATGTTTTTGCACACTTTGGCCAAAAATAGATGCACAAACGCATATGTAAAACACCGACAGAATACAAAACAGACATTGACAAAGCCAGTAGTTTTTGCTGTTTTATAGTGGGAATGTTTTCAGGCAGAGGCTGCAGGACCAAGCCAGGAAGCAAGAAGACATGGACACAATGAAAAGAGGGAGCTTGCAGTGTGGAAGCTGGAAAAAACATATTACGGACCACAGGACACAGCTCAGGGGAGAGATGCAGGAGGAGGGCAGCATAATCACTGACCAGGTTATCGGAAAACATCTCAGGTGGCTATGTTTCTTATCATATACACAGGTGGCGTCACAGATCCAGTAAAGTCATCACAGGGCACTGCATCGAGTGATCAGGTAGTGGCAACAAATGCCTGGGTATTTATTTATAGCATATCTGGTATTCGCATCATACGTCCAATTTCTCAAACTGTGTACCAAGTACTGCCCTGATGTGCCCCAGCATTGCCATTCAAGGTCAGGGATTGTCATAATGTGCAGTTATCGCCATTAAATTGCCAGATGATGCCATTATATATCCAATGTGCCAGGTATTGCTGTCCTATGTATCCAATGCTCTGTGTTTCGATCTTGTAAAGCAACATTTTCTTCACTGCCCTGTTTCGACCTATCATTAAAATGCCTCGGACTGCTATGTCGTGGCTGAAATGTCGCGTGCAGGATGGATTGATGATCCTGAGAGCGAAGAGTCTCGAAATTAACGTTGAAAGTTAAGGAAACATTTCCCTCATGAACAAACACTTGATACAGAGATTTTTCGGTAAGGCTTGTTGATCGAAAAATGCACAAGATAATAATGGCGAAATCAGATGTTTGAAATTGAGTCTTTTTTTTATTTGTAGAGCTGTATAAAATGCAAGAGGTTTTGGTCTATGTTAAAACGAGAAGAGGCAATACAATGGTGTCAATAAACAGATATTAATACTTCAAAGAAAGAAGTTTGACGAATCCTGAGGTATCGTCACTGCTTTAGATTGAGTAGCCCCTTTCCATGAGCCCAAGGAGGTGAGGCCGCTACCCAATAGTCCCCCTGGGTGTGGTGCTCAGCAGGAGGATCTCATGGGGAGGAAGAACCCCATTGAGAGCAGTGTCATCTCAGGAGAACATGGTTTTCCTTCGATCCTCTAACCTGCTCTCAAAACCCCTCCAATTTCACACTCGCCATTGTCCCTAAGTGTTTTTGTAATACATCTCAGACAAGAACTACTGGGACGAGGAAGAGGCCACAAGTAATGGAGATCATTGATGAGAACAAATGTACATGTTCTAGCCTTTGTAACAATCCTATTGGCAAGCTGTCATTCAAAGGCAGCGAGGGAAGAGAAGGTATCTCCATTGTCGGCTCAGCAGGAGCCGGGCAAGTGCCCAGGTACGCGCAGAACTGCAAGGCAGAGAGGCAGCCGGTGTCCGAGGGAGCGACGCGCTCGCTGAAGTTCCGCAACGCAAAAGGCAGACCGGAGAAGGGGAAACTTACCCGCTGGTGACGGAGGCCGCTGGAGTGCAAGGAAACCACTGGCGAACTGCAGAGGAGATGCATGGAAGACAGGTGAAGTTACTGGTTAGCCAGAGAAGCCACTGAAGCTCCTGGGATATTGATATTTTATTTGTATCACACTCATACACAAGTGTTTCAGAGCGCGACAAGGCAAGGGAGGAGAACAAGGGAGAACAAAAACCACGATCTTCCTAGGCCCCCGCGAAACAACCGGATGGTGACGGCCAAGGCCCTATATGTGCAACAGTGGCTAGTCCCAGAGTTGCGGGAGACCCAGAGAGTACTGAAGGCCTGAAACAGAGAACAGAAGGAATACTCACTGGGGCAGAGTGATCTAGTGAAGGGTGTCTGTGACCCATATCAGAAAGGCATACCCCAACCAGTTATAAAGGGGAACATACATTTTGCATATACAGATGTACTCTTCTGTCCTGTACCCTTTCCTCCAAACTGTATGGGCGTCCCTCACAAGGGATGGGAGACGGAACCTTTTTCACAAGAAAAAATCTTCTTCCCCCTTTAAATTTAGAGGCGCGTTGGGCACGGCCCTGGGAGCATGCACTCGCCTGACTATGCCAACCGGCGCCACTCCCCAGTCCCCTTTTCCACGTTGACTGGAACGGGCCGAATTCACCAGCCCTCCTGGGTTTGGCTTCGGCCATGTAGTACCACGCGCTCTACCCCGGATATTCTTCTATCTTCGTTTTTTTCTTTTCAATAGGTACTTGGTCCTCCGATGCGACGCTCCTCCCCGGCACATGTCGACTTCATCAGGTGTCCAGCCTGCGAGGGGCTCTTCCCTACAACTGACCCCCATGCCCTATGCCTCCGCTGCCTTCGCCCCGACTATGGCTGGGAAGGTTGTTCCGCTTGCGACGGATTGACTCCACGGGCACTGAAGAACAGGCTAGCTAGGTGGAGGGAGCTCTTCCAGAAGCCACCTCCAGAGGACCTAAAGGAATTCGTCAAACATAGCTCGAGGCCAAAGGAAAGGCCTCTATTCACCATCGCACCCCATAAGGGCGACGCCTTCCTAAGGAAGCGCCTGACCGGGAGGAACCTGTTGGGTTCTAGTACCAGCACACGTACCAAGGCTAGTCCAGCTACCGGCCTCACGGCCGAGGGGTCTCCAGATCCTTCCGGTGTCAGTGCTGAGGGACTGCAAGGTTCTTTTACCAGGGTTTCTCCCGAGGGGCAACACGCTAGTACCGGCATCATGTCCGAGGCGGCGTCTTCACGCAGCACTACCAGCAGCTCTGCCAAGGGCAATACGCCTTCCAGGTCACGGCCTTAGGTGCGGGATAGGCCTTTCGTTCCAGCACCAAGCGTCTTGTACGGTGCTGGCTCTAGCGAGCCAGGCACCACGACTTTGGCACACAGCTCGACAAAATGCCCACTGCGGCAGACAAGATGGCCGCTCATCTGATTCCTCCACCCGCTCTGCCAGAGGGGGTAAGAGTCACAAGGTGGGCTGGTGTCAACCAGGTGCATGGCCTACAGTTTATCCATCAGCAGGGCAGGTTAGGTTTCCCCTGCACCCCAGGCAGAGTGTGCCCCCGCCCCAGCTGCCCTTGGCCCCTCCGTCAATAACACCTGCCACCTCTAAAGCCTCCGAAGACAGGTTCTTCTAAAGGTTCCTAGGGCTGATGCAAACTAACCAGATGGGGGTCATCCTCTGGGATGCCATCAGGGACATGCTCCCTCAGGTCACCCCACCCGCACCCATAGTCATTCCTCTGATGGCTCCGGTGCCACAGGCCCCAGTGCAGGCGCCGCTGCCCCAGCCGGCTCCTCCGATTCCGGCTTCTCTGCCTCCCACAGTACAGGCGTTTCCACACCAACCTCCGCAGCAGCCACTGGCTCCAGTCTCCATTCCGCAGCCCACGGCGCCCAGCACTTCTCCACCAGCTCCGGACCCCCCGAGCCTGGCGGACATGGACAGGAGGGCCCCGACATGCCATCTAAAGCCAGGGCCTTCCACGAACGCCTTGCCGGTTTGGCAGAGTATATGGGCCTTCTTCAGCCCGAGGTAGAGCAGCCTGAGGAGGGGGTCTTAGCAGAGGTCCTCACCCTAAGACCCCCTAACAAAACAGGGATTCTATGCAGAAAGACGTAGTTGCACTGGCCAAGAATGGGTGGCTCAAGCTGCACTCGGCCCAGCCGTCAATCAGCGCCTTGACAGCAAGTACAGGCAGATGGACGGGGGGACACTCTTACTTTCAGCACATCCTCAACTGCACTCTTCTGTGATAATTGCAGCGTCACTCTATTCCAAGCCTCAGTCGTCCTCGACGCTGCTAGGCAAGTTCGGAGAAGATCTTGGAGGCGTACAGGAAGAAGCTGCACTCCAACGCTTCCTTGCACCTGCGGCAGGCCAACGCAGATGACATGTTGCCAGCCGCTAAGCATAGGTTTTGGCGGGAAATTGCGGACTTCCTCCCAGAACGTCTGACACAGAGCCAAGAGCGCTTCAAGGCAGGACTAGGACAATCCAGGCTGGTAGTGCAGGACATTATGGAGTCCGTGGCCCACGTCGATACCTCTGCCCAGGCCATCTGCATTGCCACGGACATGAGAAGGACGGCCTGGCTCCGGCTACTAAGTTTAATCCCGATGTCCAGGAACGCATATTGGACCTTCCCTTCGAGGGCAGTGACCTCTTCCACTCTACCAGACATGAGGAATTAGATGAAAAGAAAAACAGCTCGCAAACCGCAAAGTCTTTATTCTTACGAAGGCCACACCCAAGGCCTACACCCAGTCGCAGCAACGCTCCGACAAGGGGCAGGTTCCAAGGCTTCCAAAAACAGAGGTCCAGACAACCGGCCCGTTCTCATAGTCGGCATTGGAGGAAACAACAAAAGGATGGGGCGGGGGTTGCAAGGGTTTTTTCCAATCCCCCTCCTCCGCAACAGCCTCAGAGGGGAAAAAAAGCATGACATGCCCCTTCGGGTCCACGTGTCTCTGGTGGGGGCAGGCTTGCCTTTAACGTGCAATTTTGATACCAGAATTGTTTTGACCCCTGGATCCTCTCTGTAGTCTCCATAGGGTACTGCCTACCGGTACCTTCCTCTCCTCCCTCCTCCCCTCCTCTGACACAGATTGGGACAGCAATTCTACTGGCAGAGATACAGTCGCTCGTCGAGAGCCAGGCCGTGGAAGAAGTCCCAACCTCCCAGCGAAGCTCAGGCTTTTATTCCAGGATTTTCGCCATACAGAAAAAGAACCAGGCTGGCCTGAGAGTTGTGTTGGACCTTTCCACCCTCAATCTCTCCCTCCCTCCGCAAAATTCAAGATGGTTACGCCATCTCTTATTGCGAAAACACTGGACAGGGGAGACTGGATGTGCTCCCTGGATCTGAAGGACGCTTACCTACATGTCCCGATTTGGCAGCTGCATCGTTCCTTACTGTGCTTAAGGATCATGGGCTTCCATTTCCAATAAAAGGTGCTACCCTTCGGCCTCAACTCGGCTCCCAGGGTATTTGCCAGTTTGATGAATGCAGTGGTAGCCCTCCTCAGGGCCACTACGTTTACCCATACCTGGACGACCTGCTTGTCTGGGCCACCTCTCTGGAAGCAGTTCAGCATACTGCCTCTGCAATGATGAACACACTCCACGACCTGGGGTTCACTATCGATCTCAAGAAGTCTCTGCCGCAGCCCACGTAGAGCCTGGCCTTCTTGGGCCTCCTCTGGGACATGAGCTTTATGAGAGTCTTTTCCTCGGAGGACAAGATGTGGCCATCAAGAGAGCTACAGCTCACTTCCTCTCCAAGCCCGTGACCTCGGCCTGGTGGTACTAACACCTACTGGGGCTTATGGCAGCGGTCCTTTTGCCCCACACAAGACTCGGGATGCAGAGATTACAGCTGCACTTCGCAGCCTCATGGAATCGGGAGAAGGGCTTCCAAGAGGAGCCAGTCAACATTCCTACCTTTCTCCTCTTGGACCTCCACTGGTGGTCCGCGGACTTCGACCTGAGGAGGGGAAAGCCCTTCTGGCAGCCGGCCCCTCAGTTCACAGTTACTACGAACTCTTCCCTAGAGGGCTGGGGAGCCACCCTGGACAACCACAGCATCCATGGAGTCTGGACTCGGCAGGAGTCCCACATCAATTGGCTGGAATTGAAGACCATATGGTTGGCTCTCAAGGCCTTTCTCCCTCTTATCGAGGGCAAGACAGTTCTTATCCAGACAGACAACTTCACCAGCATGTACTATGTCAACAAGCAGGAGGCACCAGATCCCCTCCACTGTGCAACCTAGCAGTCAGCATGTGGGAATGGGCTCTGGAGAACATTTACCTCATGGCTGTCCACCTCCTGGGGGTATCCAACCTGGAAGCACACAATTACGAGTGGCAATTGAACGGCCTGGTACTGAAGGAGATCTTCTTCGGGTGGGGGCATCTCCAGGTGGATCTTTTTGCCTCCCGGGACAACAGGAAATGCCAACGGTTTGCCTCCTGGCAGGGGCAGGGCTCCGACTCCCTGGGCGACTCATTCCAGATCCAATGGAACGACATGACGGCATATGCCTTCCCACCCACACCCCTAGTCCAGAGGGTGATCTGCAAGATAAAGGAATCCCGGCACCTTACCATCATTTTGATAGCTCACTGGTGGCCGGCTAGACCATGGATCTCTGAGCTCCTCAGCGTTTCGGACAGACCACCCATTCACCTCTTGCTGGGCCCAGCTCCTCTCTTGGTCCAGCAAGGGGGCAGGGTACTTCACCCTGCTCCTCACAAGCTAGCCCTCGCAGCGTGGTTCCTGAGCAGGTCACGCTGAAACACTTAAGCCTATCTCAGGCTAACCTAGAGATAATCCAGGGCGCTAGAAGCAAGGCTACTAGGAGCCAATATAAGCGTAAATGGTCTAGATTCTGTCATTGAGCCGACTCTAGGGAGATCGACCCTCTTAAGTACACCTTGGACGACGTGCTCTCCTCGCCCACTCCGGTGCGCAGGTGGATACATGCCGCACCTATCTAACAGCCATAGGGGCTTACAGGAACTCGGAGGAGGGCCTCTTCTCCTCCAACCCGGTGGTCAAGCGACATCTGGCAGGCCTCCACAGGCTTTACCCGCCTATAAAGAAGCCACACCCGGTGCGGGACCTTAATGTTGTGTTGGGCGCCTTGGCGCACAAACCTTTTGAGCCTATGGCGTCCGCAGACATCAGGCTGGTCACCATAAAGACAGCTCTGCTCATGGGCCTCACCTCAGCGTGCAGTCTGCGAGATCCAAGCTCTGGTGGCATCAGAACCGTACACCACTTTTCACAGGGACAAGGTCTGCTTTCCTACCCAAGGTGACCTCCTCCTTCCATCTCAAAGAGGAAATAGTCTTACCCACTTTCTTCGCAAATCCCAAGGACGAGCCTCAGAGGGTCTTGCACCGTCTGGATGTCGGACGCGCGCTGAAATACTACCTGGACAGAACCAAGGACTTCCGCAAGTCGGACGCCTTGTTTGTCACTTTCAGTGGGGTCAAAGCCCGGTTATCAGGCCTCTATAGCAAGGCTGATGGTTACGGCCATCAAGGAGGCCTATGAGGGGCAGCATTAACCAGTGCCAGCTAACTTACATGCCCATGCGGTCAGAGCCAAGGCCACATCCATCGCGTTCCAACGGCATGTGCCGCGGCAGGTCATCAGCAGGGCGGCTACCTGGGCCACCCCTTTTGGCTTTCTGTAAACACTACTGTTTGGACGCAGCCTCTAGCTCAGATGCGGCATTCGGGCAGGCGGTTCTAAGAAACCTGTTTTCTTAAGGAGGGGCACCTCTCCACCCTGGGGCTACATTCAGTTGTAATCGCCCATACAGTATGGAGGAAAGGGGACAGGACGTAAGAGTGATTAATAGTTACTCACCGTAGTGACTGACATACTCTTAGTTCATAGTACCCTTTCCTCCATACTTCCCACCATCCTCGCCCTAATAATACTGGTGTCATTAGGCAATGCCTATCATTGTCAACGTGCCAATGGGGACTGAGGAGTGGCGCCGGTGGGCGGAGTCAGGCGAGCGCATGCTCCCAGGGCTGCATTCCTCTAAATTTCAAGGGGAAGAAGATTTTCTTTCTTTGGAAAAAGGTTCTGTCTCCCGTCCCTCGCGAGGGACGCCCATACAATATGGAGGAAAGGGGACTATGGACTAAGAGTACTTTAGTCACTACAGTGAGTAACTATTAATATATTCACAGAGCTTGACGGGAGAGTAAACCAAGGCTGTTGAATGAAGAGAGATCACACAAAGTGAATGTTGTGAATAACCAAGTGAATGGTGTCACATCTGGATGGAATACTCAGACCAGTAATAAAGGGGAATACATATTTTGCATATACATATGATATTCACAGACCTTGGCAGGAGAGTAAACCGAGGCTGTGGCTTGAAAACAGGTCAGACAAAGAGAACTCGGGTAGAGTAACCAAGTGAAGGGGGTTTGGGGACCCACGCTGGGGAAGTGTACCCCAAACAGTACTAAAGAGGAATATGAACTTTACAAGTGGTACTAACAGACCCTGGCAGGAGTTTAAACCAAGACTGTGGGGGGGAGGGAGAATTGAGAGAGAACTAGAATAGTAACCAAGTGCATGGAGTCTGGGGCTTACGGTGATGTCACCCAAACAATGATTGCGAAGAATGCAAACCTTACATGTTCAGGTGATACTCAAGAGACCCTGGCAGGAGAGTAAAACAAGGTTGTGGGTGGAAGTGAAGTTAGACAGAAAACTGAGGAGAACGTGGAGTACCCTACTTGGCAGGAGAGTGGACCAAGGAGCGGGTACTGAGAAAAGGGTCAGGGACTCTCAACACAGCTTGGGAGAGAAAACTAGGCTATTCTTCCTAGTCGCAATACCTGGGACTCGTGTCTGCCCACCAATGGTCTAGGTCCCTCAAGATGGCTTGGAAAAGGTGCCCTGGCCATTCTTTCTTGTTTTGTTATTAATAAGTCTTCGTAAATCAACATGCCACCCTTGTGTCCGACTCTTACATCCTCACAAAAGGCAGGATTTTTTGGCAATGTGCTGAGTATTTTAAGAGAGGCTGCAAAGGGTATCTAATTTGATTGAGACTGTTGCAAATTAAAGGGCACAATCAGGCTCCAGACCGCGGGTTGGGGGGGGAGGGGGAGCCTGTACAAGAAAAATGATTGGCATTAAGGAACGTGTAATAATATCCCACAGCATATTGCGGGACGGCTACCAGCAGTCAATGTATTAAATGCCTATATTGTCAACTAGACCAAACAAATGAGTACTCCTTGAGTGCCTTCAAGTTACAGTAACATCGTTCTACGAGAGTCAACCAAATTTACATTGAAAGGAAATTAGTTCCTAAAGCACAACAAGTTGAGAAGGAAAACAGATTGATGATATTTAGGAGCAATGACAATCTGGCTCACCTTAAAAGCAGTGCTGAGAAGCATGTACATGGGACATTTAACTCTTGCCCACAACCCTTCTATCAGATATAAACCATACATGGAATTGTTCATAAGACGTTTGTTACCCTGGTATAGTAACTACTGTCAGGCAAAAGTGGAAACATTTATTCGGAACTATTTTAAAAAGTTAAGGAGCTGGTGGACAGAAAAGGGCAAATAGTTTGCAAAACGGTCTTTGAAATACCAGCTGAACAAGCATTTGATGAAGCGTTCGAAGGCAGCATAACATCGGGTTGCTATTTTGCACAGAATTAAGGGGGCAAGATGCAAGTATATAGATTACAGCCACATTATTTGTCAGATGCAGAGTTTGCATTCAACTTAAAATAAATCATTGCCTTCACTTTTGTAACATTCCATAAATTGATTGGCTACTGTGGCACTCTAACGAACATGTAATATGTAATACATGCTGGTGTAGTTGTCAGTCTGAATGAGGATCATCTTGCTACTGATGAGTGGTAGGAAGGCATTGAGAGCCAGCCAGATGGCCTTCAGCTGTAGCCAATTGATATGGACCTCCTGTTCCTGAAAGGACCAAACTCTGCGGACGCTGTGGTTGTCCAGGGTAGCTCCTTAGCCCTCCAAAGACGAGTCTGTGGTGATGGTAACCTGCGGTGCTGGTTGTCGGAAGGGCCTGCCTATCCTCCGGTTGCAGTCCGTGCTCCACCAGACTAGGTCCTGGTAGAGAAAGGGAGGAATGCTGACGAGTTCCGCCTGGGAACCCTGCTCCTGATTCAATGAGGCTGCGAAGTGCAGCTGTACTCTCCTCATTTTGAGTCTTGTGTAAGGCACTGCCAGAAGACATGCCACCATGATTCCCAGGAGGTGCTGGGACCACCATGCTGAGGTCACCTCTCTGCTGAGAAAATGACTTGTGGCCCTCTTAATGGCTGTGATCTTGTCCTCCAAGGGAACTACTCTCTCGGATCTCGTTTCTCAGATGAGGCTCAGGAATGTTAAGACACTACGTCTGCTCCAGCTGTGATTTCTTGAGATTGATGGAGAATCCCAAGTCATGCAACATATTCATGAGGGGGGAGGAGGTATGATGGACCGCCTCCGGGGATCTCGCCCTGACAAGCCAGTTGTTAGGGTAGACATGGTGACTCTGGGCCCTGAGAAGGGCTGCCACTGCATTCATAAGCCTAGTAAAATCCCTGGGGGCGGAATTGAGGCCAATCGGTAGAACCTTGTATTGGAAATGAAAGCACATGATCCAGAACCTCAGGAAGAACCAATGGGGCTGCCAAATAGGGACGTGTAGTTGAGCGTCCTTCAGATCCAGGGAGCACATCCAGTCTCCCTTGCACAGTGTCTCTGGAATAAGCGCTGGGGTAATCGTCTTCAACTTTTGAAGCGGAAGGGAAAGGTTCAGGGTAGAAAGGTCCAACACAACTCTCAGGCCAGCCTGGTTCTTCTTGTGTATGGTGAAAATCCTGGAGTAGAAGCCCATACCCCAGTGGGAGGCTGGGACTTCTTGCACTACCTGGCTCTGATCGAATTTCCACCAACAGAGTTTTCCCAATATGTGTGAGTGGAGGGTAATAGACGGAGGAACCGGTATGTGGTAGCCCATGGAGACTACTGATAGGATCCAAGGGTCCGTGAACCTCGCATGCCAATTCTGTGCGTGGAGGGCAAGCCTGCCTCCCACTGGATACATGTGGACCCGGAGGGGAGTGTCATGGCTTTTTTCCCCTCTGAGGCTGAGGAGGGGCTGCCTTGTGCTGTTTGCAGCAATGTTTACTCGGAGATCGGTCGGCTACCTGGACTGTTGTTCTTGGAAGCCCCAGAACCAGACGAAAGGCCCGCCCCTTGTCGGAACGCTGGTGCGTTTGACTGTAAGTCTTGGGCATGGACTTTGAGGATGGATAAGGATTTTGCAGTTTGTGAACTGTTCTTCTTATCAAGTTCCTCATTGGTGGTGGAATGAAAGAGGTCGCTACCCTCGAATGGAAGGTTCAATATGCGCTCCTGGACGTCTGGGTTGAACTTGGTAGCCCAGAGCCAGGCAGTCCGTCATGTCCATGGCGATGCAGATGGGCCGGCCTGAGGTGTCAATATACGCCACTGTGGACTCCATGATGTCTTGAGCCACCATCTTTGCTTCTGCCAGCCCCGCCTTGAAACCTGCCTGACTGTGTACCGGAAGTTCCGGAAGGAAGTCGGCTATTTCCCGCCAAAGCCTCTGGTTAACGGCTGCGAGCATGGCATCCATATTAGACTGACGAAGGTGCAGCGAGGCGTTGGAACAGACCTTCTTTCCATATGCCTCCAAGATCTTCTCCACCTTGCCTAGCAGAGCCGAGGACGAGGTGGCCAAAGAAGATTGTGGCTTTTAGAGGCCACAGCAATCAGCGAGGAGTGTGGAAGAGGGTGTGCTAACAATAGTGTATCCCCCTCCAATTGCCTGTACTTGGCGTTGAGGCACCTGTTGGTGGGCTGCACAGAATGGGGTTTCAGCCATCCCTTTTTGGCCAAGGCGACAACGTCCTTCTGCATCGGAATCCCCGTTCTAGCCACAGGGCGTAGAGTGATGACCTCAGACAGGTCCCCCGCCTCAGGTTGTTCAACTTCGGGTTGTGGAAGCCCCAAGTATTCGGCCAAACCTGCAAGTCGTTCATGGAAGGCCTTGGCTGAAGATGGTGTGTCAGGGTCCTCCTCCTCCTCATCGGTGTCCACCAGTGTATCAGGCTGGTCTGGTGCCGGGGGAGGAGTGCTGGGAGCCGAAGGCTGAGGTGTGGTGACCGGAGCCAGAGGCTAATGTGGACGCTGGTGTGGAACCGCCTGAACAGTAGGAGGGGTGGGAGCCACAATCGAAGGGCCTGCCATGGGCAGCTTGGGCTGCACAGGGGCCTGAGGCATCGGAGCCATAAGAGGAATGACAATGGGTGCTGGCGGAGGGACTGGAGGCAGCATGTCCCTGATCACACCCCGAAGGATGGAGCCCATCTGAGGGGACCTCATCAATGTGAGAAATTTCTCAAAAAACCTGTCCTCACAGACTGGTGGCGTGGCAGGTGATATTGAGGGAGTAGCGGGCGGCTGCTAGGGCCTGTGCGTACTCTGCATTGCTGGTTGTGGAGGATATCTGCCCTGTGACGCTGAAGGATAAGTTGTAGGCCACGTACTTGGTGATGACCAGTCCCACCTGGACACTATCTCCTACCTGCTCCCCGAATGGGCATGGTGTCGGACGAGCTGCCATCTTGTCTGGCGTGGCGGCCATTTTGTCGAGCTGCATGCCACGTGCCTGCATCGTGGTGCCTGGCTCGCTGGCACCAGCCTCCTCCTGAACTTTTGGCGGTGGAGCTTGAGGCCTATCCTGCACCTCATGCTGAAGCCTGGTAGGCGTGGTGCCCTCGGCTGAGTCGCTGGTAGTGCTGCGTACAGGCGCCCCTTCAGACATTTGTCCGGTAGTAGGGCGTAGCATCTCGCGTGGACCCTGGTAGAAGAACCTTGCGGTCCCTCAGCACTGTCTCCGGAAGTATCTAACGACCCCTCTGCCTGGCGGCCGGTAGCTGAATGAGCCTCGGTAACTGTGCTTGTGTGGGAACCTGAACGGTCCCTCCCACTCAGACGTTTCCCTAGAAAAGGAGTCACCCTTGCGGGTGCAATGGAAAAAAGCGGCCCTACCTTGTACCTTGACTTGTGCCTTATGAAGTTCTTCAAGTCCTCTGGAGGCAACTTCTCAAAGAGCTCCCTCCACCGAGCTAACCTGTTCTTCAGAGCGCACAGTCTAAGCGCGTCGCCGTGGTCAGGGCCAAGGCAGCAGAGGCACAGAGCGTGGGGGTCGGACGTGGGGAAGAGCCCCTCGCAGGCTGGACACCTGCTGAAGCCCAAGGACATTGACATGCGCTGGGAAGGAGCGCAGCACCAGAGGACCGAGTACCTGATTAAAGATTAGAAGGGCAAAGGAAAAAAAAAAAGAGTATCCAGGGAAGAGCATGTGGAATTACAAAGCCGAAACCAAACCCAGAAGTGCTGGTGAAATCGGTTAATTCCCGTCGACACGGAAATGAGGACTGAGGAGTGGTGCCGGTGGGCTGAGTCAGGGTAACGCATGCTGCCAAGGCTGCGCTTCTAAATTTAAAGGGGAAGAAGGTTTTTTTCTGGTGAAAAAGGTTCTGTCTCCCGTCCCTAGCGAGGGACGCCCATTCAGTATGGAGGAAAGGGGACATGACATAGGAGTACATGCTTATGTCCCACTCACATTTCTTGCCACCCCTCACTTTATAGTGAATCACATAGAAGGGAGTAGTTTCTTACCTGTAACTCAATTTCTCCAGCATTGGTATCTTTCATGGATTCACATGCTGTGAATATTCCCAATCGTAAGGCTGGGACTCCCCAGTAACTTTGATTTAGTAATTTTCCTATGGAAAACTTGACACCCTGAGTGTCCCATCGACGTTGTTGTGAGTGCTTTTGGTCCCCACCAACAGGATGTAGAGTGTATAGCTCCGCCCCAGCAGCTTTCCCTCAGATTTTTACCACTCTAGCTGGAGGATAACCCACTGTAGAGGATGTTTGCCTGGCTGCAGGGCACATGTGAATCCATGAAAGATAACAACGCTGGAGAAATGGAGTTACAGGTAAGAAATGACTCCATTCTCCAGCATTGGATCTTTCATGGATTCACATGCTGTGAATAGATTGTATAGCAGTATACATGTTACGGGGAGATAAACCAGGCAAACCAAGATTAGAAACTTTTGCATTTTTCTGCGCTAATGCGAAAAGTATACATATGTAAGTACAAGAAAATACCATGGAAGCTGTGGGGCTTACCTTAGTGGAACAGCCATTAAAGGACTGCCCGTCCCATCTGCACATCTTCCGCGTGCTGCTGTTGAAGGCCATAGTGCCTGGTAAATGTGTGAGGCACTGCCCATGTTGCCGCCTGGCAAATGTTTTTGATGGGCACTCCGGACCAGAGAGCCGCTGAGGCGGCTGTGGACCTTGTAGAATGTGCTCTAGCAGTAGTTTGCAGCAGAAGGAAATCAAGGAGGATATCCACCTTGCGATGCATTGTTTTGTTATGGCTTTACCCTTGTTTGAGGGGCCAAAGGCGACAGAGCTGTTTGGTTGCTCTAAATGATTTTGTCCGTCCAGATAATATTTTAACGCCCTTTTCACGTCCAGAGTGTGTAGGTCTCTCTCCACTGGGGAAGTGGCGTGTTGAAAGAATGTAGGCAGGGTTATGGTTGCATTCTTGGATGAAGTGAGGATTGGTGCAAAGGATTACTTTGTCCTTCATGAATCGGAGATATGGAGGGTCCACCACTAAAGCCTGTAGTTCC
The DNA here is from genome assembly GCF_040938575.1 of Ambystoma mexicanum. Lineage (NCBI taxonomy): Eukaryota > Metazoa > Chordata > Amphibia > Caudata > Ambystomatidae > Ambystoma > Ambystoma mexicanum. Next base: position 650,694,123 of record NC_090940.1, on the reverse strand, counting down.
GAAACTCATCTGGAGGAAGTAACAGCGATTAAGAATGCCACTTTCCAGGTCTCAAACTTGAGGTGTGCTGTTGATAGAGATTCGAAAGGAGTTTTCAAGAGACCGGCCAGTACCACATTCAGTCTTCATACCGGTGGAATTCTTTTCTTTGTAGGAAAAGTACGAAAGTTCTTTTAGGAAATGTTTGAGTAGCCTGTCGCTGTAGAGAGGAGGTGATACTCTTCCTTGTGAATCTAGAGATTGCAGCCAAGTGTACCTTTATAGGGGAGATCACTAGACCTTCTTTTAGGAAAGAACCTGTTGAGGTTTTTTGGCCAGTGGTTGAAGGTTGGGCTGCTGTGCACACCACGTACAGACCCTTTTCCATTTGTGGTTGTAGGAAATGTTAGTGGATGGAGCCCTAGCTGCAGCTAGAATGCCCTGGCAGTCTTGCGGGATATTCAAGTGGCCCGAATTTGGTGTGATCAGGAGCCACACTGTTAATTTGAGGGAGCCGGGTTGTGATGTAGAGTAACCCCGTCGTTCTGCGATAGGAGATTGCTGTGAGATCCTAGATGGATTGGACTATCCGCCGTCAGTTGAAGGAGGTCCGAGAACCAGGTTTCTTTGGGCCAGTACGGTGTTACCAGAATTATTTTGCAGTGATATTTGCGTATCATCTGGATTGTTTTCCTGATGAGAGGGAATGGGGGGGGGCAGATATGCAAACATGTCGGTCCATGGGAACGAGAATGCGTCCCCTTGAGAATCGGGATGTGGAATCCTGCTTGCAAATTTCTTGCAGTGCTTGTTGCTCTGAGTGGCAAAGAGGTCCAGAGGAGGATGACCCCATGTCAAGAAGATTTAGGATACTTGGTGGTTGTGTAGTTGTCATTTGTGGGACTGCGACAAATCCCTGCTGAGAGTGTCCACTTGTTTGTTGGGTATTCCCGGGAGGTGCAAGATTTACAACAGAATGTTGTGAATGGCCCACTGCCAAATGGTCTTCGCTTCTTGAGATAGGGTGTTTGCACAGATAGCACATTGCGGTTGTGTTGTTCGTGAGGACTCGCACAAATTAATTCCTGATTAGAGAGAGGAAAGACTTTAGGACCCAATTTACTGCCTGCAGCTCTAGCACACTTATTTGGAGGATGGATTCTTCATGGGTCCACAGGCCTTTGACCTGGTGCTTGTCTAGGTGAGCACCCCACCAATTTGGCATAATTGATTGCAAATCCGAATTGTTGGAGAAGGGCTTCCGTTTGGCTCAGAGAAACCGTGGTTTGTTGAATGTTGGACCTCTAACCAACCAGTTGTGTAGGTATGGATAGACGTGGTGGCCCTGTTTCCTGAGAAAAGCTGCCACTGGTGCCCAGCATTTGGTAAACGTTCCGGGGGATGATTTGAGGCCGAATGGAAGTACTCAAAATTGGTTATGATTTTCTCCGACCTTGAATCTAAGATACTTTCGGTGTCTTGGATGTGGAAGTATGCGTCCTTTTGTCAAGAAACTGCGGCGGCCCAGACATTCGGGGAAATTAAGAACTTGTATTCAAGCAAGGGGTCCGTTCCCTAGCTCTCCCTCACGTTTGCACTGTCAGGCATCTGTTCCACGTATTCCCAAAGCGGTGACTATCCGCCATTTATCTGTTTGGCGGTGTTTGAGGTTACCATGGAAACGAGGTCCTTCCACGTTCATCAGGTCACGTGTCTTATCACGTTAGCTCAATTCCACCTTGTCGTGTGATTCAGGGTTTCTTATTATGCCCCGCCTGTTTTGAATTCCCTGCTTCTAAATTCGTTTTCTATGGCCTTTCTACATTTGGTGATATTGTTTTCTTGGTTACCTACGTCCCTTTGTCTTGCTTCCTGTCTGTCTGTTTCAAGAAAGCTATGTTATGATCATTGGAACGCTATGTGACCTGCTACGTTTGCCGATTTTGTACCTCATTCTGTCTGCACGGTTATCGACTCGGAACCCACCTGACTTCTATTTCTGCTTTGGGGACTTGCAGTCCATAGCACGCATTAAAAAAAAACATTCCTGCATTCATCCTAGGAATCCTTGCTCGCTTCCTTACACTTACCTTTATCGAGACTTCCTTCCTCTTGTGTATCCGGACTGCATCCTGGAACTCAAGTTAGGCGGCCTTGTGCCGGCGGGTGTTAGGAAGAGCGTTTCTTCACATCGGTTGAACTTGGACTGCCTTCTGGGAACTCTGCTAGGCGTCCTCGTGCCGGCAGGTCATAGGAGGAGCATTTTCTTCATGTCTGTTGTACAAGGACTGTTTTCCGGCTGGTAGGTGCATCGACATCATTCCCTAACAAATCCAATTTTGGATATTACATTCTACGGAACCCTACTCTTGGGCATATGGTAAGAGTGTTGTCTTTATATGTCATACTGTTCATGCCACTGCTACACTGATTGGTTAAATAATCAATTTCCAATACTCTGTTATCCTCTTCGTAGGATACGCCAGTTAACCTTACATCACGATTACTGATCCTATTACAGGGACTCTACCCACCAGTCCAAAGGTACAACGCCTCATTTGCTCTACTGTTTGCTCAGGATCACAATCTTGCCTTGTTTACTGCTCACGTAAATACATTTTGGTATTAACCCTGACTTTCCTTTGCAGGTCAGCGGAATCCTGTGGCGTCCATCCATCTTTGGGTCAATAGACTTCTCAGGCGATTTTTATACATCCCTGAGAGGTACACTGGCAGAAAGAACTCGTCAGCTACACGACGGGTTCAAGTGCCGGAGCAGAACTCCAATCAGGAATATCATAGAGTTCTGACATATTCAGAAGCCTCTTTCCTGAATGGACGCTACTAGTGACCCGTTGGCCACGCTGGCTCAGAGAGTGGCAGACCTTAGGGCTGACATGACAGCCGCTCACAAAGCCACTCAATGAAACCTTCACAAATTTCATGCCAGCATGCAACCTAGTGGAGCGAGCACCTCAGGGTGGCATCGGGCTCCGCTTCAGGCGGTTCTTCCACCAGACAGGAGTGTACTCCTGTGTACATGGCAGCTCAGTTTCCTCTTGCTCCACCGGAACGTTTCCATGGTGATCCAAAACACTTTTGTACCTTCATCAATCAGTGTAAACGACACTTTTTGTGTCGGCCATCCTCGTTCCCAGATTCTACCACCAAATCTGCATTCATTTTGTCCTACTTAGGTGGTACAGCGGCGGTTTGGGCTAATCCGTTGTTGGAACAAGGGAGTCAATTGCTTCATGATTGTGATGCATTAATCACTGCTATGTCACGTATATTCGATACCAGATACAAATGCCAGGCCAATGATTTGGAACTCTTGTCCTTGCAACAAAGGGACACCCCTTTGTTGGCTTATCTTGCCCGTTTAAATCAGTTGGTGGCCGAGACGGGGTGGCCTGATGAAAACAAGGTTGCCCTGTTTTACAAAGGTTTGTCGGACACATTGAAGGATGTCCTTACCACAGTATCGGTGGTGCCATCCACGTTCCCAGAATTTGTGGATCTAGTCTTGCAAAGAGACGCTCGTAGGTCGGAAAAGAAAGGGGAGAAAAGAGGTGTGTTTCTTGCTCCACCTCCTGTAAGTGCTTCATCCGTAGGTGATGGAGAACCCCTGCAGATCAGGGTAATTCGGGGTCCTCTGTCTCGAGGAAAGGGTGCACCGTAAAAAGAACAATTTATTTTTCTATTGTGGTTCCGCAGAACATTTCCTAAGAGAATGCCTGAAAAAACCTAAGAAGCAGGGAAATGCCAGGGCCCAGCAATAGAGGGAACCCCTTTGCCGAGCAAGAATAAACAGGGTTCCTGCTTATCAGTACCTTTTGTCTTACATGCCACACTGACCTGTCCTTATAAGGATTCATGGTCTGTTCAGGTGGGTTTGGACTTCGGCGCCACAGGGAATTACATTGATGCTCAGTATGTACATGACTGGAACATCCCTGTCACACCTAAAGACCATCCAGAGTTAGTCAGCGCAGTGGACGGTACCACTTTATTATCAGGTCTGGTCACTGAACGTACCGTAAACCTTGTTATGACCCTCTCCTCTGGGCATGTGGAGGAGATACATTTTGATGTTATTGCAGCACCTCAGTTCAAGGTCATACTGGGTTTACCATGGCTAGTGTTGCATAACCCTTTGGTGGACTGGCAAACTGGTATGGTCAAGTTCACTTCTGAACACCGTGAAAACTGCTGCTTTGCCCCAACGTCCGAAGTGTCCAGTCCATGTTTTCCACTGTTAGATGCAGCTTCCGTGATTGGAGGCATATCATCGGTTCTTCTACCTAAGAAGTATGAAGCGTTTCGGGACGTTTTTGACAAGGTAGGGGCAGAGAAACTACCACCACATCGTCCTTACGATTGTCCCATTGACCTCGTTGAAGGGGCTAGGATTCCCTAAGGGAGGGTTTATTCCCTTACTCAAAAAGAGAATACGGTCCTGAAGGAATATCTGGACAAAGCTCTTAGAACAGTTTCATACGTCACTTCCATTCTCCGGCCGCCTCTCCTCTCTTCTTTGTACTCAAGAAGGAAGGGGACCTGCGCCCATGTATTGATTATCGGGAACTCAATGCGATAACCATACGCAATCAATACCCTATACCACTCATATCTGTCTTATTAGATCAGTTGGGTACCTCTGAATATTTTACGAAACTGGACTTACGGGGTGCTTACAATCTCGTTAGAATAAAAGAAGGGTATGAGTGGAAGACGGCCTTTAAGACCAAATAGGGCCTTTTTGAATACTTGGTTATGCCATTTGGGCTTTGTAATGTCCCGGCCACCTTCCAGAGATTCATCAATGACGTACTGAGTGACACGTTGGATAGGTACGTAGTCGTATATCTGGATGATATCCTAATATATTCCCCTTCCTACAAAGAACACGTCAAACACGTGTCCGCTGTCCTACAACGTTTAAGGGAAAACCATCTGTATGCCTATGACAAGCTCGAGAAATGTTTGTTCCATGTTAAGGAGGTTGAGATTCTTGGGTATGACATCACCAATATGGGTATCAAGATGAGTGATATCAAAAGTTAAGGCCGTTTTGGAGTGGCCCACCCCTACCACTGTTAAGGCCTTGCAGTCATTTCTTGTCTTTGCAAACTTTTATCGGAGGATTATCCGGTCTTTTTCGGAAAACTGTTGCTCCATTGACTGCATTAACCAGTAACAAACGTCAGTTTATATGGAGTGAAGAGGCCCAACAAGCTTTTGATGCATTGAAAATGGCTTTTACGACTGCCCCAGTCCTGCAACACCCTGATCCCGGACTTCCCTCAGAAGTCGTGGTAGGTGTGGTCCTTTCTCAATTATGCAATGACACCTGTTTGTTACATCCAGTGGCTTATCACTCACGTAAACTCACTCAGTACGAACAAAACTATACGGTCACTGAATGCGAACTCCTAGCTGTTAGGGACACTTTCATAGTATGGAGACACAATCTACTCGGTACTGCCTCTCCTGTACAAGTGTACACGGACCATCAGAACCTACTTGCCTTGCAATCTTTGAAATGCACCATGGCTCGTCATGCCAGATGGCACAAATTCTTCTCCATGTACAACTTTGTGTTAAGTTATCGTCCAGGTCAGTTTAACTCAAAAGCTGATGCTCTTTCACAGCTTCACGGTTCTCCACACCGGACATGGGATGGTGCCATCCTCCTTGATAACCAGGTGGTCTGTTCATGCACTTAGAACCGACGTTGAAGTCCTTGACCCAGGAATGGGTAGCTAAAGAACCTAGCGAAATCAAGGATTACAACATGGATGTGATCAAGAATTTGCCCTACGTTCAAGGCCATGTCTACATTCCCGATCAAGTTACGAGACACGTGGCCTTACAATGGTGTCACGATTCATTGGTGGCTGCTCACCTTGTTCAACGCAAAACTCTGGAACTTTTGCAACGTTGGTGCTGGTGGCCCTCTATGTACCGGGATGTGTCCTCCTACATATCCTCTTGTTCCATATGTGCCAAATGTAAAGGTACTACAGCTAAACCAAAGGGACTCTTACAGCCTCTTCCTGAATGTCCGTGGTACATGATCTCAATGGATTACATTGTGGTACTCCCTCCAGTCATGGGATATGTCACCATATGGGTGGTAGTTGACTACTTTACCAAACTAGCCCTGTTTGTCCCCTGCAAGGAACTACCTACCGCTCCTGCTCTCGCTGATCTTTTTCTGCACAACATTTTTCATTTGTTTGGTCTTCCAGGCGTTATAGTTTCGGACCGGGGGACGCAGTTCACCTCCCGTTTCTGGAAACACCTCACCAGTTCCATTGGTATTGAAAATCGCTATTCTAGTGCCTATCATCCACAAACTGATGGGCAGACTGAATGCCTTAATGCTACCGTAGAACAGTATTTGCGTTGTCTCACTCTACAATACCAGGAAACATGGTTTTCGGTTCTTGTTCATCCTGAGTTTGCTTACAATAACTCTGTCCATGCCTCTAATGGTACCACACCATTCCATGCTATGTACGGCCAAAACCCACAGACCATTCATATGGACTTAACTTCTGATATGACCAACCCTGCAGTACACGCTTGCCTTCGGGACCTTTCTGCTGTGCATAAAGCAGTTAGTCTCCATTTGACGGAGGCCCAAGAGAAATCGAAGGCTTTGTAACGCTCACCTGATTTCCGTAGATACGCCGGTCTTGACTGGGCGTATACCGTATCTTCACAGGTGATGTGTAACACACGGCTGGCTCTTTGGGCTGGACCTCTGTGCACGGTATATCTGACACGAAGGGTAAGATGTCTGCAGATAGAAAATATGGGATTAAGGAACTGGGCTATTGAATGTCTCTCTCTTCTTCCCTTTCTCTTCTCCTGTAGAACCCCAAAGGTTAACGCTCTCACCTTAGGTAAGTGAACGCCGTGCTCTCCATCTGCCTCGGGGCAGGGTGCTGTAACCAGTTTCTTCACTGGATAAGGGGAGCAGGCCTCTTGACTTCAGAGGACTGCTGTCCGTTGTTTACTGCACGAACGGTAAGTTTCAAGTAATTCTAATGTCTTTAAAGTCTTTAGTAATGATGTTTCTTGTTTTGCAGGGTTCCGGCGATGGCGGATGACGGGCTGAAGTGAGTTGAAGACTGAGCCCGTGTGATGAATAGAAGCGCCTGGAAGCACGTAAGTAAGCGCTTGTTGCCTGCTTCACGATGCGCTCTAACTGCCTTTTTATTTTGCAGGTATAAGTTCGGAGCGGCTGCAGGGTGCCGGAATACCCACTGGGTTAGATGTGGAAAGGAGTAATGGCACGTGAGTATTAAAGTTCCCCAATGTCTTTAAACGCACCTTGTTTTGTCTTTCAGATGCGGGATGCAGCGCCGAAGGCCTCCGGAGCGTGCGAAGAGTTGGTAAGCTTTTGTCTTTCAGATGCCGGAATGCAGTGTGAAGACCTCCGGAGCGCACGAAGAGTAGGTAAGCCTTTGTCTTTCAGATGCCGGAATGCAGCGCGAGGCGTTGGTGACAGCCGATGGACCAGGTAAGTGAAGAGCTGTCACTGAAGACCGTAATGCTAACCTGTTCTTTCTTGTCTTTATAGGTGTTGCTGAAGACTGGATTCAGGATGGTAAGCCTTTTTCCTTAGGCCCAGGATCAGATGCAGAAGACACGATGAGCGTTCTGCTGCAGAGGATGCAGAATAACGCAAAGCAAGATTCATCCATCGGGTGTGGTTTAAATAGCCTCCTGTAGTGCTTAGGTGTCTCCTTCCACAGCCACGCCTAGGTAAGAAAAGAGTTCCTACTTTCCAGAAGAGTTCCAGTGTTCTGAATCCAGGGAGTGGCTCCTGCCCCACCCAACAGGAAAAGTAGTTCCAAACAGAAGAGGATCAGAGGCTCAACTGGCAGGCAAGTAAGCAGCATCGTCTGCTGCAGGTAAGTCCACCCAAGCATTATGAGCCCGGCGCTTTCAGCGCTGGGACTGGGCATATTTATGAGCCTGGTGCCACTGGGTCCAAAAGGTCCCAATTGGGACTGGTTGGCACTCGGAACCTGGGTTATGGATCTGCTTCCAAGGGAGTTGGGAAAACCCTGACCTTTTGGAAGCAGAGATCATGACAGGCTTATGCTGATCGACACCGTGACACCGTCAGGAGGCCCCTCGGTATTCCATTGGTTCCAGGGTATGGTTGTCCACCAAAAACCTCCGCCTCCCAGTCCGTACGTGTCTGTTGCCTTGTTTTCTGGGTCCTTTTTTTGTACAGGCACTGGTTAATCTAGTGGTTGTCAGGTTGGAGTTGTCCAGGTCATGGAAAATACATCATGCATTTCACGTATCTTTACTCAAGCCGTGCGGAGAATGCTAGGTTACCTATTCACCCTTCCCCTGTTATGGTCCAGGGCACAGAGGAATACGAAGTCAATGCCTTCCTTGATGCCAAGGTTTCTAGGGGTACTAGGTTGTTTGTGGTGGACTGGAAAGGTTATGGTCCAGCAGATCGGACGTGGGACCCTGCCTCTAATATCCATGCCCCACTACTCATGTCACGTTTCCTCTCGTCAATTAGGGGGGTTGTCACCATTGGGGGAGGATACTGTCCAGAAACTGCAGCGGCCCAGACATTTGGGGAAATTAAGAACTTGTATTCAAGCAAGGGGTCCGTTCCCTAGCTCCCCCTCACGTTCGCACTGTCAGGCATCTGTTCCACGTATTCCCAAAACTGTGACTATCCGCCGTGTATCTGTTTGGTGGCGTTGGAAGTTACCATGGAAACAAGGTCCTTCTGCGTTCATCAGGTCACGCGTCTTTTCACGTTAGCTCAATTTCACCTTGTCATGTGATTTAGGGTTCCTACTTATGCCCCGCCTGTTTTGAATTTCCTGCTTCTGAATTTGTTTTCTACGGCCTTTCTGCATTTGGTGATATTGTTTTCTTGGTTACCTACCCGGCTACGTCTTACAGAATCCTTTTGTCTTGCTCCATGTCTGTCTGTTTCAAGAAAGCTACGTTATGACCATTGGAACGCTATTTGACCTGCTACGTTTACCGATTTTGTACTTCATTCTGTTATCGACTCGGAACCCACCTGACTCCTATTCCTGCTCTGGGGACTTGCTGTCCATAGCACGCATTAAAAAAAAAACATTCCCGCATTCATCCTAGGAATCCTTGCTTGCTTGTTTCCTTACACTTAACTTTATCGAGACTTCCTTCCTCTTATGTATCCAGACTGTATCCTAGAACTCTGTTAGGCGTCCTCGTGCCGGCGGGTGTTAGGAGGAGCGTTTCTTCACATCGGTTGAACTTGGACTGCCTTCTGGGAACTCTGTTAGGCGTCCTCGTGCCTGCGGGTGTTAGGAGGAGCGTTTCTTCACATCGGTTGAACTTGGACTGCCTTCTGGGAACTCTGCTAGGCGTCCTCGTGCCGGCAGGTCATAGGAGGAGCATTTTCTTCACGTCTGTTGTACAAGGACTGTTTTCCGGCTGGTAGGTGTATCGACATCATTCCCTAACAAATCCAATTCTGGATATTACATTCTACGGAACCCTACTCTTGGGCATATGGTAAGAGTGTTGTCTTTATTTGTCATACTGTTCATGCCACTGCTGCAATGATTGGTTAAATAATCAATTTCCAATACTCTGTTATTGTCTTCATAGGATACGCCAGTTAACTTACATCAGGATTACTGATCCTATTACAGGGACCCTACCCGCTAGTCCAAAGGTACAACTCCTCATTTGCTCTACTGTTTGCTCAGGATCACACGCTTGCCTTGTTTACTGCTCACATAAATACTTTTTGGTATTAACCCTGACTTTCCTTTGCAGGCCAGTGGAATCCTGTTGCGTCCATCCATCTTTAGGTCAATAGACTTCTCAGGCGATTTTTATACATCCCTGAGAGGTACATTGGCAGAATGAACTCGTCTGCTACACGACGGGTTCAACTGCCAGAGCAGAACTCCAACCAGGAATATCATAGAGTTCTGACACCTTTAGGTCGAACGCTGCTAGATATTCGTAGGGTTGTACCGCCTTTATGGCATCTTGTAACGTGACCATCTTGAACTTTTGCTTTTTGATGTTTTTGTTTCACTTTCGCAAGTGCAGGATTGGACACCCCTTTCCGTCTGGTTTCTGGATGACAAAATATCTGGAGTATATTCCCTTTCCCTTTGAAGAATGAGGAACTCTTTCGATTGCCAATTTCTTTAACATTTGACGCACTTCCTGTTGTAAAATTGGAAAGTGCGGATTCAATACCTTTATGGGAGGTAACGGTTTCTGTTTGCGTTTGAATTCCAACAAGTTGCCATCTAGATGGCATCTAGCACCCATCTGTCTTTTGTGATTGCTTGCCACTTGTGGAGATGAAACGCCACATTTCCCCCCACACGCGTGCCCCTGAGGCAGTCATTGCTGGGCTTTGCTCTGTCTACCTCTTTGAGAGGTTGATGATCCGCCTTTGCGCTGTCCCTGGCGATATGCCCTGCTGTACCGACTGGTAGTATCTCTTGTATTCCTAGTAGTTGTACCCGGATCTGCTGTGGTTTTGTTGTCCCTTGAGGATGAGAACCTATAGTGACCCGAGCCACCTCAAAAGGAACGAAAAGACCTCTATCCTGTAAGGATGTTAGGGACCTAGCAGTATCGGAGTCTGCTTTCATCATTTTGAAGGTCTCATCGATTTCTGTCACCAAAAATGTTCTCTCCCTCAAACGGCATGTCGACCACCTTGTGTTGTACCTCCTGTCTGAAATCGGTGCAACGTAGCCACCCTTGTCTTCGGAGGATGAACCCATCACCAATTTGTTTGAATCCTGTTTCTATGAGATCCACTGCGATGTTAATCCCGAGGCCTCCTCCCCTTCACACACCAGTGTCTTGGCTTCTTTACGCTATTGCTCTGGCAAGTGCTCTAGAAAAGGAACCAAGCAATACCACATTTCTCGATCGTAGCGAGCAAATATTGCAAGGGCATTGGCCGCTTTGACTGTTGTTGCCCCGATGATGAGCACTGTTTTACGGAAGTCATCGATTTTTCTGCCTTTGTTATCTCGGGGAGTGGTGCATTTGTAATGCGTGTGAGCCTTGCTACCCGCTGCTGCTGACACAACCGACTCTGGAAAGTGCTGTAAGGTGAGACATTTTGGTGTTGTGTCTGGCGCCTTAAATTATTTGTCCAATCTCCCTTTAAGTACTGGTTCAGAGAATGGATGTTTGAGAGTACGTAGGCCTTCTTGCCAAACATGATCTAAAATAGGTATAGAAAACACAGCCTTTCTGCGCTTACCCATGTGGTAAAAAAGAAAATGGTCTCTCTTTTCTTCTGCAGGAGTTAAACCGAATTCCTGTCAAGTCTTAGATACCATGGAGTGGAAAGCCCCAATGTCATCTGGAGGCAAGGATTGAGCAGGACTAGCTTGTGTATCTTGATCTGGGTCATCCGTGTCCCACGGATCGTCTCTGCGAGGAGATGAAGAGGTGGTAGAGCTTGTGTCCCTTGGATCTGTGTCTTGGTCTGTATCTATTAGTTCCCCCTCTTCTTGTTCGCATATTCATGGACTATCCCTTTGTGGAGGTCTATGAGGAGATTGGGGTCTTGGACGTTTGTCTTGGTCCCTGGAAGAATGCCCTGGATCCCTTTGTTGCTGCTGACCGGGTGTATCCTGGCATTTCTTGTATAAATGAACTGCCTGCAGTTGAGGAGGTGGAAGCCTGGCATTGAGTTGTCCCAATTTGTAGAGTGGAAAGCACTTTCAGGGAGAGCAAGGATTGCGGGTTTAAAAGGGGGTATTGTGGAGTCATATCTCCCGTTCCCAAAGGTGTTGATTGTAGAGTAGGTGGTATGTTCTGTATTCTTAGAGGCGTTTCTTCTCCTCTTGATGGCAGGCGATCAGAGGGTTTGCCTGAATATGAGGTTGGGACATGCCTTCCTCAGGATCGGACTCCGTGACCCCTGGGCACTCCTCTGCTGGAGGCTCAAAATCTGAAGTGATTTCATACTTTAAGATGTCATCTGGCATGATGTCGGGGTAGCTTATAGGAGATACTCCTAGAGGAAGAAGCCTGTGGTTTACAGGATCCCTTGTCAGGGTTTTTAGTATTTCTTTGCTGGATGATATACTGTCCTGTTGAAATAGTTGGATAGGTAATTACGTGGTTTCAGTCGTGGTAGTGGTTGATGGCAGTGCAGCCTTACCCCTGGATTATTAGTGTTTTTTTGGTTGTTGACGAGCGATGTCCTGATGTTGTTGATTTTGTCATCGGAGTGGGTGTCGATGACTATTTGGTCGCCGGAGGGTGCTTCGTGGACGACTCTTGTCCAGAAGAGGATCTGTGACCTTCCTTAGAAGTGCAAGACTCCGAGGACAAATGGTGTTTCTTTTTTGCTGATGAAGGCAGGGTCTTTGTGGATGACTTGGATTTGTGTTTGTCCGTCATCAGAGAGGACCTTCTGGATGAGTCAGACGTGGCTTTAGTCGACAGGCGTGAGCCTTTATCCGCCAGTTTTTCAGATGGCATCTTCGTTGACGGGACTTTGGACAAGTGCTTAGACCCAGAATGGGACCCCTCAGCGCTACCTGCTGTTTAACAGGAGAGTGTTTGGCCTTATCGTGGCTCGTGCACTATTTTGGCTAACCTTTCTGTTTCTTTACCAAAGGTTCTTCAGACTTGGACCTGTGACCTGATGGCGACCTCTAGTCAGAGGGAGTGGTAGCTCTCCCACTCCTTGACTAACCCGCTTCCGACGCTGGGTGTGCTCCTTCATTAAGCCAACAAATGAGGCGACAGTTTCTGTCTTTAAGGGTTTTCTGTGAAAAACCTTGGCAGATTTCACATTCCCCCGGGGAATGGTTAGGATAGAAGCAGTATAGACGATCTGCATGCCCGTCACCTTCGTACATGTTTTTTAGGCCGCAAGTGTCACAGGGCCTGAACAAGGACATTTTCAGTCCAGCGGTCTCTGTGGTCGTAAACGGGACCGTAGATGAGTCGTTGGTTGCTCCGGTTGGAGAATAAGTTGAATAAATATCAATTTTGTGTGCAATTATATTTTCTCTCAGGAGAGAAGAACTCGAGGAATCCCACCAGCTTGAAAGACTGTTGAAATCTGGGGGAAGCTGCTGGGGCAGAGCTCTATACACTCAATGTCCTATTGGTGGGGACCAAAAGCACCCACAACTACATTGATGGGGCACTCAAGGTGTCAAGTTTTCCACAGGAAAATTACAAAATCAAGTAACCGGGGATTCCCAGCCAGACGATGGGGAATATTCACAACATGTGAATCCATGAAAGATCCAGTGCTGTAGAACGTATGTGCAATATGGTGCTCTGCGGGCTGTCAGTCTAATATCTATTTGCATTCAGTCCATCTTCGCTTTCCTCTGCACGCATCTACAGGACGACGCCACACAGCATTTTTAACACACCTGCACTGCTAGCACGTTCTTCCATTGACGATAGGACAGCAAGTACCCAAACTGTTGTTGAATTGGGTGTGAGCTCCAGTTGGCGAGGAGCAGTACCCACCTGATTATCTCATACGGCTATGCTTCTGGCTCAACATTTTACTCAACACTTATTTCCATTTCTTGCAGTGCCACATTTTCAGGCGGGCTAACACACTTTTCATCGCATGGATGCATATGGAAAGAGGATGCTCACCCGTTCCATCCTTTGCTTGATCAGGCTATCTTGCCAACAGTCGGTACAGCAAAAGTGCGGCTTCACACCATTAAGACGAATCTCCAGGCATGCTCTGCACCCAACTCGCTAACAAGCTTTACTGCGTCTGTAAGAACGGCATGAGTCTTTGAGCATTTATTCATGCTTGCGCTTTACTGTTAAATTCTGTTGGTCAGTAACTAAGTGATTTGCATTTGCAGCACGCACAGTCTGATACATCATTTTTAGATACAAGGTATGTGCACGAATAATGACGCCATACTCTGCTATCCCTCACTGTTTGGAGCATGTTTACCAAGACTTGACCCACTGTTTAAGGTGCCCATTCAAATTCTTTGGTTCAGGCTCACGTTTTAGGAATCTGTACTTACTGTCACCAGCAATCTACTTTCCAGACCTATTCTTGGCTTATTGGTCGGCAACAGTTCTGTACTATTTGCGTTTGCATACGACTTTGTAATGGTTTTGGGTGATCACATGGGGAAATACCCACTCACAGCAAAAATAAATCTATATTCTTCCTTTGTCTGACGCTGGGACAATGTGTACAATGTAATTGTTGTTTTTTCTGTTTTCTGTGTTTGTCCTTCTCTCATCTGTTCATGGATGCATTTTTAAGGAGTGTTTGGCCACTATGTTTTTTTTGTTCTAGTTCCTGCACTCTGTTGGCTCTGTCCATTGAGAGCCTGAGGAGGAGGAACCTGCAGCACAAAACACTCGCCACAAGCGGAGCTTGGCAGAGTGTTTGGCCGAGTGTGGCCACTATTTTCTTTTTGTTCCAGTTCCTGCAGTCTGTTGGCTCTGTCCATTGAGAGCCTGAGGAGGAGGAGCCTGCAGCACAAAACACTCGCCACAAGCGGAGTGTGGTGGAGTGTTTGGCTGAGTGTTCGGCTCAAGGTGTTTGGTGAAGAGTGACCCGGTTACAGTATTCACTGCTACTGCAGCCCAGTCTAGCCTTCGCAACATATTACTTTTCATCTGGCAGATTGAAGATATCAACTAACGATGAGGTTCTAACTGGAAACCTCTGAACCGGGAAAGCTTGTCCAGCACGAGAGACGCCTGTGTGAGAGCCTTTGGAAAACACAGCAGCACCATGGAAGTGGCGGATGGGGTGAGTGAGAAGAGCAAATCCCTACCATGCCCTATAAACACTGTGAACGTGGTAGTCATAGCGAGTACGGCTAGCCACATGGCAGAATGTATGACTATTGAACCAGCTAAGGAACTCACACCCCCCCCCCCCCCAGGAGAATTTGAAATAGTTGGACCAGTCCAACCAAAACTTGTGAACCAAGAGTCCCCTACTAATGAGGTCATTGAAGCTGGTGGGGGCGGGGGTAATGGGGACGCTTTCTCAAGAAGTATCATTAGCCCCCTCGGTCCCGACTGCACTGATAACGACTAAGCCACCCGAAGTCCCACTAGTTGAAGCGGGTTATTTAACCGCACCACTAGTTAGCAAGGGGGCGGGTGTCATTGATACGGTAATCCCTCAGATGGAAATACCGAATCCCATTGACCTACATCTCAGAGGGGAAAACCAGACGGCAGGGGTTGGCGAGTGCGTACCATTGGCAATCAATACGGGGGTCCAGGCAACTGATCCTTGTTGTCAATCTGAATTCAAAGGGGGGGGGGGCGGGGATCCCTCAACAATCCAAACACTGGTCCATGAACGTCAGCAAAACAAAGATCCGATCAACGCCTACCAGGAACCATGCAGCCCTGCCCTACCAACATCCGGAAATAAATATATGGAAGCCAAGAGGTCTGTCCAAATTTGATTTTACGGTCAGGAAAGACTTTTTTTTTTACCCGGAGCTGATGGAGATTCCAGATCAACTCTTGTTGGAATCTGCATCAACACTGGAGTGTGATTCATCATGCACGTACCACCCCAAGCAACCTCCAACCCAACATATGTCGAGACCAGCTGAAGGGGACGAGGTCAATGCGGGTACGAGTAATTCTTATACCCAAAAATCTAATAAGTTTACATCTTTGAATAAGGAGGGCACAAAGGAGAATTGCCTAGGGGAAAAATCGGAGCTTGCAAAACCATATACATCTAACAAACTGGGAGTTGAAGTTGAATGCCAAACAATTCAAAATAAGACGGATGTGAATGAGAAGAGGGATAATCCTGAAAAAACAGAAAGACACTGAGGCATCAACAATAAGGACATTAACAGCTATAATGGCACCTTTTATGAAGCTGAATGAACAGGTAGGGGATCAACTGAAGGACCAAACGACAATGTTGGCCATGTTGACATCGAAAATGATTTTTGTGGAAGCCTTTATAACCGCAATATAAAAAGACATATATTCAAGTATGGCAAATGTCACTGGTTTACTTCACACAATCCTTGATCCCTTAATTAAGGAGAAGGAAATGCATCTGATGTCAAGAACGTTTGATCTTTCGGAAATAAACATCCGTGAGGAAAAAACTATTGAGGGATCCAACTATCCATTTGAAGAAAAATAAATTAGTCCCCCCATATGAGAGGGGGCTGGAGGAATAGAAGCTTGTAGCTCTAATCAACCATATGTGATACCATCAAGAGAGGAGACGAGATCAGAGTGAAAAGATCCAATTCAAGAGCGTATAGCAAAAATTACTGCGGAAAAAAACATCAATGCACAAAATGCACCAGATGCTATTATAGCGCTCGAGAAGCAGACGGACCAAGGGAAGAACTCGGTTCCCTCACATACCTTGTCGAAACAAATATGCCCCATCTTTACGAAAAATCACAGGAGTCAACAGGCAACTCAGCAGAAAGATAGTAGACCACCGAAATCTGCTGCAAGTGTAAAGGGGCTCCTGCCTTAAAGGGAAAACAAGAAATTGCAGGCCATCCCTAAATCAGAAGATCCCGGCTAAACTGAGAGGGATGGTGGTTAAAAAATGTATTAACAACATAACAGTGCCAACCACCAAAACTATATTTTTTCTGGAGAAAATCAACAGACTCCCGCAGTTGGAAATTCAAGCTCCAATTCGTCACCAAGATGGAGTACAAGTCAGTAAAGAAAACGGGAGTGAAACTATAGAGGAAGAGAGAACTCCAGATAAAGATTTAATGAACATGACAACCTACTCGATTTCAGACTACGCTACGGATGATGAGTCAGAGAGGGAAGAAGAAAGTATTGTGGATGAAACATCAGAAAAAAACAATATGGACGACTCATCAGAGCAGTCTGAGGTCCCCAAAGAACCAATATGTCTGCAAATAGAGAAACCGAAAAGCCAATGGTCAGTGGAGAATCCTCAGCAAGATGCCATAACAAAAAAGGGAAGATCAACAATTCTAGCTGAATTAATAAAGGACAAGGATCCCTTAGACATTCCCAATCCACCTATGGTAAATTCAAGTGAATGCCCAGCTGCACAAGACCACCAGAATAAAGATGTTAGACCCTACAAAATATCACCTCTGAAACTCCTGTGCTCTTTTGCTGGAAGAGAGGGAAGATCAAACTCCCAGGACCGAAAATTGGGGAAAAATCGAGGAGGATCAGAGGTAAATGGAATATGGGGTTATCAAGACGGACTACTGCTGGAAAAAATGACCAGGGAATCAGACGGACTAATTCTCAATAGAGCAAACTTTTTAAGATTATTACATCGCGTTCCCTAAGACCTCTGACATCTGACGACCTGGCAATAGTGGAGTTTTTGGATGACGAACGGACAGATAGGGTGATTATATACCCTACCACTCCACTCATAACGCAATTATTGAAACAAGAAGCACCCCTATTAAGACCGCTGGGGTTAGATCTGACAGTAAAAATTATACTTAAACCAGCGAAAGTACCGCAGTTACGCCAAAAAGATGATTGGAGATCCGAGAGATCAAGAAGGGGTGGTGAAAACCAAGGGAAGACCACGGAAAGGTATCGACAAGAAAGATCGCCGAGTAGACGGCGAGATCAAAAACCACGAACTCCACGGAGAGAGGATAACTGGGATCGCAGGAACAGCAAAAGACGGTCCCCCTATAACAGGAGAAATGACCAAGAAAGGATGACATCAAGAAAAAAAGAATAGAGGGGAAGAGTACACAGATTCTAAGAAAACTGATATAGCTGATGAATATGGTTGCAGACAAGATAAAAAAAAGCCATAGATTCAACAGAGTATTGACTCGCTACCCCTTACTGTGGCAAGTTGGAACACTAGGGGCTTCAAGCACCTGTTGACCACCGGAGGTGACAAGATTGAAGAACATGATATATTCTGTCTGCAGGAAACATGGTTGAGATCATTGCCATTTATAGAAGGCTATTCATCGCATCTTAATCCAGAGACCAAAGGAGAAAAAGGCCGGCCTATGTCAGGTCTGCTTATACTGATTAAAAACAAACTCCAATTTACGGTACTTGAAGAGCTGTTACCGACACCGCTAATACAAATATTGGTGGGAAAAATAAACTGGAAAACTCACAAAGAAGGACAAATCCTAATCCTGCTTAACTTGTATTGGAATCCGGCAAGTATAGCAAGTATGAATTTCCCAACTCAAGTGACAAATTTGATAGAAAAATGTAGGCTAAAATGGAAAGATACCTGGTATGTGAACTGTGGGGACTTGAATGCAGTCTGTGTGGATAACTTTGGATCACCAATTTTACATCAGCCGATAAAAATTACAGCAGCGGAAAAAAGGGGGATCTTATGGAAAGAAACTATTGAATGCCTAGACATTGTAGTGTTGAACGGAAACACCATTGGGAATATCCCGGCAAAGATTATAAGAAATGGAAGAAGTGGGGGTAAGGTGCTTGATTATATATGCATCTCTGGAGAGATGGTGGACGTCGCAAACAGATTGAGGGTGGTTCATATAGAGGAAAGCGACCACAACTTACTGTCTGCAAAGTTGATTCCTGTTCAGTATAATTGGGGGGCCTTATACCCCTCAGATGTGGAAGTAACCAGCGGAAGAAACAGAGTTAAAAGCGCACCGGAAAAAATCCCAGTGCTAATTGACCAACTGAGACATGCAATCGATTGTGCCCAATCCAATGAAGAACTAAGACCCATAAACTATCTGGGACTATTTAATCTGTTCGAGGTTAAACTAGGGAGATGTACCAAAGAAGGGATTACACACCGGCATGCTTACGACGCAACAGTTGCCAAAGAGAAAAGGAATATGAGGAAAAAGATCGATTCCCTAAAAAAGGTCAGTCCGCTTATAGCAGATATCCAGCGGAAAAAGATAAAACAACATTACCACAACTGGCTGAGTCGCTACAAAAAAGTAATCATGAGGAATGACGCAGAGAAAATGTTAACCTTGCTCAGCACAAAGAACGCATCTGAAACGTGGAGAGTGATGCATCAACAGGATTCCCCACAGGAAGCAGCAATTTTAAATCTGAACAGAACGCACTGGAGTGTACCAACAAACGAGCAATGGGATACGATTGAATCTGATCCAGATTCAATCGCGGAAATCATTTCCAAATCCTCCAACTCAAGAGCTCTGGACCCTGATGATTTGAGCAACATTATTTTAAAACAAGACATAGACCAATGGGTGATTTCCCTGTCAATGATGTTCAAATAATTAAATCTAGGAAGATCCCAACCTCTTGGAGGGAATTAATCATCATTCCAATCCACAAGAAGGGAGCAAGAGCAGACCGACTAATTGTCGCCCAATTGCCTTGATAGATGTCCCGGGGAAAATCTTTGCCTCCTAAATATTGAAGCCTTTGAGAAGATGGGCTATTACCTCGGGGCATATTGACATCTGGCAGTCCGGCTTTGAAAAGGGTATGGGCACAAGTATTAACATCTTTTTAATGAATTTGCTAAAAGCCCGTATTGAAAACAGCAGTGCCAAGAAACTGCATATCGTATTTATAGATTTAACGCAGGCATTTGACCTAGTGAGACGCTCGTCACTTTGGTCCAAATTACATCAGTGGAGCTGCCCGCACTCACTGTTAGCCCCAATTAAAGACCTGCACAGCGAAACATTGATCAAAGTTAGACTGAATGCAGCGGGGCTATTAACCAAAGCAAATGCAACAAATAAAGGTCTGAAGCAGGGGTGCACTTTGGCCCCGGATCTATTCAAACTCTTCATCTCGGACATCGACTCCACATTGAATGAAACTATTTGCTTTCCTCCAAAAATAGCCAACATGGAAATAGGGAGATTGCTATACGCTGATGATGTGGTGCTTATTGATCAAACCAGATTGGGTTACAGAGACAATTGGTTGCCTTACAATCATACATTGAAAAAAATGGTTTAATCATCAACCCAAAAAAATCATTTGTCATCCCATTAGGATGCCGGCAAGGGAAATCAAAACATTACGCTTGGAACCTGAACGGAACAAAGATCCCAGTGGTGGCCTCTATTACCTATTTGGGAGTCTGTCTAAATACCAGTACCAACGAAACACAGAGACAGGAGAGTCTTGTAAGGAAAGCACAGACTCTGGCAGGCCAACCAAAGATCTTACTTAAAAAGTATGGTGGCTACTCGATGCTTCCACTGATTAGATTTTACCGCTCCAAAGTATCGGCATATGGAGCGGAAGGTTACCTTAATTTTAACCCAGGGAATTGGGAAAAAATAGAAGGTGCTTTTTGGAAAAGGGCATTGAACATACCCGTAAGTACCCCAATCCAGGCAGTAAGGATGAAACTCTGTCTCACCTCACTAAGGGCAATAGCCGATTGGAAAATACTGTCTTTCTTCAGGAAATGCATTTAAGAGGAGGTGAAAAGGGGGCTTCATATGTTTTAAAAAAAGCTCAAGCTGAACAAAATGAGCCTATGTTGCTAAAATGGGTGATGGAATGCAAGACGCTTTGAGCTAGCATTGAGGAATCGCCGCAATCCCTTGTCGACAATCCAGATAAAACTAAGAAGAAACTGTTTATCCAGGATTGGTTTCAGACACAGGCCGAAAGACAGAAATATAAAACCTATGGGAGACCATTAGACGAGTGCAGGAAACTGAACATTCTTCCAAAATACCTGCTAGTCTTCCCATATTGGTTTTTCAGAGATCAGTTTTTCGATTCCGTTTGAACTTGTTTCAGAACAAGAGAAAAAACTGGGGCAAATTAGATGGCAAGTCACTAATCTGTCGACTGTGCAAGGCTAAAGACTCACAGGAATCTATTGATCATCTGGTAATGGACTGCAAAGCCTTGGACCAACAAAGAAGAAAATGAATGCAGGAGGTGATCACCAAATATGGTCAGAGAACAAGAGATGTTTGGTGGAAAATTTTGCTAGCAGGAGAGAAGACATCGATAACTTTGGCTCTGGTTAAATTTTTAATAGTGATGAAAAAGCAACTTGAAGAGTAAAGGAAGAACTAGGAAAGTGGCCTATTACAGGCTTGGTCTGCACATGGTGTACGAAGTCCGAAGATTTGCTTCTTTTCTGATTCATTCATCTATTCCGGTGTTTTTTTTTTTCGTTTTTCTTTCCTCTTCATTTGATATATGCTTTTTCCATTTTATCATGGAGACCATGGTGGTCAAAATGTATAACCAATATGATCCACCTTAAATAAAAAAAAATGTTTTTTCTGTGTTTGTCCTTTTCTCAACTGTTCATGGACATGGATGCATTTTTAAATTGATAAATCATTGATGTTAATGTACTTAGGTCATCTTATATGTGTGTTAGAAAAGATAGGACCCAATCTCTGTAATAACAATATTTATATAAGAGCCGGTCACAATACTAACATCACAGTAGTTGATAGAAGCCATAATATATGTTATTTTTATTGAAGAATAAAAATATCATTTTTGACGAATGATTTTGGGAGCCTCTAGTAAGATAACAAATTCTCCAAACATGTGTTGGCTCGTTCCATGCCCCAGAGTCTGGCTTTAATCATGAATAAATGAGGTTTTGATATATCTTTGAACCATGGATATTTTATTGAAGGCAACACTGCATTTGGGCAATTGGCGCATTAGAGATTTCAACACCAGTTTATTTATTTTATTTATATGTAAGGCTAGACGAGCACTCCATACCACGTTCAAATCCTGTGCGACAACAGGTAGTAAATTAATACTGGCTTCAGCGCATTGATCGGGTGGGTATACCCTTTTCTTCCTGGTTCAACAGCAAAGCAGCAGTGTCAAGCATGATAATGCACAATTTGAAATTACACAGAGGACAAAGCCTGGAACTCACTCACATATGAAGAGAGAGCTAAAGCAGTTTTCATACTTACAGTACCTGGCAGCATAGTGTACCGGGTTGGCTGTGATACCAAGGAGAAACAGGAGCCAGGTTGTACGTGGAACATACTGGGAAGAAACTAGGGGAAGGGAACCCTCCTCCCTAGTAAACTGTGTAGACAATATCAGACCATTTTGGAACACTAAAAGAGAAGACCATCTCCGGCAGCCATCCTCAGATTTTGACCGCACATTCAAGTGTTGGGAGTCCTCGTGCTGTAGCTGTCGTGCTTTTGCTGCGTTCTCGTGCATTTTCAGGAGATTTCTCATTTTTCGGTTAAATAGAGCCTCAAGCTCCACCGTTTCTACATCCGATCAACGGGGACCCACTTCGGAGTTTTCTACGCCCCTCAAGGGTGAAGATTTCGTCGAGTTACGCTTTTGGAGGATTCCAGAATTTTCCAAGGCCTACCTCGGACATGGCCCAGGAGAAAGGAAGCTCGACGCCCGGGAAGCTGTTCAGGACCTGCCCTGGATGCCAGCTTCAGAATGTTTTCAAGGAGGACGAGCATTCGTTATACCTCTACTGTCTCCATGAGGACAAGACGCACAAGGAGAAGGACTGTGCGTTTTGTGGGAACATGTCGGAGCGGACCATGAAGGATCGCCACCTCCGTCTCGCCAACTGGCTGGAAGGGAAGAGCCCGTCAGGCGAGAAGAAGAAGAAGAAAAAGAAGTCAGAGCGGTCTTCTAAGTCCTGTGAGGGAGTCCCGGCGACCGGGGACCAACAAAAGGCTAAGCACCGCGAGTCCGCGGGCACCGGGAGCGCCGAACGGTCGGGCTCCTTGGCTGCCAGGCAGGGCGCATCCTCCCCGGCGCCATCAACCACGAGCCAACGCTCTGGCTCGGGTAAGAGGAAGTCCGAGAACCCGGCGAAGCTTCTGGAGAGGCCCCGGTCGATCTCGAAGATTCTGGCAGAGGGGGTGCGAGGCTCGGACCCTCCCCCCAAGGTGAAGGCCCCGTGCGTCCAGAAGGTGGAGATGGCCTTAATTCACCCTGCTAAGACCTCGATTGAGAATGTCGCCGCGGCCCTGGCTCAGCCTGTGGAGGCTAGACCAGTGGAGGCGCCCTCAGGACCCAGAGTCTCTCTGCCACCGCGGAGGGAGTCGTCTTTCAGGCCCATTGAGAAGACCCCCACGAAGTCCTCGTTGGAGAAGGTGGGGGAGGGGCTGATGGCCATCGTGGATACGGACACGACCTCTGAAGAAGAGCTCATCGAAGTCGTGGAAGAGGCCCAGCCCATCGGGAGGGATCCCGACGAGGGCGACGACGAGAGCGACGGTGTTGCCGACAAGGCTCCTCAAGAGCCCTCGCACCTGTCGTTTCCGGCGCTGCAGGACACCTCGGCGGCCATTTTGTCAGCGATTCAGTCCTTATGCTCGGAGATAAGGACAAGGTTGCGCCTTCCCCCGACGGAGGTACCTGAGCCAGACCCGACGGAGGAACCGGAGCCAGGACCTTCGGAGAGTCCACCGCATAAGAGGAGGAGGACACATCCTACGCCACCTCTCCCACCTCCTGCGGCCTGCTCTGCCTTCCCCCGGTCTACTACCCACGGGGATGATACAGGCACGGCTACGACAGGTACAGATGACAACGGAGGCGACGACGGGACGTGTCCCACGTCGCCCCCTGCTCGGGCGTCCCCGCCCGACGAGATTGGATCCTTTCATGCCATGATTTCCAGGGCTTCCGAGCTTTTTCAGCTCTGCCTAGAAGAAAAGAAGAAAGAAGGGTTCCTTTACCAGCGGCGTGAGGCTAAAAGGAAAGACGGTCCTCTCCGTACCGCTTCTTGATGACATCTGGGATGAGGGGCTCGCCCTCCTCAAGAACCCTGCCACGGCGCGGGCAAAGAGGGACCGGTACGAGAAGAAGTACCGGGTCCCCGACGCTGCCCCCTTGTGCCTTCGGGCACAACCTACCCCGGATTCGGTCGTCTCGGCGGCGGCAAAGAAGAAAGCTGGGGGGGCATCGGCCTCGACATCAACTTCCCCGCCGGACGGCGAGGGCAGGAAGTTGTACACGATGAGGCGACGGATCATCTCATCCGCAGCGACGACTATCAAGGCGGCCAATGCCCTGGCTATCGTAGCCCGCTACAACAGGGAGTTGTGGTTCAAAATCGCCCCTCTGTTAGACTTCCTTCCGGACGCCAAAAGGGCTGAGGCCCTTGAAATCCTACAGGAGGGGGAGATCGCTTCGGACTACGCCATCACGGTGGCAACGGACATCGCCGACACCGGTTTCCGTCAGTTGGGCAACGGCGTTTGCCTGAGACGAGGATGGCTCAAGGCCACGGATTTCCGCCAGGACGTACAAACCAAGCTCTTGGACATGCCCTTCGACGGGAACAACCTGTTTGGGAAGGCGGTTGATGAGTCCCTTCAGGCCATCAAGACAGACACAGAGACGGCCCGGGCACTGGGAGTGCTCCAACGGCGACGGCCGTCCTTTCGGAGCTCCGGAGGCAGACAAGGTGCCTCCAAGGGATCCGGCAGTGGCTCCTCCACTTACCGCCAAGCGGCAAGATCTTCGTCCCAGGAAGCCTACAGGGGACGCGGCAAGTCAGGTGGTGCCCGTAGTCGTCGACAAGGAGGTCAAGGGGGCAAGGCGGCCTCCAAACGAGATTGAACCGACCGTGGGGTCGGGCCCCTGCCTAAGCACCCCGGTGGGAGGCCGGCTGGCGAGGTTCGTCAGTGTGTGGGAGTCCATCTCCACCGACCGTTGGGTGCTGGACACCCTGGCCCAAGGGCACGCCCTCGAGTTTCAGAAGAAGTGCCCTCGTGTTCCACCCGTGGCCAGGAAGGAAAATCACGTCCCTCAACTACTGTTGGAAGTAAGGGCGATGCTCAAGAAGGGTGCCATCGAGCTCGTCCCAAAGAGGCTTCGGGGCTCCGGAGTTTACTCAAGGTACTTCCTCGTAAAAAAGAAGACAGGAGGATGGCGCCCCATCCTGGACCTACGACGACTGAACAAGTACATCAAGGCACAGAAGTTCCGTATGATCACCCTCCAGCACGTGCTGGGACAGCTGGAGGAGGGCGATTTCCTGTCGTCGTTGGGCTTGGAGGATGCATACTTCCACATCCCCATTCTAAAAAGACACCGAAAGTTCCTCAGGTTCGTGGTCCAAGGGCGGCACTACCAGTTCAAGGCCCTCCCGTTCGGATTGAAGTCGGCACCCAGGGTGTTCACCAAGTGCCTCGCACGTGTGGCTGCGCCTACAGGGGATCCACGTCTACCCCTACCTGGACGACTGGCTCATCCGGGCAAGGACAAGGGAGCTCGCCGTGGAGCACACTGCGAAGACCGTCCAGCTGCTCACGGACCTGGGATTCTCCATCAACTTTCCAAAATCCCACCTGGTTCCGTCGCAAGTCGCCCTGTTTCTGGAAGCCAAGCTCGACACAGTGGCGCGGCTGGCCTCGCCGTCGGAGGAAAGGACAAGACCATTCTGGGCAAGGTGCAGCATCTGCTGGCCACGGACATGGCCGGGGTAAGATCTATCAAGTCCCTCCTCGGGATGATGTCCTCCTGCATTTATCTGGTGCGCCTTTGCAGGCTTCGGATGAGACCCTTACAGGAGTTCCTCGACGCCCGCTGGATCCAGTCGACTGGCAGCTTCGAAGACAGGATCCCTCTCAATGAGACGTTCCGTCAGGCGATCCGGTGGCGGGGTACCCGCTCTCATCTGTCTGTGGGCACGGATTTTCAGACCCCAGCTCACCAGGTGACGGTGATGACGAACGCCTCCCTGGAAGGTTGGGGAGCACACTCTGGAGATCTTCACGCGAGAGGCCTTTGGCTCCCGGAGGAGAAGCCTCTCCACATCAACATCTTGGAGCTCCGCGCGATGTTCTGGGCCCTCAGGTCCTTTCTTCCGTCCCTCAAGGGCAAGGTGGTGAGGATCTTCACCGACACACCACCACAATGTTCTACATCCGAAAGCAGGGCGGAACCAGGTCCCCGGCCCTATCCAAGGAAGCCCAGGATCTGTGGCATTGGGCCGTCGCCCAAGGATGTTTCTGGTGCATCTTCATCTGGCAGGAATAAAAAACACGACCGCCGACTCACTCAGCAGGGAGCTGCGCTCGTGCCACGAGTGGGAACTACGCCAGGATCAAGTGGATCAACTCTTCCGACGATGGGGCGAACCCCAAATCGATCTCTTCGCGACGGCGACGAATTCCAAATGCCAGAGGTTCGCCAACAGGTTCCCCCAGCCGAGGAGCATGGGCGATGCTTTCT
The DNA here is from genome assembly GCF_040938575.1 of Ambystoma mexicanum. Lineage (NCBI taxonomy): Eukaryota > Metazoa > Chordata > Amphibia > Caudata > Ambystomatidae > Ambystoma > Ambystoma mexicanum. The sequence goes on along the minus strand of NC_090940.1, from coordinate 650,667,954 downwards.
CGTTCCCCTGGGACGGCCTATTTCTTTATGCGTTCCCTCCGCTGCCGCTCCGGCTCATCAATCAGCTCAAGAGGTCCCGGTGCAGGATGATCCTCGTCGCGAGACAGATCTGGTTCCCGGACCTTCTGGACTTGTCAACGTCTCCACCAGTCAAGCTGCCGACAGACGCGGACCTTCTCTCCAGAGAAGGAGGTGCCATTCTTCACCACAACCCGGAGTCGCTGAACTTGCAGGCCTGGCTCCTGCAGCACTAGAGTTTGGAGAGTACGACATCCCGGCCGACTGCAGAGAGGTTCTTGCAAAGGCCAGGGCGTCCTCAACTCTCAAGTGCTACGGACATAAATGGAAGAGGTTCTCTGTCTGGTGCCGTGCACAGAAGATTATCCCTCTGCGGATTACAGCCCCTCAAGTACTGCCGTACCTACTGTCGCTGGCCAAATCTGGACTGGCTCACGCCTCCATCAAAATACATCTGGCTGCAATCTCCCAATATACCAGGACGACGGGTCAGGCGTCCTTGTGGTCTCATCGCCTGGTGAAAGAATTCATGAAGGGACTATTCCGATCATTCCCGCCGGTGAAGGCTCCTGCCCCGGGGTGGGAACTTAATGTGGTGCTGACCAAGCTCATGGGGGCCCCATTCAAGCCTATGCATTCGGCGCCTTTGAAGTTCCTGTCATGGAAGACAGCTTTCCTTGTGGCCATCACTTCCGCACGACGAGTGGGAGAGATCCAGGCCCTATCTTGCAAGCCTCCATACTTGACTTTTCATGACATGAGGGTGGTGCTGAGGACGCACCCCTCCTTTATGCCCAAGGTGCCGTCGGACTTCCACCTCAACGAGCCCTTGGTGTTGCCAGTTTTCTTCCCTTCGTCGCCGTCCGAGAGGACTTTGCACTCGCTGGATGTAGCTAGAGCGCTGAAGTTCTACGTGGACCGCACAAAGAGTTTTCGGTAGACGTCACAGCTGTTTGTGAACTTTGGGACTGTGAATTAAGGGAAGGCTCTCTCGAAGACTTCAGTTTCCAGATGGCTCTCCGGCTGCATCATGCACTGTCACCGGTTGGCAAACTGACAGCTGCCCGGCCGTCCGAGAGCCCATTCGACCAGAGCGATCGTTGCTACCACAGCGTTCCTGTCTGGTGTGCCCCTGCTGGACATCTGCAGGGCTGCGACGTGGAGGTTGACGCACAACTTCACAAGATTCTACTGCGTCGATCGGGACTCCAGGGAGGAGTCCAGGGTCGGCCAAGCAGTGCTGCGCAACGTGTTCGCCTAAGGTGAGCCTGTTGAGGAGGTAAGAGTTGCTTAATGTTGAGTTGTTGTATTGCTTAATGTTGAGCCTGTTGCCACCTCCCGTGGTTGTGCATGTGTGTACTGCTCTGTATTCTCTTATTCATGAGCATGTGAATCCATGCCAGACCCCATGCTGGAGACGGAACAAGTTACTTACCTGTAACTGTTGTTCTCCAGCATGGGTCTGGCATGGATTCACATACGAACCCTCCCGCCTACCCCTCTGCGGCTCTTCACTTGGTCATACTGCCACTTTACGTGCTACCAAATCTGAGGATGGCTGCCGGAGGCGGGGCTTAGGGAGAGGGCAGTCATTGGCTGGGGGGCAGTATGACCCAGAGACCAGTGATTGGTTACTACTAAGAAAGACAGATCAGAAACGAAACTCATACTGATTTTTCTTCTATACCGAGGATTCCCGGCCTGGCGACGGGGAATATTCATGAGCATGTGAATCCATGCCAGACCCATGCTGGAGAACAACAGTTACAGGTAAGTAACTTGTTCCATCTCCGAAATCTTCCCCCTAAACAAATAGGAGTTACCTCTGTCTACTAGCCAGCTCTGACTAGCTATAGTCGAGGTTTAACACTCTATAATTTTAATTAGTTGTAAAATCCAGAAAACGTGAATAAAAAAGTCATTGTTTATTTGGAAAACAACGTTGAAAATAAACCCCAAATTGTGTGGAACCCTGAAAGCAAAACTCAGGAATCTTTAACAATGGAGCAAAAACCCAAAAGAGAAGCAATAACAGAATAAATGTAACTTGAATCAGAGTGTGGTAGAATCGGGGAAACCAGCCAATAAATACTGGGATAACTCTTTTAAAATGAAAGTTGCAGTCTCAAGATTCTCGGGGAAAAAACGGCTGAGAAATACCAAGAACCTGTTGCAATAAATCCGTTTTTATAATGTAGTTAGCTAAAATTGTACAGTTTGATTTAAGTTGTTCATCATGTTATTGAAGTAGAGTACACATACATATTTGATTAGATATATATCCTTCGGTTTAGAGCCAACTGTCTAGGCCCTTTGGAAATTCTGGGCCCTCGCTTAAAGTACAAAAGAATGGAGAGGCAATGCAACCTCTATAAAAAAGGAGATTGAAACGTTATGCCACCTTTATCAGATCTGCGAGGGAACCAGAGATCTGAGAGTATATCAATTTTCCCCGATTGGTGCATGACATTTAAAATAGGTGAATGCTGGCCTACCAGACGCCCCTAAGCATCGCTGATCATATACCTTTGATAACCTTTGGCAGATCATATCCACACAAACTGCAAGCAAAGAATGCACTGAACAAAGCTTGAATGCAGTTTTATTTTGCAATTATATAATGAATTGTCCCGATGGTAAAATTAGATCACTGTGACCCACAATGTGATTTTATCAGATAACAAGAAACTGGTCAGTCCACAGAGTCTGTAATTTTAGATTCCATGTGAACATGTAGGTTCCGATAAATATATAATTTGGAAGATTGGTCATAATTCAACAGACTTCAATTCTCAGTTGATCTATACATAGAGGATTTTGTAGGAATGTAATGAACTGTTGTGCATTCATTGTTTTTGTAAGTATGTTATTTCTAAGTGTTAAAAAGTTTGCTTGTTAACTATACAACACTATAATAAAAAATATATTTATACAAATCTAAATGTAGCATATTAGTTCTTACGTTATGTTCTGTTCTTTGTCATCATTTGTGGAACACTTGTTAAGTGGCTTTTTGCTCCAGTTGCCTTGCATGCTTTTCCGAAAATCACTTGGTTAAAGGCAAGCATTGTGCAAAAACACTACTCTGTACTGTTCTGCCTGCAATACATCCAATGCATGTGAAGCCACTCAAACCATCAACCTGGTACTGCGCACCCCTCTCCAAATCCCGCTCCACGGCACTTGTTTACAAATATTGTGTGGTATGGTAGGCCATCGCTGCACCTCCCTTCGACCCCTACTCCACTATACCTCTATTTAAAAATCATACATGGTATGGCAGGCCCTGCCACAATGGTTCTCACTGAAACCCCGGCTCAAAAGCAAGCCTTGTCATGCACAAAACAACGAACTACACATCTGCACAAAGTATGTTGACAACTTAAAGGCATGGTCTAGTAAAAAATGTTATTTAAAAAATAGATAGGCAACATAAAAAAAAAATACTAGCATTCTCTTTTTTAAAACTTCCTATGTAAAATGTTGAGCTATTCAAGCTCAAAATTAGCAAAAGCAAGCACATGGGCGCATCCATTTTGTGAAATGGATGCCCTCCTGTGCTGGCTTTTGCTTTTGCTGCACTAATGAAGGAAAAGCCAGCCAGCTGTAGTAATCAAAAGCTACCGCTGGGTGGCTTTCCCTTCATTAGTGCTGTACGCGGAGGACGGGGACCGGAGACCAGAGCAGGAAAGCTGCAGCTGAATCTCGGTAAGTGCTATTTATTTTTTTTTAAAAATAAGCACTAGCTGCGGTTTTTTTCTAAGTTTTCCGGGTTGGAGGAGCCCGGAAAACTTAGAAATAAAACTGCAGCTTTAAAAACGTATTTATGTTTGCGGTCGCTTTTGAAGCGACCGCAAACATAAATACAACGTTATTGTGTCGGAAAACGCTGCGGTTTTTCTTTCCGAGTTTCTCAGGCTCCTCCGGCTCGGAGCAGCCTGAGAAACTCGGAAAGAAAAACCGCAGCGTTTTCCAACACAACCGTGTTGTGTTTCTGCCTGCTGGGGCTTTCACTTTGGGTCTCCGGTGCTCCAGGGGAGCACCGGAGACCCAAAGTGAAAGCCCCAGCAGGCAGAAACACAACGCAGTTGTGTTTACATGCTGCGTAGTGTTTCTGCCTACAGCTGATTTCCAATTTGGGGCTCTCGGAGAGCCCCAAATGGGAAATGCTAAATGCTGCGTTGTTTCTGCCTAAATCTGCTTTCCCATTTGGGGCTCTCTGGCTCCCCATGGGGAGCCCGAGAGCCCCAAATGCGAAAGCAGATTCAGGCAGAAACACAACGCGGTTGTGTTGGAAAACGCTGCGGTTTTTCTTTCCGAGTTTCTCAGGCTGCTCCGAGCCGTAGGAGCCCGAGAAACTTGGAAAGAAAAACCGCAGCGTTTTCCAACACAATAACGTTGTATTTATGTTTGCGGTCGCTTCAAAAGCGACCGCAAACATAAATACGTTTTTAAAGCTGCGGTTTTATTTCTAAGTTTTCCGGGCTCCTCCAGCCCGGAAAACTTAGAAAAAACCGCCCAGCTAGTGCTCATTTTTTGTTTAAATAAATAGCTCTTACCGAGATTCAGCTGCAGCTTTCCTGCTCTGGTCTCCGGTCCCCGTCCTCCGCGTACAGCACTAATGAAGGGAAAGCCACCCAGCGGTAGCTTTTGTTTACTACAGCTGGCTGGCTTTTCCTTCATTAGTGCCGCAAAAGCAAAAGCCAGCACAGGAGGGCATCCATTTCACAAAATGGATGCGCCCATCTGCTTGCTTTTGCGAATTTTGAGCTTGAATAGCTCAAAATTTTACATAGGAAGTTTTAAAAAAGAGAATGCTAGTATTTTTTTTTATGTTGCCTATCTATTTTTTAAATACATTTTTTTACTAGACCATGCCTTTAAGTACTGGTAGTTAATGTTCATGAAAGGAGAAATCAGAAACGGGGCAGGGGCACGTGACAAGCAGCACAGGGAACACTCTGGTGGAGATGTACTGGAAAGAGTTTACAGCTCGCGATTCAATTAGTGCAATGCTGGAAGAGGCAGTAGAGCCCGAGAGGGACATTGAGGAGTTTGGAAAGAGGGTGGAGTCTGATAGGAGTGCAGAGAAACCTTAAGTATTTTTTTACATTTTTTTTTATTCTTGTGTTCAATCATTTAAGATTTTTACAACCTTACATTATGTGCGCCTTAGAATGAGGAGGCTTGGAAAGACATTGTGACCCAACCAGATACTGGCAAACTCGAGAAATGTGTAAAGAGGCGGCGATCGCACTGCGAGAGGCCAAGTAATCCTGAGAGGGCAACCAGAAATCTAGCTACACTCAAGAAAGTTGCTCTTCTAAAACGTTTTGGGACAAAAGAACTGTGTCCTTGATTTATTGATACCAGTTTGCCACATTAGCCTTTTAGGGTTTAGAAAACGAAAAGCATGTTACTTTCGTGCAGAATACCTTGCATTGTACATATAGTTTTGGTGAGGGTGACATGGCTGGTGGAGGGCAGACAGGTAAAGTTAGCGGCACTGATGGCAATACATGATTTTGTGGACTGTCTCAGCCGGTGGGGATCAATTGACAGCTTGGAGCCCAGACCGGATGTTTTAAAGTGATTCAATTTACAAAGAAAATGTGTTGGGAGCTTGAAGGGGGGCGGGGGGGATCCGTCCACCCAAAGCTGAAGATAGAATGATATACTTGACAGAAAGGAAAGAGTCCTGCGGACACCAAAGGATAGGCTATAAGCATAGTCTAGCAACAATGACAGTGACTAGAAAATGATATGGAGTCCAACTAAGACAGAAATGTTTGGGTCCCACTTAGGGTCTAATTGCATATCTCGCCTTTTTTGACTGTCGTATGCTTTGTGTGGTTAGAGGTTTACAGCAATATAAAGTTTGAACCAAAGACTTGAGACAATCTTCAGTGACAATTATCACATAGTTATTGACCTCCTCTCAGCCAATCAAAATGTGTAGAGTGCAGTCAATCACTACTGGTAATGACTGCGTACTGAACATTCTGTCTTCAAAAGCATCCAGGGAAATAAGGCAATTTCCAGGCCAGATATCTTTCAATACTACATGTCCTCGCTGAGAGAATATTCTCTTTGCTGCAATGTCCTTTTTAGCACATGGAAGGGAAAGCTAAAACGTGGGAAAATGCTTTTCATTTCTTACAGAGAATCGGTTTACTTTTACATGACACCAAATGTATGCTCATGTTAAACCGTTTCAGTTCAACGAAGCTTGTATTTACAATGCCTAATTTATGAGGACTACCATGCTGTTATTTCAAAAGCACAACATAAACTCACATTCAATTTGTGAACTCAGTTGCATATTTACTTTACCCAGTATTAAAGTAACATTTTTTTACTTTACCACCAAAACTCCAAAATATGTATTGCAGTAGCTTCCTCAGCCGCATACACCTGCAAGCTGATCACGGCATGTAGACCGTTCATCTCCACACCCAATTGCATTACTCTTGCTAGAGCACTAGTCCTTTCCAAATTAGACTACTGCAACGCCCTCTACCTGGGCACTAGTCACAAAAACATCAACAAATTGCAAGTAGTCCAAAACAATGCCATTAGGGCTGCCCTCAACATCCCCAAAAAAGCACACATATCCGAGACCAGACGTAAACTACGCTGGCTCCCTGTCGAGCACAGGATAGCTCTTAAATCATTGTCCCTCATACACAAAGTCAGGGCCAACCTCGCCCCAGCATACCTCACAAACCAACTTACACCCCACACCTCCTCAAGACCACTCAGGGCAGCACAAACTAATACCATGACCATACTGCGATTCAAACTTCATAACTCAGGTGGAGCTAGCTTCCCTGTTCAAGCTTCCAAATTATGGAACACTATCTCCGTGCCTTTGCGTGCAGAATCCTCATTCAACCTGTTCAAACATAACACGAGGTGTTGGCTTCACAATTTGGACTCCTCGACAGCCTATCCCCCGGATCCTAGCATGCTACACTGATGCCTGCACACCATGTAATTTATGTATATTTGTATGCATTTGCAACACTATGATTGTACCTTCTGTAATTGTAACGTAACCACTGTTGACCGCTTTTATTGTAACTGTAACCAGATCTAACTTACGCGCCCTTATGCCCACGGGCCTGGCTGCGCTTTACAAATAAATAAATGACAAATGATAAATGACCACTATGTGCCAATAGCGTTATACACCACTAGAGGTCCTTTGGCCGGACAATTTTCCTTTTTAGCCCTACTTTGTTTTCATATTGGGAATTGTCATGTTTGTCATTCTGCCCGAATTGGCTCTGACTCAAAGCTCACAAAGGCTCCATTGGGTGAATGGGCTCTGCTTTATGCTCTATAAGGGTCTACCAGACACTTTAAACTACATCGCTGTCTGTGACTGCGGAGTTTGACGGTCATGCACAGGACTACACAGCATTCTTGACAGAAAAGTCATGATTAATGGCTACATCTTGCATTGACACAAACATATGGCGGGGCAAGGGCGCAGTGTTTGGGCGGCATTCAGAACCCTCCTGGGTCTCTCTTCATTTTCTGCTGCGGCGGCCACGCCCCCTGGGACACATAGCACCGGCCCGACCCTGCAGCAGTGAACTCCAGCAGCGGGGCAAGGGCGCAGTGTTTGGCCGGCATTCAGACCCCTCCTGGGTCTCTCTTCACTTTCTGCTGCAGCTGCCACGCCCCCTGGAACACATAGCAGGGGTCCGAACTCCGCAGTGGTGAAGCCAGCGGCGGGGCAAAGGCACTGTATTTGGGCGGCATTCATACCCCTCCTGGTTCTCTCTTCACTTTCTGCTGCGGCGACCACACCACTGGGACACATAGCACCAACCCTGCAGCAGTGAAGCCCACAGCGGTGTAAGGGCGCAGTGTTTGACCGGCATTCGGACCCCTCCTGGCTCTCTTCCCTTTCTGCTGTGGCAGCCACGCCCCCTGAGACACATGGCCCTGACCCCGCAGCGGTGAAGCCCGTGGCAGGGAAAGGTCGCAGTGTTTGGCACCGCTGGTGTTCAGCGGAGAGGGTGAGAGGCCACAATGGGCATAGAAACTCGTTTTGAGGCATGAGAAGAAAGGAGGTGAGAGCTACGCATACATGCACAGAGTCCATTTTCTAAAACCCTGCTTTGAAGTTCATCTGTGCTTTTCGCAGCCTCGCTTCTCCAAGACCATCTTTGGAACCCACTCTGTCCCCATCCAAGGTGCTTATGGAGTCCCCCCTCGTCTCTCCTTTCCCCCCACTCCTTTTTTGCCCCGCCCTCCAGGATGCAGAGGCCCCCCCGTTCCAAAATCCCAACGTAAGGTGCTGATTGTGAAGAGGCAACCCCTCTATGTCAGGTTGAAGGAGGTCAAAATGGTCTCTGCTTTTAACACATCTTCTGGGCCTGTCGTTGACAAGGACTTGGGCACCGCTGGATCCCCCTCGCCCCAAACTTTGCCTGTTGATGTACGCCACCATGACTCTGACCACCTCAAGCCTCTGGTTGTGCCCACCCTGAACTCGCCCTTTGACTCACGGCCTGGCGAAATCGCTAGCTTCAGTGTTGGGGAATTTGCCCCTGGAAAGTCTTGTGGGGAACACCCAACCACCCGATTCCACTTCAGAGCCCCACACCCAGGCCCCTGACCTTGCATTGGCCACTGGCACACTCGCCAATTTCTCCACTGTGTACTGAAGCTCCAACCACTATGGACCCCATGGTTGGTGCACTTATGCCGTTGACCCTGCTGCTAGTTCTTCGGGGGCCCGGGGATCTTTAAGCCGAGCTTGGAGTGAGCAATTCCCCTCTATAGGCTTGTGGGGAAACGCTTTTCTCTGCCTTTCTCGCTCAGAACCTAAAACCACATATGCCATGTGGCAGATCATAGTCTCGACCCGACAGATGAGGACGCCTGTTCCATTGGGAGGTACAAGTGCAGCCTGATGCTTGCTGAGGTGCTGGCTGAGTTGGCAGCCGTTAGGAAATTACTCCTGGTTTTAGCAAATAATCAGGGGAATGGAGGCAAAAGGGTATGATATGATAGGTTATTTATAACGCGCTTAATACCCAGAGGTTTCTAAGCGCGGACCCGGGGATCGAACCTGTGTTGCTCCGTGTCGTCTTGCTTCTAAGGCGAGCACGTTGCCACTGAGCTATCCTCCCAAGACTACAGGAGGACTCTGCCATTACTGCCCATGTAGTTAAGGGCTCGCCTTATCCACTCCCGCAGCGCATCAAGGTTCAGGTCTCTATGAACCCTGTATCCACTAAAGAACATGCTGCCCCTCATTCCAGGACACATAGGAGAGAGTCGTCCACCCCCGCCTCTCTGGAACTCGGAACCAAGCCCCAGAACTGCATCATTGTGCCTTCTGCTAAGCCATTGGCCCTCATTACGACCCTGGCGGAAAGTGACTGACCGGACCGCCACAGCGTAAATAGCGTTTCCGCCATTGCACGATGGAGCAAAGTGCGGCTCATTCCGACCCATCGGGCACGAGCACCACGCCATGGCGGAAGTGCAAAGTCCGCGATGGCGGAAATGACCCCAAAACGGCCCACACCGCCGCCGTACGGCGCCCTAGGTGCAATACCGCCACCCATCTTAGCGGACACCGCAGTGAGCGCCAACCGGAAAGTACGGTGACCGTAAATATACGGAAACGGAAGTAAAAACATGGGCCCGGAACGGGAAACATCCCGCCGTACACCTATAAAACCACAAAATCTACACAACCACTAAAAACACTACCCTGAGACACACCCCAACCCGTCATCCACCCTAGCGAAACCAAGAAAAATGGGAAAAGTAGCGAAGAAAGCGTGCGACCGCAAGCGGCAGGTCCACTTCTCCCGTGAGGAACTCACCGTGCTAACAGAGACCCTCCAGGAGAATGCCGCTGCCGTCTTCTCCACGCAAATGACCAGGACGGCACTTGCGAACAAGAAGGCCATATGGGCTCTGGTGGCACAGCGGGTAAGTGCGGTGGGGACCGCACCCCGCAACCCACAGCAATGCAGAAAGCGATGGGACGACCTGCGGATACGCGTCCGTAGCATACTTTCTGCCAACCGCAACATTGCCACAGCCACCGGGGGAGGATCGGAATCACCCATCAAGTTGACCCCCTGGGAAGAAATCTGTGCCTCCACCATTGGAATGGAGAGCATAGAGGGAGTCGGAGGGATGGAGAAAGGAGTGCAGACATCCGAAGAATCAGGTAGGTGGCCCAAATGAAACAAAGCTAAATCCACAATGTCCAATCATGTGAAGTACCATGTGTCCACATAGTGCAACAGAAACACATGTCCAGGAGAACGTCCACACACATTGGCCTGATAGCGCACTTTAAAACTCACAATAAATACATAAATAATTAAAAACCCCAAAAACACCCACTACACGTGCAGCAGGCACACCCTAACTGCAGGCTGCCAAACAACTGCACCCTCACTCCACACACAAATGAAAGCATCTCCAAGGCCCCGACCCAAATCACCCTCAGGTACCACCCCAATGCATGTGATACAATGCCATTCCAATTCCCACAGACCCATAAATAACCCTCGCCCTCCTTTACTCCACCACAGGGTCCGATCCAAACGACGAGCTTCAGGACACCCCTACCAGCACACCTGCAAAGAGGGCCAAGACCAACGGCCAAAGACCCTCCACCTCAGCTGCACGCATCAAGACACGGCAGCAGCGCAAATCAGGTGGCAGCACAGAGGAGGGAACATCAACAGGCACCCCAGCAGCCAGCATGCCCACAACAGCAGCACCACAGGTCCCCCCAATGGATGCCACAGAAGGCACTGCCTCTGGTGGCAGCAGCACCATAGGTGACACCCCATTGATGGCAGCATGCTCCGACACAGAAGACGGGGATGTCAAAGTCAGATCCATCCATGACCTGTCCCAATCCCCCTGTCTGTCCCATCCCGTACAACATGAGGATACCACGCAGGGGCACCCACAAGACGACGACTGGCCATCCCCCACAAGCCCTGTGGCAGGGCAACATGAGGCGAACAGCCACTCTGTGACACCACCGCAAACGGCCATGGCCCAGCAGAGGCAACAGTCCCTCGACCAGTTAATCGTGCAACAGCAGCAACTGGCCACGCTCCTCAAGGACCATGCCGATGAATGTGGGGGCACTAAGGCAGACATAGAAACATCAACTGAGACACTTAGGGCAGAAATGGAGAGAAGTACAGAGACACTAAGGGCACAAATGGAGAGTAGCACCGAGAGCCTGAGAGTCCAAATGGAGAGTAGCACCGAGAGCCTGAGAGTACAAATGGAGAGAAGCACCGAGAGCCTGAGAGTCCAAATGGAGAGAAGCACCGAGAGCCTGAGGGGGGAACTGCATGCGACGTCCAAAGACGTATGTGCCGAACTTGCCGCAGTGCGCCGTGTGCTCACTGAGCTCTCACAAACCCTTAGGGACATGCATGGACGTGAGCAGGCAGAGACATCATCCGTTGCAAGTTCCGTCCAGGGCAGCCCCCAACGTAGATCTGGGAGGAACCTGCGCTCCACAGGCAGGGGTGCCCCTGATACCCGCAGAGGGGGCTTGCAATAGCGACTGCCCACTGACAATGAGCATCTTTGGACACTGGTGTTCGGGGGGGAGGTAGGAGGGTGGAGGGGGTGTGTTGGGCTCACTTGGGTGGCGGTTCGATAGGGTGTTTAACATGATATCACATATGCCATAAACAATGCACGATCAACCAATGAGATGTGTGGACAATGATCTTTGTGTACTAGGCCATCATAGGCGTACAGTCCATATTGTGCATGTACCAGACACACACAGTGCCACGAGTACCGTGTCCATGTATCAGCCACCAGGCGTGAGTGCTAGAAGCATGCATCTATGAGATGCTGACGAATGTCACGGCCCTCCTGTGCCTCGCAGACTCCTTGAGGTGCTGCCACATCCCCACCCTCATCATGACCATCTTCAGGTGCTTGCAGTTCTGCGTCAGGGGGCATGGGCACATTTCTACGTACGCACATGTTGTGGAGCATGACACATGCCATGACCATCTTTGCAACCTTCTCATGGCGGTACAGGAGTGCCCCGCCAGACCTGCTGAGGCAGCGGAAACGAGTCTTCAGTAGGCCGAATGCCTGTTCAATGACTACACGGGTACGTGAGTGGGCATGGTTGTAGTCCTCCTCATGCTGGTCCCGTGGGTTCCGGACTGGTGTGAGGAGCCATCTCTTCAGTGGATATCCAGCATCACCTGTATGTGGACGATAAACGTATAATGTGGAATGCCATTGCTACGTACGCACACACCCCCCCCCCCTTCCTGCCAGGTCATTGCCGAATCACATACCCCACATCATCATGCATGAAATGAGACTCACCGAGTAGCCAGGATCTGTTCGCTGCGTGTCGCTCCATGTAGCGTGGTATAGTAGAGTTCCTCAAGACCATAGAATCATGGGTTGATCCAGGGAATCGGGCACAACAATGTGTAATGATCCTGTTGGAGTCACACACCATTTGTACATTCAGAGAATGAAATTGTTTTCGGTTGCGGTACTGGGCCTCCATGGCATGTGGGACGACCAATTCCACATGGGTGCAGTCGATGGCACCAAGGCAACCCGGTATGCCGGCAAGTGCATGGAATCCCACTTTTGTGTTGCTAATTTCCTGCTCCGAGCGTGGTAGAGAGATGTAGTCGTCTGCGTGCTGCAGGAGGGCATCGAGCACTTGCAATAGTGTCCGTGAGAACAGTGGCTGAGAAATGCCATGCAACTGTCCGACTGTGTGCTGGTAGGTGCCTGTGGCCAGGAAGTGGAGTACAGACACCACCTTCAGTAGGGGTGGGATGGCGGTTGGGCTATCTATCATGCTGACAAGGTCAGCCTGTGTCATGTCCACAATGGCGGCTATGGTGTCCCGGTCCAAACGGTAGAGGGTGTGGATCTGCTCATCAGTGAGGTTGAACGGATGTGCTCGGAGGCGTGGGATTACGGGCTGCCTGCGTGGTGGTAGTGGCTGTGCTGGCGGCCCTTGCTGGCCCTGCCTTGCCCTCCTCCTGCGTCTCCTCCGTGCGGCCGGTTGTAGTTGGTGTTCGTCTTCTTCTTGGAGTTGGAGTACTTGCAGTGCTATCAGGTCCCCCAGGGCCAACATCGCGAGTCCTGCCGGTAGCATTTCGGAGTGGGTGTGGTTGTGGGAGGAGACTGGGTGTGCAATTTATGTGTTTTCAGGCTGTATGGCCTCCACCTGTGGTGATTCATTCCACCTGTGCAAGCTGCTCTCCCCTTTGGCCGAGCACGTCCCGCACACAACGCTGCAATTCGAGGAATGGCATCTTGCTATTGCAATCATGTATTTGTACTCGATGGCCGTGTAACATTGGTTGATATGTTCATTCGGCTATGGTCCCATTGTTTCACATACAATCTTTGCAGTCGCGAACAGACTTGTGAAGGGTCAGTGGAACGTAGTACTCGAGTAACGGTGGGCCCTCATGCATCACTGTACCGAGTTGCACCGACGGGCGGGGCGTCCCATTTGTGAGTGAAGGCAGTTGCCATTTTCACACACAGCCGCACTAGATGGATTAATTTGTGATTTAAAGCGGCCACAGATGCCTTTTCGACGTGATGTTGCAAATGAGGAATTCGAAGGGCGGCGCTTTCGGTTATCAGCTAGCGGCGAGGAGATGCCCACAGGTCTGACTGCAAATATAACGTTCTATTGTTCAATGTCCTTGAGACAGGGGCCATGGCGAGGATGCAATGATTGATATGAATAGTTTGGGATGCGCAATAGCGACGTGGGCGATGAGGCCCGACGTTCCCAAATACATGTTACTTCACAACACTGGAATTACGGGCTGGGGCACTGTGGATTTTGCAGGCTGCATAACGCACAGACTCAATGGATGTTTCTAATGTTATGTGAGTAAATATTCAGGCGTTTTTATACCGGGATGAGGGAATGATGAATGGATGCATGGGCAGATGATTTGATACAGAGTTTGCCATGTACAGGGCTTCTTGGAATCTGTCCGCCTCCCCTGCGCTATGTGATGCAGGGCTGCCATAGTGGGACCATCGTCTATCTGGCCTTGTTGAGCCCTCCCTGTCTCGACGCGCCTTCAGACACTTGTGTCCATGCACGTTAACAATCCCATCAGATGGATTCTGTTTTCACAGACGCATGCACAGGTACACTCGTTTGTGATGGTGTTTACACCTCGATATAGATAGTTATGAGTCGCAAGTGGTTTTGGGGTGGTGATGATCCTTTGGAGTGGGCTAGCATGCATATGGCTGTGGATTTAGTGTGATCATTGAAGTGAGTTGTTCGAATGTAGTTCTGATGGCCATTCTGTTCTTTTTCTTTTCTTTTGGTTGACAGGTATCTCCTCCCCTTTTGCCACTGCCATCTGTATGCCACTCCTGCAGATGGCTTTTACTCCCGACACCTGCTGCTTCGTGTTAATCAGTGGAGCAGCATTACGATCTTATGGGACGATCGCCAATGGGCCACATGCCCTTACGCAGTACTAGTGGCTCGGAGCAACATTTCGGCCTTTCAGCTGGACTAGTGCCTCCCCATTGGGACGGCCCTGCGGTTCTGTGCGCTTCCATGTTGCCTTTTCGTACGTGAATGTGGCTCTGTGTACCATGATGGAACAGGGCGTCACACAAGTAGTGGCTGGTCATTTCTTGCGGATGCAGCCCACAATGGTGAAATGTGTTTTGGAGTTCATGGCCTAATGGCTGTATGGGCTTGGTGATTTTGTTGTGCATTAAATTTCTATTCTGATATGGGCCGTGTAGCGTTCTTCTTTGCAAGTGATGTGGCATATTCCTATTTGGGGAGCGATGTATTGTGAGGAGATCTGCATTGGGTTCCAGCTTCGGAGTATAGTTGCGTGGTACTGTGCTGGGCGCGTTTGCCTACGAAGCCCAGTGAGGTCAGGGATGAGGGCTGCCAATATGACTGTTTGAATGATGTCATGCTCAGGGGCGGGGGATTAGGTTTTGTGTAACAGATGCCGGTCAGCCAGGTGGACTGGTGGAATGATGTGATTTTCGGAATATTGCTGGTCACAGGTGCCTGTGTTTGCGTGCGTTTCTTGGTGGGGGACTGTGGTCATGTCCATTGGAATGGCTTCTGTATTCGTGCCATCTGTGCCCTGCAGCTCCCATTGGCCCCTCTTGTGATTCTTTTGTTCGTTGGCATGCATGGGTGACTTGTACATTTCACTGGTTGCATTGTGACTTCATTGCACCTACGGGGAGTTGTACTATGTGGGCAGGGAGCGGTGTACGGGCACTCAGTGGGGCCGTTTACGGTTGATTCGCGATGCCGTACTTCTCACCATGGCGGAATGGTACTTTCCGCCGTGCTTGATGGCGTTAGGTACATGTCCGCTAGGGTCGGAATTCGCGTACCCTTGCGCCATGGTGGTATTTACGGTTTGGCATGGCGCGCGCGCGCGTACTTGGTGCAGTTAGCGTTGGCGTTCACTACGGTGTCGCTAATGGCATCGTACTTTGCGGTGACGGGTCATAGTCGCACCGAGCGCTATTCGATGGCGGTATTGCATTTCCGCCATCGTTTTTCGATTTCCGCAAGGGTCGTAATGAGGGCCATTGTCTTCTTCAGCTCCGAACCAAGCCTCACGACCTGCACCAGGCCAAAGTCCAAATGTCTGTGGACCACACATACGACATCACTGAGAGAACACCTCTGGGCCATACGCCAAGGGTGGGCCCGGCCTACCACAATTTACCTACATGGGGTGCCAAAACTGCTAGAGTCCAAGTTCGAACCAAGAGACGCTTTATTGAATAAGTGCCTGCATTGGTTGCGCTCTGTTCTGTGAGAGGCTGCATGTTTGTTTCGAGAGAATCTATGGTGGGATGCTCTAGAATTTGTGGCAAGGGCTTGAACTCCCAAGACACTTTTAAGCTGGTTCTTTGGGATGGCAGAGTGGCCAAAGGGATCTTGGAAAGAACTGGGTGGGATGGTGAGATGATAAACAGCGGGATTTCATCCAGCCAGTATCCCCAACAAGCTGCTGATGGCCGTTTTGGGTACACTACAGCTAATACCCCCCCTAACTGGTGTGAACTTAACTCCTTTGGGATAAAGAGAACCAGGGCTCACTGTAGTTGAACTGTCTGATTGGGGGCAACTTTTAATAGGGCTCCCCCATTGGACTCCCCCCTACTGTAGTCTGTCACTCTTTTTACTTCCTTTTTTTTTACGTCATGCTTTGATGTGATCTGATCTTGTATGTTTAGCAAATGTATGTGTTAGGATGCACTTTGATAGCCTGTCGGCCGAATAGATTTATTGATGATGATGATTTTCAAGATGAACCAATAGTCCTATTTATGTTTATATTTATGTTCTATGTTTGAATGCATTTCAAATATTTCAATTGAAGAGGGATGTTAATTAAGATTAAAATTGTGCAATGACACCACCGTTAGCAACTGTACATATTGAATGTTAGGTTGCAATAATGGGAACCACATTTAAATTAAACAAACTTTCTTTGGAGGATATCTTAAAAAATGTAAAAACAATTTATTATGAATGACCTTTCACATGGAGCCGAAAAAGCATCTCTGAAAGCTTTACATAAACTTCTCGAGCAAGACTTTGCAGGTGATAGTGCTTCAAATAGCCTATTCAATAATTTAACATATTCTAGTAATTTAATAAACACTTGAAGACTAATTCAAATACATTTTGCACAAAACTGCTTAAAGTGACACAGACAACAAGCCATTACAGAAATAGTTTAATGATGCATTCATTCATTTCGGAAATCAATCTACAAAATAGGATCTTATAGTTCCAAATATTTTTCCTGGATAAATGACTTTACATTGGTGGGCCACAGTACAGGCCACTGCTGGGGTGTGCAGTCCTATTTGAGGCACCCACGTCAGTCCTCAACGTGCGGAAGGATACTGCACGAACACCAAACCTGCTGTTTAGGAGATGAAGAAGTAGCAGGCAGTTAGGAGAAACACGAAGCCCATGCGCGATGATGCAGTCTAGCATAAGTCTCAACAACAGAAGCTTGCCCCCAATCCTTTGAGTGCCAACATGTGCTGAGGCAGCTGGGCCCTGCTGGGCAAGCAAATAATGGACTTGAGACATTCCCACAAAAACACAGCAGTGGGTTCCATTTTGATCTAGGGCACAGAGTTTGACGGACTGAGGTCTATTCCACCTGTCCTTGAGAAAGAAACAAGAACCACTTCTTAGAGGCATAATTAAACACAAAGCATCCTTCTGCTACCAGACCAGCGTTAAGGAGAACAACACAGCCTTAAAACACGAAGCAAATTAAATCAATGCATAGCTGTAAACAAGAAAAGAGACCCAATTTGTTGTGTTGTGTTTATTAATGATGTGCGCGACTCTGCGCTTGCAGAACACCTCAACACATTAGCAGCATTAAATCGCTCTATTCTTTGAGACAACCTTACTTCATTTGACTCTTGTGAGGTCTGTAAAGCAGGACCCTACATTTGACAGTCTAGTGCAATACGTATATATGGTTTGTGTAGCCACTGCATACAAGTTGTGCATGAATAAAGCAAGGCTTTAAAACTAGAAGACTTTCAAATCGGTTCTTCTAATAGTTATGTTTTATATATTTTTCTCCCAGAAATGTTTTGTTCACTTTGCTCAGTTTCCAAACCCTCAAATCTTCCATTTTACAATCATTTTGCATGGTCTTAGCAAATCTCAGATACTCGACTCTCAAGTTCTGTATTACACGCACACACACCACATTATAACTTAATCTTTTCTTTTTTTTTTTTAAACAAAAAGTTTATACACTTTTCAACTATTACAGCAAATTATATGATTTAATATTACCACTTTTTGAATAATTTAGATTGAGTGGAAACGCGTCCTACTTGGTTTGATACCTAAAACAGCCAGAATGTTGACAAACTATACACTGTTGTAACAGCTACCACTTTTAACAACAATATTCACCGAAAAGACGTCAATCGACGCCTAGTCTGAACCACTATCGGTGTATACTGGACTATATTTGAGCGATCCTCTGGTACACAACCACAAGTTTGTAGGTTCCCGCCCGCCCTGTTAAGGCATATAAATAGTTACTCTTGTCCTTATTCCACAGTGATACCCATAAGCCATTTACAATTATTTCAATATTACATTTAGACCAGTAATGCCGACATTATTCATCCCGATTTCATCACATTAACCATTTCCCATGTCAGATGGACTGTACTACAGCTTGGTAAATGCCACGTACTGTCTTATATTTTTGCATGACTTTAACACAAAGTAATGCAATTGTTTAAGCCAATGTGATGTGATAGTCGCAGGCATCAAGCCATGAATTCCATTTAAATTTGCTTGGATGACAGTGCAATCAGCCATATACAGATCTATATATATATATATATATTATATATATATTTACAAACATTTACATACAACAATTGATGGACATTCCTAGCAGGTGTATCGAAATTTACCAATTAAAAAAGTAAAAATATTTTTTATGCAAACATTCAACAACTGGGATTTTCCTATCCAAAGTGGTGAGGAACCAAAGCTTTGAGATTCTCAGTGCTTCTCCGTTCCAGGGGCCTTTTAGCTATCTGCATTCCCGAGGTGCTCAGTGTGCCAAGTCAGTGTGACTGGCGCTGAGACCTCTCGAGTCGGTCAGACAATTATTTCGCTCCTGCACAGAGAAAAAAGAAAAACATGTGCACATTACAATTTTAAGTACAAAGCCACAAAGTAGTACAACTTCTCTCACCCGCCTCCACAAAACAGAATTTGTATGCACAACATTTAATAAAACCTGTGGAATATTATTTGGCACAATGGTGCAAATTTAACCAAATTTGCTTCTCATTTTTTAAAGTAGATATTTTGGTCTTTTTAATGTTGATTCCTAAAGACTTGATTTCACCCGAACAGTTTTATTTAAATACTGATAGTGTGCAATTTTACAACAGGTACTTTCTTGAGTAATCCCTCTCTCACATACCCTAATGTTTAGCTCAGCAAACACCAACTATGCAGGGCCAAGACAATCCAGCACCAGCTGTCTAAAAATGACAAAACAAACTGAGGGCACAGAATCTAATTAGATGTGAAGGGAGGGAAACCCAATGTTTAAAAAAGTTCCAAACCCAGTAATGCCGACTTGTGCAGACATGGAAGAGCATAAATGTATTAAATACCAACAGCCTTAACAAACATGGTAGATTAAAGGTAATTGACACATTTCACCAAAATATTCGTAAACTGTCTGCCTCTGTAAGAGCGCAAGAAAACACGGACTCAAGTACCCGCATTTAAATACACAACTCAAAATTCGACTTTTTCATTTGCTTAATTGCACCTGATCTTGAATAGTACTGCATCGGAACGCAGTATTTTAGATCCTGCTCAAAACATGTATTTATATCAATTACATTAGTTAATAAGCAAATTGTGTCAGTTGTTTTAAAAAAAAGTACGTGTTCTCTCGCCAGGTACTCCCAATAAAGTCTAGTCCAACCTGACAGTGATCCAGAAGGCAACATCCATTGTACAAACCTCAGAGGCGAAGACCAATTAGGGACAATTTAGGAAAATGACTAAAGATATTTTGCTGGCTGCCAGTAAAGATTCTCTTTTGCCAACATCTTTTCTCCATTTTTGTTGCAAGGGAGAGAAACCTTTTTCAGCGTCTGTGTCCGTGAAGGCCAAGCACATTCCATTCTGGCCTCAACCACAACCTCCCTTACTAAGAACACTCGTGTATCAGACGCTTCAATAGTGACAGATATGGATTTAGCTGAAGGACCTCTAATATACCGGCCTACGCTACACTAACAGCCCCTGTTTTCTCTTGAACTGGCAGGCACTTGAAACTGCATAAGCCACTTAAATCATAGTGTCTTATTGAGCGTGACACTAGGTTATAAAACGTTTGGTAAAATGAAAGTTAAGAATCTTATGTTAGTGTGAACACAAGTAATATCCCACAAGTTAGATGCAGTTAGTAGAATACAAAACACCAATTGGGAGAAAGGTGGACAGAGACAAAGATGAGACAGTACAGGTGAAGCATGCAAGTTACGCAAGAGTCACAGGACTTACGTGTTTTAGTGGTGCTCTGTATAAATTAAATAACAATTGCAAACCCTTTCTAAGCCATGGCCATGCACATTATATCTTGCAAATTGACTCAATATTGGTCATCACACGCAACCAAGAGTATCTTAGATCACTCTACATTCACTGCTAAGGTATAAGGATGGGTACAATGTTTTTGTTTCCAGGCTGAGCCCTTTCCTGCGACTTGAATGACCTGACACTTTGCGCACTTGTCTTATTTTTTAGCATATTTAACTTTAGGACTCTCTTCTGTAATGTACATTTGCCAAATTGTATTGCCTATTCATTTCCCAGAGTCATTCTCGCAAAAGAATAACACATTATTTGTCTCTCTGTAATGTTCCTTCTGATGGATGTTCCTCCCACGGATTCCTCCTCTATGATATCCCTATCCAAGCGCAGCTGTTCTCTGCAATTTTTTCCACCACCAGGGAGCGCAGCCCAGCTCTGCGTCGGCGCCGCCCAATGTTTCTACACACCCAATGGCAGACATGACGTCAGGGTCAGCATTTGTTGACGCGCTGTGCCCCGTGACCTAAGTTCCACCCTTTTTATGTAGCGCTCTGAAGCTGAGGTAACATAGAACCGATGGTGACTAGCTATCCGCCACGAGAGGCAGGTAGGGTGGACAATGAGGAATCCGTGGAAGAGAGATCCTTCACAAAGAACATTACCGAGAGGAAAGTAATATGTTCTTCTAATGGATTCCTTCCTCCCACGGATTACTCATATATGATAGACTCCCAGGGCAGTATGTAATTCTGGAGGAGGGCGGAAGCAAGGACACAACCTAGAACAGAAAAGTCTGGAGGACTACCCTACCAAAACGGGAATCCTGTCCTGCAAGGGAATCCAAGCAGTAATGCTTATCAAACGTGTGCAGAGATAACCACATTGCAGCCTTGCAAATGTCCAGGACAGGGACTCCCCTTTGCAGGGCAGAGGTAGCAGCATCTCCTCTGATATAATGCACCCTGAGACCCACAAGGACATCCTTCCTAGCCATATTATAGCATTCAGAGATGCAGAGAATATTCCAACTAGACAGGGTCTGTTTTGTTACAGCCCTGGCAGCATGCGCCCCAGCATAACCCACAAAAAGCTGGTCCTTTTTCCTAGCCTCACTAGTAGAAGAGATGTAGAAAGGAGGCCCTCATTCTCAGTCACCTTCAAATGGATTTTATCCTTCCACGGATTCCTCATCGTTGATATATCCAATCCTGATTTCCAGTCTTGGATATTTATTCGACAGTAGAGGGCGCTGCGCAGCATCGAGTCATTGTCTCTCGGCGGTTACCATTTCCACGTCCGGACACGATGTTGATGTTCGTATAAATAGCATGTTTTTCTGCATGCACACCACGCTCTCGGAACGGTTCGACTAAAGCAATTCTACTTTACATTTCTTATTGATTTTTCAATAATGTCTACACCAAAAGCAGGCAGGCTTCAAGAGATGTGTGGACTGTGACTAAGTTGTTGATCGCAGATCCACACAGAATATGTCTGTGGTGCCTCGGCAAGGAGCATGAAGTCATCGAGTGCGACTCCTGCCAGTCGATGACCAGCAAGTCCTTAAAAGAGAGAAGGTCAAAACGGACTCTAGGTCAGTCAGTTTTAAAGTCTCTGTCTTCCACTGCTTTGAAGAGAAAATCTTCTGAAGACAGGAGCTATACCGGGGACAAGTCTCCAGAAATGCCGAATAAACGCTTCAAACATTCCAAGCGGTCGAGATCTAGGAGCAACTCACGTCATTCTTCTCCTTCGAGAAAGAAATTAAAGAAACTCCATCGTTCCTCATTGTACGGCTCCTCACCCGACAAGCGGCCAGTACGTTTTCCCCATAAGAACGCCCGTAAGCCAAATGAGAAAAGGTCTGTAAAAAAACTAACTTATTTTCAAAGGTGGCCGAAGAAGGCTAGCGATCCCACTGCATCTTCGAAGACCGTCAGGGAAATAAGGCTCCTACTCGCACGCCCAAGAGCTTGTGTCAGAAGGCCTCAGGGATGTTACCTCGAGTAGCATCAACAGATAAAACATTGAAAGCAAAAGATGCCGTATCCTCCCTGTCGAAGGAATCGAAGTTGAAGGGCCCTTCAATGACGATCTCAGATCTTCAGCTTTCAAACCTCAGTCGAAGAAAGATTTTTTTTTCAGATCTTTTGGTTCCATCTTCGATGTAGACCAGGAGGAAGAGGAAGTTATATCCTTCAGGTATGAACGTGTTTGGGAACGTCCGATGTTCCCAAACACTTCCATAGCAGTGTCTTATCCGACCATTTCCTTGGATAGGGATGACAAAAAGTATGATGTCTTAACGAAAAGAGTATTTTCTGCTGGAAGTATGGCCTTAAAAGCTATCAGTGCATCTTGTGCTTTAGCAAAATATTCTTATACCTTATGGAATACTATTGCACAGGCCACACACAACATACTTAAAGGTGAGATGAGAGAAGTGTTCTAAAATCTCATCAACAATGGTAAAGAGGCTTCTTGCCAGTCCCTTCATTTGGACGTGGATGCATCTAACAGCGTCGGCTGGTGTATGGGCTCTAGTGCAGTGATTGCATGGTTATGCAAATCTAGATTCGCCCAGACGTCCAATAAAGGCTACTTCACATGCCCACATATGATGGGTCCAACCTTTCTGGCCCAAAGGCCGATGACATTTTAGAAATGCTGCAAGCTTCTGCAAAATTTTTGGGGCAGCCATCCCCCAGCCACAACAGAAACATCTGCCTTTGCAGGCTTGCAGGGAGCGTGACTTTTGGTATTACTCCACATTTGGCCATGTCAGATCCTGTTCTTTATTGTCTGCAGGAGCTGCTAGATTACATTCTCTCCAATCAGCTACTAGATTATTTGCCGCCATGATGGCTTTGGAAGGACTCCCTCTGCAAAATGAAAGTTGAGTGCCAAACTCCCTAAGAAACACCTGGATAGAAACAGAATATACATTCACTCATGGCCCAGATCCGACAGGCCAAGAGGAATAGGGCAAGCTACTCAGAGAGGACAAAGGAGATTCAAATGCGCCCCTAAGGGCCGTAGAGGAAAGACTGCCCAAGCAGCCACCTCCTCACTGCCCTCTGCCACAGCCCCAAAAACAACTCTGACACTTTGTGCACAGGACTCCGTTGATATGAGTAATTTGTAACACGCCTGTACACAAGTGTTTCTAGGCGCGACAAGACCGGGGAGGGGAGAGAAAGTGAGGACAAAACAAACTATCTTACTAGGCCTTGTGTCATTCAGATCGTACAAGTGCTTTGGGAGGCAGATTAACCCAGGATCTCCAAGAATGGCATTACATTACTTCAGACTCATGGGCTCTTCAGACAGTAGCTCAAGGGAAGTGTGTCTCCCTTTTCAGAAAAGGCCTCCAGATTCTCCCTGAGCGCGCAATATCTTCGCTAGCCAGATCCGCTCTTTCTACAGGAAATTCTTTGCCTGTTGGAGAAAGGTGCCATAGAAAGGGTACCTGTAGCGGAACAATACCAAGGTTTGCATTACACCTATTTTCTGGTTTTCAAGAAAGACGGAGGACTGCAACCAATCTTGGACCTGAGCCACTTGAACAAGTTCCTCAGGAAGAACTGATTCACGTCACCATTTTGGAGATCCTTCAGCTCCAGGATTGGAGGGTGTCACTCTTGTGTTCAGGATGCTTACTTTCATATGCCTACACATCCCTAGCACAGAAAGTACTTGTGGCTTGCCATTAGCTGCTCTACTTATCAGTTTCGAGTACTTCCTTTTAGGCTGACCTCCGCCCGAGGGTCTTCACCAAATTGATTGTGGTGGTGGCAGCCAATCTAAGGAAGGGTGGGATTTACATCTCTCCCTATCTAGGCAAGTGGCTGATCAGAGCCTGTTCTCCCGAACAGGCTCCGGAACATCTCAACAGCACCTGCCACTCTCACCACAAACTGGGCTTCTCCCTCCACTTCAAGAAGTCCCAGGTGACACCTTCCCAAAAGATGCAATTAATTGGAGCAGTCCTGGACTCTTCCTCTGGGAAAGCTTTGCCTCCCGAGTTGAGAGCTTACCATATCTTGCAGATGGCGACATGATTTCAGAACGGTCAGCATCTACCGGCATTCGACTGAGGTTGCTGGGCCTCATAGCATCCTGCAATTTTCGGGTGCCAGAAGCACGCCTAATAATGAGGTACCTCAAGTGGGCCCTCTGATCCCAATGGTCACAATTCTCATGCTGGATGACAGACCTTCAGGTCCTGAGTAAGATCGCACAGGATCTCCTGTGATGGGTCTGCGAGGATAAATAAAAAGAATATGATGATGTGTGAACCTTTTTGGCAACCTTAAACGGAGATGATCATAGTCACAGATTCTTCCCTTGCGTGATGGGAAGCTCACATGAATGATCTTGCAATCAGAATCCAGACTACACATAAACCTTTTAGAGCAGAGTGCAATCAGACTGACTGCGAAGAGACCAGTTACGCAAGCCCTGCAAGAACTGCATAACAGTGGGGATTGTGAAGAACGAGCCCTGTTCTGGGGACCTTTCGAAAACAGAAACAGCATCAAGGTATCCCTTTACAGTGCCAATCTGCAGGACCGCTTTGGCCAAGGGTAGCAGAAAATCCAACACAGGGTATAGTGTATTGGATAAAGGATCAAGATCCCTCTCCCGGCATAAAATAAAAAATGTATGTCACCTGTAGGCATAAGTGGATTTTGTAGCGTGCCTCCTGGATGAAAGGAGCACATCGAGGACATTGTCCGACAAGTCCCACTCCTTGTATCTCAGCTTCTCCTTCGCCAAGCATGAAGGTTCAGGCTCCTGAGGATCAGGTGCAGGACCTTCCCCTCCAACTGAGAAAGTCAACTCTCCTCGGAAGGCACCAGGGAGGGCAGATGGACACTTCCAGCAACTCTGAATACCATACTCTCCAGGACTGGACCGGAGCAATCTGGATCATCGTGGATCTGAACACGCGCAACCTCTTGAGAACCAGCAGAATGACTGGGATCAGCGGGAACGCATAAATAAAGAAGGTTGAAATGTCCACTCAATCGTGCGTCCCCCCACAGATCCCAGGCAAATAAAGTCCCTGGATCAGAACAACTCGCACTTCCGGTTACCACTGGAAGTGAAGTAGTTCACTTGAGAAGTCCCCCAAAAGGAGAAGATCTGCTCCAGAACTTCCTGGCAGAGCTCCAATTCATGCGAGGCCGAAGTCTGTCTGCTCAAGTCATCTGCTGTGACATTCTCTCTTCCGGCCACATGAGGTGCTGTCGGAGGGACGCTGTTCTCCAGAGCCCTGAACCACAGTCACATTGCTTCCATGCACAGAAGCAAGGACCCCACACCAACTCATTTGTTGAGGTAGTGTATGGCCACTGTGTTGTCTGTCAGGATCAGCAAAATGTGGCAATTTACAGAGCGGAGGAAAGCGACCAAGGCCAACCTGATCGCCCTCAGCTCCAGCAAGTTGATGTGTTCCATAGACTCCGTGGGAGCCCACAGTCCAGTTGGGGTCCGGCCCAACAGGTGAGCACCCCAACGAGTCATTGATGTATCCATGACCACGTCACCTTGGGCTAAGGTTGACGAAACAACGCGCCTCTCAGCAAGTTGTCTCGTATGACCCACCAGGCAAGATCCTGAGCAACCTTGACCGAGACCGGCAAAAGGTCTGACAATCTGCCCTCAAATTGCGACCATTGGCAACAGAGAAGTGTAAGGAACTCATGGTGGCAACAGTAAATACAGACACAAGTGATCACAGTTCACAGATGTTTATTGAACAATCAATGCAGGGTGGAAAAAAAGCCTAACCTAAATCTAAGATGGGAGCAAGCATCGACAATCAAATGAAAAATAAGGGAGTCCTAGTGGCGTTGTGTCAAAATAAAAGGGCCTATACTAAGAAAACCTATTGCCAAGTCCTTAAAACTAATTACAGAAAGAGTGTCGGATAGGGTTTCAATAAAGAAAGAAGTGTTCTAAAATAAGTGAGGATGTGATTGCCAGGGGTCTCCCTTCCCTATGTTTTCAGCACGGGACAAGGTAGGACCTTGGAGCACAGCACACACTCGAGCTTTCTGAGCATGAGCCAACAGCTCAGTTCCAGCTAGCACAGTACACGTTCTAGCTTTCTCAGCAAAAGCCGACAGTTCAGTTCCAGCTATCAGGTTCTTCAGTGGTAAAGTCTCTTTTTACTAAAAAGTCTCTTGCCTTCGAGTCCCTGATGTATCCAACAAACAAAAATAATTTTCCACAGTTCACATTGGGTGATGGCTTCACCCCTGGATCCCCCTCTTCCAGGCGCCAACCCCTCATGCATCGTAGTCAACCAATAAATTGAACAGTTCCTTTCTCAATGAACTTTGGGTGATGACTTTTCACCCCTGGATCTCCCTCGACTGGGCTCTGACCCATTTGACAAGGACGACAATTCAGTTCCCCTGGTCTTCCAATACCTCTTACTTTCACAAGTCTTGATGTCTTTTTAAACAGTACTTCAGGCTTCGTCTTCGAGTGTTGGCTTCCCTCTTCTGTGTTCACTTTTCCCAACTTCCAAAAACTGTTCACTGTACTTGGGGACTTTGCCCCTTATTGTTAGCATCCCTCCGCCGGGTTCAATCTTGCCAACCTTTTACCAAACAGTTCACTATGTGACTTTAGACTTTGCCCCGTCTCCTTAGCATCCCTCTGCCGGGTTCACTCTTGCTAACTTCTGCAACACTCTGGTAAAGTGCTCAATTCACAAAGCGGGATTCATTTCCCTTTCTTTCACAATCAAGATAGAAGCCAGAGCAGCCCCATATTTGAGTCACGCCATCATCACAGGAGTCCAGGGGAGGGCGAAGGCAGAGGCGCCGCTCGCAGAGGGGAAGAGCGGACCACAGAGAGCAGGTATCAAAGCTCCCAGAGGCAGGTGACCCCCTGGACACGTCATGGTAACACTGAAAGTCACTTTTGCAATGTCGCCCTGAACAAACTAACGCTACGAAGGGCCCACCCTGCAAGTTTGAGCACATGGAAGAAACATTCCACCTCGAAGGGAAGGAACCAGAAATAAAGATGGGCAACCTCCCAACGTGAAGGACTCCGACACTCCAGACGCAAACCTGCAAGACCCATACCCAAAGTGGATCGCTTTGGAGGAAGGCAAAGGTCCAGCCCATAGACCCTGGTCGCACTGGAAAATAACGAAACAAAGTGAGAGCAATGAGGCACAAGACCACCCCCCCGGCGATCGCATATGGTGGTCTCCAGTAAAATCACTTAGAGGCCGGGGGACACCGACACCAAAGCATTGATGTCCAATCCCAGGACGAAGACCATGAGCCTACCCCAGTACTCCCCACAAAGAAAGCAACATAGGAGTCTAAAGCAGCTCTGGAGCGCAGATCAACAAAACTCAGCAGGAGCTGGTAAAACAACGGAGGACACACACGACCCATACAGGCAAGAAATGGGGGACGACGTTATGACCAAAACGGATATGCAGAACTGCATCAAAGAGCTGCAGAATCAATTTCTGCTTTCCATTCAAGAACAATTCTATACTTTGAGGGAGGATATGAAACAATCTTTACAAGAAGTAAAAATGGATATAGCAAAGCTTGAGGAGAGAACCGATACATTAGAAAGAGTGGACCAACAGATCGATGAAGACACCAAGAAATGGGATGACACCTTAGAGCAACTCGCACGTGCCACCAATAATCTCTAACTCCAATGTGAAGATTTGGAAAACAGATCGAAGCGCTCCAATATAAGAATCAAGCATCTGCCAGAAGCAATCTAGGACCAGGACATAAGGACTACGATCACTCAGCTCTTTGCGGAAATTCTGGCCGAGGACACTGAGCCCCCAGATAGGAATCGACAGAATTAACAGGGTGAGGCCAAAAAGATCACCCAAACCGGGGACAAGGCCCAGGGATGTGCTGGCGGCCATCTCGGTTTATGCCCAAAAGCAACAAATATTGAGAAAAGCAAGGCTCTCTGCACCAGTGAGGATCAATGGCCAGGAGGTCCAGCTTTACCAAGACCTTGCACAATCAACTCTCCAAAAGAGGAGACAAATGGGGCCAGTGGTGCGACATCTGTCCGCAAAGCAAGTGAAATACAAATGGACCTTCCCATTCAGCCTTATATTCATGTGGGAGGGAACTCACCATCGATTATCAACATGTCGGGAAGGCTAGCAGATTGGGTCCATCACAAGAAAAAGGTGACGCCTAACCCCGATCACAAGAAAAACTGAAAGGTCCCAGCAGTCAGGGAGGATGGATAACAAATTTATGGGACGGAAGAGACAATAGTCGCTGCCCTTCACTAATACCATATGAGGGGGTCGAAAGAATCAAGAAGAGAGAGAGGCGACACAGAAAATTATCCAAAATACCAAAAGTGAGGTGAGAAAATACCCAGAAAACATTGCAATTGGCCCAGGCGAGGCGGAAGAAGGGCTAACTTGAAATCCGAAGTGGGGTTTAGGATTCCCCACACCATGTACCTGAGACAGGTGGGGGGCAGGGAGCACATCCCAATGCATTTAGTCACCTAGTCCCCCACTCAGGTGGGAAGGGAAGTTGGGGATGTGAGGGGGGTCTTCAACAAATAGGCACTTGAATCAGGGAAAGGTATCCGCCCATTCTTGAGGCACAAAATGGATGGGAAAACCATGAGACCAATTAGGATACTGACTCACAATGTCAGGGGGATAAAAATTAGAAAGACAGGCTTGGCGGGAAAAGGCAGATATACTAATGTATCAAGAAGTCCACTTACAAAAAAGGGATAGAACTAAAGTTAAGATCAGGGGAGCCTCATAGACCTACCAAGCAAATGCAAAGGGGAAAAGGGCGGGGTTCTCTTTGCCATACAAGACAGGCTCCAGTCCAGAGCAGTTTGGCAGATAAAGAGAGGCGATATCTTTTATTGAATATACAAGTTGAGGGCACAAGGCTCACACTAGCGTCCATCTATGCACCCATTCGGGGAAGGACGGTTTCCTGAGGGGAACTCTGTCGGCCCTAGAAGGCTTTGCTACAGGGGACATCATTATGGGGGGAGACCTCATTATCGCTTGGAACCCAACACTAGATAGAAGCCCAAGCGCGCAATCCTATACACATGCCCTGTCCAAAGCCCTGAAAGCAGCTGTCGAAACGCTAGCGCTCCATGATGTGTGGTGAGCCATGAAACGGGACGCACAAGGCTTCACGCACTTCTCCCACGTCCATAATTTACAATCAAGGATTGACTACATGTGGACCTCCACAGGTCTGGTGGGGAAGGTAGAGGACATAGTAGTGGGCCCAATTACAATCTCTGACCATGCCCCCATAATAACATAGCTGAATGTCAACAGAGCGGGGGGAGGAGTGTAGGCGTGGAGATTCCCGACATACATCCTGCAAGATAATCTCCAGGTGGACAAGATCAAAGGAAAGATTGAGCTATACTTCCTGGAGAATGATACGGGGGCCACAACAAAAGGGGTGGTGTGGGACGCCTTCAAGGCAGTGTTGAGGGGTGAGCTGATTGCATTCAAGGCACATAGGGACAAACTGCGTATCAAATGGGAAATGGAACGAGAAGAGAACCTTAAGGAAACGCAAAAAGAGCTGGCAGCCCACCCGAGTAGGAAACTGAAGTTATCCCTAAAAAAAATTTTCACGGGCAGCTAGCATTGCTGCAGAACAGGAAAGCGGAACTTGCGCTACTGAAAGCAAAGCAGAGATACTATATCAGCGCCAACAAAGCGGACAAACTGCTGGCAAGACAGCTTAGAGACAAGGACCACAAAATGACCATCCAGCTGAGGGATGAACAGGGCCAAATCAGGACGACTAACAAAGAAATGGGAGATATAATGGCAACCTACAACCAGGCTCTCTACACATCGGAGCAACTGGAGAGTGAAGCTCAGAAGGTATACCTGGGTGGGGTTGCCCTTCTCCAGATTACGGAGCAAGATAGGCAACTATTAGATGGGGAGATCCGAATTGAGGAAGTCGTCCAGGCGATCAAAAAACTCCCCAAGAACAAAGCGCCAGGTCCAGACGGATATACTGACTCCTTTTAAAAAAGGTTCCAGGACATACTGGCCCCCAAACTGACAGAACTTTATAACAGCTTCAAAGCGCAAGGGGACATTCCTAAATCAATGAACGAAGCGAAACGGATTGTTTTCCCCAAACCAGGAAAAGACCCTTCTCAGCCAAGCTCATACCGCCCGATTGCCCTAATGAATCTGGACGCAAAGCTTTATACAAAAATCCTGGCGGAAAGGCTCTCCCGGTTGTTACCAACCCTGATAAAACCAGATCAATCAGGATTTATTCCCAGAAGGCAAACAGCGGACAATACACGCAGGGTGACCCACCTAATCGAAAAAGTGGAAGAGGCCAAGATCCCGTCAATTCTGGTATCGTTGGACGCGGAAAAAGCGTTCGACAGGGTCGAATGGTCACAGCTATTTCACACAATGGAGCACATGGGATTCGGTCACCAGTATCTTAGAATGGTGAAAGCCAACTATAAATCCCCCTCCATGAGAATCTCATTGAACGGCACCCTTGCTGCCTGCATACCCATAACCAGAGGGACAAAACAAGGGTGCCCGCTCTCCCCTCTCCTCTACGCACTGTTCCTAGAGCCACTACATTTCAGAATCCGAGAGTCTCGTCAAATTCAAGGAACAACAATGGGAGGGGTGGTACATAAAACCATGACCTTTTCTGACGACATGCTCCTGGCACTATCGGAACCCGAGCGCTCCCTCCCGGCGCTCCTTCAGGAACTTGATGTGTTCGGGATGGTCTCAGGCCTGAAAATCAACAGGAGCAAGTCAGAGATCCTGAACCTATCGGCAGATCCGGCACTGGTCGACCAACTGGCGCGATTGACCCACCTGAAAAAAGCCCAACATAACATTACATATCTGCGTATAAAGCTTACACCATCAATCAAACTCCTCTATGGAGCCAATTATCCGCAACTATTAACTCGCCTAAAGGCAGACCTGGCACGATGGAACCCCCTCAACATAATATGGTGGGGCAGGCAGACGGCAGTAAAGATGACCGTGCTCCCGAAGCTGCTATACTACTTCCAGACACTCCTGATAAAAAATCCAAGATCGTTCT
Source organism: Ambystoma mexicanum (assembly GCF_040938575.1). Classification (NCBI taxonomy): domain Eukaryota; kingdom Metazoa; phylum Chordata; class Amphibia; order Caudata; family Ambystomatidae; genus Ambystoma; species Ambystoma mexicanum. Next base: position 650,636,643 of record NC_090940.1, on the reverse strand, counting down.
TCAAGTCTCTGAACAAAATGGTCTCTGCATTCATTTGGCAGCGCAAAAGGCCGAGAATAGCGATGGCGACGTTGACGGCCCAAAAGAACGAAGGCGGTCTTGCACTCCCCCATTTCAAAAGATACTATGAAGCTGCACAACTGAGAGTCGTCAGAGTGGGTGGAACACTCCCCACACCTTATCTGGGTACAGCAAGAAAAGTCCGTAGCCGGTGCCCCCCTGTCGAACCTTCTTTGGTTGCCCAAGATCCACAGACACCCGAACGTGACAAGAAATGAAGTGATGGGAGCCGGTTTGGAAGACCGGGACATGGCACTCAAAAGGGGAGCCTTAACAACACTCCCATCCCCCCTTCACGCCAATGTTTGGGAACCTGGAGTTCCAACCAGGAATGGACCAGAAAGCATACCTCAGCTGGAAGCGGGCAGGATGCACGAAAATAAAGGACATGTACAAAGGTCAATCCATTAGGACATTCCAAGAATGCATCCAGGAAGTGGGAACCAAAACCTCAGAATACCAATATATGCAGCTACATCACTGGTTACAGCTCCCTCACATTTAAGAGGCGGCCACAAGGCAACTGACCAGTTTCTAAACTTACATGACCACGGCCACAGGTTCCCGAATGTTGATCTCTAATCTATACAACCACCTAAATGCACAGGGGGAAGATACAACATGGAACTACATGAAGAGATGGGAAGCGACACTGGGGGAACCAATTTCAAGAACTCAATGGCTTGATCTGTGGAATAAAATTCCCAAATTGACTCGCTCCATTCAATTGAGAGAAATGTGGCAAAAAAATAGTGCTTCAATGGCACTACACTCCAGAGAAGCTTCAGACCATGTTCCCCGCCACAAGCAGTTTCTGCTGGCGAGGCTGCCCAACAACAGGGCACTGGCGCTACATATGGTGGAGTTGTCCGGCGATTGCGACATTCTGGCAAGAAGTAATTAAACAGGTGGAAGAAATGGTCAAAGGGGCGAGCGAACTAGAATTAAAACATGGCCGACTGGCAGGTGGGAACCAAAACAAAAGACTTTCACAAAAGCCCAACAGAGAGGGATCATGACATTGATTATAGCAGCCTAGCTAGTGATAGCCCAATTGTAACTAAACAAGAGGGCAAATTATATAGGATTGACAGGGTATTGCCCTTAGTCAGTTATGTTCACACAATAGGTAGGCAAGACACATCTGTGTAATGAGCTATTAGCAGCCAAGTGAAACCCAGAGTTGGTCCAGTTGGCCAAGCCAAAACCTGTGGTAAGGACAACAATTTAAGCTGATGTCTAGCTAGAATAGAATCAAGGCTGTGGCAGAAGACAGTAGGATAGAGCGAAAGAAACACTATCCCTGCCTAATATGCACTCTCAACTAGGTTGCAGTGTTACAAAGCCTGTCTAATAGTGACAGAATTACCAACTTCTATAGTATGTAACACATTCAGCCTTCTAAGTCCTATACCACTCTCTTCCAAGTATGTATGAATTGGAAGAGAATAAAGTAAAAAGAAAAAAGAAAAGCGCACCAGGGAGGGTAAAGAAGATATTTTCTTTTTTTAACACTTGTGGGGCATCGAATGGGGTAACAAATCCTTTAGGAGGTGGGTCGATACATTGTTGTTTACTATGTTTCATCTGAAAATCAATAAATATGTTTTAAAAAAAATTGCACAAGACTGCTTCCTTTATGAGTTTTGCAGTGCCTTATTCCCCTGGGTCTGACTGGACAAAGGAACACCTGCTGTCAGGCGGCAGTATTCCGTTGTAGCGGCGGGGCACCCTAGATGGGGCCATTGCTTCCGGTTTGGGTCCAGGGAGTGCAGAAGGCTCCCACTGCATAAGACACCACGATCCGGGGGCCTACACTCAGTGCATGCTATGATGCCCCTCCTCTAACCTTCTGAGCTCTTCAATGGACCCGCAAGGATATAGGCTACAACCGGACTTACTACCAGCTGCCTTCCTACCTCCTCTGTGAGCCGAGTTCCACTCTCCTAGAATCCTTTTTTCTTTAGTGTTCTACTTGGATTCCTCAGCATCATCATCTTGGTGATTTCGCTCGTTTTGTGAACTATATAACCTATTCTAGAACTTTGACTTTTTCTGCCCCCTCGAACTGCTGTGCTTCTTGTTTATGTGGTCTTGTTCTGGGGATCGATTGTCCTTGCACCAACCAGTGCATCCTCGTGTCGTGGGCCTGAGCTATCCAGAACACCCCAAACCCTATTGTACTGGGAACTTTGTTTCATGAGCGCTTTGAAACACTTGCCTGTGTATAGGCGCTATATAAATAAACATTACCATTTCTCTAAAGCATACATGGAACAATTTCAGGTATAGTCTCAGTGGTCATGCTATGGAGGGACTCGGGGGCGTGGGAGGGGGTGGGGGCAACCTTAAGTTATGTTCTAACATGTGCTTGTGTCCTCTTGCAGCCTCAGGGAGTCCAAGCGGGTCTGCCGTGGAGAGAAGAGGACTATCCACACAACCTTTCATGCCAACTTCTCCTCTGGTGAAGTCTTTTATAAGTAGAAGTGGGGAGGTGTGGGGGCCATGGGCCGGCCATCATCTGGGCATTGTCCCCTAGCACCTTTATAACTTAGGATCTCAATTATATGTTCATATTGTGCCATAAGAACATTAGAACAGTGTCCTATGTTGATTTACAAGGCCCTAAATTTACATAGCTCAAGTTTTCTTCTGTAATTTAATCGTACACACCGATATGAAGGTTTAAAAGCAAATTCCCTTGACTGCTATTTATACACAAGGTGTGTGTCTCGCCATAAGGAATTAGCAGCTGGAACTGTTACTTCTTTGAGTACTCTCCTTTGACTGTCGTCACATTTTAGAGGTTCTAGAATTCTTTTATAACCACCACTGCCTAAAATATAGACCATCTTCTTCAAAATAACACCTTCCTGTACATTACTGAAGGTTTATGTACTTTGCTCTATGTAAAACTCGTTGAATTTATTTTGCTGCATGTGTACCCGGTTTGTTTTACCACGAAAAGATGGTGGGTTTGGGTAAGGCATATAAAATGGAGGGCCGGGGGAGTGAGAGTGAAGAGATTACACTAGGTCTCACCGTACTTTTGGCAATAAAAAATGCGGTAAACTCAAAGTCAAGTTCATTTCCGACCAAATCACATAGATCCATAATTGAACATTCTTCTTGTTCTGTGAACACATGCACAGAAATAGTTTAGCCATTCCACCCCGGCGCGTAAAGCATGCCAAACGTTTGCACTAGTACGACAGTAATCGCACGACTCTCCAGCCAAGAGCGTACTACGGTAGTGGCATGCACTTATGAAAGAATATCATAGGCTCCTTACTTGAAAGGGATCCTCAGTTGCCTTGCCAACCATGTTAAGAACATTCAGAGAACTGGCACGCTTCATGCTGCAACCAGGATAGTGAACATGCAAGGATAAACCAGTCAGAATCACTGCAAACTAAAAGCTCCAAACAGTACAAGAAGATTATTGTAAGCTGAAAGGGCCTTTGATGTAGCATGCAATTACTATTGTTTCAGGGACCTGTTTTACCAAATGAGGTTCAATTGATATGAAAATGCAGTGTTTTGCTCTAAGGAAGTGGGTGTATGTGACAAACCGGGCAACTGCATGAAGAGCTTTTGGCTTTTGGTACGCGCCTGTAGTCTGCGCACTACCACCACACTAGAAGCCTGCATTCAGTTGTCTGGCAGTTTAAGGGCGACCAAAAGATGAAGTGTTAAGTCATAGGTGTGCCATGCTTAAATATACAAATGCAAGAAATATGATGGTATGTATAAATGCTTCAGTGTTCACGTGACAACTGATTTTTCCTGCAAATGTTTCAGCTGGGAATATTTTAGAATTACTTCAAAAACTAAAAAAAAATATCAGAGGAAATTATAAATGTGATTACCAGAACCAATTCCGAGATTAAACTACATTTCAGGTCCCGCAATTGGTTATTTACTTGTGTGGCACGGACTGTTATGAATAGCACTGTATTTTATTTGTCCGAGTCTAAAACACATATATCTAATCTGCTAGTAAAGTGTGCCTGTGAAACACATGGAAAAGAAATGGAGAATTATAGATCATATATTGTTAGCACCCATTACAAAATCAAATCCCGTACATGTAAAAGATTCATTTGACACCAACAATATGAACATTTTAATGATTAATAAAAGTGAAAAAGATATATTAGTCAAACAGATATTAATAAAACAAACAGTACATAAGACAAACATAGAACATTGTAAGAGGAGGTAAATAGGACAACCATAGAAATGTAAGTTAATGTTAATTTTGACTAAAGGCAACTCGATCACACCTGCAATCACTTTCCTGCACAAGAACAAGTTACTTACCCCTGGTAACGTTCTTTCGACTGGATGTTTCACCAACGTATTCCTCATCTTTGACATGTTAATGTCCAGCTTCAGCTGCTCCGGAAAACTTTTTTTCGGCAGAGGGTGCCCTGTGTCGATGGCATGGAGCCGATGTGCCTCGAAGGCCTCCGTCGAGGGTGACGTCATCGGAGAACATATATAGCACGCGCGGCGCCTGTTGGACTCGGTTCTGTTTTTCCTCCTCCTCATGCAGCAGAGATGCCCATAAATACAGGCATGACAGTACTCAACCTTGGTGGAGCGGAAGCTGTAATAGCATGGGAAATTCTACAGAGGGATAGGATGGAAAAGCGATGAAGAATACGTTGGAGGAACATCCAGTAGAAAGAATTTTACCAAGGGTAACTTGTTCTTCGAATGGATTGTGTCCTCCAACGTATTCCTCATCTTTGACAGACTCCCAAAGCAGTATAAGAATTTGGAGGAGGGTTTAGAATTTTTATATATTAAACATTCTCCAGGGCAGAACAAAGTACTGCCTCGCCAAAAATAAGATCTTGAGAATGGGAAGGATACAGAGCATAATGCTTTGTAAACATGTGTATGGATGACCACGTTGCAGCATCACATATATTATTTTCCCCTTTGAAGGGCTGTAGATGTGGCCATGCCCCTGGTGGAATGAGCCCACAAACCTTCAGGGGGGTCTTTCCCTGCCAGACTGTAGCACTCAGAAATATCCAAAATGATCCACCTACATAATGTTTGCTTGGTAACAGCTTGACCCAGTTTGTGTCCTGTATACCCTATGAATACTTGATCATCAAACCGTAATTTGGATGTTCTCGAAATGTAAAAGCTTAGAGCTCTTCTAGGATCCAACCTATGAAGTCTTTCTTCCTCCTTACCAGGATGAGGAGGAGGGTAGCTACTGGGAAGGACAATATTTTGGTTCAAATGAAAATCTGAACCGACTTTTGGTAAAAATGAAGGTTTGACCTTCAAGACAACTTTGTTCTTGTAGAAGATTGTAAAAGGTGGCTTTACTGACACTGCCTGCAACTCACACACTCTGCAGGCTGATGTGAGAGCAACCAATTTAATGATTTGCACGTGTGCAGGGGTTCAAATGGTGCACACATTAGGAACTTTAAGACCAGATTTAGGTCCCAAACCGGAACCTGAAAGGATGCACATTAGTGAGTCCTTTCAGGAATTGAGTTACCAGTGGCATTTCGAAATAGGAGCATTCCTCTGACAAGCGCTTAAAAATGGACAGCGCTGCCAGATAGCCTTTAATAGTAACAATCTGGAGTTCTGAAATGGCTAAAGATAGAAGGAAGAACAATACGTCGGTCGCTTTAAACAGAAAAGGATCCACATTCTTTTCTTTGCACCAGTTGCAAAACTTGTTCCGACGGCACCGGTACAAGGATTTCGTTGCTGGTCTTCTAGCCGAAAGCAACACCTCCATAATGTCATCTGGGAGGTCCCAATCCTTATATCTCAACCTTTCAGAAACCAAGCGTGAAGGTTGAGAATTGATCTCCGGATGAAGAACCTGACCCTCCTCTCGTGAGAGAAGATCCTCTCTCTGTGGAAGACGTATCGGAGGACAGCTGGACATGTCTAGAAGGTCCGGGTACCATGTCCTCCTGGCCCAATCCGGGGCAATTAGGATCATGCGCTTCCTGAACATTCGCAACCTCCTGATCACGTGAGGAATGACGGGCACCAGAGGAAATGTGTACAGGAGTGGAAACTCCCAGTCCACTACGAACACATCTCCCAGAGCTCCTCTTGGGGGAAATGACCTTGAGCGACATCTTTCACACTTCCGGTTGACCTCGGTCGCTAACAGATCTACTTGAGGGGTTCTCCAAAGGGTGAAAATCTCTTGAAGGACTTCCTGAGCTAGTTCCCACTTGTGGGAGACTGTGCTCTGGCTGCTCAGAGAGTCCGATGCACTGGAGCTGCCGAGAAGGTGTCATATGGGACTTCTTGTAATTGAGGGAGAAGCCCAATCTGTGGAGAGAGTGGCAGGTGACTTTCAGATGATCCAGGGCTTGTTCGGGAGAACGCGCCCTGATCAGCCAATCGTCCAGGTAGGGGTAGAGATGTATCCCCCCTTTCCTGAGATTCGCTGTCACCAACGCCATCAGTTTAGTGAAAACCCTCGGGCAGAGGTCAGCCCGAAAGGCAGAACTCGAAACTGATAGTGAGAACCGCCAACTGTGAACCTCAGGTACTTTCTGTGCTGGAAATGGATAGGCACATGAAGATAAGCATCCTGGAGGTCTAATGACACCAACCAATCCTGAAGTTGGAGGGCCTGAAGGATCTGAGAAGGTGTGACCATCTTGAACTTGTTCTTCCTGAGGAACTTGTTCAAGTATCTCAAGTCCAAGATGGGTCTCAGCCCACCGTCCTTTTTGGGGATCAAAAAATATGGCGAGTACCATCCCTTGTTCCTCTGTGCTACAGGTACCGGTTCTATGGCACCTTTCTCCAGCAGGGTTAAAACTTCCTGCACAAGGAGCGGATCCGGAACCATCAAAGAGCGGCTCCCCGGTGGATTGTTCTGAGGTCTTCTTATGAAGGGAAGGCAAGAACCATGGGCTGTTTCCAGAGCCCAAGCATCTGAAGTAATGTCTTGCCATTCTTGCAGATCCTGAGACAGTCTGCCCCCACTGGTGTACTGTGATTCAAGACCTCAGAGTGGTTTTGTGGCGGCTGCTGGAGAGGCCAATGGTAAGGAGGCTGCTGCTTGAGCTGGTTTGGCACCTCTACATCGTCCACCACGAGGAAACCTTCTTTATTTGACTTTGACTGGCCATTCCTCTCGTCCTTCCAACTTAGGAGTAGTAGCGAAAAGATCTATCCCTCCAAGGTTGGTCCCTAGGACGAAAAGGCTGATGTTGCCTGACAGCAGCGCCTAAAGACTTGGCTGGCGCCTTCGAGGTCTGCAACTTCTCGAGACTCTTGTCAGCCTTGCTGCCAAAAAGATGAGAGCAGCCAAAAGGCACGTTGAGAAGCCCAGACTGCACATCTGGTGCAAAACCCGACTTCCTCAACCATTCGTATCTGCGCATCACAGTGCTGGTAGCCATGGATCTGCTTACCCTTTCCGCAATATCCAAGCCTGACTGAAGGGCTTCACAATCAGCTTCTTTGCCGTCCTTAACAATAGCCAAGAAGCCATCCCTTTCTTCCCCCTCGGGAATATGCTCTGCCGCCGTAGATATGCAATCCCCGAGAGTATACAACATTTTTGTCAGGGCACAGGTGGAGTTGGCTGATTTCAGTGCCATGCTCCCTGCTAAAAATACCTTTCTTGCCCATCCATCTACATGCTTGTCATCCCTATCAGGAGGGATGGTAGGGTACGCTGCCTGTTTTGAAGCTGCTGTAGCTGCCTGCACCACCAGACTCTCCGGAGTGGGGTGTTTCGACAGGCAATCGGGTCACTACTGGAGGGGTGGTATTTTTTTGTCAGATTCTTATTAACTGCCGGATTGGTCTCTAGCAGTTAATAAGAGGAAACCCAATTCCAAATTTGAAGCCATCCTCTTTTGTAATGCCATATGGATGGGCAAAACAGACACTGACTGAGGACCTTTATCCAAAATATCGGTTAGATCGTCCTGTTGATAAGGGAGTGGTGGTCTGCTCCATCGTAAGTGCTCTACAACTCTGGACATGAGTTGTCTGTATGGAGCGTCGGCATGTTCGCCAGATTCAGGTCTATCGAACTCTAGTTCGGGTGAAGTATCAACTCCACTGGCAGACTGGAAATTGTCATATAGATTTTTAATCCTGGACTCCTCTGACATCAGACACTCTGGAGCATTGGGTGTCCCATATTGCAACCCAAAAGGAGCATCTTCCTCATCAGAGTGTTTCTCATCTTCATAGATTGAAGAGAGTGGTTAAAAAATGTCCTTTCGGGGTAAAGGAGTATAAACCTTTCCAGATAACGTTAGTGTAGGCTTCTATTGCTTTATTGGTGCCCCTATTGAGGAAGGGCGCTTGGCTCTGATGGAACAGCCAGCGTATGTGGCGTAGCTGTTTTCGAAGTTATCAATGTCGACGTCGAGAGCCTGATGGGTGTCGAAGACACCATCGTCAAAGGCCTGGCAGGCGTCGAGGACACTGCTGGCGTTGACTGTTTTGATGGCGTCAAAGGTCTCGATGGTGTCGAGGACCTCAACTTCTCTTTGTGCTTTTTATCGGAGGAAGGCCTCAAGGGCTCCTGATGTTTGTCAGGCCGTTTTCCCGGGCTCGAGGGCATGCAGGATTTCGAGCAAGACCTATTCTTACCGGCTTGCTTTGAAGGCTCGGTAGGAGCATGACCTTGTTTTTCAAATATTTTTAACATTTCCTTTCGGAAAGCTTCCCAATCGACTGGGGTAGATTTCTTTGGTGGGACATGCAACCCTTTCTGGTGATTCGTCAGACGAAGAAATCGAGGAAAGTGACCTCCGGTGCCTCCTTTTCGACTTTTTTGCCGATGACGAAGAGTGGTAGGAGCCACTCCTAGACCTAGACCGCTTGGCCTTCTTCCTCCAAGGAGTCTCTCCTCTCGACTCGTCGGTCGAAGGCGTAGCAGGTCGGTGCTTAGGGGATTTGGGTAATCTTCCTACCTGGAGTTTCCCCTTCCGCTCCCTGAAGGCCTTTCCTGTCAAGGACTGACACTTTTTTTTTTTTACTATTTCTTTATTAGCATTTCATTTAACAGCGTAACAGTCAACCAGACACCCACTCCCCCCACCACCTCCCCAGTGCAAATGTGAAAGCAATACCGGAAATAAGAACATCTTGAGCAACAATCAGTATCTTCCTGAAGAGCACTCCAGTGCAGTCCCCATTCGATGGCACCTCACACTTCAAAGCTTTTATTCCCTGGATACAGTCTTAGAGAAGGGGTGGAGATTGCAACCCAGACTACGGCCCAACAGGCGACCCCCGCTCCACAGAAGGCTCAGAACCCCCCCTCCCCGGGCAGCCAAGAAGGTATACCGTGTATGCATCCCACATTCAACTGTCACCTCGGCAGCACCCCGCATCACATCCCATCTCGTTTCCATATCATTACAGTATAGTATAGCCTTTGACCAGTGGGCAATTGTCGGACTTCGCCTACTACCCCACTCCATAGCTACCCGCCTCTTTGCTAGAATTAGAAGGAGATATACCAAGTTCCTAGTATCTTTAGGTACCTGCCCCGTATACCCCAATAGGGCAATCACTGGATCGGGGACAAGCCGTTGCCCCACAATATCCCCGATCACCACAAACACCTCTTGCCAAAACGGCACCAGCACCCTACATTCCCACGCCACATGGAGGAAACCCGCCTTCTCTTGTCCGCATCTGAGACAAGCCCCGGACCTCTGAGGAAAAAAAGCGTTTAATTGAGCCGGAGAATAATAGCATTGATGTAAAAACTTGAATTGAATCAGTTTAAAGTTCGAATTGACCGCCCCCTTCCTGGTCATTTCACAACAATACTCCCACATGTCTGCAGAGATATCTTTCCCCAATGCTCTCTCCCACGACTCTTTGGGCGATCTCCCACCCACTAGCCTAGCCTTCAAAGCTAACCTATACAGCCCAGAGAGCACCCGCCGTCCAATACTCCCCCTCCCCCCCAGCACTCCATCAAGCATTTCATCCGTTGCCGGCGGTTCCGGGAAAGAGGGGAACAGCCGTTGCAATGTTGCCCTCAGCCTATAGTATAAAAACACATCCAGTGCTGACAGGGCCCCTTCTCCCTCAACTGGCTCAGCGAGAGGAACCTCCCACCCGGGAACAGGTCTCCAAACCGACTGACACCCAACCGTTTCATAGTGGCCACGTAATGCGCTTCACTGGTCAGTGGGACTCCAGGGATAAATATTGGCGGAATATCCGGCGAATAAAGTACAATACCAGTGGGCGCATGCCGCAAGGTAGACCAGGCCCAACAGGTAAGCTCCACCAGATTCACAGGAGATCTAGCCCAATTCGGAGCAGTCAGGATAACTGACCGTAGCAGCACAGGCGATGCGATTGACCTTTCTATTTCGACATGACTATGCTCCGCCGCCATCCCGTACCAGTACCAGAGATAGCTCGCCTGCGCTACTATATAACTCAAAATCGGGAAGTGCCAAACCCCCCTCCCGAACTGGTGCCATAAGCCGCTCCAGGGAGACCAGCGCCTTTTTCCCCAGTCCATATGAAGCTTGCGATCGACGAACAAAGATCCCGAAAATATTTTTGAGGGACTTTTATGGGCACATTAAGAAACACATATAAGAGTTTGGGAAGGACAGGCATCTTGACTACTGAGATCCTCCCGTATAAATTAAGAGGAAGTAGAGCCCAGCCCTGCATCGCCCTTTTAACCGAGATCAGCGCTTCTACGTAATTCGCCTCATACACCGTCTCTGCGCTCCTCGCAACAGTCACCCCTAAATAGCGAGTGCTCTGCAGATCCCACTGAAATCCCCACTCATCCTGAAACTGAGATACCCCACCAGTCAATGGGAAGATAACAGACTTGCTAACATTTATATGAAGCCCCAAAAGGTCACCATAGCGCTGGAGGTCCCGCATAACCGGGTCCACGTTAATTTCAGGATGACGAATGAACAGGACCATATCATCCGCATACAATGAAATTATCACTTTATGGGTATGGAGTTGAATTCCCCGGTGCAATTGAAACTCCCGACCCCATTCAGCCCACGGCTCTATCGCCAAGGCGAAAAGCAGAGGGGACAACGGGCAACCTTGATGCGTCCCCCTTTCAAGTGGCACCACTCCTGTGGTCTGCCCATTGACCCGCACCCTGGCCACTGGATCGGTATATAAGAGCGAAACCAAGGAGACAAAGAAATTGCCCAAGCCCAACCTACGTAAAACCGTAAACAAAAACAGCCATTCCACGGAGTCAAAAGCTTTAGCGGCGTCCAATAGGACCGCCACCGCCGGGTCCCCCGATGGTAAAGCCGCCATCAGACCAGACATCCTCCACAGCCCAAACGAGGTCGAACGCCCCGGGATAAATCCAGCCTGATCGGCTCTCACCAAGGTGGGCATCAGCGGCGCCAGCTGCCTCGCCACAATCTTCGCCAAAATCTTATTATCGAGATTAATAAGCGAGATCGGCCGGTAAGACGAGCAGTCGTCCCCCGGCTTACCCGGCTTCAACAGCACCACCACTACAGCCTCTCTAAGGGAGTCAGGCAAACGGCCCAAAGACGCCGCCTCTTGGTACACCCGTAGCAGATATGGCGCCAATCTATCCGCATAACACTTGTAAAAGTCGGCTGTAAAGCAGTCAGGACCCGGGGACTTCCCATTCGGCAACGACCTAATAGCCTCCAATACCTCCTCCAGTGTCACCGGCCTATTCAACTAGCCCCTCTGTTCCTCCGAACACCAATACAGCCCCACCTCATCGAGAAACGCCTCTATATCTGCCTGTGCAACTGTTAAGCGGGTCAAATATAACTTACCATAGAATTCCTGGAACTCACGAAGAATCCCTTTGTCCTCATAATTAACCGCACCCCCTCCATCTGTGATCGACGTCACTATGTTCTCCTGACTACCGAGCCGAATAAGTCGGGCGAGCGACCGCCCCGCGGCCTGTCCCTCCCCGTATTGCCGAGGAGCGACCCTATCCCACATAAACTTAACCTCTCGCTGAGCCAAAGTATGAAATTCTTGGAGCTTCTGTTTGATACTTCCCCTTTGAGCTGCATTCGGAACAGGCGCCCCTTCTTTCAGAGCCCGTATTTCGTCCTCCGTGACCGCCAGATCCTTCCGTAGCTTCTTTAATATCCCCAGTTCCTTAGCAATACATTCACCTCTGATCACACACTTAAACCCTTCCCATAGGGTACCCACCGACGACACTGACCCCTCATTGACCTCAAAGTACGCCTCAATAGCCTTCGACAATTCCTCCTTAAAGACCACATCCGTAAGTACCTCACTTTTAAACCGCCAGGGCGGCCTGTCCCTAGCACTGCCTTGAACACGAATGGACAACAGAACAGGAGCGTGATCCGACAAAGTGCGGGCCAGAATACCGACCCCCACAGATCAACCAATAATTGCGCGGGACACTAGGAAATAATCCAACCGGGCGGCCGAACCATGCGGGGCTGAATAGTGCGTGAACTGACACGCCTCAGGATTTCTCACCCTCCATATATCTTCCATATCCCACACCGGGAGCATGCCCCGAATTCTGGAGGAACCCCTACGCCCAGGATGAACCGCCTCGCCAGTTCTGTCGAACGAGGCATCCAGGACCAAGTTAAAATCTCCTGCCCAAATAATGTCCCCATCAGGTAGTGCCCCTAGCTGCCTCTCCACCCAATCGAGGGACTCCAACGTATCATGATTAGGACCATAATAGCTTATTAATGTGTACAATTTCCCCTGGACTACCCCTTGTACCACCAGTGCCCTGCCCTCTTGGTCTTTCACAACCTTGACCAGACGAAAACCCACTGACTTATGTACCAAAATACACCCCCACCCTAGAATAAGAATAATAGGAAGAATAATATCGGTGACAACCCCAGCTCTTGCCAAACTTAGACTCAGTGGCCGTGGTCAAGTAGGTTTCTTGAGGAAAAGCCACCCCCACCTTATGGCACTCCAAGTAGTGTAAGACCTTCCGACACTTAGGCCAACTATTCAAGCCCCTGACATTCCAAGTTATACAATTCAGTGTCGCCATTTGGGAACATTAGAGCACCTTTAGTCCATTCACGCTCAAGGTCAAGGATTTCCAGCCCGCACATGTGCACCACCAAACCCCCCCAACCTGCCGGTGATTGCGTTCCCTACCCAACCCACAACACACAATCCCCACCCACCCTGCCGGAAACCCCAACAGTCCTGTATCCCTACCCCCCGCAAATAGAACACACAAAGCTTTCGCGCAAGGGACAGCTGGGAGCCCAACCTCCCCCGCACCCCACCAGAATAGTCGTCTCCATGCTCAGCAGTAGCCCCTTTTACCCCATATGACTACCACAACAAGAAAATTTACTCTGCCTGCACCCATTCAATCCACCTGTACCCGCCACCCAGGAGACCGTGGCAGCATCTCAAGAAAGGAAGAAGCCGAAGCTCCTCCGGGGTTTGAAAAAACATCGACTTGCCATCATATACCACACGTAACTTAGCCGGGAACAGCATTGCGTATTTCAGGCCCCTTTCCCTCATCCTCTTCTTGACATCCAAAAAGGTTTTCCTGGCCGCCTGCACCTTATCTGAAAAGTCTGGGAACAGTTTAATAGTATCCCCTATATGGGACAGGGTACCCTTCTCACTGGCCTTCCTGAGTGCCATATCCCTATCTCGATAGTTCAGTAACCGGGCAATCAACGGACGAGGCTGGGCCCCCGGAACCGGCCTCCGACCGCCTGGGATCCTATGAGCCCTTTCAATCACGCAGACCGGAGAGAAGCCCTCCATGCCCAACGTCTCCCGGATTATGTCCTCCACCAGCAGCTCCATGTTACTCTGGTTCGCCGACTCCAACAGGCCCACAATACGAATGTTATTGCGGCGAGCTCTGGACTCCAAATCCTCCTGCTTCTCTCCGAGTTCTTTTAAGGCTCTCCTGACCTCCGGCATTTCCCCCGCCACTGAAGCTGCCGTCCCCTCCGCTTCATCCAGGCGCTCCCCATGCCTGTCCAAACGGACCTGCATATGGTCCCCCTTACATGTTAGAGTTTCTAATTTACCATCTAAGGATTGGATTCCCGATTGTAACTGCGTGAACTTGTCTAATATCCTGAAAGGCGGCCACCGGATCCGGCCCCGGCTCTGCGGCGTGCAGAACCGCCTTGTCAGACATCACAGCAGAGTCTTTGGACCGAGTGGGCACTTCAAAATTCAGTTTAGACTAATTTTTACCCCCTTTCCCAGATCTAGACATGGCCGGCACGGGGGGACGGTCCTCAGGCGCGACGACAAATGTCAGCACCAAGCCGACATTGCCCTTACATCGCGTCCCCTCGCTTCTTGGGGGCGTCTGAATCACACCAACGCCCCCGCGCACCCAAGGGCCCAAGGGCAACAGGGTCGGGCCCTCACACCGGACCCCAGAAGAAGGGGACCCACATTGCGGGAAGGAGGAGAAGAAAAAAAATCCAAATCCAGGGAATATCAGATTATGTCCTCCGGGGAGGCAGCGAACAAAGGTCCTTGAGGAAATCAGAGGCAGCCAAGTCTAGAATACCACAGGCAAGTAACACGTGTAACCCCCACCATCCAGTCGTCCGGCACCATCCAGGGATATCTCGCCCGTGACTGGGCCGCCGGGGGGCCTAAGCACCACCCAGTGCAGGCCGGCAGGCTGCCAGCGCCCCCCGCTAGGGCGCAGCGAGCTTGCAGCTCGCAGTCACAGAGTGTCCGTGTAAGCGGTGGAGGCCCCTCCAATCCGGCCCCAAGGCCACGGCGCACCCGGTGGACCTATGTGTCGCAGCAGTCTCAACCGGGGCACCCAGACATCGAGGGTCCCCCGCCGCCACTCAGCGGATAGGCCACCAGCACACTCCTAGTCCTCCCGGCGCCGCTACATGTAACTCTGGGAAAAGCTCCTCCCCCGTCAGCTCCGACGAAGGACACGAGGCTCCGCTGCAGCCCTCACCCGCCCGTTCCACACAGCCTAGGCGGCAGCACCTCCGCGGTCCCCACCAGCTCCGTTAGTCCGCGGGGAATGACAGGGGGCCGCAGCCACCCATCCGCAGCACCACCTTCACAGTGCCTCGCCGCACCCGCAATCCGGCAGGCCACAACTCCAACGGCTTAACACCAGCAGGGTCCGAGGACTCGCCGCCCACCACAGCCACCACGCGCACGGGCTTGCAGTGTCAATCCAACCGGTGTCTGAGACGGGAGCGGAGCGCTGCCCTCCCCCTCCACCAGGCCGCAGCAGCAGATCTCATACAGTTCGGCACCGCGCTTCACCCGGGGCAGTCTTTTCGAACCCCAACACGATCAGGCAGGGATCCACAACAAGGCTTCCTCCCTGAGACACAGAGACCGCCGGATAGTCATCAGGATTTACGGGTTGTGTGCGAGCTTCACGGGCTTGCGGCCATCTTGGTCGGGGTCTCGAGCGCCCCCATCGACTGACACTTTGAACAACTGCCCATGTAGTGGTCCTCCCCTAGGCACCACAAGCAGACAGTGCGGGTCGGTAAGGGACATCTTGGACCCGCAGTCCCGGCATTTTTTAAAACCGGTCTTCGGTGTTGATCATGTAGAAGATGAAGACATATCGAAGCATTTTCAAAGAATTATTCGAAAACGAGCCGATGAGGCGCGCCGAATCTCATTAGACGAAGCGAATGCTGTCACGGAAAAACAGAACTGAGGTCAACGGGTGCCGCGCGTGCTATATATTTTCTCAGATGACGTCACCCTCGACGGAGGCCTTCGAGGGACATCAACTCAACACCATCGACGCAGGGCGCCCTCTGCCGAAAAAAGTTTTCCGAAGCAGCTGAAGCTGCACATTAACATGTCAAAGATGAGGAATACGATGGAGGACACAATCCATTCGAAAGGGGGGTTTCTCTGATGATAAATGTTAAACAGAACTTTGATGAATGAAATGTGCTGTCGGTACCCCCCCCCTTTGCTTCACCCAAAACCCTTCTTCTACATTCACTTCGTCATACATTTACTACTTCTTACCTTTACGCCGTCTGCATCTTCACATTGTCACGGTGGCAATGGATATGGTAAGGTGAGCTGTAAGGTTAGGGCCAAGGGGGTTAGGGGCAGAATATGGGTTAGAAAACAAAGGGCAGGGGTGCAAGGAGTCGCTCCAAGTAATGACGAAGTAAGTGTTGGAAGAAGTGAAAGACAGAAGTAGTAAAGGCATTAAGAGGTAAGTGTATAGCGTAGTGAATGCAGAAGTAGTAAAGGCATACATCCTTGATATCATGCATACATGTAGGCACCCTCAAAGTGACAAGTGAGAGATTAATGAGTGGGCGACACTGGGACCACCGCCGCCTGCTTCACGATCCTCACCCCAAAGGTGTTATACAGGATATTTCCAGGGTCTCTGTCCAATCCCCAGCCTCGGGTGCCAAATATTCGGTTCCAAGTAATATTGTTCCTGCAAAAATGACTCCCGACAAAAAAAGTGTCACTTTTTTGCAAAGACATTATTACATTGAACATGCTGGGGACACCCCTGCAACCCGTCCCCATACATAATGTCACCATATATAATGTTGCCAATGGCTTTTCCCGGCGAGATTATGTATGGGGACATTATTACCTGATACCAAATATTCTGGACTACCTAGACCCTCTTCGTGGTTTTACAGGCATGCCATATTCTAAGAAAGAATACACCTGGGTACTTCAAATGGTGTTGCTCAGGGACTCTTGTTACAGGGTTTCACGAACTGCAGGATTGTGCGTTCAGAGCGAAACTCAGCTAGGAACAAGATGCGAGTACAACTTTCGGGACGAAATATGAGCACAGACTACAGTGAACCACTGTAGATTCCAGTCATGAAAGAGAAATAAGGAAGCATGTGTCAGGTTGACACATTCTTACTTACATTGGGTCAGGTGTTACATTGGGTCAGGTGTTACATACATTGACATGTTCTTAGGTCAGGGGTTACATACATTGACTTATTTTTACATACATTGGGTCAGGTGTGGCACATTTGTAGTTAGTAAGGGTTTTGGTGTGTTTTGATTGTTTTTTTTGTTGAGATACAGACAATTTAGCCTTAACCTTAATTGCAGCCTTTGGAAAAGACCCCAAGCCAAGATGGAAGTGCTCAGCCTAAGTTTTGATTGGCTGGTGATTGTTTATAGGAGGGACAGTGAACATTCTAAACTGCCTTTCATCGTCGAAGCCCAGCTGAGAGGTCGTGTGAAAAGCTGCTCCTGCTTAACTTGATCAGGGGTTTCAAGTTTCAAGCGGTCGAGCGGCTTCTTAGAGTAATAAACTGGAAAAGAGTTTGGATTTCGTTTTGGACACAGGACAGGAGTGAGAAGATTCCATTATCAGTGAGAAGAACTTTTCTGAGACTCATTCATGAGATAAGTGCTTTCTAATAATTTTTAAGTAGAAGGAAACTTAAATACAGAACTATCTTAGTCTTATGTAATTTTTGTAAAAGGTAAATTTAATTGAAAAGGTTCACGAGTGTGAGCAAGTTCATCGTATCCACGCAAAACTGTAATGTGCACGCAGGCTTTCATAAGCGATGTGACTTTTCAGAGCAAGCGCGTGTTTGAGCCGTTAAATAAAGCAACCGCGTGTGCGCGAGAATTCTGCTATGTGAGTCAACTGCGCGTGTTTGCTACGGGAAGTAATCGCGCGTGTGCGAGAACTTTGCTACTGGAACTAAAGCGCGTGTGCGTGTTTTCTGCTACGTGGATCTATAGCGCGTGTACGCGTTTACTGCTACTGGAACTAAAGCGTGTGTACGTGTTTTCTGCTACATGGAACTAAAGCGCGTGTACGTGTTTTCTGCTACGTGGAACTAAAGTGCGTGTACAGGTTTTCTGCTACGTGGAACTAAAGTGCGTGTACAGGTTTTCTGCTACGTGGACCTATAGCGCGTGTACGTGTTTACAGCTACTGGAATTAAAGCACGTGTACGTGTTTTCTGCTACGTGGAACTAAAGCGCGTGTATGTGTTTTCTGCTACGAGAAACAATCGCGCGTGTGCTTTTTTTTGCTACGTGGACGTAAAGCGCGTGTGCGTGTTTTTTGGCTACGTGGAATTTTAGCGCGCAAGCGTGAATTTTACTACGTGAATTCCCTTCGCAAGTTTCAAGCGCTACATCTTTAAGAGACTAACATTAGCATACAAAACACCTTTACCAGATTGGATTTCGTTGGAACTGCCTTACTTCATCTTGAACTGAAAAAGTTTGTAAAAGTAAAAGAAGATTAAGAAGTTACTGGGAAAGACTGTTAATGCATTCAAGGACCTATTTAAGAAGGCTGAATGATCCTTAAGCTTTCCTGGCAACTAGTAAGGAAGTCTTATCTACTAAATCACTTCTCAGGGCATTTTCAGGAGAAGTATCAGGTATGGTCTTTTTAACTATTTAGTAAAGGATATAGTTTATAAGGTCAGTGACTCAATGAGTAATTGTGGTGCTGTATATGCTTTTGTCTCAACTACAGGTGAGGAACCAGCTAGTCAATAGCGTCCAGCCTGGTGTTTGTTATTTTATCCACTTTTCCCCCTTTCCCCTAGAAGTGTGGTAAACTGAGCTGAAAAACTATTTGGAGCTCTGAGTGCTACATTTTAGGTGGATTGTCCGGGGGTTCAGCAGCTTCGCAGACGCAAGATCAGAATCTCAGCCAGACAGAATGAAAGGCCAATAAAGGTAGTCTGCCAGAGCTGTTATCAACCCCGATGAGACAACCATGGAGGCGTTGAGAGTAATGGTTAGAGAAATGCGCGAAGAGTTACGGGTTGCTCATCAGGAGTATTCAAATCTTTGTCAGAGGTTGGATGTGTTAAACTTAAAGGTAACTCAAATGCAAGAAGTAGAGGTTTCGGTTGGTGCTCGGTCTCCCCCTGAGTTGGTGAGAGAAGGGGAAGAACAAGAACCTAGGCTTCCAAGAAGAGTGGAGGCGGTGGGGGGTTAAGGAACTTTAGTTATGCCTGTTCCTTTGGCTGCCCCGGAGCGCTTTTTGGGAGATTCTAAAAAATTTCAAATATTTCAGACTCGGTGTGAATTACATTTCTTAAGTCGTTCAGAGTTATTCACCACGGATGCCTCAAAGGTGACATTTACTTTATCCTATTTATCTGGAGAAGTTTCTGTGTGGGGAAGTCTTTTGGCGAGTCAAAAGAGTTTGGCATTGAATAATTATTCCCTTTTCCTGGCTGAATTTAAAACATGTTTGACAAGAGACAGGTATCTTTAGAGGTTGATGGTGAACTACTGGAGCTTCGTCAGGGAGGTAAGGAGTTGATTTCTTATATCACTCAATTTAGATCTCTAATTCTAGAGAGTAGGTGGCCAGAGGAGAAGAGGGCTTCTTTATTTTATAGAGGTTTAAAGGATGAGTTAAAAGATGCCTTGGCGGGAGTGTTGGAGCGTCCTACTACTTTGGATGCTGAAATTGATTTGGTTGTTCAGTTAGATTTTCGTCTAACTGAAAGACGTCTAGAGCGTAGAGGTTCTCAGGGAGATGTAAGGTTTCAGGGAAGGATGGAGAGGTCGAAGGTTGAGATGGTGAACAGAGAAGTGAAGCCAAAAGGGAATGAACCGCAGAGTCGGGTGAGGGGTCCATTGTCCAAGGAAGAGAAGGCTAGAAGAAGGGAGAATAATTTGTGTCTATACTGCGGTAGGAGTGGTCATTTTCTTGGAAACTGTCCTTTTACTCCCAAGAAGATCTTCAATTCTTCCGGCAGAATGCAACAAGTGGCTAACACTATACAGACAGCTGTTCCTTACATAACTATAAACGTATCCTTGCTGTTTGAAAAGGTGATTTTAGGTTCTGGGCCAGTTATAATTGATTCTGGGGCTACAGGTAATTTTATGGACAAGGGATTGGCTAAGACGTTAGGGGTTCCCTTGGTGGCAAAGAAGGAGGTGGAGCAGGTCAGAGCAGTTGATGGAACATCTATTTCTTCAGGTCCAATCACACATACTACAGTGTTACTTGTAATGGAGTTGACTGGAGGTCATAAAGAAAATATCTCTTGAGTTAATAGATGCTCAAATCCTGAAAATTATTTTGGGTATGCCCTGGCTTTCCCTTCATAATCCTAGAATTGATTGGGGTGCAAGAACTGTAGCTTTAGAATCTACTTTTTGTCAGGAACATTGTTTCTCTGAAATTTGTCCTGAAGAGGGAGAAAGAGTTGTGAATTCAGTTTGATTTTTGCTTGCAGAAGGAGGGGCAATAGGTTTGACATCAGATCAGTTTTGGGTGACCTTCCTGCTTGTTATCAGGATTTTTGGGATGTATTTGATGAAATGGAAGCTGGAGAGTTGTCTCCACATCAGGCCTTTGATTGTAAAATTGATTTGCAGCCTGGGTCCATTTTACCTAGCAGTAGGGTTTATGCTTTAACAGAAAAAGAGAATAATTATTTGAAAGAATATTTAAAGGAAAATTTGGCTAAGGGATTTATTCGGCACTCTCAATCGCTTCACCATTGTTCTTTGTGCCTAAATCTGATGGATCCCTTAGGACTTGTATTGATTATAGCGCAGTAAATAGAGTGACTGAAGAATCGGTATCCTCTCCCTCTCATCTCAGAAATGTTAAATCAGATCCAAGGTGCCACCATTTTTTCTAAGTTGGATTTCCGTGGGGCTTACCATCTTGTACGAGTCCAAGAGGGACATGAGTGGAAAACAGCATTTAAGACCAGGTTTGGACTGTATGAGTACCAAGTGATGCATTTTGGTCTCTGCAATGCCACAGCGGCTTTCCAATTCTTTATCGATGAGGTTCTTAGGGAATATCTTGATATCTTTGTTATCGTTTATATTGACGATATTTTGATTTTTTCTCAGGACTTAGAGGAACATAAGATTCATGTTCGACAGGTCTTAAGGAAATTAAGAGAGAATAATCTTTACGCTAAATTGGAGAAGAGTCAGTTTCATACTGATTCAGTTGAATTTGTAGGTTTTGTGATCACTCCAAGTGGTTTGGAAATTAATCCAAAGAAGGTGCAAGCGGTACGAGATTGGCCAACTCCAACTAAGGTAAAGGAGATCCACAGTTTTCTGGGCTTTGCAAATTTCTACCGAAGATTTATTAAGGGATTCTCCAGTTTAGTAGCTTCAATTACTCGGCTTTTGAAGAAAGGAGTTCCGTTTATTTGGGAGAATAAAGCCGATGAAGCTTTCCAGATTTTGAAGGAGAGATTTGTTTCCAGTCCGATCTTGATTCACCCAGATACATCTAAACCATTTTTGGTAGAGGCGGATGCTTCCAATGTGGCAATCGGAGCAGTGTTGTCACAGAGACATAATGTGACTGGGCAATTACATCCAGTGGCCTATTTTTCTAAGAGGTTTTCACCAGTTGAGGAAAATTACGCCCATTTCAGATC
Organism: Ambystoma mexicanum; assembly: GCF_040938575.1. Classification (NCBI taxonomy): domain Eukaryota; kingdom Metazoa; phylum Chordata; class Amphibia; order Caudata; family Ambystomatidae; genus Ambystoma; species Ambystoma mexicanum. The sequence goes on along the minus strand of NC_090940.1, from coordinate 650,615,179 downwards.
GTGAGCTTCTTGCTATTAAAGTTGCATTTGAAGAATGGCGACATTTCCTTAAGGGAGCACGTCACACTGTGACGGTATTAACGGACCATCGAAACTTACTTTTTTTGAAAACAACAAGAACTCTGACGCCTCGCCAACTTAGGTGGTCATTATTCTTCGCAGAATATGATTTTGTAGTAACTTTCAAGCCAGGAAATCAAAATAAAAAGGTGGACGCTTTGTCTCTGCAATTTCCAGAAAGTGAAGTTAAGTCGGTGAGTGAGCCAATTCCGTTAATCGCTCCTTTGTTCTTGCTGGAATTGAAAAGGAGAGTGAAATTTTCAAGAAGGTACGGGAATGCATCTCTGGGACGCAACTTGAAGATTGGGCTCGTCTGGACCCAGCTCGCAAGATTAAAGATGGTTTGCCTTATCTTGATAACAGACTCTTTTTACCTTCTGTAGAACTGAGAGAAAAGATTTTGAAAGAGTGTCACAAATCTGTTTTGGCAGGACATCCAGGGTATCGAAAGACTTTAGAGTTGGTCAGAAGACATTTTTGGTGGAATAAGATTCGACAAGATACACTTAATTTTGTTAAGACCTGTGAGGTTTGTGCAAGATCAAAGAGCCTCGTCGGAAAGCCGTCTGGGTTATTGGAGCCTTTACCTGTTCCACCGCGGCCTTGGTATTCAGTGTCCTTGGATTTCATCACGGATCTTCCGCTGGATAATGTCAGGCTGAGATCCTGGTGTCTGCGGAAGCTGCTGAGCCCCCGACAATCCACCCAAAATGTGGCACTCTGAGCTGATACTATAAACTGCTCAGTTTACCTCACTTCCAGGGGAAAGGGGGAAGGGACAAATTAACTAACACCAGGCTGGAAGCTATTGACTAGCTGGTTCTTCACCTGTAGTAAAAACATAAACATATATACACCTTGTTATTCATTGAGTACTATACTAACCTTAATTCTCAATATCCTTTACCAAAAAAAGTAAAAACCATACCTGGAACTTTTCTACAGAATGCCCAGAGAAGTGATAAGCTGACTAGACTTCCTTACTAGTTGACTTGAATCTCAATGATCATTCAGCCTTCTCAGTAGGTCCATGAATGCGAAATTAACTTGGCAGATAATCTTCTAAAAACTCAAGAAGCTTGAACAAAGTCTTAAGTTCATTAAAAGTAAATGGAAGTTCTAGTGTTTCTGGAAAGTTCTTATATTTCTTATTATTATTATTTAGAGTGTATTTTACTTTTAAACTGTTTTTGAAACTTGCGACAAAAAATTTCACGTGGAAATATCTTGCACACGCATAAAAATCCAAACTGAGTGTAGAACGTACACGCGCTGAAAACCAAACCGTGGAAAAATGCACACGCGCTTATTCGAGGAGCGAGTAAAAAGCACACGGGATAATGTCCATTCCGCGGGAAAAAATACACACGCGCTTTATCCAAGTAGCGAATATTCGCACACGCGCTGAAGTCTAAATCGCGGAAAAATCCACACGTGCTATCCAAGGAGCGAGTAAACGCACACGCGCTGAAGTCTAAACCGCGGGAAAGATCCACACGCGCTTATCCAAGGAGCGAGTAAACGCACACGCGCTGAAAAAACCAACTGCGGGTAGAAAAACTCACGCGCTATAGTATCACATGACACAAAAGAGCTTGCGCTAGATTCTCAAGCGAAGACTTTCACGCGTAGGCTTCTGTTAACGGAAAAACCACGCGCTTGATAGAACAACGTAGCGTAGCAAAGAAAAACAAACGATAGCACTACCGTTCTATTAAATGTCTTCATATGAGCTTGAAAATCAAGTTAACTCTTCAACAAGCACATTAGATAAAGAGTTTTGAGTTTTAAAAGAACTTATCTTGTGAAGAGTCTTGGAAACTTATTTTCTTAGGCAACTTGAAATCTTCTTACTCCTGTCCTGTGCCAAAACGAACTCCATAAAGATTCCTGCTTACTTTCCAAAGAAGCCGCTCGACTGCTTGAAACTTGAAACCCCTGAACAAGTTAAGCAGGAGCAGCTTAGTACACGACCTCTCAGCTGGGCAAAGACGATGAAAGGCAGTTTAGAATGTTCACTGTCTTCCCTATAAACAATCACCAGCCAATCAGAATTTAGACTGAGGACCTCCATCTTGGCTTGGGGCATTCTCCATAGACTGCAATGAATGTTAAGGGCAAAATTGGCTGTTTTAAAATTAAACTCCATAAAAACTTCCCAAAACCTTTCTATACTAAATCTCCCCAGACCCAATGTAATTGAGAATATGCCACTGTAACCTGACAGTACCTGACAGTACCCCCCTTCTAACGCCCAGTCCCTGGGCCACATTTCAATGGAAATTTCTTATGGAATCTTTCAACCAAACGAGGAGCATGCACATCCCTTGCTTTCTCCCAAGTGCGTTCTTCAGGACCAAAACCCTCCCAATCAATGAGATACTGTAGCTTTCCTCTCGCTCTTCTAGAGTCCAGAATTTTCTTAACTAAAAATTCTTCTGAATCATCTTCCTCAATTACAACTGCTGAAGGAGTAGGTGTCAATCTAGTTCCTTTAACCACAGGTTTCAACAAGCTAACATGAAAAGTTGGGTGAGTTTTCATATGTCTTGGTAATCTAAGGCGAACAGACACTGGATTTATCACCCTTTCGACAACAAACGGTCCTACAAAACGAGGGCAAAACTTATTTCTTCCTTTAATTCTCAAAAACTTGGTTGATAACCACACCAAATCTCCCTCACTATATTGGGGACTAGTCTTTCTTTTAAGGTCAGAAAATCTTTTATATTTTTGTTTACTCTCCACCAACACCCTTTTTGCCTTTTCCAAATTTCTTTTCATGGCTTCTAGTCTCTTTTCCACTTCCGGATTTCCAGAATCATTATTGATCTCAATACTAAGAAAACGAGGATGAAAACCTCGTCCCAAATAAAACGGAGACATAGAGGTGGCATCCTTACTACAGTTGTTATATGTGAATTCTGCCACCCACAACATATCTACCCACTCTTCCCCTGTCTGTAGATAACACCTCAAATATTTCTCCAACTCCTGATTTATCCTTTCCACTTGCCCATTGGTTTCGGGATGGTAACCTGATGATAGACATACCTCAACTCCCAATCTCTTACAAAAAGCTCTCCAAAACTTAGAAATAAACTGAGACCCTCTGTCTGAGATGACCTGACTGGGAATTCCATGCAGTTTTACTACTTCTTGCAAGAAACTGAGCTAAACTATCGCGTTAACCTCTCCCTCCATTGGAATGAAATGTGCTTCTTTAGTGAGTAAATCAACTACAACCAATATTGATGTACACCCCTTATCTTGTGGTAGATCCGTGATGAAATCTAAAGACACTGAGTACCAAGGCCGCGGTGGAACTGGCAATGGTTCCAATAACCCAGAAGGCTTTCCGACGAGGTTCTTAGATCTAGCGCAAACTTCACAGGTCTTAACAAAATTAAGAGTATCTTGTCGAATTTTATCCCACCAAAAATGTCTTCTGACCAACTCTAGAGTTTTCCGATATCCTGGATGTCCTGCCAGAACTGATTCGGACACTCCTTCAAAATCTTTTCTCTTAAGATCAATAGATGGTAAATAGAGTCTGTCGTCTAGATAAGGCAAACCATCTTTAATCTTGCGAGCTGGATCCAAACGAACCCAATGTTCAAGTTGTGTCTCAGAGATGGATTCTCGTACTTTCTTGAAGATTTCGTTTTCCTTCTCAATTCCAGCAAGAACAAAACGTTCTGGAGCGATCAATGGAAGTGACTCACAGACCGACTTAACTTAACTTTCTGGAAATTGCCGTGACAGAGTATCTGCTTTTTTATTTTGATTTCCTGGCTTAAAAGTAACTATAAAATCATAATCTGCAAAAAATAAAGACCACCTTAGTTGTCGAGGTGTCAGAGTTCTTGCTGTCTTCAAAAAAGGAAATTTCTGTGGTCAGTTAATACTGTCACAGTATGACGTGCTCCTTTTAAAAAATGTCGCCATTCTTCAAATGCTGCTTTGATCGCAAGAAGCTCTCGATCTGAAATGGTGTAATTTTCTTCCGCTGGTGAGAACCTCTTAGAAAAATAGGCCACTGGATGCAATTGTCCAGTAACATTATGCCTCTGCGACAACACTGCTCCCATTGCCACATTGGAAGCATCAGCCTCTACAAAAAATGGCTTAGAAGTATCAGGATGAATCAAGATAGGAGTAGTTATGAATTTCTCCTTCAATATTTGAAAAGCCTCATTAGCCTTAACGTCCCAAACAAATGGAACTCCTTTCTTCAAAAGTCGAGTAATTGGAGCTACTAAACTGGAGAAGCCTTCAATGAATCTTCAGTAAAAATTGGCAAATCCCAAAAAACTCTGGATCTCCTTCACCTTCGTTGGAGTAGGCCAATCACGAACCGCTTCCACCTTTTTCGGATTCATTTGCAGACCACAAGGAGTAATCACAAAACCTAAAAATTCTACCGAATTCGTATGGAACTGACTCTTCTCCAATTTAGCGTAAAGATTATTCTCTCTCAATTTTCTCAAGACCTGTCGAACGTGAATTTTGTGTTTCTCCAAATTTTGGGGAAAAAATCAAAATATCGTCAATATAAACGATAACAAAAATATCGAGAAATTCCCAGAGAACCTCATCGATAAAAAATTGAAAAGCCGCTGGGGCATTGCAGAGACCGAATGGCATCACTTGGTACTCGTACAGGCCAAATCTGGTCTTAAATGCCGTCTTCCACTCATCCCCCTCTTGAACTCGTACAAGATGATAAGCTCCCCGTAAATCCAATTTAGAAAAAATGGTGGCACCTTGGATTTGATTTAACATCTCAGAGATGAGAGGGAGAGGATACCTATTTTTTACTGTCATTCTATTTACCGCCCTGTAATCTATACAAGTTCTGAGAGAACCGTCAGATTTTGGCACAAAGAACAATGGTGATGCAGCCGGCGATTGAGAGTGCCGAATAAATCCCTTAGCCAAATTTTCCTTTAAGTATTCTTTCAAATAGTCATTCTCTTTTTCTGTCAGGGCATACACCCTACTGCTAGGTAAAATAGCTCCAGGCTCCAAATCTATCCTGCAGTCAAAAGGTCTATGAGGAGGCAACTCTCCAGCTTCCTTTTCATCAAATACATCCCAAAAATCCTGATAACAAATAGGAAGTTCACCCACTACTGCTCCAACATCAAAACCTATTGCCCCTCTTTCTGCAAGTGAAAACGAAACTGAATTCACAAATCTTTCTTCCTCTTCATGACATTTTCCTAAGAAACAATGTTCCTTACAAAAAGTTGATTCCAGGGATACAATTCTTGCACTCCAATCAATTCTAGGATTATGAAGAGTAAGCCAGGGCATACCCAAGATTATTTTCAAGATTGGGGCGTCAATTAATTCAAAAGAGATAGTTTCCTTATGACCTCCAGTCATCTCCATCTCAAGTACCTCTGTATTATGAGTGATTGGACCTGAAGAAAGAGATGTACCATCAACTGCCCTTACCTGCTCCACTTCTTTCTTAGCCACTAAAGGAACAACTAGAACCTTTGCCAATCCTATGTCCATAAAATTTCCTGTCGCCCCTGAATCAATAATAATTGGCCCAGAACCTAGGATTTTCTTTTCAAACATTAAGGATACGTTCACAGTTATGTGAGGGACAGCTGTCTGTATCATGTTAGCCACTTGTTGTACTCTGCCTGAAGAATTGAAGATCTTCTTGGAGGTAAAAGGACAGTTTTCAAGGAAATGACCACTCCTACCGCAGTATAGACACAAATTATTCTCCCTTCTTCTTGTCTTCTCTTCCTTTGACAACGGACCTCTCACCGGACTCTGCAGCTCATTTACCTTTGACTTAACTTCTCTGTTCACCACCTCAACCTTAGATCTCTCAACTCTTCCTGGAAACCTAACTTCTCCCTGAGAACGTCTACGCTCTAAACGTCTTTCAGTTAAACGAAAATCTAACTGAACTACCAAATCAATTAGAGCATCTAAAGTAGTTGGTCGTTCTAAAACTCCAGCCAAAGCATCTTTTAATTCATCTTTTAAGCCCCGATAAAATAAGGAAGCCCTCTTCTCCTCTGGCCATCTACTCTCTAGAATTAAAGTTCTAAATTGAGTGATATAAGAAATCAACTCCTTTCCTCCCTGACGCAGCTCCAGTAGTTCTCCATCTACCTCTAAAGAAACCTGTCTCTTATCAAACATCTTTTTAAATTCGGCCTGGAACAGGGAATAATTATTCAAAGCCAAACTCTTTTGACTCACCAAAAGACTTCCCCACGCAGAAGCTTCTCCTGATAAATAGGATAATGTAAATGTGACCTTTGAAGCACCCGTTGAAAATAACTCAGGACGACTTAAGAAATGCAATTCACACTGAGTCTGAAAAATTTGAAACTTTCTCGGATCTCCCAAAAAACGCTCAGGAGCAGCCAAAGGAACTGGCATACCTAAGGTTCCTAAACCACCCACCACTTCTCTTGGAAGCCTAGGTTCTTGTTCTTCCCCTACTCTCACCAACTCAGGTGGGTTTCCTGCACCTCCCGAAACTTCCACTTCTCTTCTAACTTCTATTTCTTGTATTTGTGTTACCTTTAAATTTAACTCATCCATTCTTTTATTAAGATTTGAATATTCCTGATGAGCCACCCGTAACTCTTCTCTAATTTCCCTAACCATTTCTCCCAACGCCTCCATGGCTGTCTCGTCGGGGTTCATACAGCTTGGGCAGACTTTTTTTTATTGGCCTTTCATTCTGTCAGGCTGAGATCCTGGTGTCTGCGGAAGCTGCTGAGCCCCCGACAATCCACCCAAAATGTGGCACTCTGAGCTGATACTGTAAACTGCTCAGTTTACCTCACTTCCAGGGGAAAGGGGGAAGGGACAAATTAACAAACACCAGGCTGGAAGCTATTGACTAGCTGGTTCTTCACCTGTAGTAAAAACATAAACATATATACACCTTGTTATTCATTGAGTACTATACTAACCTTAATTCTCAATATCCTTTACCAAAAAAAGTAAAAGCCATACCTGGAACTTTTCTACAGAATGCCCAGAGAAGTGATAAGCTGACTAGACTTCCTTACTAGTTGACTTGAATCTCAATGATCATTCAGCCTTCTCAGTAGGTCCATGAATGCGAAATTAACTTTGCAGATAATCTTCTAAAAACTCAAGAAGCTTGAACAAAGTCTTAAGTTCATTAAAAGTAAATGGAAGTTCTAGTGTTTCTGAAAAGTTCTTATATTTCTTATTATTATTTTTTAGTGTCTTTTACTTTTAAACTGTTTTTGAAACTTGCGACAAAAAATTTCACGTGGAAATATCTTGCACACGCATAAAAATCCAAACTGAGTGTAGAACGTACACGCGCTGAAAACCAAACCGTGGAAAAATGCACACGCGCTTATTCGAGGAGCGAGTAAAAAGCACACGCGATAATGTCCATTCCGGGGGAAAAAATCCACACGCGCTTTATCCAAGTAGCGAATATTCGCACACGCGCTGAAGTCTAAACTGCGGAAAAATCCACACGCGCTATCCAAGGAGCGAGTAAACGCACACGCGCTGAAGTCTAAACCGCGGGAAAGATCCACACGCGCTTATCCAAGGAGCGAGTAAAAAGCACACGCGATAATGTCCATTCCGCGGGAAAAACACACACGCGCTTTATCCAAGTAGCGAATAAACGCACACGCGCTGAAGTCTAAACCGCGGGAAAAATCCACACGCGCTTATCCAAGGAGCGAGTAAACGCACACGTGCTGAAAACCAACCGCGGGTAGAAAAACTCACGCGCTTTAGTATCACGTGACACAAAAGAGCTTGCGCTAGATTCTCAAGCGAAGACTTTCACGCGCAGGCTTCTGTTAACGGAAAAACCACGCGCTTGATAGAAAAACATAGCGTAGCAAAGAAAAACAAACGATAGCACTACCGTTCTATTAAATGTCTTCATATGAGCTTGAAAATCAATTTAACTCTTCAACAAGCACATTAGATAAAGAGTTTTGAGTTTTAAAAGAACTTATCTTGTGAAGAGTCTTGGAAACTTATTTTCTTAGGCAACTTGAAATCTTCTTACTCCTGTCCTGTGCCAAAACGAACTCCATAAAGATTCCTGCTTACTTTCCAAAGAAGCCGCTCGACTGCTTGAAACTTGAAACCCCTGAACAAGTTAAGCAGGAGCAGCTTAGTACACGACCTCTCAACTGGGCAAAGACGATGAAAGGCAGTTTAGAATGTTCACTGTCTTCCCTATAAACAATCACCAGCCAATCAGAATTTAAACTGAGGACCTCCATCTTGGCTTGGGGCATTCTCCATAGACTGCAATGAATGTTAAGGGCAAAATTGGCTGTTCTAAAATTAAACTCCATAAAAACTTCCCAAAACCTTTCTATACTAAATCTCCCCAGACCCAATGTAATTGAGAATATGCCACTGTAACCTGACAGTACCTGACAGATAAAGGGTGTACTTCGGTTTTGGTTGCAGTTGATTTACTCACTAAAGAGGCTAATTTTATACCGATGGAGGGAGAGGTTACCGCCGATAGTTTAGCTCACAGTTTCCTGCAAGAAGTTGTCCGACTACATGGAATTCCCAGTCAGGTCATCTCAGATAGAGAGTCTCAATTTATTTCGAAATTTTGGAAGGCTTTCTGTAAAAGGTGGGGAGTCGAGGTATGTCTTTCATCAGGTTACCATCCCGAAACTAATGGTCAGGTGGAAAGGATAAATCAAGAGTAGAAAAAGTATTTGAGGTGCTATCTGCAGGCAGGTGAAGAGTGGGTGGATTTCATGTGGGTTGCGGAATTTGCATATAACAACTGCAGTAAAGATGCCACGTCTATGTCCCCTTTTTATTTGGGACGGGGTTTTCATCCTCCTTTTTTAAGTATTGAGGTAAATAGTGATTCAGGAAACCCTGAGGTGGAAGAAAGACTAGAAGTTATGAAAAGAAATTTGGAGAAGGCTAAGGGTGTGTTGGTGGAAAGTAAACAAAGATACAAAAGGTTTGCTGATCTTAAACGAAAGGCGAGTCCTCAGTATTGTAAAGGAGATTTGGTGTGGTTATCAACCAGGTTTTTGAGAATAAAAGGAAAAAATAAGTTTAGTCCTCGTTTTGTTGGACCGTTTGTCGTAGAAAGAGTGATAAATCCTGTGGCAGTTCGTCTTAAATTACCTGGGCATATGAAAACTCACCCAACTTTTCATGTTAGTTTGTTAAAACCTGTGGTTAAAAGGAACTAGATTAAAACCTTCTCCTTCGGCAGTTGTGGTTGAAGAAGATGCTTCAGAAGAATTTTTAGTTAAGAGAATTTTAGATTCGAGAAGAGTGAAAGGAAAGTTGCAGTATCTTATTGATTGGGAAGGCTTTGGACCGGAGGAGCGCACTTGGGAAGAAGCAAGAGATGTGCATGCTCCTCGTTTGGTAGAAACATTTCATAAGAAATTTCCTTTTAAAAGTGGCCCAGGGACTGGGCTTTAGGAGGGGGGTACGGTCAGGTTGACACATTCTTACTTACATTGGGTCAGGTGTTACATTGGGTCAGGTGTTACATACATTGACATGTTCTTAGGTCAGGGGTTACATACATTGACTTATTTTTACATACATTGGGTTAGGTGTGGCACATATGTAGTTAGTAAGGGTTTTGGTGTGTTTTGATTGGTTTTTTTTGAGATACAGACAATTTAGCCTTAACCTTAATTGCAGCCTTTGGAAAAGACCCCAAGCCAAGATGGAAGTGCTCAGCCTAAGTTTTGATTGGCTGGTGATTGTTTATAGGAAGGACAGTGAACATTCTAAACTGCCTTTCATCGTCGAAGCCCCGCTGAGAGGTCGTGTGAAAAGCTGTTCCTTCTTAACTTGATCAGGGGTTTCAAGTTTCAAGCGGTCGAGCGGCTTCTTAGAGTAATAAACTGGAAAAGAGTTTGGATTTCGTTTTGGACACAGGACAGGAGTGAGAAGATTCCATTATCAGTGAGAAGAACTTTTCTGAGACTCATTCATGAGATAAGTGCTTTCTAATAATTTTTAAGTGGAAGGAAACTTAAATACAGAACTATCTTAGTCTTATGCAATTTTTGTAAAAGGTAAATTTAATTGAAAAGGTTCACGAGTGCGAGCAAGTTCATCGTATCCACGCAAAACTGTAATGTGCGCGCAGGCTTTCATAAGCTATGTGACTTTTCAGAGCAAGCGCGTGTTTGAGCCGTTAAATAAAGCAACCGCGCGTGAGAATTCTGCTACGTGAGTCAACTGCACGTGTGCGCGCGTTTGCTACGGGAAGTAATCGCGTGTGTGCGTGTTTTCTGCTACGTGGAACTAAAGCGTGTGTACGTGTTTTCTGCTACGAGAAACAATCGCGCATGTGCGTGTTTTCTGCTACGTGGAACTAAAGCGCGTGTACGTGTTTTCTGCTACGAGAAACAATCGCGCGTGTGCGTGTTTTTTGCTGCGTGGACGTAAAGCACGTGTTTTTTTTGCTACGTGGAATTTTAGCGTGCAAGCGTGAATTTTACTACGTGAATTCCCTTCGCAAGTTCCAAGCTATACATCTTTAAGAGACTAATATTAGCATACAAAAAACCTTTACCAGATTGGATTTCGTTGGAACTTCCTTACTTCATCTTGAACTAAAAAAGTTTGTAAAAGTAAAAGAAGATTAAGAAGTTACTGGGAAAAGACTGTTAATGCATTCAAGGACCTATCTAAGAAGGCTGAATGATCCTTAAGCTTTCGTAAGGAAGTCTTATCTACTAAATCACTTCTCGGGGCATTTTCAGGAGAAGTATCAGGTATGGTATTTTTAACTATTTAGTAAAGGATATAGTTTATAAGGTCAGTGACTCAATGAGTAATTGTGGTGCTGTATATGCTTTTGTCTCAACTACAGGTGAGGAACCAGCTAGTCAATAGCGTCCAGCCTGGTGTCTGTTATTTTATCCACTTTTCCCCCTTTCCCCTAGAAGTGTGGTAAACTGAGCTGAAAAAGAATTTGGAGCTCTGAGTGCTACATTTTAGGTGGATTGTCCGGAGGTTCAGCAGCTTCCGCAGACGCAAGATCAGAATCTCAGCCTGACAGAATACCACAGTAGGAGTTAGAGCATTGCGTAAAACAACATGACTGCATGGAGACAGTTCACTGCAAGTTTCAACGCACAAGGAGAAATCGTAGTTCACTCCATCCTTGCACACAGGTGTCAGGTATTTCACACACTCAGGCCCAATTATCAGCCTTGCCAGATCACAGAGAACTAACCCAAGAAAAAACAAGGGAGGTAGGAGACAGATTGTGAACGTAGGAAGAGAAAAGATGAGTGGAGTAAAAAGTGGAGGGGGAGAGAGAGCGTGAATAGCGAGAGGAAAGAGAATACCAAAAGCAAGAGGTGTCAAAATACCTAAGAAGAGAGCAAGGTGAGGAAGAGGGAAGAAGATCACATTTGATAGAGGAAGGAGAAGAGGGAGCTAAAGAATATCAAGAGAACCGAAAAGAGGATAATCAACAGAACAGAGGGCACTTCAAAGAAAAGCTGCAAAAGGAACAAGTGTGATAAGGGAGAGGAAAGGAAAATTACCATCACCTAAAGTAGGTATGAAAGGGATTTAGTCTGGGATGAAAGGCCAGAAGACCTGAACTTGTTAAGACCAGTGCCAAGAGAGTGGTCCTCAGTTGAACTGTGGCCTAGAGTTAAAGCAGAGAGCGGAATCCAACAGTGGTGACCTCTGATATAGCCCCAGTTTTGTGAGGCATTTTATGAGCTAAAGGGCAGGAGAAAGGCGGAAGTACAGTGGGAGCCAATAGATGATGCTGCGTCTTGATGCTGGACCCGGGCAGACAACCTGAAGGTGCCGATAGGTGGTGCATGGTAGCACAAATGAGGAGGACCAATGCTATAATCGGATATCCCCCTGCACCAGCCACAAAAAAGAAGGAACAAAGTGCTCAAAACAGTCTAAAATCCCAGAGACTATTTGAATCCTTCTAGGAGGTGGGCCCAGAATTAGGGAGAGGGGGAAGTACTTAGTATGACGGTCCTAAAGGAAGTTCAGGTCCTATTTGTCTGCCATACTGTTTGATCAACCGTTTCCTGTTCCATCAGTGGTTTGTCTGTCAACCCTAATTCCGTTTTTGCTAAGAAAAAAAGGAACCTCAGTGTGGTTTTGAGTCGAATGCTTATCCCTTGGTCATTACAGTGGGTCCTCTTCTGCAAACTGCTCGTGGTAAGGTCAAGCTTAGCACTCACGTCAGTGGTAATGCTGATAAAGGTGAATCACATCAGTCAGTGCTGTGCAGCTGGCTCTTTTCATTAAGCGAACTGCAGTTATGAGCGCTGTGTGTTCTGGTTCTTTTGGACAGGGGTCTGTTTGTCCATGCATATCTCCATCCACCCAATGCATAAGAGCAGGACTATGACTAGTCATCACTTGGCTTGGCATCACTTAGTGTTATGTCCAGTCCAGGTGACTATATTTAGTAGCATGAAACAGAACCGTTACTCGTTTAAAGTGCACTGCACCTTTGTAGCTACAGGCCACCTGCATCTTCGATGTTGTGGAAAGAAGTGAATGAAGTACAAGGCAATGCGCAGTGGTTCAGATTGCAAGATGCTGATTACACCTCAACATTATCTTTTTAGCTTAGTGTCTGGGTTGCACAGGGAAAATTAAGGCCAGTAAGTGCTGACCTTGGTTACTCACAGGAGGACGTGGTTTGGGTTCAATTTATTGTGGCTTTAAGAGGCTTTAAGAGAGGGATCCAGGAGGATGAAAGATTTGTGGAAAATTGGTGAGGGGCCACAATCGTTTAGAAAACGATCCATATGATATAAGATAGTTTATTTATATAGCTCCTATACACAATGTGTTTCAAAGCGCTTCAAGGCAAGGGAGGGAATAAGGGAAAATACAATGACATTCTTACAGGCCATGAACAATAAGGATGTGAAATTAACTATCGTACTCGGCCTGACGACATTTCAGATAGTGCTGGAGGGGGACAGTAAGGGGAGAGCGGAGGAGACAGACGAGGTTGCTATCATATTAGATCAAGGGACCAGAGGTGGCGAGGATGGCCTGTGGGTACAGAGGGAGTAAACACATGTTGGTGCATGCTTACCTGCTGTCTGAGTAGGGGTTCAGCCCTTGGGTCCTCCTGTTCCGAACAGGTCTAAACAGGAATTGCCCTTTTCTTTATCTGCCGTTTGCTTCGGAAGCCCGGTCGAGAAAAGACCTTGATCTAAGAGTTAAGTGTACTCAGTGCACACACACCCATGAAATTTATTAAATTATCATATGAAATTCAGACTCCTCCAGTAAAATTACAAGCTGCTTTGGGAGTGTATCAAAAGATAAGGAATATGTTGGAGGAACATCCAGTCAAAAGAACGTTACTAGGTGTAAGTAACTTGTTCTTCGAATGGATTGTGTCCTCCCACGTATTCCTCATCTTTTGATGCACTCCCAAAGCAGTTTGTAATTTTACTGGAGGAGGCCGAATTTCATATGATAATTTAATACATTTCATGGGTGTGTGTGTGCGCACTGAGTGCAACACTGCTTTGCCAAATACAGTTTCCTGACCTGAGGAAGAGTCTAAACTATTTTTAGTGACAGTATGTACAGAAGCCCATGTGGCAGCCGCACATATTTCCTTTATTGGTACTCCCCTCTGTAAGGCAGAGGAAGTTGCCATGCCTCTGGTTGAATGAGCCCGTAGGCCATCTGTCGGATCTTTTCCCACCAGGCTGTAGCATTCTGTTATTGCCAATATAATCCATCTGGATAATGTCTGTTTGGTGATAGCCATACCCAATTTGTGACCTGAATAACCCACGAATAATTGGTCATCCTTTCTTAACTTTGCCATTCTAGATATATAAAAGCTCAGTGCTCGTCTAGGGTCAAGCCTGTGAAGCCTCTCCTCTTCCTTCCCAAGGTGAGGAGGAGGGTAAAATGATGGTAAAGGTATCTTTTGCGCGAGATGAAACCCAGAGACAAATTGGGGTACAAAAGTGCCTTTTACCTTCAACACCACTTTATCTTTATGAAAGACTGTGTAAGGATGCTGCAGGATAAAGCCTGAACCTCACTCACCCTTCGGGCAGATGGAATAGCTACTAAAAAGATGGTTTTTAGGGTTAGTAGCCTCAAAGGACAAGAGTGCAAAGGCTCGAAAGGAGCACAAATCATAAACTTCAACACCAGGTTGAGATCCCAGACTGAGACTTGGAAAGGGATTGGAGGGAAAACATTTCTCAGTCCCTTTAAAAATTGCATTATTAGAGGTATCTGTAAGAAACTTCTTCTGAAGTGCGCTTAAAAATAGAAAGCACTACCAGATATCACTTAATGGTACCAATCTAGAGCCTCAGATTAGCTAGATTTAACAAAAAGGGATAACACCATCAGTGTGTTACATGTAAATGGATTAACATTCTTATCTCTACACCAGCTGCAGCACTTATTCCAATGGCAGTGGTACAAAGATTTATTTGCTGGACTTCTGGCCAAAAGCAAAATCTCCATTACGTCGTCCGAGAGGTCCCAATCCTTGTTTCTCAGCCTCTCAGAAACCATGCGTGAAGGCAGAGCATCCCGATATCCGGATGGAGAACCTGACCCTACTCTTAAGAGAGAAGGTCCTCTATTTGTGGAAGACGTATCGGAGGACAGATGGACATGTTCAGAAGGTCCGGGTACCATGTCCTCTTGGCCCAATCCGGAGCAACTAGGATCATAGATTTCCTGAACTTTCTCAACCTCCTGATCACGTGAGGAATGACAGGGGCTGGAAGAAACCACAAACGTGTCCCCCAAAGCTCCTCTTGGGGGAAATTCCCTTGAGCAGTACAGCTCGCACTTCCGGTTGGCACCGGTAGCGAACAGATCCTCTTGAGGGGTTCCCCAAAGGGTGAAGATCTCTTGACGGACTTCCTGAGCTAGTTCCCACTCGTGGGAGACTGTGCTATGTCTGCTCAGAGTGTCCACTGTCGTGGTTCGCTCTGCGGTTAGGTAAACTGCCGACAGAATGATTCCTTCTTGTATTGCCCAGAACCAGAGCTGCATTGCCTCTCTGCACAGTGGCAGTGACCCTACACCACCTCTCTTGTTGAGGTAGTACATGGCCACTGCGTTATCTGTCATTATCGGGCCATTCTTTCCCCATACAGATGGCAGAAAGGCCTTCAGCACTAGTCTGATTGCTCTCATCTTCAAAAGGTTGATATGTAGTTTGGACTCTGATGGAGACCAACGATCGCTGATTGTTAGATCGTGGGTGTGGGCTGCCCACCCTGTGAGTGAGGCGTCCGTCACTACGGTTATCTCCGGCCATGGTTGCCAAAAGGGTTCCCCTTTCAAGGTGTTCTCCCGACAGGCCCACCACCGAAGATCCTATGAGACTCTGCTCAGGATTCGTAGGAGGTCTGACACCTTTCCTGAGAATTGGGACCACAGAGTCCTGAGAGCCCACTGGAGAGATTGCATTCTCAGGAGAGCCTCTGGCACCAGAAAAATGCAGGAGGCCATGAGCCGAGCAACCTCAGAAAATCGAAGGCCGGTAGATGCTGGACATTTTGAAATTTGGTCACCATCTGCAGAATGTCTTGAGCCCTCACCTCTGGTGGTGGCAAGGCTTTTCCCAGGGATGCATCCAGGACTGCTCCAATGAATTGGAGTCTTTGTGATGGTATCATGTGGGACTTCTTGAAGTTGAGGGAGAAGCCCAGTCTGTGAAGGGAGTGACCAGTATAGCTTAGATGTTCCAAAGCCTGTTCTGGGGAGCTGGCACTGAGGAGCCAATCGTCTAGGTAGGGGTAAACGTAAATTCCCCCTCTCCTGAGACTTGCTGCCACAACCGCCATCAGTTTGGTGAACAACCTCGGGTGGATGTCAGCCCAAATGGCAGAACTCGAAACTGATAATGAGAACCGCCAACGGTGAACCTCAGGTACTGTCTGGGCTTGTGATGGATCGGCACATGAAAGTAAGCATCCTGAAGGTCCAATGATACCACACAATCCTGAAGCAGGGGGGCCTGAAGGATCTGAGAAAGGGTTACTATCTTGGACTTGTCCTTCCTGAGGAACTTGTTCAAGTCTCTTGATGGGTCTCAATCCTCCGTCCTTCTTGGGGATTAGAAAGTACGGGGAGTACCAACCCTTGTTCCTCTCCGCTACAGGAACTGGTTCTATAGCACCTTTCTCTAGCAGGGTTAGTATCTCCAGCATAAGGAACGGATCTGGAACTTTGAAAGAGCTGTTCCCCGGTGGATGACTGAGGCTTTTGCAGAAAGGGAAGGCAGTAACCCTGGGCAACGGTTTCCAATGCCCATGCATCTGAAGTAATAGCCTACCATTCTGTCAGATGCTGTGACAGTCTGCCTCCCACTGCAGTCTTGTGAACTATAAGGTTTAGGAGCGGCTGTCGCAGTGGCTGAAGGTAAGGCAGCCACTGCTGCTGCGGTCTTAGTACTTCTTCCCCGTCCACTGCAGGGGAATCTTCTTTGGCCTCTTTGAGCTGGCTGTCCTCTGCCCCTTCCAAATGTGGAGTAGTGATGAAAGGACCTACCCCTCCAGGGTGTACCCATGGGGCGGTTTGGAGGTTGTCTGATTGCAGCACCAAGTGATTTGGCTGCCGCCTTAGACGTTTGCAAACTCATCAGCCTTGCTTCTGTATAAATGAGTCTAGTCAAAGGGCATGTTGAGACGTCTAGATTGTATGTCTGGGGCAAATCCTGACTTTCTCAATCAGCATAACTGTACTCACCGCCATAGCTATGCTGATACTGTCAGCAGGGTCGAGACAAGTCTGGAGGGATTTGCACATCGCATCTTTCCCATCCTTGACTATGTTTAAAAACCTGTCTCGCTCTTCCCCTTCGGGATATGGTCAGCCACCATGGAAATGCACTCCCAAAGGGCGCGAGTAAATCTTGCCAGCGTGCATGTGGCATTAGTCGATTTCAAGGTCATACTCCCAGCCGAAAAAAACCTTTTTGGCCAGGGCGTCGTAATGCTCATCTTCCCTATCCGGAGGGATTGTAGGGTAGGTAGGCCTTCTGTCTACTGGTTGAGGTGGCAGCTTGGACCACCAGACTCTCTGGTGTTGGGTGTTTTGACAAGTAAAATGGATCAGAACCTGAAACTCTGTATTTTGAAGTCAACTTCTTGTTGACAGCCGGAATAACCCCAGGCGCCTCCCAGTTGGTAGCCACACGCCTTTCGAATGCTTAATGGAATGGTACAATTGGGTCCATTTGGGGTCCCCTGTCCAAAATGTCGGTTAAGTCTTCTTGCACAAAGACTGGAGTTAGTCTCGAGCAACCCATTTATTCCGTAACTCTTGACAACAATGTCCATGCTGCATGGTCTCCTGGGTCTACCCTGCTGAACTCACCCTCTGGTGAAGTATCTAAGCCACTGGTATCATGCGAGCATTCTTGCAAATTTAGTATTCTGGAATCCTCTGAAATTAAAGCTACAGGGACTGAAGGTGTACCATACTGGAGACCAAAAGGCCTAGCTTCATCTGAGGATTCCTCTGCATCCTCATAAATAGAGGAGAGAGACTTAAAATATTCAGCCCTAGCCAAAGGGGCATATGTTTTCTCCATTGTAGTGGATGTAGTCATATTTGTGGTCAAAGGAGCAGAAATGGTCGAGACTGTCAACTGCTTCGAAGGCTGCGTTGACGGCTTCGACACCTGTGGCTTTGAGGAGCTTGAAGCGTAGATGACATTTCACAACTTTTTGGCACTGATAGCGTTGATGACTCACCTTTTGACTTTGATGGGGTTGTTGTCGAGTCTTTCGGTGTCGACGACTCAGTCCTCAAAGGGACTTTTCCTCGACTCGAGGGATCCTTTGATCGCTCTGGAGGAGTTCTGCCCGCCGGGTCCGAAGACGCACAGCTTTTCTGCTGATGAGGTCTTTCGACCGGAGCATGGCTTTTGGATGTAGTCGAGGGGGACAAGGCCACGTTCTCAAACACCTTCAACATCTTAAGCCTAAACTCTTCACACTGGGCTGGTGAGGCAGATTTAGTGGGGCAAACTACCCATTCCGGAGAGGAACCAGAACACGAGAAAGATGGCGTTCTATGGCGCTGTTTCTTTCCATGTCTAGATGATGAGTGGTGGGAGTCACTACGCGATCGGGATCGTTTATTCTCACGACTAGGAGAAACTGTTCTCGACTCGTCTGAAGTTTTTAGTTTTTTTTGACCGAGTCGAAGGGGATTTATGGGTCCTACCTGCCGCAAGCTTCCCTCTGCGCTCTCTCAGGGCTTTCAACGTCATGGACAGGCAGTCCTCACACTGCGATGAAGGATGAGTGGATTTGAGACACCATAGGCATATCCTTTGGGGGTCCGTAACAGACATTTTCGCACCGCAGTCACTGCATTTCTTGAAACCCGACTTGGGAGTGGAAGACGCCGATGATGAAGTCATCTCTCGAAATTACTCGAAGATTAAGATTTTACTCTAAGATTTCCCGTCACAAGGAACGAAGCCTAAGCGCAGAAAAACAGAACTGAAGCCAACGGGCACTGCGCATGCTAAATATACCTTTGGTGACATTGACATTGAGACGGAGGCCACAAAGGAACATTGTGTCAACAGGCATCGACACACGGTGCCCCCTACTGAAATTATTTTCCGAAGCAGCAAAGCTGGTTATTGGAAATAACAAAAGGTAATACGTGGGAGGACACAATCCATTCGAAGGGGGTTTCATTCATGAAAGGGCATGCATGGCTGTGCGCTATTTCATCAAACAGAGCACTAGGCAACAAAAGATAACCACTTGGGAGCGAGCCCCTTCTCACTTTTCACTGCAGTGACATAGAAGAGGAGGCTGCGAAAGCGGCAATGTAGGAGAGGAGGCAGCATCACTGAGGTGGTGTGATGTGGCTGATCAGTTGAGTGGAGAGCTGCGGAGAGGGAAGGGGTGGGTGGTGGCACGAATTAGGTGTGGAGAAGAGGGAAGAGCCTGGGGTGTACACAATGCGGCTGAGTGACACATGTGAGGTTTGCCATACATCCTTTTTATTTAGTGGTATTTGTTTGGTAAAGAAAGGAGCAAGAAGTGAACAGGAGCCAAATTATGGCAAATGTATGGTTTATTTGAAGAAACTAGGCCAGCATGTATTTTGTGCACTTCCTCTTGCTTTCCTCAAGACAGAGTGTTTAAGATTTGGTGTTTACTATCTTTTTGATGAACTGTGACTTGTTGGACCCATGTTATACCAGCCTACTTTCAGCATTGCAGGATGCTGTGTTTTGATCAGCTCCTGCCCACCTTACACATTTCATTTCCATATCTCACATATGAGCTGCTGGGCTATTACTATTTTATTTGGGTTATTTGCGAAGCAGTTGTAGCCTAGGAAAGTGGCACTGCAGAGTACACAGAAAAGGAGTGGGAAACCATAGAAGGGGCAGCTAGGATGATCGTGGTGAAGTTTAGTTGTCAGGTCACAGCTCTCAACCCATGTTGTGAAATCTAAAACAAATAAACTGGGCCAGTATGGTCAGCCTCGAAGTGCATAGAGGAAATTGTTTGTGTTGTCGTCCTGTACAAGTCTACTCAGTCATTCAAAAAGAGGTTAATGCTCCGAGTATATTGGTTGACAGAAAGTTATGCACACCTAATTGTACATTATAAAGACATTATATATCACTAAGGAGTTCTGAGCCTTATTAGCACGAGTTCAGAGGCTGAGTGTTTTCCAGAGACAGGGATCTTAAACAGGACTTCTAATATCCTTAAAATGCATCTTGCTAAGTGTACGAAATGCTATATATAGCACAATAACTCTTAATCTCATTGCTTTTGCGAGGTGACATTGATATGGGCAGACACTTGGAAATTATTCAAATAAAAAGGTGGATGTCATAAATGTTCTGCTAGACTGAATTTTATCCTCCATGGCACAAACCCCAACAGTGAAATTAACTTAGTGCGCTTTCTTCCTTCTAATACTTCATATATATTTTTCATGATGGAAAGTGCATTCAGCCTACACACATTTACTTAAACCAATGTGGACCACTTTTTAAATTCATATTCTCAAAAAAGATTAAGCAAAAGCAATACAGGACATTGGCATAGCAGGGGCCCATGCAGTGCGTAGGCCCCAGGTCAAGGGCCCCTGTGATGAGAACAACCGGGCTCCGTGTGTCAGCCTACTAACGAGCACTATAGACTTGCAAATGATCCATTGACACGCTGGCAAAGGGAAATGAGACGTTAGCAGTTTTCAAGCAGGCCATCCCTAACCTCAGACGCCAAGGACTAAGGCTGCCTCATGGAGTGTCTAAGTCTCATGGTTTGCAGACGTTTCACTATAAGGGCTTGTGTTGTGATAAGTTAAATGAGAACCAAGCCAGCATTAGATGCTCGGAAGGGATTATGCTTGAATCACATTCACTGATCTATCTGTCAAATGTAAAAATCTGTGGTCATACTTATGTTCTCAAAAGCTTCCATGTGCCCACACTCCTCCAATGTGTCCATTCCCCCTTTCTCATTTGAGATTTATTTTCAAAATGAGGGTGATTTACTCATTGATCGATTGGATTATGTACATGCCGAGTGGAGGAGCGTTTCCTTTAAAGTGATTTTTTTGCAAACTGATCAGAGATTGATTTACAATATGCAGACTGGTTGTCAACAAGACCGCCTGAGACCATGCTGAGCGACCCAAAACAAATGGCACTAAACTCTATTAATAAGTATTTCTACTTTTGTTATTGCACATGAACAATATATTCTACAAAGGAAGTTGAAAACGCTACACAAGTTGTGATATTGAACACACATACTTGAAAGCATTACATAATGGAGCAGATCGAATCTTAGCTGTAAATAACATGCCAGGCTATTTGCGTAAAGCCTCTGCAGTAACCTAGGAAATATCATAACATGTGTTATTTATGTTTTATGAAATATAGGTAAACTACCTTTTTTCCCCCGATCAGGCAACCAGGGTCAGGTGGGGGTCCCTTCCCAGCGAATGAGCTGTTGGCTTGTTCTCCTTTTTCCCCTCTTACAAAAACGGGTACGTATGTTTGGCAATGGGAGGCTGCATTATGAAAGTTATTTGGTGACAATGCTAGTTTTGTTTCTTTGTAAAACATCATCCAAAGTGCTATATTGGGAAGTCTGGCATAGACTGTTTCCACAGCTTCATGAAAGTGATTTACAGCGACCATAATACAGATCAACGTGATCTACATTGCAAATGCTGGCACATCTAATGGTTGCAGGCAGTGGTAGAAGTGGGAGGGAGCGGTGCTTCTCTACTTTTTTAAATTAAGTTTTACAGTTTCTTTACTTTTATTTTGAAACCATTCCGGAATGATTTTGTTTTAAGATAAAAGTGTAGGAAGAAGTTTAAAGGTGCACTTTCAGTGCACTCCACTGAACGTTCCCTTAAACAGCAGGGACATTTGTTTGGGAGTTTGTATTGTGCGTGGGAGGAAGCATGGTGATGGGTTTTGTGGGGAGTTGGAGCAATCCATTGGGGAACATAGTTCCACTACTTTTTTTCATACACTTGACCACTAGTTGCAGGTTCCTGAAGTGATTTACAAAAGCAATGCTGGCCTATGTTGAGGACTCGGGCATTAAGAACATTTTGTAAATGCTGCTGTGCACTATTGGTGGCATGGCATTTACTTGATTTGTTTCATGTGTTATCCTACAACGACAACAGTATGTTTTCTGGATTTTCACCCCATATTTCTCAAACATTGTGTTGTTAAAAGGCGACACATTATTTTAAAAAATGTTCCCAGGAAGAGAATGCCCTGTCCAAACCTCGCTACATTGCTGAGATTGCCCTTGCTAAACTTGGTCATGCACACCAATTCATGGGTGATGGTAATGGCCCTCTGAACACACATTAAAAATAGGGACCTGCTTCGCAAAACAGTCCTTAGTACATGTTGGCATCAGTGGTCAGGCTCCAACTTCCTTGCTAGGTGAAAGATGTAAGGTTTGTTTCAAAAGCCTTCTTACATCTTTCACCTAGTGCAGCTAGTTGCCTGTCCGTGAAACAGCATGATAATCAGACATTGCGCATATGGGGTGGGTCAGGGCGACCCCGGAGTGTGGCGTGGCATGTTTTTCTTCAAGAAGCTCAGAGTTGGCCCTGTGCAGGGCTTGCAGGAGATTGGGCCGGAGGGGGGGGCTCATGTTGTGTTATGCCAGTGATTCAGAATTGTGCTCCATTCAAAACCGTATGCTTTAGGGACATATCTCAGTATCTGACATGGGACCCGACTCATTAAAGAAACATCACACTTTATTAAAGCCAAGACTGTATTTGTTGCAACCTCTTGAAACATCACTGCCATGTTAGCGTCAACACGGGTATTGGAAAAATTGGAATCCACCCATTCAGACAAGTCTAGGCTACTGAGTGGGTAGAAACCGGTGCAGCACCACCCGAGGCAGTTATCGATAATTACCCAGGATTCTTTGGTTCACTTTCACGTGAACTTCCGCCTTTCAGTTTTCTAACCAGCTTCTCGCTGCTGCGTCTAATGGAAGCTCGGAGCTTGCTAAAGGAGCCACTGCGCTTTAACGATCCAGTGCCGTCCTGAAAAAAAGGTGAAGAGACATGAAACTGCAGAGTATTATGAAACCAAAACCCATGCTATGGGCATGAACACACAGATGTACTGCCTCTAAACTTATCAGGTGAAGTTAACAACAACCTCCCTCCAGAATATTACCGAACCCACGTTTAGAGCAAACCAAAATATCACAGTGATAAGAGCATATCGGCCGCCCATTCTCTTTTCCTCCTAGTAATAGCATATGGCCCACTGACTGAAGTATCTAATTCATAATGCATAGTATGGCAATATCTGCAGCAACATAGTAAAACTGTACAAAAGTGATGGGCATTCAGAAACGTTGCGTTTGGAAACAGAAGAAAGAAAGTAGAAGAAGAGCAAAGCATTCTTGTTTTCCCATTTGACACATGGATAGATTTGTCCTGCAATGCAGGATTTCTGTTGTAAAACATTTGTTGACAGAGGATTGTGCTGGGCTGGACCCACTACCTCATATTGTTGATTTGTTAACCGAATCTTTGGTCAGAAAGATATTTCTCCTATGCATGGGGAAGCTCCAATTCAGATAAAGACTCACTCACATATAGAAATGCAGCCCTTTTCAAAAAGATCATAGCTGCATATTTAAATAACTAAACACTGTAAGAAAGGATTTTAAGCAGCCTGCATATTCTCTCCAGAGTCCCAGCTTGTTGGCTATCCCTGACCGTTTTAGAGGACATCAAAAACATGCTTTCCGCAAATTAAGTACCGCAAGGCAAAATATTTCCTGGAGTTCTGTTCCACATTCTACACACTACATCTGCGTTTTAATATCATCACCCCTCACTCCTTTTAAGAAACGACTTGAAGAACTAGAACATATTGTGAAGTTTGTAAAACCTATTAGAACTGTGGCTGTCACCAACATGCAGCAGCAAGATTTGGTGGCACTTCTTTCCAAATGTCCAGTATCTTCTGCTAGTGCTATATTGCCTACCCTAAAACAAGTAGGATGTTAATGCGAACCAAGAAGCCATGTTGGTTTTTCTGGTGCCATGTAACTGTAAAAAAAATACCCACAAATCCACAAAGCGTCCTCATGAAATGCGGGTAGATATGATGTGCCCTCAAGATACTTTTCTTCGGTGGGACACTGATTCCAACGTGCATGCTTTCTTCACAAAAGCAACACCTACCATTTTACATTCTTTTCCTATGCACTAGAACCTGGAAAATAATCATCCCCTTTGTTTTACAGTAAAGTATGTTAGACTGTGAGCTGCTTTTTTCTATGCTTTGGACATTTCTGTAAAGCTATCGCTGTTCTGGTTACTGCTAGCTTGCACAGCAGTCAATATCCATGCTGCTCATCTCTTATAGTCCCCAACAGCTTGAACCCACATTGAGTGTTCAGCTTTTCTAGTATTAGGCAATGCTTCTCTCACCACTTAGGTTATGTTCTGTTGTAGCTTGGGAGCTCTCATGATCCCCCGGGCTTCTGTGATCATCCTCTTGGAAAAGCAGTACACACCCGGCACACCTTTGGGGGAGTGGGGTGTTGGGTAGAATTTCCATCTGGTCTGTAATTCTCCCCACTTAGGGAGTCCGCTAGCACTTTTTACTTGACTATTGATTTTTTTTCCTGGGTGTTTGGGAACCTTTTTCCTCACTCATTCTTTTTCTGTGATTCTGGCAACCCTTTTGGTTAACTTTGATGGAGTCTGCTTTCCTCCATCTTTTTCTATGACATCTGTATTTTCCTATTGCAGGCCCAGCATCTTCTGTGCAGAGTTGCAGGCAGCTCCTTGAGCTTCCCTCTTTGGTTTTCATTTATATTCCTGTGATAACTTAATGTTGCAAGGATGGGGGGCTACTTTTCATCCCACCTATGCTTTTCTTTTGTGAGATCAGCCCACCACTTGTTGGCTGACCTGCACTCTTGGAGACACTCCAGCCTCTTACCTCGCACTTGCTTGTTGACCCCCCCCTTCCCCATTACTCTGCTTCTCTTAGCCCTGTGCACCTGGCCTCCTCTAGCACTCGTGGCCCTATCCTGACCCCCCCACCCCCAGTCCCATCCACCCTTGCACTCATCGTTATTGCACTTGCACAATCTGAATATCGCATGCCCTACTAACCGAAGTACATAACAGCGAAAAACACCGAAAACATGAATTAAATATATATGGGGTAGTGGCGTAAGTGGTTAACATGAGTCGGGATGGAGTTGCGGTGGCGTTATAAGGGTGGAAAAACAGGTGGTTTGAAAAGAAAAAGAAAATCAGTGTTATTATGGCCGCAATGAAATGTACCACTCTGTAATCCGGGTCGGTAAAATCACATAGGACCCTTCTGTCCTCCCTTTCTCTTGCCTTTTTGCGCCTTGAAACACTTGTGTACAGGTGCATTACAAATGACCAATACAATAAAAATAAAAATTATGTGGAGGGCTGAGGGGATACATAGTACTACTTTTCTCACTTCTCCTGTAACTTTCTAGTTAAAGTGGCAAGCATGAGTGGCTGGTGGCAGAGGATATTTTCTAACGATTTTTACACGCAGGCTGCTGTTGCAGCTGCATTAAAGGACACCTGGTTCACCATTGACCTAAACAGTGCCAGTCTTCCTTTTTCGCCAACTCAAGATGGCCAGCTTTTTCTTGAGCCTTCCTCTGCCGACCCGGGTGCGGAAGTCCTGCCCACTACTTTGTCTTCGACGGGCTCCCATTGGGAAGCCTGCCCGGAGGCGCTAGTGTGTCTGGAAGGACAGGAAGCTAGGAGGACACTTAAACTCCTCATGTCTTTATCCTCCAGTGTGTCTGCTTCGATCCAGTTCCAACGTGGGGCCGGAGTGTCCCCTTGGGATAGCCACCACCCAAAGTTTGAATGCTGTATGCTGATTGTCTGGGTTCCTGCATAAAACGTGAGGGTCTTGATGCTGAAGCCAGAGTCGACCACTGGAAGAAACATTCCAAAGAAGGACGTCTTTAGCCATCGCCACGCCTGCAAACCCTGAATACTCTGGGACCTCTGGCACTGCTGCAGTGCGTCGTCTCGTTGAGCGTGGTTTCGGCTGCAAACTTGTGGGCATCTTCCTGAACCTGCAGAGAATCCATCCTGATCGTAGAATTCCCCTCAGAAGAGTCAAGGACAGAGACAAGGAAGAAAGTCTGCCGAGTGACAACAGTCACTGCTCCAAAGCCTGTGTCAAGCCTCCACAACCAAGTGACGCGAAGATAGTCTGCTAGACATCCCTGTGACCAAGTCTAACCATCTGCTCACACCAAAAGTTCTTCATCCAGCCACCAAGCCAGATACCCGAACCAAAGCTGCTGTCGTCTTACCTTGGGGGCCCACCGGTGACATCGCTACTCTTTTTCATAGAAGGTACTGTCTAACTCCTGGGTACTCACCTAGGTAGTTTTTGTGTTGCTGTTCGCTCCTCCTGAGCTTCTTGAGTCACGATGGGGTGGATGACCCAACGTGTTCTCCCATGCCCAAGGACCACCATCCTAGGGCCTCAAATCCTTCAGAGGGCCTACTTAGTCCCCATGAATCAATCTGTGTTACTTACTTTGTAGGAAAATCTGTGCATTTGACAACTTTGACAGCGTCTGGCTTCATTTGTTCTGCCACCCACTGGTTACCGGTCCCCCAGTCCCCCCATCTGACTTCTGAGACTCTCATTCCCCAGATAGAGTTGGACTTCTAAAGATAAGGCTTTCCTAGAGTAAACTTACCAGTATTGCGAGTACAGTAATTGTTGGTTAATGTACCATTTGGAAATGTTAATGTTAAAGGATATTTATACCACACACTATCACCATCAGAGTGGTCTGCTGGCACTCTGGCGGATCTGAAAGTGAAGAGGGGGTAGGTTAGGGGCGTGTTAGTGGGGCAAAGTTTGGAGAGGAGCAAGGGAGCTGTGATGTGCTTTTTGGTGTACTATCCTGTCTGAATCCGTTGCGTGCTGTTGTGTGAAGGTCTGTGTGGTGTGTTTGTTGTTGTGGTGTGGTGAAGTGTATGCGGGTTGCTGCGGTTTAAGAAGTGTGGTTGTGTTTAGTTAGAGTGTGAGAGGTGTGTGAGAGTGGCAAGGTTTTTAGAGGTTTTTGTGGGTTGGTTGGTAGCTTTGTAATTCGGAAATATACCCACTCCTATTGTGTGTCTTTGGCGATTTAGAGATGGTTGTCTTCTTATCAGTGATTAGGATTCAGCATGATAAGGCGGTTTCTCATCTCTCTGTCATTATGTTAAGTTAGCTAGTCTTAGCAGTCTATCTTTGTATTTGGCCAGCCTCTCCATCCCAGCTTGTGGTCGGTCTAAACTATTCCTTTCGGATTGATCTGCATGTTACCTGCGCCCCTAACCTACGTCCTATCTGAGTGGGTGGGTGGTGGTTGTGTTTTTCTGTTAACCATGTTTGCTATTGTTCTATCGAGATGTGGTTGTTGCTCGTGTTCTATTCCACCTAGCATTGTCTCTTGTTCTTGTAGGAGTTTCCCTTAGTCGGTCCTGGGTGTTGACAGTGCCGTCATATATTCTGTCAACCAGTTCTTTATATTCCTGTTTGATTGTTTCAGTTGTTTCCGTCTGGTTCCGAGGTGTTGAAGAGACAGGTTTTTAGTAGTTTTTAAATTTTAGGTGGTCTTTGGTGTTTCTCATTTCTTTCGGGAGGTTGTTCCAGGTTTTTGCGGCTAGGTGTGAGAAAGAGGAGCCTCCTAGTTTTTTTTCTAACGTATGATATTGGTTCTAAGTGGATTTCATTGCTTGATCTGAGGAGTCTCGTTGGCTTGTAGATTGTTATTTTCTTTTGTAGGAACTCTGCTCCCTGTCCGTTGATTGCACTGTGTGTTATGCACATTGTTTTAAATGTGATACGATGTTTGATTGGGAGCCAATGTAACATTTTTAGCGCTGGAGTGATGTAATCTCGTCTTGACAGTTTCAAGAGGAGTCTAGCTGCTGCATTTTGGATGCGTTGTAGTTTCCTCAGGAGATGTTCCGGCATCCCTAGGTAGAGGCTGTTTGCGTAGTGTATTCTTGACATGATGAGGGCAACAATTGTCAGTGTTTTGTGGCTGAAGGAGAGGAAAGGTAGAATTCCTTTTGTTGAGTGAAGGAGGAAGAAGCATTTCTTAATTATTGCGTTTACTTGTGGTTCTAAGGTTAGAGCGTTGTCCATTAGTACTCCCAGGTTTTTTACTACCTTAGATGGTGTGTGCGCGGTTCCCAATTCAGTCGGCCAGGGAATGGGGGCGTTGTTCTCTTGGTTTTTGGATATAATCATGATTTCTGTCTTTCCTGGGTTGATTTTTACATTGTTGGCGTTCATCCAGTCATAGACTTCTTTTAGACATTCTACTAGAGTTGAGTGATCTGCTTGAGTGTCTTCGATTTTGTAGATAATTTGACTGTCGTCTGTGTAGTTGTAGCATGTAATGTTGATTTTTTTAAAAATATTGATTAACATCGTCTGGTAGATGTTGAAGTATAGTGTTGATAGTGAGGATCCATGTGGTACTCCACAGTCGAAAACTCGTGGAGTAGATTTGAAGGGTTTTATCCATACAGTTTCTGTTCGGTTTGCTAGGAATTATTTGATCCAGAGTAGTGGCATTTCCGTTTTACCTATATTTTCTAATCTTTTGATCAGGGTGTTATGGATAACTGTGTCGAAAGCAGCAGAGAGGTCGAGCAGAATCAGGGTCGAGGTTGTGTTGGAGTAAGCGTTTGTTTTTAGGTCGTTCCAGGTGGATAGCAGTGCTGATTCTGTTCCTCTTGCGGGTCTGAAGCCGACTTGTGCTTGGCCTAGCAGCTGGTGTTTTTCTACGTGTTCTTGGGTTAGTTTGTATACGTATGTTTCTAGGAGTTTTGCCGGGTAGTGAATGTTTGAAATTGGCCTGTAGTTGGAGAGGTCTTCAACGTTGCCACTTGTGTTCTTTAGAAGAGTTTTAATATATGCTGATTTGAAGGATCGTGGTACAGTCCATGTCGCAAGTGACGGATTCAAGAGATTTCTGTAATAGTCAGAAGGTCGTTCCTTGTGTGAGGATCGATTTGTAGATGTCAGGGGGGCAGGGATCCATGGGGGATCCTGCTTTCTTGCTATGATTTGACGAATGTCTCCACTGATATTTCTGAGAAGTTTTGGAGTTTGTACTCTGGCTCTTTGTCGGGTCCGGTTGGTTGAGACCTAACCTAAAACTACTCTTGTACTTCCCTGATTATCATCTAATGTTCTACTGTTTGAAATGGGTATTGCTACAGCAAATATCCATCCGTGTGAACTGTTTTTACTTGAGTTGGTATGAATTTAACATTGCCAATTATATATAATAAATATGCATATTTTAATATAACCACAGTGTGAAACATTTTAATTGTTTTTTTATAACGTCCTTAATACCCGAGTTTGTTTTCCGTGATTCAAACCTCTGTTGCTCTGCCTGGTCTTACTTCCAAGACCAACACATTTCCCCTGTGCTATCCTCCGTTCAGCTAATAAATAAACTAAATAAAATAAGTGCAAGTCTTTTACAGTCCTACCACAGGAGGACTTTAGTAAAACTCCCTAATGGAGGGTGTTGGAGGGGGGGGGCTTCTTTCCTTTCCTGTATAATACTGCTTGCATGTTAGACACATAGGTTAGACCACTGCACTAGTGGTACATAGATTTGCAAAAGCAGCAACATAGCGCAAACACTGTTGAACTACAGTAAAAGGACCAAACGCCAACTGACCAGACTTACTTTTCCTAGTATTAAGTTACCTAAATGTACTGACATGCCCAACCTTTCAGTCCCAACTACTTCCCAAGAAGGTTACTCCTCAGACACCAAACACCCCTAGTTTTGAATAAGATATTGGTGCATTATTGACTATTGAGTAATCAGTGCACGAAGTATATTGATAAATAGTCATCGGCACCTTGTTACTTTTCAGATCAATTTGACTTTTCCAGATCCTAAACCAGTGCTAAAGGAACACCCCAACAAGTTAGTAAAATGGAGAGAAAACAGATCTGAAACAGTAGAAAATCTAGACACCTGGTAATCTTTGCTTATTGAAATTCTGTGATAACGATCAGCATTCAAAATAATTGTTATAAAGGAAATGGAAGCTCCTTTGTGAAAATATCCCGGAGTGCTTTCAAAACCATACTCCAGAAATGTTCCCACTTTTATAGGACAAGAAGGCAATGCTGTTCCATTTTGTACTTTGAAGCACAAGTACAGGTTCTGCGTCATTCTGTCTTGTAATGGAGTAGTAGAATGTTGGTAGCCTAGCATTCTTTCATCTAATGCACATTTTATAAGATTGTTACAAAACGTAACATCGAGTCAATACCAACAAACCCTGTATTGAAAGCAAGGGTAATTGGGCCAATAGGAGAGCAAGCGACTGGCGGCAAGACGCCCTGATCATTATACCACAATTCCACTGTGTCCACCAACTAAAGAAGCCATTGTGTAAAAGGAGCGTGCAAATAGGATAATATACTGCGCTGCCAAGCAGACAACAGAGACACAGACGTGGGTCAGTTGGAATGAGTTTATTAGAAGTTAGAAAGACATAAGTATACACGCATTACTGAACACTCAAAGAGAAGAGATTAGTGGAGAAAAGCAGAATAGCAAACAGTTCACACAGACGATTCAGCTGTTCTATTTCTGAATAATCAAAGTTCAGCATGGACGTTCACCTCATTATACGTTTGTTAAATGGCGTATCAAGCACTTGCACCACATGCTTTACTTTTTAAATTCAGTGAAGGTCATCAGGTGACATGTTACATCCCAGCTCCCCTTTTAGTCATGGTGAATAACTAGCTATGGACATTGTTCCTAGTTAGCCATATACTATACAGTAACAGGTTGTAATAACACATTGTGCATGACTGGTTACATTTCGGAAAGGCTACAAATGTACAGGAATAAGAAAATTCAGGAAGGGGCCGGGGAGAAGGACGCCAGGTTACAGGAGTGTGCGGTAGCTGAGATGGTAGTCCTAGGGGCAGCTATAACACAGCAGTCAGAACCGGAGAGAGAGAGAGAGAAGGCAAAGCTTGCAGATGGTGCACGCTCGTCATGCAGAAGACAGTGTAAGACCCACACAAGGCATCTAGGCCTGCCGGACAGAAACGGAGAAAGAGAAAAAAAAAGAGAGAAAAAGAGATGAAACTGTTGGGAAAAACTCAACAGTTTTTTTTAATTTCCCCTGCATTTTCAAATTTTATGTCGACAGTATTTCTAGGTTGCCTGTTTCATTGCTGTTTATTCTACCTGTGCCACGCAATTATTCTAGTAAATTTGTATAATTTGCCCTTTATAATCTGGATATTCAAATAAATTGAATCCGACCCAATGTGCCCTTTAAAATGTACAAAATTAGTTTGGTCACCATTCCTTTGAGACAGTGAAGATTTAACATAATATACTGACATACTAGCAATAAAAGTAATTTTTAAAAATGTGTTCAGGAAAACACTTCTGGATTTGTTTTTCATTGCTAGAAAGAGCATGGCTCACTTTGGTAATCGGAAAAGCTACTTTCCCCTCCCCCAAACTGAATTGTTAAATAATTCTAAATAATTAACATTACTTGTATATTTCAAAAGCATCCGCCATGTTGCCTGGTCCCCAAGGCCATGGCTTTGCAATCTAAAAAGAATTCTACATGTGGTCTGCAAAGTACGGTCATCCGTTCATTGTGGAAGGAACAGCCCATGTTGGCTGCTCAGGAAGGTCCTGGCTTCTAAGTCCTTACCAGAGTCAGCATGTGGCCAGCTTAGAAAGGCGATGGCATGGACAACCTGAAAAGCATCCGCCATGTTGCCTGGTCCCCAAGGCCATGGCTTTGCAATCTAAAAAGAATTCTACGTGTGGTCTGCAAAGTACGGTCATCCGTTCATTGTGGAAGGAACAGCCCATGTTGGCTGCTCAGTAAGGTCCTGGCTTCCAAGTCCTTACCAGAGTCAGCATATGGCCAGCTTAGAAAGGCGATGGCATGGACAACCTGAAAAGGAACCGCCATGTCGCTGCCGGCAATACCATTCTGGCAACATGACTCCAGCTCAACAAGGCCATGGCTTTAACATCCTGATCAGAATAGATCACACTTGACCATGTTACATAATCAGTAAATGTGGGGGTGCACCTTTCTAGGTCATTCAACATATGTTGGTTCTTCTATATCCTTAAACGCATATGAGCACGGGACAGAAAGCTTGGGACTACTCCATGGGTGTTTCCGCTACACTACTCTAATATTTTACACCGTCAACAAGAGCAATTGCGTTTAGTGTTGGTGAAGAGGAAAAGCATCTCTGTCTATGCAATCCTGGAACCAAAGGCGTTTTGGTTCAGGAACTTTTGGCATGTACTCAATACAAACATTGACCTAGAAATACTGTCACTCAGGTTTTACTTTAACGTCCCATCACAGTACAGTACATCTGCATGCTTGTGATTTAAAGCAAATGGAAAGGCGATCTGGTTGGGTTTCACAAGGTGGACACGTACAGTCGTGCAAAGTGTTGCAGAAACAAAGGGAAGAGTACAGTACACAGTTCCAACACCCAGCAGACAGAAGTTACCTCAAGGTTCTGTAACAAGGACAGTCGCAAATTAGTGACAATTATGCTGATTGATTGTCTTGGCGTATGGCAGACCATAACAAGATGTGCAGAGGTGTGGGGGAGGGTTATGAAACAGGGAACATGGCTGAGGAAAAAGAATGTGAAAATGGCGATAGTCAGTAACATCTAAAAGGTGTGTTTAAACCTCTGGACAATTGTTGAAGATGTTAAGAGACAACAGGAAACTATTTAAATTTTCTCATGAATAATACAACATATTACTTTCTATGCAGTAGAAAAAACACCCACCATGATCACTGGCTCCCTGCCCTATGCACCTTCTATGGATGTTTATCCTGGCGTGGAGGCACGCGTAGCGTGTGTGGGCGGGCATCGCTTTAAGATTCCCCCCTTCCTTCACTGACAGTACTGCGCTACTGTATAACATGCCAAATCCAATGCTGGCACTGTACCGCTGTAAATCTCTCCCCTGTTCTTAAGCTGGGTATACGCTATAAGCAATTAAATATAATACAGTAAGTACTGCCACGTCCTGTGACATCACAGATGGGTTAACAGGCATGCAATGCCACTGTGGTTTGCCTGGTACCACCACTTGAGCGTTCCTTCTGGGAGAAACCTGCTGCTGCCTAGGTGGACAAAGGCAATGTACCAACGCTCATGAAAAATGTTTCTTTCTACTGCAAGAAAGTGGCTACAATCTTCTATGCACAGGGTTACTCTTTTTGAAAAGGGGCACTATAAGGCGGTTGTATGGACAACTAGCAAAACTGGTCAGTGTGGAAAACACAAAATGGACACTGAAACTTTCATACCAGCAGTCACATGGAGTTAGCTTCTATTTTGTTCATCATGCTGCGTGCTGGGAAGCCCCATCTCCCACCGTTAAGAAAGCCCATCCAGGTAACAAATGGATACAAAGGGTTTTCATCATTAATGGATTCTCAGCTACAGGTTAAATGAGGACCTGGTTAGCAAGTGGAAAGTTACACACTAAGTTATAACATGCTGGGTAATGTAGAATTAGTCTTTTCCATCCTCAAAATTCATGTCGTCCCACCCTAAGAATGATTAAGACATGTTTCATTGAAGTCTGCTTTGAAAGAAAGGCACCCGGCACAGCTCCAATTTAGGGTGCAGTGGAGTGGGTACTTGATCAGACGCAACCTCTCATGCAGAGGCAGTTTCTTGGGAGTGTTATGAAGACGGAAATGAACTGCTGCATTTTGGCTTTAGATCTTGGTATGCAGTAGGTCAATGGTCTTTAGAAATATGCCATGGCGATTTCACCAGGAACCATACAGATCTTTTCTTCTGTACTAGCTAGCTTATTTCATTATCCAAATCCACTCATTTCCAAAACACATGTTCCTTCCTAATTTATAAGTGATTTATAAGGCACTGCATTTCATTAGCAGTTGCTTCCACCCACCAACAGGCCAACATGTGGCCATCACAGCCAACAGGTGCTGATCTACTGAAGGGAAAGGTTAAGTCAGCTAGAGCTCTCAGTCTTTGTATGCCACCAAAGACTTGGCAAGGTGAGAACTTTTACAACCGCATCTAAACATTCCTGAAAGTTAAAAGAAAAGGGAGCTCACCCAGGTATCCGGAAAAAGGGGTTGAATGTGCACTCAAAAGGTGGAATTAATGTTCACTGTGTACACAAGCGCCCAAAAGAAGTATTCATTGTGTATCCAAAGTCTGCGTTTAGGGTTATTTATATTCGAAATCTGGTAAGAAGGGTAGCTTGTGTATCCAAAAACCATGAAGTGTTGTTTGTGTAAATAGAAGCTATGAAGAGGGGTACCCATATGTCCGTTCCCTTTTTCCTCCATGGGATGTTATCCCGAAAACGGTACAGGTCCGGAACATGAGGCAAAGCATGGCTAAAGATCAAAAACAATTGGGTCCATGCATGCCTGTCCACACCTTGCACGACCCTCCCTTGTGCATGCTCCCAGCTCCAAACGTCCATCCCCTTTCCCCTTGTGGACGGACTGCCAGTCAGCAGCTGCGCATCTTTCTACGAACAAATCCTGCCTCATGCTTCAAGGTGTAGGGCTGCACACTTTAAGTTTGAAATGTTTAGGGTCGGACTCTTTTTGGACCAGCTACAGGCTCAGATACATTCCCACTTGGAGCACTTAACTAATGGCTATGTTGCTGGAAGAAGCTTTTCAGCATCATCCACTGAAACAGCTCATGGAAGACGTCAACTACAAAAAGGTAAGTGAACCTTTGCTCATATAGGCACCACAGCAGAGTAAATGTCTCGCCGGACTGAGCTGGGTCCGCAGATCCCTCTACTGTAGTGTGAGGCTCACAACAGCAGTGTAAACCGGCAGGGGCCCGATACTGGGCGTGCTCCACAGGTGCTGCTTCATCAGCCTTCTACTGACTGCTAAACTGAGCTGTCCAGCAGGGCTTCTGCTAAATCAAGGCAATCAGCAGGGATCAAACCAGATGGCCATTCAGAAAATGGGGTTAAGCCAATTACTAAGACTAACAGATGCTGCTCAGCCACTATCCTGCTGCAAAACTCTTGCAACAAGGTGTAGGCATGGTGGACTAATGTGCAAATCTGTTAACGCATCAAACAAACCGGCATACCTCTCCAGCCCAATGTGACGACGTCGCCAAAACAGGGTGGGTTGTGGCACACGACACTTCATAACAGCAACCGTTTGGAAAAGAGGCACTAAAGTCACAGCTCCCACAAAAGAAAACATGCGTAGATAGGGCCTAATACACTGGCACAATCTGCGTTTGCAGCACCTCCAGCCCATAACAGGGTTTCCGCTTCCACAGCAACTACTACCCACACAATTTACACACAAAAATCAGTAGAACGTTGATGAAAGGTATACTATATTAAGGCAGGGTAATTCTAATGCCTTCTTAGCAGCCCGTAACTTAATATTACTAAGCTTTTTAATGCTTTGCACTTTCCTTTTCTCCTCACACCTCTGATGTGTCTAAGAAGTCAAACTACCAACTGCACCTCCGCTGAGGTATTCTTCCTTTCCTCTCCTTTCCCCAGAAGCTCACATCTCTAGAGCTCTAGTTCTCTCTAGGCTGGACTACTGCAACAGCCTCTTTCTAAATCTGCCTGCTTCAACTCTACACCCTCTGCAACTCATCCAGAACAGGACTGCCAGACTTGTCCTTGGCCTCAAGCCCAGGGATTGTATCTCTCCAGCACTGAAATCTCTGCATTGGCTCCCAGTGGCTGCAAGGATCAAGTTCAAGACCCCCTGCTTTGTCCACAAGGCCTTCTGGGGCCTGGGTCCTCAATACCTCCAACTCTCTCTTCGTAAATACTGTCCTACTTGGTCTCTTCGCTCCACCACCCTCAACTGCCTCAGGGTCAGTCGATTCTCCAAGCAACGAGTTGGTGGTAGATCTCTTTCTTCGGCTGGGGCCTCCCGCTGGAACAGCCACCCTGCCTCTCTGAAACTTGAAGAGAACCCTCTCCGGTTCCGGAAGCACCTCAACACCTTCCTCTTTGCTTCTGCCTTCTCTCTTCCTCTCCCCTGCAGAATTCCTGTCTGAAACTGCACTTGTCACCAGACTACCCTCTGATTTCAGGGCCACGTCTCTGACCTCCCAGTTGCACACCTGCACTGCCTCCCGGGAACCCTTGCACTTCGGTCTGTATCTGTAATCCTACAGTTCCCCCGACCTGCACTTTTGGGACACCTGCTATCTCCACTTACCCTTGCACCTGCCACCTGCTGTCCGCACTTCGTTATTGTTTTGATCCCATGTACAGCACTACCCCTTCCCCTTTCCCCTGGCTCTCCCCTCACCCCTCCACTGCACTTGTGCGATCCCATTGCCACTTGGCCTAGTAAGATCGTTGTCTCTGTCCTCCCTCTGTTCCCCCTTCCTTGACTCGTCACGCCTTGAAACACTTGTGTATAGGCGCGTTACAAATGCCATATCATATCACCTGGAACACAGGAGACTTTTCTGGCCACTACCGTGGATGCAAAAAACTTTGCAGATGCTAGAGTCAGCGGCTAAAAGGGATGTCCATAGGTCTACATTTAAAAAGAAATGTGTGGGTGAAGAGTACAAGGCTACTATTGAAAGCCCGGGGGAAAGTGGGATCTCAATTTAATGGGCTCCAGCTATTTCACTGAACCACTGATGAGTTGAGAAAAGAAGAAGCCACCATGCCCATTGCTAAATGTCTTAAAGCCATCATCCCTAAACACACAAACAAATCTTTGCATGCTTTCTGGTCAGGGTTCCAGACGAGAACACATGACCGATGAGACTTGTGAGATGTTGTATTTGTTGGCTGTTTTAAGCATTATTGTTCGCCAGGAAGGCCTCTTGGCACCATGGAGAAAGGTGTGCAGAAGATCGGGTCACTTGATAAATAGCCAGATTATGGTCAAAACAAAATACTCTAAAGGATTTTTCTCATTCCTTAAATCTGGTGGGAGGCTGTTCCAGAATTTGGGGGTAGGACAGAGAAAGCTTGGCCTTCCATTTTGGCCCCCAAAGTTCGGAATGATGAGAGATTTTCTTTCCCCAGGTTGTCTTTCTGGATGTGACGTTTCTGAGACAGAGACCTACTCTTCCCATAACCTGGTCTATGCAGCAGATACATGGACTTAACAATGACTTGTTGCTGGTCACGAAGTCAGAGCAATGATCCTAGGCATGATCACATTTCTTCAATACAAGCAAGAACATCCGTGCTGCATACTGCACCGTGTGTAGTTTGATCAGTACGTTAGTGGGAAGACCCAAGTAGATGCTATTGCCAAAATCAAGGCTACGGGATTAAGAAAAAGAGATGATGATGTTGATCTAATGAGCTAAAGCCAGAGGGTGAGGAACTGCTTTAGCTTTCTCATTTAAAAACACAGGATTTGCCCACTGAGGAAACCTGCTATTTTAATTTTAGTCCATGGTGGCCAGACTGCTCACTGGCAGTCAAGGTTCTGGGCAATTGCAAAATCTTTTGGGCCAGAAGATAGCATCTGACGAACTGA
Source organism: Ambystoma mexicanum (assembly GCF_040938575.1). Classification (NCBI taxonomy): domain Eukaryota; kingdom Metazoa; phylum Chordata; class Amphibia; order Caudata; family Ambystomatidae; genus Ambystoma; species Ambystoma mexicanum. The sequence continues at coordinate 650,577,958 of NC_090940.1, read as the reverse complement.
GTTTTGAATGAATGGGGCCAATTCTGCCATTTTGTTAGGGTTAATCTGCGTGTCTATCCAACCTATATCGAAGGCTCGGCAGACCTTTCGCATATTGCCTGTCATCTTTTCATTTCCCCAATAGCTTTATGTACACCTGAGTACTGTCAGCATAGTTTTAAAAATAGGCTTGCATTCATAGGCAACACGAAGGAAGAGCCAACATACGACCAATAGGTTCTTTTTATCCTCTTCAACCACAAACCAGACCCTCAGAAATTGCCACCCTAACGCCCAAGGTGCACACACATCAATCGGGGCAGATTAGTTAAACTTCATCTGACTTGGGGAGCAATTTCTGAAGACTAAGGGATATCATTTCTGTAGGCCCCGGGGGCTTCCAGCTCCCACTTCACCCCATGCCATCACCACAATCCCCACCACAACCTTCATTATCTCTCTTTGAAGATTGCATGATTGCTTCAAATACGAGCAATACAGAGAGTTCCTGCTTTGAAGGTTCTCTAACGGTTTAATTCCCACTTATTTGTGGTCCCAAAAATAAAAGCAGGTTTGACTTTTCAGATTGTGTGTGCATTTTGCATATAGCTTCAACATCGCAAAAACCTGTGACCTGCAGCCTTGACTCAATGCTTCCAAATTCAAGGTGCTACCATTTCGCTTCTGTTCTTCCTCCAGAGTGTGTCCTAAGATTATGGTGTTGCTGACAACCCGAGTGTGCCATGGGGAATCTATATTTAACTATAACTTGTTCATTAAGGCTTCCAGCCTGTCCTATGCCTCAATTTCCCTTCACACAAGCTTAGATCAAAGGCGTTCACATTTGGGCCTTCCGGGGAGTGCCAGAAAGCCAACCCAGTTCCAACACTATTCATTACATTGTTCTCATTTGGGGCATCTTTCAGGGTAGATCCTTTGCTCCAGAAGACAGAACCCATGCTCACAAACAACAAGTTTGCAAATGTTACATGCCTCCGTGGTGACAGCTCTCACTTGCCAGAGGATGCTTAATTCAATGTCTTCAAGTGTCCTAGTAGTGCTACATGCCAGGCTGAACATGGGAGGAATTCAGCTGCACCTGCATGCCAGCTGAAACCAGGCAACAGACAGATCAGATCCTGGTCCAAAAGCAAGTCAAGAGAAAGAGATCTTTTGTTGGATGAAAAAAGAGTAACTCCTAAGGCGATTGCATCATTTTGCACGCAACATGCCTCGATCTTCATAGCAAAGGATTCTTAACTTTGCAATTGAGGAACAACCATGGGGTACTTACATGGGGTCTCTCATGGCAAGTGCAAATCTTAAATTGATGGTAGTTTTCATCTTGAAGGCTAAGAGAAACAGCCTATCCTTCATAGAAGCCACTCAAACTGCAGCTAGGTCATACAGCAGGATAGGCGAGTGATTTCTGGAACGGATGCAGAGGAAATTCCTGATTGGGGAAACCCCCTCTGTCAAAGTGGCAGGACTGGAAATTGATTAGCTGAATCCAGGGCCGTGCAGAAGGTAGGAAGAAAATAGATGAGCTGGACTGTCCACAAAAGACCCTCCAACACGTTTTCCAGTCCGCCGCCTTGTTGGTGACCTCTTGTGGCAGGCGTCTCAGGAAGAACTCCAACCCTTACGCCCAGCATCCCAAGATGTTGACGCCAAACATTGCGACCATGCCACCTCAGGAGATTTGAAATGGAAGTTAGAGGGTAAATCAGGACAACCTGGAACAAGGAGCTTACACCTCGAAGTCACTCCCACATTCTCGTCTCACATGCCTTTTTTACTTTTCATTCAGGGTTTGAGAGTACTGGATTATTTCTGGACAATACCACACCAATGTTGCGTTGTACTGCAGCAAACAGGGGAACAAGGTCTGCAGTCCTCCGTCCTCCAACTGTTGGATTGGGCCATAGAAATAAAATGTTCCCAATCACAACTCATCTTACAAGATATTTGAATTTAAGGGTGAACCCTGTAAGCAAACTCACACAGGCTCCCCAATAAAAAACGGAACTGTCTTCATGCATATTAAGGCACATTTGTGAGCCTCAGGACCACCTTCCACTCTTGGAACTATATGCAACACAGTAAAATAAACATTTCTAACCATATACATGATCTTGGAAGCAGATGGGACAGAGTCCAAAGGAGATGTATTTCTTCTTCCTCGGGGCAGGGATTCATCAGGGCGGTGGGGGATGGTTGAGACCATATAGTCCCTTTCTCCTTTCCCTTGAATGCCAAAGAATTTGTATTCCCTTCCTCCTTTCCCTCGAATTACAAAGTTTTTGCAGAAACTGAAGTGCAGTCCGAATTGTCATGTGATATTGGTGGCTCCAATTTGGCCAAACATGTTCTGGTAACTTGGATCTGTTGTAGCTATATAAGTAGATCCGCTGATACCACTTACAATGGAGAAGGATCTTCTATCGCAGTGAAGAGTGATTCTTCAACATCCCCACAAGCAATGTCATTAGCAGAAATATCCCTGAAGACCTGATTTATGGGCCATTATGACTTTGATTAAGGCGGGTAGAAAAATATTCTATCAAAACCCATTATGTCATCATAGAAGATTATGCCCCTGGGACATCAATCCTTTCCAGAGTCTTGTAGACGAGTTTCTAACATGCATGTTTGACCTAGCCAAGATTGTTATCCGTTTGGACTCTTGAATGACATATGTATCCGTTTTAAGCAGCTATTGGGAATTGGAGTAGAACAATCTTTCCTTGGATAATCCACCGATAAAAAAGAACCCACATCGGTCATGAGATTTTAGTATAGTGCTTTCAGATGTTGTACCCACATCCTTCAATCCATGGGTTAAACAGACATGAACATTGTGTAAATGATAACAGCTTTTTTTAGTGCAAACTTCTGGTTCCATTCCTAATTTTCAAGAAGTATGAACTGGTTCAATGTGTGCACCAAATATTTCATACCAAATGTGATAATTTAATTCCACCTAGATCGACAAAAATCATTCCTCCATTTTTTTTCAAATCTGAAGCAGAACGATCCCTTCACAATCTTGATGTTAAGAAAGTGTTGAATTTGTATGTAGAAAGGATCAGGAAAATCAGATCCATGTCTCATTTATTTGTAACTCATATGGGCACAACACCCAGGACAAAAGAGGCAACATCCACTATTGCTTGCTGAATAGTCAACTGTACTCTGCAGAACTACTCAATAGCAATACATGGCTTCTACCTGGTGGGAGAAACCACCACCACCTCCTTTAAGTACTTTTTCAGGAGGATATGAGACAATGGAAGATATGGGACAACTATGAAGGGCTAGACAATCCAGCGCAAAGAAAAGGAAGTGGACTTCAACCTTCAGTCTACTAGAGGTACCAGTCATACCAGTGAGATATAGATCAGTTGAACAAGAGAGGTGGAAGGCAGGCAACCAGATTCTGCTGCAGAGAGTGGTTGTGACCAAGAATCCCAGACCGAGACCTGAAGGTATGGGCTATTTTGGAAGTTGAAACCATATGCAGAGGCAGAAGTTGGCCCATATGCAGAGGCAGAGAAGATCCATACCACCACAACAGAAAATACGACTCGTCAAAGGCAAATGCCATACAGAAGCAAAGTGGTGGAGGGAAAGCCAATCACTAGAGGTGAGCCAGACAAACCCCACTTCCTAATTCACATAATCAACTGCTAGAGAACATGCAGTCAAGAGGAGTTGGTGCGGGTCTAACAAAACACGCCATTGAGAAGCCTGTGCATTTAGAGCGAGCAACCCAGAGAAACGTAAGCGAGGGAACTGAGGGCAAAGGAGTATAGCCGACACATCTAGTCATGGGAGCCTGACCTGAAGCACCTTGGCAGGTATTGCTAGGAAAAACCTTTCCTAACCAACATGGCATGGTACCTTTCAAATCTTAAAACTTTTAAATATTGATAAAAGAAGATATGAAAGGGATTTGCTTGAAGGGCAAAGTGTGTCACTTTTTACATTTTAAAATCTACATCTTTCACAGGACTTACTGTTTTTACCAATTAAAGAAAACCTCCCAGTGTCTGCTGGTATCAGAGATTCACAATAGAATGACGCTGTATGAGAGGGTGGCATGAAAGGTGAATACGTGGTGGTTACACCTACTTTGCTGCTGCCTTTTAGGAACTATAAAATGGCCTACAGGCTACAATAAGTAATACAAGAAAACGCCAGGACCCTCAATCAGCATTAAGGTGCTCAGTGTAAATATGAGGCCATATAGGACCTTCTTTGTTGTACCGATTCACAAAAAGCTCAGATTTTCTTGTCATTGCATTTCAAGAATAATCTATTCTTGAGTGCCCAAAATCAAGTATTTCTCTTCACTTAGGGTCTAATTCACAAAGTTACCAATAGCAACTCAAACTTACTCTTGATTTACACTTCGAGAAAGACAACTTGATGCACAACTTACTTATGTAAGGGGAAGAGTAAGCCAAGCTGCAGAGTTACCTGTAACTTCTTTATGATTTGAACATTTACACCTGGAATAACTCATAGTTTCCCCTGCTAATGTCTTTGTGAATCAGCCCCTCGTCGTTAATCTGTTTCTGAAAGCTTTCTGTGAATTGGTTACACACTGCAGGAGATTCTTGTATAGCAGAGTATCTGTATTCAGTTTAATGGCGAGGTCTGGCATTGCTATTATTCGTAGACTGTGTACTGTACTTACCCCATTCCATTCTACGCTCATACTCACTTCCTCCCCTCCATCTGGGCCGCTCTCGTACTTAACCACATCTAGGCTTTCTCGGCTTCGCCTTTTCTCAATGCTTTCAGGGTCATTAAGCACGTCCGCAACTCGCTGTTTGTGCACATTGTCCAGACCCTGTGAACCAGGCAAAAGCATACATTACCAGACTCCATTATTTCAAAGTGGTTCAGCTTCAGTTCAGGCATCACAACCAACTAACAATTTCTGTTCTAATGGTTAGGATGCCAAAATAACACAATTGTCAAACAACTACACCTGCAGCCTCATCAAAACAAAAAGAAAAAACGGATAAATGTATTGTTACATATTTAACATTTATCATAGCTCCAAAGCTGCAGTGGTACAATTAGCACGCAGGCCCATGGCTCCTGCCAGACGGATTTAAGTTTACACTGAAGACCGCATGTTGAAGAATCGAAGGTGCGATAGCCACCATAATTTCAGTGGTGGGCTCTAGGTTACGTTCACAATTTAGAGAGTGTCACAGGAAGAATATGGCATGTCCACAACTCAGGAGCTACACTGCCCATCTTATCTTGAATCTGCCTTCTGTTTTTCACATTTTTGATCATCACTGAATTGCTATTTTCTGGCAGAGTCAATCTAACATTATCTGCATTATTTAATACCTTGCCGATCTGTACTCCCCATTCCAACTTTCTCCCATTACGTTTTCATGTCCCCTATTTCTGAGTTCAACTGCCTGACCTCCTTCTCCCTATGCCCACTATCAATGCCATGGCACCTTGTTGCCTTTGTTATAATTGTCTTCCTCCAGGTACCTGTTTCAACAGCCTCTCTTTAAAGCTAAAAACGAAATCTGCCCGCTTCCCATATATTTTATGGTCAATAAGCTCATTCATCTTTAATCATTTCAAATGTGCAGCATGCTTGAAATGTCTTAAAGAATTGTGGATACAAATTAAATCAAAGCAAATAAATAAAATCGATCAATACAAAAAAAACAGTATGAGCAATTGTCAAATAGTCATACATTTCAATTATTCTAAACTTACAAATACCGTTATACCACAATCGCCTGTAATTTCATTAGAGATATTAAGCTTATGTCATCTTGGGTGCAATTATATGATAAGAGTCATTTATAACGTGCCTGTACATAAGTGTTTCTAGGCGCAACAAGACCAGGAATGGGAAAACAAAGGGGAACAAAACAACGATCTTACTAGGTCTTGTGTCATTCAGATCGTGCAAGGGAGAGGAGAAGCGCCATGGGGAGGAAAAGGGAAAAGTGCAATAAGCAAAGCTCAAGTAAGTACCGATGGGGTGGCCGGTTCATGTAAGTGCAAGGAGATAGGGGACTGTAGGGTTGCAGGTGCAGTCCCTAGAGCGCGGTAGGCCCGGAGGCAGCGCATGGGGCTACTGGTCGTGAAGGAGCCTGGTCCCCATAAGGTTCAGAGGGAGGCCAGATAACCAGTTTGTGTAGCAGACAAGAACATCAGTAGGTCTCATTACCAGTTCACATGTCTGCCCTTCGGACTAAATTCTGCACCCAGGGTGTTCAGAAAATTCTGGGAACAGTGGCAGCTTAGCTTCGGTTAAGGACAGTGCATCTATATCCTTACCTAGACAAATGGCTCCTTAAGGCCCTGTGTCTGGAGGAATCGCTACAAAAGATGCAATTAACATGCCACGCTCTTTTCAACCTAGGGTTTTTCATAAATGTGGCACAATCCAAACTCATCCCTTCGCAAAGGATAACATTTCTAAGAGCAGTGATAGATAAGACTCTACAGAAAGCCTTCCCTCCCCCAGAAAGGGTGGGACCAATTCAGCAAGTCATCTTGATGTTCCAAACACATCAGGTTGTAAAAGCACGGTGGTTTCAAAGACTCTTGGGACTAATGGCCTTTTGTATAAATCTAGTTCCCTTTGTAAGGCTCCATATGATAACAGTTCAGTGGGATCTTGCCTGCAACTGGAACCAACTGTTGCATTCTCAAGAAATTCAAATTCCAAAGCAAGTTCAGGACTCACTAATCTGGTGAAACTCCCCAGAGAACCTGTTAATCGGGTCTCCTTTTCAACCTCCCCATCGCCAAATAGTTATTGCAACAGGCACATACGAGTACGTTTGGGCAGCCCATTGTCAAAGTCTTACCACACATGGCCTTTGGTCTTTTCAAGAAAAAAGGGACCACATAAATGTCCTGGAACTAAGAGTCATATTTTTCGCTTTAAAATCATTTCTTCCCTCCCTTCAAGGAAAGGTGGTGTAAATTATCAGACAATACCACTTCAATGTTCTATGTCAACAAGCAGGGGGGTACTAATTTCCGTCAGGTTTCCTGGTAGATGGAGACAGTAATCTTACATTTCATACACTTTCCTGTAGACTTTGATTTAAAGCTGGAAGATGTGTGATCATTTCTTCAATCTAAAGTTAAGTGATGCACTGTTGAAGAAATAATGATTGTCTGTTTAAAAATAAATGTAAACAGTTTGCTTAAATAGTATTTAGTTGATTATGCTCTTTCTAGCCAATTACTTTTTCTGTTAGGGAAGTTCCTTCCAACTCGCATGATCTCTCTGAGGCTGAACAGTGTTATTTTCTAAACGTGTGCGCAGAGGAGAGATCAAGTAAGATGAGGACACAGGGGTGTTGGAATCGAGGTTGGAGAGCAGTTCTTCACGGATGTTCAGGAGAGCAGTTTCCGTGCTTCTGGCAGCTCTGAAGCCAGACTGATGTCATGGAGACAACCAACAGATTCAGTGTGAAGATTAAGCTGGGAGATGGCTAGCTTTTCCAGGAGTTTGTCCAGGGAAGGAGTGATAGAAATTGGACGATAGTTAGCCGGGCAGGAAGGGTCGGCAGAGGGTTTCTTAAGAAGTGGGTGCACAAGGGAGTGCACAAGGGGGAGGGGAAGACTCCAGTGGCGAAGGAGTGGTTGTAGAAATCAGCCAGAGCAGGAGCCAGGGTGTCAATGTGGTCCTTGATAGTTTTAGATGAACAGGGATGACCCTGTTTTGACAAGGTTTTCATAGATCAGACTTGTCTAGCAACCTCATCAGGGGAGAAAAGAGGAAAGAATGAGAAAGAGGGTGGAGGAGTGGCTGAAGGAGGGTCAGCATACACAGACGGAGAGGGGGGAGGAGAGGGTGGACAGGATGTCCTGGGTTTTTGAGATAAAGTGAGAGGCAAGGGCATTGCAAAGAGCCTGGGAGGCAACAGGAGCGGTAGAGACTGCAGCAGGGTTGGCCAGCTCCTTGCAGATTTTAAAAGAGTTCGACCGAGTTGTTAGATGCCGCAGAGACGGGCTTGAATGTGGACTCTCTTTGGTGAGGACAGAGAGTCAGTATTGCCTTTGGAGCAGGCGACATTCTAGTTTGTCAGAGGATGAACAAGAAGCCCTCCATTTCCTCTCAGCCGCACTACACTAACGTTTAAGTGGAGCTAGGTCGGAGTCATACCAGGAATTGCACTTGGCTTTGGACTTCAAACGGATCCTCAGGAAAGGGGCAAGAGCATCAAGAGTATCAGAAATAGAAGAGTAGAGACAGGGCTGTGTCAGGATGCGAGTGAGCCAGAGGTGGAGGGAGGGGGGGATGGGGTGGCGGCGAAGGCCTCAACTGACACACGCTTCATGGGCCGGATGTCCGAGAAGGCAGGTGGCAATGTTGGGGTAGGCTTGGCCTGGGGGGGGAAGAGAGGGAGAGATGACAGGAGAGGAGGGTATGATCGCTCCAAGATAGAGGAGGGTCAGAGGGATGGAGAGGGGGAGGTCAGAGGAGATCAAGACATTGAGTGTGTGCCCTGCAGAGTGAGTCGGGCCAGAGGGGAGGATGGACAGGGAGAGGGAGTTGCAGAGGTCACGGAAGAGTAAAGAGGAGGAACAAGAGAGTCTAGATGGATATTGAGGTCACAGAGGAGGAGAAGTTGAGTGGAAGAGGCCAGGAGGGAGGAGAGGTCCGCCCACTCAGAGAGAAATTAGGTGATTTCACCAGGAGGCAGGTAGATAGCCACGGTAAGAGAATGGCTAGGACAGAGAGGGAGCCTACAGACAAGGCATTCAAAAGAGGAGTAGGTCTGAGTGGGAATGATTGAGGCAGGAATCCACTCAGGAAAGATCAGGGCTACCTCCCTCACCCCCCACCAGACCGGGAGGATCTGGGTGCGGAGAGGATCTTGTAGCCATCAGGGAGGAGAGTGTCATAGCTCGTGACAGAGCTGGCTACGAACCATGATGACCAAGGACATCAAGGTCTAGTTCTTCAAGGAGGTGGCAGACGTCAGAGGAGTGTTTAACAGCAGAGTGAGTGTGGCAAGATGAAGAAGGTTGCCAGACTTAAAGACCTTCCAGGGAGGGGTACGGATCAGAGGTACGCCCTGCGGAGGGGAAGGAGCGCTAGGAGGGGCAGAGGAGGAGGAGAGAGAGAGAGGGCAAGGAGGGGACAGCAGGAGATGAGAGGAAATTGATAAGGCAAGGGAAGCGCCTATCAAAGAGGAGGAGATGGCTTGAGGGCCTTGGAGCATGACAGTGCCATTAAGTTGGACATTAATCATGACTTTAAAGGAGTCGAAGGAAGCCATGAGAACTTCCCAGCAAGTGCCACCATTAATGGGAGAGGCGGAGATAGGACAGAGCACAGAGATCATATGAAGATTCCATAGATCTGGTGAAGGAACGACAAAGAGGATGTCGGTGAGGGTCTATCTGGAGGAAGCGTTGGAGTAGGTGTCGGCGATAGGAAGACCGGGGTGGGAGGCCAAGATATCCATTTTGAACTTGTTTGTGCCAGATTTAGTGCGCCCTAAAGAAAGAACTAGGTTTAGTCCACGATTTATTGGACTATGCGAAATAGAGAAAGTGGTTAACCCAGTTACAGTAACTCTTAAGCTTCCACCAGGTATTAAAACACATTCAACCTTTCATGTAAGTTTGGAAAAACTATATTTGGAGGGGACACAAAAAGATAAACCCCCCAGCACCTGTAATTATGGAGGATAATAGGGAGGAACATGAAGTCAGAAGCATTTTGAATCCGAGAAAAGTGACAGGGCATCTTTATATCTTAGAGACTGGAAGGTATATGGGCCTGAGGAAAGGTCATGGGAATCAGCTTCAGATGTACATGCACCTCGTTTGATTAAGACATTTCACTAAAAATTCCCTCACAAGCCTGGCCCTGAGACAGCGCTTTGCAGTGAGGGGTATGGGTTGGGGGTGGGTGGGAGATGTACTGTCAGGTATGGGAAGCGGCCCGTGGTTGTGCATAGGGTTAGGGGAGGTTTTATTAGAGTAAAGCTTTACTATGCAAAGTTGCCTAGTTTCTATTTTTCCTTGACTAAAGTTGATCAGGAATCCCAATGCCTGAACAATGAATGAAAGTGATTGGTTGGAGAGAACGAAGACTGTCGCCATGGAACTCTTAGAGAATTCTATAACTGCCTTTCATCCTAGATTAGCCCCTGACTAGTTGTGTTTTCTATAGTTCCCCAATATTAGACTGTAACATTAGAATATACCAATCAAAGATCCAGATGAAGAAGAATCAAAAATGTGCAGATAAATTACTTCAGTCAGAAACCAGATTTCAGGTGGGAGCGCAGCGGTTTAGTGAGAGAGACTGTTTAAATATGAGAGACTGTATTTGTCATTTTTGAAGTAATCAAGCCACAGCTTGGTGAAGTTTGTGATGAATCGGAGATGATTCCCACAGAAACCCAGACCCGAGACCCTCTCATGTGGCCAGGGAAAGGCAGACGCTTCCTGATCCTGACCCTGTGGTGGAGGGTACAGAAGGGGAGAGAGCAGGTCAATAAGAATGTGAAAATCAATTTTATAACTTCCCCAGAGACCCTACCCTTCTTATGGCATGCTGTAAAATTGAAGCTGTGGGAAAAGCTGATTTTTGACATTGTGGACTCCAAGTCCCACAATGCCCAAAGTATAGGGACGAAGAAGAGGGCCGCAGAGACACATGACTGCAAGTTGCAGCTTATTAGTGGTAATGACCCACACCTGAGTTAGACTGGGAGGCACAAAAGGCCCCCTGAGGTGCAGGCCATGGAGAAGAGCAGTAGCAGGAGGTGGAGTAGTCGTGGAACCTCCACGTGGTAGCAGTAGCAGACGTTAAAGAAGAGCAGAGATGTTGGGACCACCGTCGTGTATCGAACGGATGCAGGTCCTGGGAGGGTCTACTCTGTCCGAGACCTTGATTGCAGAGGTTGTGCAGCAGGAAGCATTGGGATTTACGGCTTTGCCCCTGATGATCACAGCTGCCGAAGTCGCATAGAGTGGTGCACGCAATTTGAAAGCGTTCCCCATTGTCAGTCAGGCTCTGGTGGCAGTCGAGCACCTGAGAGCTGTGGGAGCGAGGAGAGCTCTTTTATCGACTGGCGCTGGCCATGTGAAGTCAAGAAGAAGAGTTTGCCAGGCTGCGCAAGAAAGCAGAAACAGAGGACATAGAAGCAGCAAGGCGAAAGGACTCACGCCAGACCCGGTGAGTTCACAATTGATTGTGACACCGCAGCGTTCCGTAACTGCCAGCTGGCCAAGTCCAGGGAGCTTAAGCACAGAAATAATACAAACAAAATGAAGTAGAAAATAAACATCTTTTTGAATACTTAATGGATATAAAGCAGATTAATTATTCTTTTATAAAAACAAGCTGACTCAAAACGAAGCAGATGGCAGAACAAGAACTTAACCATCAGACCAGAAGGGTGTGATTGTATCTATGTGGATCAGATTAAAGGGCAGCAACAAGAGGGGCATTAACTTGAGAAACCGAAAAAAACAATTATTGCCCTAGCAAAAAGAGAATGCTACCAAGGAAGTTAAAAAGAACCAACATTGCCAAAGCCAAGAGAGGGCAATTCAAAACTGAAGTGTTTGTAAAACATATTGCCCATATGTAAAGGAGGTCATAAGAGGAACTGGCTTACTCCCACATTGCTGAAGCCAAAAAAGTGTAAGTGTGAGAGTGAGAGAGAACCATTGTCAGCATTTGGTAAATGTGCAAGTGTGGAAACGAGTGGCAGGAGTGCTGTTCTTCTGACAGAAGGCATTCAGGAGAAGTGGAGCATAACCTGCATTGTGTCTGGCAATCACAAGTGTGTAACAAACAGCACCAATGTGTTTCTTGTTTTCTCAGAAGACGTACTTAAACTTGATGTTGTGAAGCAAAATACATTGCTAACTTGTTGGAAGCAAACCTTTACCACAGAAGTACGTGTAGTTAGTAGTTTCATACAGTCCTGGCAGGAGACTACACCAGGGCAGAAGTCCTAATAGTAGTAGGCCTGGCAGGTGAGTGGACCAGGTGGAACTCATTAAAATATTGTGGTGTGGTTTGGTTAAAAGTCTTGAAGAAGAATCGGCCACCAGGGGGCGCACGGATGAGCAACACCTTCGTGTGAGCTCCGAGCCCACGGGCCCCAAAAGCGACCTGAGCCCCTGTTTTTGACCCCCCCACCCGGGCATCATAGTGACACCCCCAGCTGTGTGAAACGACTCTCCACTGGACGATCGAAACTCCGGCGCAAAACAGCGGATTTAACCAGGAGAAAAGACTGAGGATGTGACCCTCCCCTCCCCGAGCACACGCGCACTAAACAGGCCGCCGGCGGCGCCAGCGCGAACCTTGAGGCAGGGGTACCTCCCAGCAGCTCGCGGAGACAGAGGACCTTCCCGCTCCACTGTCCGTATTGCGGACGTGGACAGAACTCGTTGCCCGGCACCCCATTGAGAGGCCCCCTGCTTCTCCCCTCCCCGGAACATCAAGCAGTCCCCGCCCAATACGTGACCTCGCCTCCCCCAAGTGCCTTCCGAGGCCCTCGCTGCTGGGTGGGGGCCCTCCTCTGTTCTCCGCTCCAGATCAGGACACCGCCGCAGACTCTGGGAGAGACGAGACCCCCCGCCACCTATTCGCGGAGATAGAGGACCTTGTCGCGGCTTCCCGGGCGCTCTCCGCTCCATTGCCCGTATTACGGTCTCGGGCGGAGCTGGTCGGGGAGTTCTGCGCATACTCCCCGTTGAGCCACACGGCGCCCCACTGAGAGGAACTGAGGAGAGCTGCACAATACACCCGGTGAGTGCCCCCCCTTCCCCGGCTTTGCCTCCCTACGTGGTGTCTGCAGAGGGGAGGGCCCCTCCTGCTCTCCACACCTAATTGAAGGCGCACCCACGGGCGGGCTGCGAGTTGAGCGGGACCTTGTTTCTTACCCGCTGATGACGGGGACGGCAACAGCCTCTCCCCTACACAGGAAAAGCACCACCACGGGGTAAACTCCCTGCGCCACCAACCCCAGAACCCCCGGAAGGCCAGTGATCTGCAGGCCTTAGAGCCTTGTCCAGTGCCCCAAGCACCCTTCCTGTCCCATAAGCATAGCCAGGGCATAGGACGCGGGGACCAGCCTCCCAATGCGACTCGCCGCGTGCTACATCCAGTACTGCGCTTGGGATAAAGGATCGCCCCCTCCCCCACTATCCCAACGAGGAGGCCCACGGCTGCACCACCTCCCCAGGAGGTAAAGACAAGAGCTTATCCACTGAAACCTCCTGGCTTCCACATACGGTGCTCCTTGGGCAGGAGTATCACAAATCAGATTTGGCCCGCCCTCACTGGACTGTATCACCACAAGCCACGGTCTGGGTCCCGGTGCTCAAGCCTGAGGAAGCGGACCCTGTGTCACATTACGGAGTACTACCCCACGAACTGCGAGAAGCAGGCCCCTGGATAGAGGGCCACGCAGAGGTTTGGGCCCCCACGTGTGGGGCGTGTGCCCTCCTCCGCGTGACAATCAGTTAACAACACCCCTAAGAGCCACGCAGGCGGATCATCACGAGCACGGACCGAATACCTGTAGGGGTGTCCCTTTGAGCCTCTCCAAAGCCTGTGCTCCCCGTCGCGGGACCCGTCCACCGCAACTGCCTTTGAGCCCACCACCGAGCCTGTCCGCACACCAGACCCCCCCCTGAAGGTACAGCGAGTTCAGGGCAAGAAGCTAGGACAAGTGGAGGGTACGGTCCCTGGTTCCAGGGCGTCTGCCTCCTCCCATCAACACGCTCCCAACACCCCGGACTCCTGAGGCGGTGTCCCATTGCCCACCCTGAGATCTCTACACCGACCCAGTGCAGAGGGTAGGGCCCCCACCCCTGGGGCATGTGCCTCCTCGCACTTAGGCACCATATGAAAACCCAAACCAAGTTGGCCAGGTACGCGTACACCCCACACCACGTTGAACCGGACACGAACACCACAATGTCAGTGGACTCAGTGGAAATGGGAGCGGCAGCCACGAAGGGAGACATCACTGCCCTCCTGAGGGAAATCCGTAACATGGGGGCGAACCTTGGTAGCAAAATGGACAAGATGACCCAGAGAGTGGACAAAATTGAAGAAAGACTGGAGGGGGTTGAAAACAATCAAGCCTCAATAGATACACTAGAAACACAACTAGACCTCAGAATGCGCAATATAGAGAAGAGGGAAGACGAAATTCGCCTGAAGATCGATGATTTAGAAAACAGAGAAAGGAGAAATAATTTACGGTTCTTCGGCATTCCGGAACGTGAAGGTGAGACGGAGGAAGATCTCAAACAAACTGTGCACGACATCATTAGAATCCTAGCTGCAGACGAGAATATAGATGAACCGACAATAGAGAGATTACATAGAGCTGGAGGTCCTCCGGGTGGCCCAAGATCCGTCCTTGCCAGATTTCATAAATATCAAGACAGAGCCAAGATACTCGCGAAGGCTAGGTCCTGTGATGCTCTCACCCTTGGTGGAGCCCAGATAACTATCTTTCAAGATCTATCCTCGCTTACCCTGGCCTTGCGGCGCCTCTGTCGCCCCCTAACGAAATGGATAAAAGAACAAGGGACCAGATACAGATGGGGGTATCCTTTCTCCCTCACGTTCGAGCACGGAAGTAGGAAGGTAATCCTCCGCTCGGAAGAGGACATCCGTGAAAGTATCGCTGACCTGCTTGAGACTGACCCAAGTGACGAAATGCAGGAGGAATCATTACAAAACAGAGCGAGAGGCGGACCCCAGGGCCCGAGAAGAAAAAGGGTCAAGGGATCTAGGAAGTACAGACGACCTAACGACACACCGGACAGTGGCAAATGAAATGGCAGATACAGATTCCTAATTACAGCGTCATACGCCTCCACGTCATTTCTTGGTGGCTACTTGCACTCCGGAGATCGGTACAGTGGTCGGGTTTGTCCCGGCACATGATGAGAATACCATCCGGAACGCAGAGACGAGCAGCTAGTGGAGATGGCCCCTAAAAACTGCACGTATCATTTTACTTACTAGTGCACAGATGCAGCTATTTTTGTTTGTTAATATGTTGTTAAGACTGGGACACAAAGCGGAATGGAAAAAGGGGGGGGGCTCAGAATGTTATACAGACGATAGTAGTGGTCGGGGTCGTGCGGTTACCACCCTCACTAGTGGTCTGACAGTAGACTGGCTATATACACCTGGTCCAACTCGGACGCCATCTAACTAGGACACAAATCCCCATGAAAGAAATGAGGGGCGGACAGCTGAAACTGGGGACTATGGGTATGATGTTTAATACCTGCAGGTGGGTAGGGAGGGAAATGGCACACCTAATCCTTAAGCCTCCGTTAACTGAAAGCAGCTACCACACTGCTTTCACCGTGGCAACTTCCTGCAATGGGCAGCATGACGTGTCGAACGATTTCTACGAACATGGCACTGATCCACAACCATAGTGAACCAAGTGACTGGCATGGCACACTCAAAACCGGCGCGCTGAATGTCAAAGGACTTAATTCCCCCACCAAAAGGTCGCTGGTATCCAGAGAATTTAAGAGGGCGAAACTAGATATACTCTTCTTACAGGAAACCCGATATAGCAAAGGAGAAGAGAGGAAGGTCCTACACGCCACTAGGTATGGAATTCTGGGGCTCCGGCCCACTAAAAAAGCAGGAGTCGGCATTCTAGTCAACAAAATGATTCAATTTGAACTCCTAAAGTCGTGGAATGATGTGAGTGGTAGAGCACTAGTCGTGTGGGCAAGATACAAGGCACTGTCATTACCCTTGCATCAGTGTACGTGCCCAACACGGGACAATCTAGATTCCTACAGCAAATGATCCCCAAAGTCATGAGCGAAGCTGAGGGAGAAGTAATATTAGGGGGCGACCTAAACACGTGGATGGACCTGAACCAGGACAGACAAGCAGGCCATTCTTCCCCGGCCCCCCATCGGGCTCTCGACGCCCGCCTGCTGCGGACATGATGGATGCCTACAATCTCACCGATGCATGGAGACACATGAATCCCAATCGAACAGGCTTTACCTTTTTTTCAGCACAGCATGCAACATTCTCCAGAATAGATTATGTATACGTTACCTCAGACCTTACTGCGGCAATGTCCGAAGCTACCATAATTCCTGTCACGTGGTCAGACCACGACATGGTCACCATTGATCGGATGGCTCTCCCACGGAGGAGCTCCAAATGGCGCTGCAACAAAACCCTCTTTAAGGACCCAATCTTCCGGGAGCAGCTCGAGCAAGATATCACCCAATACTTCGAGCTCAATAACACGGGCAAAGTTTCTACAAATACATTATGGGAAGCTGGCAAGGCTACCTGGAGAGGACTACTCATTAAAGAGGGAGCCGCGAAGAAAAGAGAGCGCCAACTCATAGAAACCAGGCTGCGAACTGAAATTGCCCAACTCGACTTAATGGCACAATCTGCAGACCAAGACAGACCACAAAAGATTAACCAAGCCAACGACAAAAGGGAAGAATTACGACAGATGGAGACGAGTACCCTCGCCCACAAACTCCAATGCCTGAAGCAGAAGCATTATGAACATGGGGACAAAGCAGTTGCCTTACTGGCCGCAAGACTCCGTAGTCAACGCCAGGAGCGGTGGGTACCCACAATCTATAATGAAGGAGACCCCTCCGGCCCACACCCCCCCAATATCCCCGAAGCCTTTGCTGACTTCTACGAGAAACTATACACATCGCAGGCTACCCCGCATCCAGAAGCGATAACTGATTACATGGATAAAATAACCATGCCGCCCTCCCGCCGGATACCGTACAAACCCTTGAAGCCCCCATCACAGGGGAAGAAATTGAAGAAGCGATCAAAAGACTCCCAACAGGGAAAGCCCCCGGGAACGATGGCTACACAGCGGGATTTTATAAGATCTTCAAAGATGCCCTTCTCCCATTCATGGTTGACCTCTTTAACAACATCCTGCAATCTGGCGTCGCGCCCGAATCCTTCTCAGAAGCCTTAATAACAGTCATCCCCAAGGAGGGTAAGGACTCAAAGTTGTGCGCATCCTACCGTCCAATATCCCTTTTAAACATCGATGCCAAAATCTACACTAGAATTCTCACTGCAAGGCTGGAGTCACACATGCCCGCAATAATTCACAACGACCAAGTGGGTTTTATCTTAGGCAGACAAGGTGCAGATTCCACCCGGAAGACCCTCCACCTGATTCACGAGCCCAAAATTCATTGAACACACCAGCGTTTTTTTCGATCGATGCCGAGAAGGCGTTAGATAGAGTCGAATGGCACTTCCTAGAAGCCACTTTAAAGAAGATAGGCCTAGGCCCCATGCTCCGTCGAGGAATCAAGGCTGATTATACGGCCCCAATAGCATTGTTAGCAGTAAACTCCCAATTTTCCCGCTGGTTTCCCCTCAGTAGGGGTACGAGACAAGGCTGTCCCCTCTCGGCGATACTCTTCGCGCTATCCCTGGAGCCTCTAGCCATAACACTCCGGGCAGATTCTGCCGTGGAGGGGATTCAGGTAAATGGCACGGAATACAAACTGGGCCTGTACGCAGATGACATCATGCTTCACGTACTAAACCCAACGTCTTCAATCCCGCGGGCAATCCATTTGATAGAAGAATATGGCGCACTTTCAGGTTTCAAAATGAATAAAACCAAATCCACTCTCTTCCCACTCCACGAACCATCCCCCGAACATCATGTAGCTCTTGAACGCCTTGGACTGATTATCGGAGGCCCAACAATGAGGTACTTGGGGATCAACCTAACGCGACACCTCAATAGCCTTTACGAGGCGAACTATCCTTCACTTTTTGAAGCCTTTAAGGCTGATCTCAGGAAATGGAAACCACTCACAATCTCCTGGATGGGGCGCCTAAACGCAATAAAAATGGTGAGCCTCCTGCGATTTTTGTACCCTTTTCAGGTCCTGCCCATCATGATCCCCGAATACTTCTTCCGACAAGTCAAGAAGGCTGTATTAGAATTTCTGTGGAACGGAAAGAAACCCCCTGATTCCCTACGACATCTTAATATTACCAAAGGAGCTAGGTGGAGTAGGCCTTCCCGACATAGAATGCTATCAGGCTGCACAACTCAGAATCCTGATTCCACACCTCCGAGACAGAAAGGACCTGCAGTGGATCCAGTTAGATAATAACATTCTAGTTAATGTAACCCTAGCAGAATGGCTATGGGTCCCCAGACCGAAGCTCGCAAGAAGACTACGCAATCACCCGATATTGGGAACGATGTGGAGCATATGGAAAAAAGGGAAAGCAATGTCAGGAATTACGATGTGGCCTTCACCTCTGAGCCATCTCTGGTCCCCTGGAATCAGAGAAGAAATCCCAGAACATGCTAGATACCAAACCTGGTTTGATGCCGGCCTTGAAAGAGTCGGCCAGCTGTGGAGAAATGGGAAATTCATTCCGATCACCGACCTAGAGGAAGCCCTCCAAATTCACCTGATACCGATCTTCTTGTACCTACGGTTGAAAGGCGTACTATCCAGAAAGGAATGGAAAGCCACCACGCAAAGGGAACTCACGCCCTTTGAAACGATCCTGGACACGTCCAACACCTCCAAAGGCCTTATAGCGCGAATCTATAGAGCCCTAATCACCAAAGATGACACCCCAAGTCACCGTCTCAAGGGAAGATGGGAAAGAGACTTTGGCAGAGACTTCGACCAGAAGGCATGGGACAAAATTTGCGAAACCCCATCCAAAATATCAATTGCAGCCCAATATAAACTACACGCTATACAATTACTCCACAGGTGGCAATATGACCCGCACAGGTTATCCAAAATGTTCCAAACCTCCAGCCCGAGATGCTGGCGACAATGCGGTATGGATGCCGACTACTGGCACATGTGGTGGGATTGCCCTAAAGTTCGCATCTACTGGCAGGAGGTCCTGGGATGGGTTAAGCCGGTTGACGGCATATCGAGGGAACTATCTCCCCTCCTGATTCTTTTTGGCCTTGAAGAGGAAGATGACAACCTGATTAGGATAAAAGGACTTGTGTCTCCCCTCCTACTCGCGGCGAGGGCAGGCTTAGTTATAAAATGGAAATCTCCACGCCTTCCAGATAAAAAGGACTGGATACAGATCGCCAAGAACATTTATACAATGGAGAAAATAACGGCAATCCTCCATGACAAGGCCGCACGACATGAAGAAGCCTGGTGTGAATTTGTCGAGCAATACATTACGCACCCGAATACAAATGACTCGACACAACAAAGAACTTAGGACTCATTCTGAGCCATCAGTACCTGAACACTTTCTATCTCACAGCCAATTACCCATGCCAGTCACTAATGTCAATAGAGCTCCATGATCCAAAGATCACAAAAGATGAACGCCATGCAGCCCAACACGGTCTACCACAGCATTGTCACGACCAAAGGAGACTCTTGAGCTGGGCGGGAGGGTGGTCGGGAGAGGGGTAGGGTTTCCAATTCACCTTCGTTGGAATGAAACGCGTCAATGTTGTTATGTAGTGTTAAGGTGGCGCAAAGTATTCTTTGGATGTAAATGTTGATGCATAGTATACAACCGCCTGTGAGTTCATTATCAATGTCAAAATCAATAAAACTTAAATTGAAGAAAAAAAAAGTCTTGAAGAAGTGGCAGAATCAGTTAAAATCGCGGAATCAAGTGTTGTGTGAACTGCTGCAGAATTATCTAACATTGTTAAAACAAGTGTTTTATGAACTGTTGCAGAATTATCCTGACAAAAACATTTTTGTTGATCCTAATGAACTATGGAAGTATTCTTGGCTTATGAGAAGAAGTTGTTCTGACCTCTTTGGAACGAGAAAACCAGTGTTGAACATTTTTGAACTACTGTTTGAATTCAAGTCTGAACTTTTGTTGTCAAGTTGGAACCAAAAGAACTGAATTGGAACTTTGTTACAAGACAGGATTTCCTTATCAGCAGAATCGGCGGTGAGTCTTTGGCGCCATACCCAGGCTTGGATCCAGTCTGTCAGAGAGGAGGAGCTCTTCAAAAAGCCAAACATAACACGGAGCGTCGCAGAGTTGGCGCTGAGTCTTTGGCGGCCTTCGGCGGCACGGTGGATGGACAAGTTCTGTACTACAGGTATTCCACCCCCTCCTGCTTAGCCAGCCGCACAAGTTCAATCCTGCATTTACTGAGGCCTGTTGTGACTTGCTTGCTCTCGTAGGGGCTGCATCCGACCCGCTTTGTTCCTTCTTGACACTGCTTACACTTGTTTATTCTGTGGTGGAAAGGCTGTGCACAAGGCAGCCCTCCATCCTCTTCCGCCTTACTTAACCCCCCCCTCAGTCAACTGAGGGGTCGAATACTCTGCCTTTTAAGTTAGAGATGGTGCGATAACCAAACATTGCACTTAAAATAGAGGCTTTTCGTACCGGCCTGAGGAGCCAGTCCAATACAGACAATATGCCTCAGCCTACCCCTCAAAAAGCTGGTCCATCCCGGAGGATTCCTCTTGTGACCTGTGGTTTAGTCCAGCTTCAGGGCACGACGAGGGAACCTCAGGCTAACCTTGATCTACTATCTGCTGTGGGGAGTCAGGCCACTCCAATGAAGGAATTACCATCCGATGAACTAACGGAACGCCATATCCCCACAGCCCCGGAAGCTCATTGCCCTATAACGAAGAAGAAAGGGAAAAAGATCTCTCAAAGTGCACCAAGCAGCTTGGTGCCTCATTTACTGTGACCTATAGCAGGGCAGAAAAATGACAGACTTCTTCCCCAAATCATTGGGTTCTAGCACAGGAATACGAGCTGTAAATCCCACCAGGTGTGCGGCTATTTTAGATTGCTCCCGGGTTAACTTAACAGATATGAGCGGACGTGGCCATTGGAGTGGACACTACTGAAGCTCAGAGTAATGTGATCCAGCAGACCTGGGACGCTTCGCGTCCAGGTACTCCAACGGACCTGACTGACTTTATGGCTCAAGATGCAGGGGGCACAGTTTCCCCAATCCCTTTGGAATTTACTGAGCACACAGATGACGGCCCTATCGACCACACACACAGAGAAGCAGACGACATGGTTAAGCTAACCTCACACAGTCTGTCTGCACTTAATATGGTGTTAGGTTCCTTTGTGCGTCTCTACGACAACATCTGGGAGGAAGAAAAAAAGTCATACCACAATGTTGAACTCCATAAGTATAAAGGTTGAAGATCTGGAAGCCTGCCTGGGGTATAGAGTGTCCTTTGGTCCGGCGTCGATCCGGGATAAACCTGCGAGCGTTCCCATACCTAGGGACAATGAAGGAGTGATTGTCATCGAGGAGTCAACTCTGGAAGACCCCATACCAGCTTCCGAGCCTACTAACACTGAAACTGGTAGGTGAAGTGGAGCCGGTATTTTGGGTAGCGAAATGGTGGTAGAACAGAAACCTTTAGAGGAGCTGGTTTTGGCTGAGAAAGGAAGGCTGAAGAGGACTAAAAAGCAGTAACCAGAAGGAATCTAATACGGGTGCTGACCCCTCTGCTGGAAGAAAGTTTGTTTGATCTTACTCAGTCAGCAAAGAAGGTTACATTTCAAGAAATTCCCCCTGCTCCACCTTTTCCAACGGAAGATGATGTCATCATGCCCACTAGTGTGGATACAGACATTAGGGGGGTGTACCCGTACTTTCTGCTCCTAAAAAGCCATACAGAGCGGCAGGCAAGGCTTCAGTAACCAGCTCCCAGGGTCGAGTGGAGGCAGGATTACACACGTGGGTTAGCGTTTCACCTATTGCACTGGAGTGTCAACTGCAAGGGGTACCCAACGGAGGGGATGAACTTCGGCAGGCATGCCCTCCGCCAACCCTATACCCGGTAACAACAAATACATCTGCTCACCCCACTCAGGGAATAATGACAGTGGGGGTGCAGACAGAGGGGAGAGGAGTTCTGAAGAGCAATGCCTTTTTTTGTTTTGTTTTTTATTTGTCCATGGTTCAAAAAAGAACCTTTACAAAACACATATCAATATATAAACTATTCCAAAAGTTAAAATTTAAACTCATACATAAAACAATCGCATAGTTCAATACGAATAAAACATTTAGTAATAAAACTCAAGCGAAAGAAATCCGACAAAACATACAGTTCCTGATTACAGTTCATAGTTTTCCAATTCATTTACAGTGCATGATTTTCCAATTCACTTTCAATGTGCTTCAAGAACCAAACTAGGGCAAAAATCAACGGCCGATAGTTTCCATTCATCATTCTAGCCCACAGGGCTTCGAGACAGTCCTCAAAGTGAATGTTGGCAAATTTCATTAGTAAATTGGTTCGGTGTGTTTTAAAGTAAGGACAAAATAGCACTAGATGTTTCAGTGTTTCTATAGGTTCTTCACAAGCTTGAAAGCAACATTTCAGGTTAATTACTTCACCTTTTCCTTGTTCCAATATCCAGACCTTTCCCTTGTGTGATATTGGTTAAATTTGAACCTCAGGTGCATTCAAGTGAAGAGCAATGGCTTTCCACCCTCTGTCGCTGAAACCTCGTCACTGCTGCAGGAAAAACTCAACCCACTGGGGAGGTTGAAGATGGGACCACAATCAGCGTACTGTTCGGACCCGGATGTGGCTCTTAGAGTGGCCCTGTCGGGGACCGTTCTCAAGTCTACCCCTAACTTTTTATCTGTGGCGGACCAACAAAACCGAGTGTTCTGCTCCTCGGTGGACCCTCCTGTCGGACTTTGTACAGAAGGTGCCAATTCCAACTTGGGGAAACCTCTTGGTAAACTTTACATCCCTGTTGACTGGAGGGGTGCCACTCAGTCCGGTAACTTCCCCTCCCCTGGTACAGGTCTACAGTTCCCCGTGCAAAAGGAAGAATCATTAAAAATGATAATTTTAAGAACTGTTGAATAGAATCCTGCTTCAATCTGGGGAAGGGGAATTCACCCAGATTATAAGGAGAGACAGTTATCAGGTTGTGAATATAACTGTTATATTTGAACTGCCATATATTGCCTTGTTGACTTGTTGTATGTAGGCGGTCTGAGTAGAGCGCTCACTTTGACATCTGTGCAGAGCCTGCTGAGGCAGGTTCGATCCCGGCCGGGCCAAACTCAGCCTTTCATCCTTCCGACATCGATAAATGAGCACCACACACAGTGGGTAATAATAAGCAGCACTCAGATACCTGAGGGTTTGTAGCGCTATATGAATGCTAAATTATTATTATTACAAATGTGAGGGACAGAAACCTTTTGTTAGAGTGTTTCCTTTAGTTTATTTTAGGCAGGGAAATCCTCATCAGGGTAGTGATAGTAGGTGTTTATCCAACCTTTTGAATGAATAAAATGGCATCTTTTGAAAAATGTTCACAAAACTGCCCGCCTCACATTTCTGACCCTGCACAAGTCTACATGTCAAGCTGAAGTGTAAATATGAGAAAAAGCTGAATCCTTGTAAATAGTTTTGAAAAGCTTATCAGCACAGCAGCCGTTCTAAGAAACTCACCGGCACAGAGTCAGAGAGAGAAAGTGCGAGCAGGGCGTCTCTGGAAATGAAATTGGAGTGGCGAGACAGGCCACACTTATCCAGGAAGTGAAATAGACATAAATCAACTGAGACAGAGCCAAGGCAGGCGACACTTCTCCGGCAAGGCTACTTGACATTAGACAGCTGTCCTGTTACTTGAGTGTTGAGATGATAACGCTTGGAGGGAGTCTGTGGGATTCAGCAGCTCCTGTGGAATTAGAAAGGCAGTCCTGACTTCCACCTGCTGAGTTTTGGAGGGTAGAGGGGATGGAATGAGGACTTCTTGGACATTTGGCAAGAAAATGCTCATCTTTGCCGCTGTACACAAACAAACTACTTTTGCAGCAGTTCTCCCTTTCAGTGTGGGGGCCTTCTTGGACTTATACAAAGGGAATGCAGCATAATCAGAGAGACGCTCATTTTCAAAAAAAAGAGTTGCAAGTGTAATTGGTTGTAGCGCACATTCCAAAAACTCAGAGAATGTTAAGTCAATTATTGGTCATTTAATAGATGCAGCACTACCTTCTCATCACTAAAGTTCCCAAATACTTCAGGAGAACTACATTGCACTGTTGTGGGGGCAAGTGCATATCATTATGCAGGTGCCCGATATAGAAAAGCCTGCATGACAAGGGTCATTGTCTAGCGTGGCGTCCTATGTTGGACTAAATACTGTGTAGCGACTCTGTTACGCTTCTTACCTTGTGTTTGTAGCTGAATTATCAGTGTCTCTCGCAGCATCTTCAACAGAGCATCCACATCAACTGATGGGCACCTCTCCACTCCTTTTCTCTACAGTGTCTACCGAAGAATGACCAACACTACCACACAACTTCAAAATCTCACAGTGCATGCCAGGTCCTCAGACCTGTAAATTGGGAAAAGTTAATCTTGGCAACCTCAATCTCCTTTCAGGAGAGGGACGAGTAGAGCAAACAGCTCTCTCTTTGCAACGCCATACCACACCTCTATAAATCATGTAGCTTTCCGGAAGACAGTGCATTATGCCAGTCTGTCGCTCCCTACTTCCTGTCCCTTTTCCATTCCCTTTCCTTCTATCAGACAAGCCTGTTACGATTAAACTGACAACCCGGCTTTCTAGATTGTTGCTCTGTCTCCAGGGCTATGTATTGTTCCAGATTGACCTTTCTGCTGGTCCAATTAATGACCCCTCACACCCCATCCCAGGGCATACTACAGGCCGAGGAGAGGAGGGGCTGTTTTTGCACATGTTGCCAAGTCAAAACTTGTATCATTGTGCCTATGGTGCTATATGGTTGAGGGCATTTTAGGAAACAAATAGATTGCCACAAGAATGTGGGATGTTCTGGGAGAGCAGGGGAATTCAAATAAGTATGTGTAGAAGAGAACAGTGTGGGTATCCATCCACTGTGCATGAGGGAACAATGCTTGCTTACATATTTGACAAGCAGGTCTAAAGTTGGTATAACCTTTACTAAGTAAGACTGTAGTTTCATCTGGAATGCGTGTTTGTATACAGGTGCAGTTCCTCTACAGACGTAATATATAGATTAACAGACAACACATCAATGTACAACACAAAGTAAAAACACTTTCAAAACATGGACTACCAAGTGAAATTGAAGGAAAATAAAAATACCATCAAACTTGCCTGCTTGCGAGACCTCATTGCGGCCTCCTCCAGTGTTTCAGCAGCTTCACACTTGCCTTGTCGTCTGTAAAGTGCCCCAAGGTTCTTCAGTGTAGTTGTCACTGTGGGACTGCAAAGATATGTTGATTTGTACTAATGAAATATTTACCAACTTGCTAGCCATTGTTCAAACAGGCTTTGTTGAAGGCACAAAGTTTATTGTACACTAATATTTAAAACAATTCTGTAGTTCCATGAGCCAAACTAGTAGTGCATTCTCCTTACACGATTCTATACCGCAGGCTGCAGAACACAATACTGTTCACCGCCACAAAAGCTAAAACGGGCGTACCAGGAGTGTGGAAGCTGCTGCAAGAGAACTCCATCTGTTGGAGTCATTTGTGCTCCTGGCAAACCCATGAGGTCATCAGGCGAGTAAGAGCGGACCTCATGAAAAAGACCTCGACAGCTGAGCCAGTGTCTTAAGTGCTTAATAAGCCTGTGCAGCAGTGTTCCTTTGTGGCACAAGGGGCACAAGCCCAATCACATGAAAACATGCACGGGAGAGGCTAGGGCGATCTTCACACAACCCTCTGGTGAGCGCAATGTAATCATCTAACCTAATAGTAGAACAGTGCATCACCCCAAAAGAAAGACCAGACTCTCTAAAGGTAACTGCAGCAGAGCAGTCAGGCTTAGCTTAGGAGGGAGGAAGGCTAGCAGGGAGGTACAATTATACCCAGTAGTCACCCCAAAAGAAAGACCAGACTCTCTAAAGGTAACTGCAGCAGAGCAGTCAGGCTTAGCTTAGGAGGGAGGAAGGCTAGCAGGGAGGTACAATTATACCCAGTAGTCACCCCAAAAGAAAGACCAGACTCTTTAAAGGTAACTGCAGCAGAGCAGTCAGGCTTAGTTTAGGAGGGAGGAAGGAAGGCTAGCAGGGAGGTACAATTATACCCAGTAGTCACCCCAAAAGAAAGACCAGACTCTCTAAAGGTAACTGTAGCAGAGCAGTCAGGCTTAGTTTAGGAGGGAGGAAGGCTAGCAGGGAGGTACAATTATACCCAGTAGTCACCCCAAAAGAAAGACCAGACTCTCTAAAGGTAACTGCAGCAGAGCAGTCAGGCTTAGCTTAGGAGGGAGGAAGGAAGGCTAGCAGGGAGGTACAATTATACCCAGTAGTCACCCCAAAAGAAAGACCAGACTCTCTAAAGGTAACTGTAGCAGAGCAGTCAGGCTTAGTTTAGGAGGGAGGAAGGCTAGCAGGGAGGTACAATTATACCCAGTAGTCACACCAAAAGAAAGACCAGACTCTCTAAAGGTAACTGCAGCAGAGCAGTCAGGCTTAGCTTAAGAGGGAAGAAGGCTAGCAGGGAGGTACAATTATACCCAGTAGTCACCCCAAAAGAAAGACCAGACTCTCTAAAGGTAACTGTTAAGGCCTTACTAACTCTTTACCCTAAAATGCAAGCCCCATACACTGATACCAGCCACTATACATACACACTTTTAGAGGTGAGTAAAGAGTAGACAATAAGTAACAAGTTACCTACCTGTAACTATTGGTCTCTGGCATGGATTCACATGTTCATGAATATTCCCCGTCGTCAGGCCGGGAATCCTCAGTTAAAGAAAAAACTGTTTCACTTTCACTTACAAACTGTATTTCTCCTCTAAACCAATCACTGAACTCTGGGTCCTACTGCCCCAGCCAATGACTGCCCTCTCCCCAAGCCCCTCCTCTGGCAGCCATCTTCAGATTTGGTAAGCACGTAAAGTGGCAGTATGACCAATAAGAGCCGCAGAGGAGTAGGAGGTAGGAGGGAGGGTTTGCATGTGAATCCAGGCCAGTCCCATGCCGGAGAACAATAGTTACAGGTAAGTAACTTGTTCCTTCTCCAGCACGGGGTCTGGCATGGATTCACATTCTCATGAACAAAGAATACATAGTAGTACAACATATCACAATCACGGAAGGTGGCAACGCTCAACAGAAGCAATTACTATTACTCTCCGGAAACAGGCTCACCTTCAAGCGAACAGGTTGCGTAGCACTGCTTGGCCGACCCTGGACTGCTCTCTGAAATCCATGTTGACGCAGTAGAATCTTGTGAAGGTGTGCGAGGACCTCCACGTAGCAGCCCTGCAGATGTCCAGCAGGGGCACACCAGACAGGAATGCTGTTATCGCAACAATCGCTCTGGTGGAATGGGCTCTCGGACGGCCGGGCAGCGGTCGGTTTGCCAACCAATGACGATGTGTGATACAGCCGGAGAGCCACCTCGAGATGGAAGCCTTGGACAAGGCCTTCCCATGGATCACAGGACCAAAGTTCACAAACAGTTGAGACGCCTTCCGGAAACCCTTGGTGCATGCCATGTAGAACTTCAGTGCATGAGCCACATCCAGCAAGTGCAAAGGCCTTTCAGCCGGCGACAAAGGATTCAGAAAGAACAAAGGCCATACCAAAGGCTTGTTGAGCTGCAATTCCGCCAGACCCTTTGGCATGAAGGAGGGCTGCGTCCGCAGCACCACCCTTGTGTCGTGAAAAGTCAGATATGGCTGTTTGCAGGATAGGGCCTGGATCTCACCCAACCCTCCTGGCAGAGGTGATGGCCACAAGGAAAGCCGTCTTCCCTGAGAGGAACTTGAGAGGGGCCTGATACATAGGCTCGGAGGGGGGGCCCCCCCATGAGCCTCGTCAGCACCATGTTGAGTTCCCACGCTGGGGCAGGAGCCTTCAACGGCTGAAAAGATTGAATCAGTCCTTTGACGAACTCCTTGACAAAACGGTGTGACCAAAAAGAAGAGCGTCCTGGAAACCTGGTGTAGCGGGAGATAGCCGCCAGATGCACCTTGAAAGAGGCGTATGCCAGTCAGTCCTGCCTTGGGCCAGGGACAACAAGTATGGAAGAATCTGCATGCCTGTGACCCTCAGAGGGTTGATCTTCTGCAACCGTCACCACGTAGCAAAATGCTTCCACTTGTGCCCGTAGCACTTAAGAGTCGATAACACTCTGGCCTTGGCAAGGACCTCCCTGCAGTCCACCAGCAACTCATATCCTCCGAACTCTAGGGCTGCAGGAGCCAAGCCCTCCGGTTCAGCGAACCTGAGTCGTGATGCAGGATTGCGCCTACTTCTCTGGCGAGCAGATCCACGACCACTGGCAGCGTGACCGGAAGCAACACTGATAGGCTGAGAAGGTCGGGGTACCAAATCTGCCTCGTCCACGCCTGGGTGAAGAGTATCATTTTGCATCAGCACTGTTTGAGTTGATTGATAACTCGCAGCAGGAGTGGCAGCGGAGGGAACGCGCATAGGAACAGGTCTTACTACGGGAAGGAGTACGTCCCCCCCCCATAGTCCTTGGCTGGTGGAACCTGCTGGTGAATTTCTGGCATTTAGAGTTCACCGCTGTGTGGGAGCAAGGGGCCATCGGGCCCCTCGCATCCTCTACTTCTCAGTACAAAACTCGGACCAAGTGCCTCCGGTAGTGGGTTCGCCCCTTGCCCTTATGCGATGTTAACTTTGGTTGACTTTCGCATAGATGGGACTACTGAGCAGGACACGGGCATCCATTTTTGTTCCCCCCTTTCGACTCCATATTGGTGACTAGGCCTCACTGCGATAGTACAAAAACGCTTCTCCTCCCTTTCTCGCAGCAGCGTGGTCAGGCGCGCAGGGCACATGGCCCCCACCCTCGTTCTCACTCTGACTGGAAAACTCTGCGGTTTCATTCTCACGCTGAAGCCGGAGGTGCTTGCAACACATAATAAATGTAACACATCACTCTTCCTCTGAGATCACTGTCCTGCATGTGAACCAGCATGAGCTAAGCACATAGCTCGTCCATCTCCGCAAACGTGTCCTTGCCCCCCCCGCACCCTCGCCAGTGGAAACTTACTGCTAGCGTGACCCTGTGTCCCTGCAAGATATTCCTTTCATGTGCCAGACCACTGACCGCGCCATGATGCCCACCTAGCAGATCCCCAACTAACATTAGACCCCTGCAGCAGTATATCGTTGCCTACCACTAACAAATGCCACACACCAGAGATTCTTATGAGTGCAGACCTTAACTTCAACCAGTGTATTATAGTGGTCAAGACCCTTAACCTAAGACCTGTATAATCCAATGTTATTGATAGTATAGATATATGTGTGACTTTTATAGAGACATGATAAACTACTGAAAGACTTTGAACAATTGTTATTTAGTGCATGCATTTTTGAGAATATATTATGTTAGCTTAGATAGTGACCACCCTGCCTCCCAGCGACCTGACCTTCACCCATGTGGAGCACAGATGACTGACGTCAATCCTGCACCACCCAAGCAACCAACCCGGAGGAAGAGATGCCACCCACACCTGAGACCTCGTGTGGACTGACCAATCCGTGACCAACGTAGTATCCTATGTTAGTTGCGTCATTTACCCTATAAAATGTAATGATAACTTGTGTCAGAGCGCTCTCAGAGATCTTTTGAATGCCATTCATTAGATAAACCTTGACTTGAACTCTCGCAGCCTGCTCTCTTTGCCTTATTCCCCGTCCGGGGTGTGTCTGTTTTATTCTTTTGCACGTGTAAGACGGGGAGGGCACAAACATTTGGTGACCCCCTGCAACGTGATTTGGAAAGGTGCCTCGAGGCCCGCACTGTGCGGTGAGATCCGGGACGCCCCCCAGCAAAACCATCGCCTCTGCGGCCGACCAGCCTGTGCGCACTACAAGAAAGGGTCAAGGGTTCCCGGTTGATGAATACCCGACTGAAGAGCTGCTCGCTGAGGCGGGCCACGGCTTGGTTGGGGTGCGGACCTGACTGGGGTCAGACCGTGAACTTTGACCCTCGGATTACCTGACTGAACACGTGAGTGCCGATTGCAAAGGTCCAAGGAAAGGTAAGGGGGGAAATAAGGGAACAAGAGAATAAGTGATAGTGGGTTATAGCCAAGAGTAGGGGCTGTGTGAGTGATGCTGAGGCTTTTTCTGATCTGTCGTGAGAAGAAGAAGAAAAGAGGTATCCTAGCCAGAATGGGGTAGAAGGCGGCGCCGCGTAGCATTGTCTCGTCCAGTGCAGATAAATAAGTGAAGATAAAGAGAAAATAGTAGGGGTCTCGTATATTGAGTAGATTCGGAGTAGTTATTTAGAATATTCTTTTTCCGTGTAAGCAAGAATTCTTGCAAAAGAGTAAAAGGGTGTAAGGGGTGGGGAGTGAATGAGAAGAGTAGGTAAAACGGGGAAAGGGAAAAAGTGTTCAGTAACGGGAACAAAGGGGAAATAAAAACGCGCAGGTAGTGCATGTGCATGTTATGTGTTATATGTTTTTGCTTTTTGTCCATTTTGTGTCACATATGTCGGAATATTGTAAGTGATTTGTTGGTAAGAGGTCATACATGCTAAAGTGAACTATTGAAGTTAGAAATGCAATAGGTACAAAGGTAACATTGCATATTGATACACAATAACTGCCAATAATTGAGAAACGCTTGACATATTGTTGATCTATACAAGGGGACAGGTGGTTGGAGGGTGTGATTAGAAGGGAGGTTCAGGTGCAAGCGCACATACAAGTGAAGGGAGGAATATCGTCATGGGGGGAATAACACTGTTAGCTCATATTTGCCAGCACCTTCCACTATATAGTGATAGGATACAAAAATACCACGATCAGTGGGTGACGGCGATAATGTCAGGCTGAGAGGACTCCTGTGTCCGCGGAAGCTGCTGAACCCCCAACAATCCCCCTGAAATGTAATTCTCAGAGCTAAATAAAACTCAGCTCTGTTAACTACACCCCTAAGGGAAAGGGGGAAGTGGATAACATAAAACACCAGGTTGATGGCTTCAGGACTAGCCGATGCTGAACCTGCAGTGAATACATAAACAGACACACATCCTCACATTACTTACTTAACCACGTGATGTAAAAGACTTTCAATCCACAACTTAAGTGTAAAGAATCATACCTGGTTCTTCTCCTAAAATTTCTTAGAGAAGACTGCTGAAGTTGCTGAAAATCTTTCTACCTCTTTACTTGAGTCTCTTGAAATCAGCAGCAACTTCCTTTTTTTTAGCAAACCTGGAAAGCCTTGACCTTTGTCTTTTTAAACTGAATATAGTTCCAGTAAAGTTTGTCTTTAATGAATTCTGTTCTTCCTTATTTCCTTTTGAGTTCAAAACAAGTTCCCACTGTGACCGAGTACGTGGATTCTTGAAGAACGTGCACACAATAAACACACGTGCTGAAGATCACCCGCGCTGAAGAACACACGCTATGAAGAATCCACGCGCTGAAATCCACAAGCGCTGAAACGTCCACGCTAGAAAACACACACGCTGGAAAAAACACCCGCGCTGAAGCACACACGTGCTTAAAAAGCACACACGCTGGGAAAACACATGCGCTGAAGATCCCGCGAGCCAAAGAACACACGCGCTGAAAATCCCTCGTGCTGAAGAATACCCGCGCTTGGAACATTTGCGCTAAGAACACACGCGCTCGAAAACACACGCGCCAGAAAACACATGTACTGTAGGTCCCGCGCGCTGAAGAACTCACGCGCTGGATATTCTGTAGCAATCTCTGACACGCGCACGCGCTGAAGAAAACTCGTAGCAGTAGAGGAGGTTATGCACGCGCAGGAGACTAACCGCGCGCCTAAAGTAGACACGTCACACGTGTTACGAACGAAGCGTTCACAAGTCAAATCTCGCACTCACGTTAAAAACTAACGCCAAAGTTCCCGCACTCTAATAAACAGTTCAGAGTTACAATTCAAAGCACAAATTTTACGTTTCCTCACTTGAAAACAATAGTTTCAAAATCCAAATGAAAGTCACTTATCTCTTGAATGAATTTTCAATGAACTTCAGGATTTCCAGTCTCTAAATCATTTTCCTGACAAACTAGGTTCTTCTCCTGAAACCCCAGAAGAGTAGCCGCTCGACTGCTAGGGCCAGAAAGTTTAAATCAACAAGGCCCAAGTCTTCAGCAGGAGCAGCTACTACACACGACCTCTCAGCTGGGGCTATGATGATGAAAGGCAGAGAGTGACAGTTTAGAATGTTCATTGTTGTCCTGCTGTGCTCTCTAGCCAATCAGAGCGGTTATTTAGAAACTCTGTCTTGCCTTGGGCTAGAATCAGGATTCTGTATTAAGAAGTTAAGGCCAAACCAACCACAATAGAAAACTTCCTACCCACACAGACCAAACTAGGGTTAATATAATAATAAAATAAACCTGACAGTAATAATAAAGGAGGAGACCTGACAGTACCCCCTCCTAATGCCCAGTCCCTGGGCCTATTTTATGTGGATTTTTAGCATGAAGCTTAGCAACTAACTTAGGAGCATGAACATCAGATGAATCTTCCCAAGTACGTTCTTCAGGTCCATATCTCTCCCAATCAATTAAATATTTCAACTTTCCCCTCACTTTCCTGGAATCTAAAATCTGTTTCACCACAAACTCTTCAGATGAATCCTCCAAAATCACAGGAGGAGGAGGGGTTCTAAATCTGGTCCCTGGATTAACTGGTTTTAAGAGACTAACATGAAAAGTGGGATGTACTTTCAACTGCTTAGGTAACTTCAAACGAACTGCCACAGGATTAATGATTTTCTCTATCTCAAAAGGACCTACAAATCGAGGACTGAATTTATTTTTCGCCTTAATTTTTAAATACCGGGTAGAAGCCACACTAAGTCTCCTATCTTGTATTTAGGACCAGCTTTTCTTCTCAAATCTGCAAACTTTTTATATTTCAACTTGCCTTCCCCCAGCACCTTTTTTGCTCTATCCAAATTATTTTTCATTATCAGCAAACGTTCTTCCACTCCAGGATTCCCAGAATCCTCCAACACCTCAAAACCCAAAAAACGAGGATGAAACCCACGACCCAAATAGAAAGGAGACATAGAAGTAGCATCCTTACCACAATTGTTTTAAGAGAATTCAGCCAACCATACCAAATCCACTCATTCCTCACCGGCTTGTAAAAAACACCTTAAAAATGTCTCTAATTCCTGATTAACTCTCTCAACTTGTCCATTAGTCTTAGGATGATACCCAGATGTTAAACTAACCTCCACTCCAAGTTTTTTATAGAAGGCCCTCCAAGATTTTGAGATAAATTGAGACACCCTGTCAGAGATAACTTGACCAGGAAGCCCATGCAGTCTAACCACTCCTTGCAAGAAACTATGAGCCAGTTTTTCCGCAGTAACCTCTCCCTCCATCGGTAAAAAATGTGCTTCTTTAGTAAGAAGATGAGGCAATAGACTAGATGAGAAACCTAGTCACACAACCGCTCTCTGTTTGTACCCAGTCTGGGTAATTTTGTTTGAAAAAACAGTTCTAAATGGTGTAGGAATTGTTCATAAAAAATAAGTTCCAAGACTTTGTTTGTGTAATGTATATATTTCTTTATGAAAAAAATCAAAAGAAAAATCACTAATCAAATCTTAGTGAGGACGCAGCTGACATATTTCATTATGCAAGTAGACTTAAGATGCCAATGCATTTCGGAGTGTAAACTCCTTCATCAGGGCAAGTCTTGCTTAAAGAATGGAGTCAGGCGCGGTGAAAAAGTAAAAAACAATATCTGACGTATGTTTCCACAAAGAAAACGATCGGGTGCTGGAGGGGATCCAGTATACGATCTGTAAAAGCGAAACCAACTTTAGTGGGTGCGGTTTAAGGAGGTAAGTAAACGGAGTAGAATGAGCCACAAGAAGCTCGGTTACCTGGGTTCACAAAATGGTGTCGGCGGTGAACGCAGCGAGCAGTAGTGCATCGCTGACTGAAACCGTTGTTAGGGAAACGGTGAATGAAATAGACGTGACCGCAACACGCTGGCTGAACCCGCGCAATGCGGCATGCAATTCAAGAGGCAGCAAACTGCCGTTAGGGACATCAATGATACAAAAAAAGAAATTAAGGAGGCAGTGGGGGCTAAACCATGAATACTAAGAAGAAAAAATGTAAAAATTATGCATGACATAGACATAGAAAAAATACTATTATCATATCCAAGAGAAAGCCACATTATAAACCAAACATAACCTGTGTATGAGAAATGTAATTAAAATTCATCATATTAACAAAGTGTTGCACAAAACTGTAACTCCTTGAGATAAAAGGAAAATCAAAGCATTCCTAAAAAGTGTTCTTGCGAACACTAAAAAATACCTAAGATGTCTAAACTGATAGATGTATACAATAACATGATGAACATTAAGAAAAGCATAAAAAATGTATAGATCGATCTGCGAGTGGTGGTGCCGGGTGGCCCCACCTTGGGTCCCAGTCGGATGACCAGGAATAGCAGACTGGTTGTGATAAACCATAATGTACCTCATTAGCAAAATAGAGCAAGCAGGTGGAACACTAATAATAACCATGTGTGTCTACGCTTGTTGACATGTATAACAAGCACTCAGTGCAACGTGGGCAAACATGCAACAGGACTGTAAACAGTGGTACGGAGAAGTACCACCCTGGGACCCAGTTATGTGACCAGGAAAAGCAGACTTGATGTGATGAACCATGTTAACGGTGGTACGGAGAAGTACCACCCTGGGACACAGTTATGTGACCAGGAAAAGCAAACTTGATGTGATGAACCATGTTATACCTTATTAAGAGAGTGAGAAGATACATCAACATAAAAACCTGTGCATGCCAATGATAACAAATATACTGCAAGTTGAAACATTAAATATAGCAATGATAGTTAATCTCATCGTTGAGACCATTGGGATACAGACTCCCAAGTTTATCGATCCAAAATGTTTCTCTTTGGTTAAGGCGAAGACTCAAATCCTCATGTAGATTAACCTTGGTCAGTACTTCCAAAATCAAGAACCTGATTTGTGTCAAACTATGCCGTTTCTCATTCCAGTGTCTGGCCACTGCTGAATTTGGATTCGAATTCCGGATGCACGAGCGATGCTCATTCCATCGTACTTTAGCAGCTCTCGTGGATTGGCCAACATAAAACACTTGAAACACTTGTGTATAGGCGCGTTACAAATACCTTATCATATCATAACATAGTATTTCCCGCATGGGCACTTAATTCCATATATTATGTTCACACTATCACAAGTACCGAAACACTTCAGAGGGATCTTGTTGCCTGTACTGGGATGGTACACAATGTTTCCTTTGATCACCATATTACAGTTAGCACAATGTAGGCAGGGGTATGTGCCTGTCCGCTGGGTGCTAGGTTCTTTTAAAGGAGGTCTAGTACGGACAAGTTCGTCACGAAGATTCCTACTTCTCTGATAGGCAAATACTGGTATTTGGTCAAATAGTTTCTGAACTCTCACATCGTCCTTAAAAATGCCCCAATGTTTCTTAATGGAATTCTTGATTTTATTGCTTTGAATGGAATATTTTGAGACATAAACCAGTGTTTTGAGTTCCCGTTTGGATTTAATGACATTGGTCAACAAGGTCTCACGATTTAAAGCATTCACTTTCTCAGATGCTAAATCTACTTCTGCTTGCTTGTAACCACGTGCCAGGAATTTGTCCTTCATTTCGATTTGTTGGGCTAGACATTCTTCTGGGTCACTCACAAGTAAAACAGCGGCTACAGTACTACTCTATTCCGCAAAACTACCGACCGTAACAATTTGTTACACCGTCTCAGCTTCCATCAGCCCAGTCTCTTGAGAAATCTCCCATACAGTCAACTCTTGAGAGTGAAAAAGATTGTGAGTGACCCAGAAGAATGTCTAGCCCAACAAATCGAAATGAAGGACAAATTCCTGGCACGTGGTTACAAGCAAGCAGAAGTAGATTTAGCATCTGAGAAAGTGAATGCTTTAAATCGTGAGACCTTGTTGACCAATGTCATTAAATCCAAACGGGAACTCAAAACACTGGTTTATGTCTCAAAATATTCCATTCAAAGCAATAAAATCAAGAATTCCATTAAGAAACATTGGGGCATTTTTAAGGACGATGTGAGAGTTCAGAAACTATTTGACCAAATACCAGTATTTGCCTATCAGAGAAGTAGGAATCTTCGTGACGAACTTGTCCGTACTAGACCTCCTTTAAAAGAACCTAGCACCCAGCGGACAGGCACATACCCCTGCCTACATTGTGCTAACTGTAATATGGTGATCAAAGGAAACATTGTGTACCATCCCAGTACAGGCAACAAGATCCCTCTGAAGTGTTTCGGTACTTGTGATAGTGTGAACATAATATATGGAATTAAGTGCCCATGCGGGAAATACTATGTTGGCCAATCCACGAGAGCTGCTAAAGTACGATGGAATGAGCATCGCTCGTGCATCCGGAATTCGAATCCAAATTCAGCAGTGGCCAGACACTGGAATGAGAAACGGCATAGTTTGACACAAATCAGGTTCTTGATTTTGGAAGTACTGACCAAGGTTAATCTACATGAGGATTTGAGTCTTCGCCTTAACCAAAGAGAAACATTTTGGATCGATAAACTTGGGAGTCTGTATCCCAATGGTCTCAACGATGAGATTAACTATCATTGCTATATTTAATGTTTCAACTTGCAGTATATTTGTTATCATTGGCATGCACAGGTTTTTATGTTGATGTATCTTCTCACTCTCTTAATAAGGTATAACATGGTTCATCACATCAAGTTTGCTTTTCCTGGTCACATAACTGTGTCCCAGGGTGGTACTTCTCCGTACCACCGTTAACATGGTTCATCACATCAAGTCTGCTTTTCCTGGTCACATAACTGGGTCCCAGGGTGGTACTTCTCCGTACCACCGTTTACAGTCCTGTTGCATGTTTGCCCACGTTGCCCTGAGTGCTTGTTACACATGTCAACAAGCGTAGACACACATGGTTATTATTAGTGTTCCACCTGCTTGCTCTATTTTGCTAATGAGGTACATTATGGTTTATCACAACCAGTCTGCTATTCCTGGTCATCCGACTGGGACCCAAGGTGGGGCCACCCGGCACCACCACTCGCAGATCGATCTATACATTTTTTATGCTTTTCTTAATGTTCATCATGTTATTGTATACATCTATCAGTTTAGACATCTTAGGTATTTTTTAGTGTTCGCAAGAACACTTTTTAGGAATGCTTTGATTTTCCTTTTATCTCAAAGAGTTACAGTTTTGTGCAACACTTTGTTAATATGATGAATTTTGATTACATTTCTCATACACAGGTTATGTTTGGTTTATACTGTGGCTTTCTCTTGGATATGATAATAGTATTTTTTCTATGTCTATGTCATGCATAATTTTTACATTTTTTCTTCTTAGTATTCATGGTTTAGCCCCCACTGCCTCCTTAATTTCTTTTTTTGTATCATTGATGTCCCTAACGGCAGTTTGCTGCCTCTTGAATTGCATGCCGCATTGCGCGGGTTCAGCCAGCGTGTTGCGGTCACGTGTCTATTTCATTCACCGTTTCCCTAACAACGGTTTCAGTCAGCGATGCACTACTGCTCGCTGCGTTCACCGCCGACACCATTTTGTGAACCCAGGTAACCGAGCTTCTTGTGGCTCATTCTACTCCGTTTACTTACCTCCTTTAACCGCACCCACTAAAGTTGGTTTCGCTTTTACAGATCGTATACTGGATCCCCTCCAGCACCCGATCGTTTTCTTTGTGGAAACATACGTCAGATATTGTTTTTTACTTTTTCACCGCGCCTGACTCCATTCTTTAAGCAAGACTTGCCCTGATGAAGGAGTTTACACTCCGAAATGCATTGGCATCTTAAGTCTACTTGCATAATGAAATATGTCAGCTGCGTCCTCACTAAGATTTGATTAGTGATTTTTCTTTTGATTTTTTTCATAAAGAAATATATACATTACACAAACAAAGTCTTGGAACTTATTTTTTATGAACAATTCCTACACCATTTAGAACTGTTTTTTCAAACAAAATTACCCAGACTGGGTACAAACGGAGAGCGGTTGTGTGACTAGGTTTCTCATCTAGTCTATTGCCTCATTTGTTTTCGGGTCAGGGTGACTCCAGACCCATCACAGCCTGCTCCTGTAAGTGTTTTGATTCTTTGGACAAAAGACGCCAAATAGCATTTATCTTGTGGTGCCCACTTATTTCTCTTTTTCTTTAGTAAGAAGATCCATCACAACCAAAATAGTTGAACAACCCTTATCAAGGGGAAGATCAACGATGAAATCCATAGAAATCGTGTGCCAAGGACGAGGAGGAACAGGTAATGGCTCCAATAAACCAGGCGGCTTCCCAACTTGACTTTTTGCCTGGGCACAAACTGCACACGTCTTGACAAAGTTCAACGTGTCTTGACAAATTCTTTGCCACCAAAAGTTCCGTTGAACTAATTCTAGTGTTTTCCTAAAACCAGGATGTCCTGATAAGATGGATTCATGACAGTTGCTCAAAACCTCTTCTCTTAACTCTTCAGTAGGCAAATACAGCTTGTTATCAAAAAATGGTAGACCGTCCTTTAAGCTCCTTGCTGGATCCAGTTTCACCCACTCCTCCATCTTCTGCAAGGACATAGACTGGCGAACTTCGTTCAATACATCCATGCCTTTAATAACTCTGGCTAACAAAAAACGTTCGGGAGCAATAAGAGGTTTTGGCTCCTGAACTTCTCTCGCCTCACTTCCAGGAAATTGACGGGATAAGGTATCTGATTTTTTATTACAACTTCTGGATTTGAAAGTCACTACGAAATCATAGTCCGCAAAGAATAAGGACCAACGAAGTTGTCGTGGAGACAATGTTTTTGCAGATTTTAAAAACGATACATTTCGATGATCAGCAAGTACTGTTACCGTGTATCTTGCCCCTTTAAGAAAATGTCTCCATTCTTCAAAAGCGGACTTGATAGCTAGCAGCTCACGATCTGAAATTGTATAATTCACTTCCGCCACAGAACATTTTCTAGAAAAGAATGCTACTGGGTGTAACTGACCTGTAGTTTCATGTCTTTGTGAAAGCATCGCCCCCCATAGCTAAATTTGAAGTGTCCGGCTCCACAAAGAACGGTTTATAAAGATCTGGATTAATTAAAATCGGACTGGTAGTAAACCTTTTCTTTAACTCTTGAAAAGCTTTTTCTGCTTCAAGGTCCCAAACAAACTTCACTCCTTTTTTCAGCAGTCTAGTTATAGGAGAAACTAGCCGAGAAAATCCTTCGATAAATCTCCTATAAAAATTTGCAAACCCTAAGAAACTCTATTTCCTTAACCTTAGTTGGGGTAGGCCATTCTCGAACTGCTTGAACCTTCTTGGGATTCATTTCCAAACCCTTGGGCGGAACTATAAAACCCAAAAATTCCACTGAATCTGTATGAAATTGGCTTTTTTCCAATTTGGCGAACAAATGGTTTTCATGCAATTTTTGCAAAACCAGACGAACATGTTTCTGATGTTGATCCAAGTCTGAAGAGAAAATCAAAATGTCATCTATATACACAACAACAAAAATATCCCAAAATTCTCTAAAAACGTTGTCAATAAAAAATTGGAAAGCCGCCAGAGCACTGCATAAACCGAATGGCATCACTTGATATTCATACAGCCCAAACCTGGTCTTAAAAGCGGTCTTCGATTCTTCTCCTTCTTGCACACGCACTAGATGGTAAGCTCCCGTCAAATCTAATTTAGAAAAAATGGTGGCTCCTTGTATTTCATTAAGCATTTCCGAGATGAGAGGAAGAGGATACCGGTTCTTAACTGTGACTCTGTTGACTGCTCGATAATCTATGCAAGTTCAGAGGGTTCCATCCGGTTTAGGTACAAAAAATAAAGGAGAGGCCGCCGGTGACTTAGAGTGGCGAATAAAACCTTTGGCCAAGTTCTCAGTTAAATATTCTTTTAAGTAGTCATTTTCTTTCTCTGTAAGAGCATGTAACTCTACTACTAGAAAAAATTGCTCCTGGCTCCAACTCAATTTTACAATCGAAGGGCCTATGGGGCGGTAATTCACCCGCCACTTTCTCATCAAAAACATCCCAGAAATCTTGGTAACACTGTGGAAGTTGCCCAACCACCGCTCCCACATCATGACCTCCAGTTCCAAACTCAACCAGAAAACTAGACACAGAATTACTCTTTTTGACATCTGCCTCAAAAAGCCTTCCAGAGAAACAATTCTCTTGACAGAAATCAGACTGCATGTTAATTGTCCTAGCACTCCAATCAATCAAGGGATTATGAAGAGTAAGCCAAGGCATTCCCAAAATTATCTTTAACAATGGATCATCTATCAATTCAAAAGATATCCTCTCTCTATGACCCCCTGTTAACTCCAAAATCAAGGAACCAGTCTTGTGTGTGATAGGACCTGAAGAAAGAGAAGTCCCGTCAACAGCCCTAACTTGCTCTACCTCCTCCTTCCGAATTATTGGGACCCCCAACGATTTTGCAACGCCCCAATCCATAAAATTCCCAGTGGCTTCTGAGTCAACCATAACTGGGCCATTTCCCTTACACTCCATCTCAAAGAAGAAGGATACATTCACCGTGATATGAGGAACAGCAGTCTGCACGGTGTTGGCGATCTGCTGTATCTTGGTCGTTGGAGAGGAAGTCTTTCTTGGAGTGTAAGGACAATTCCCTAAAAAATGTCCACCTCTTCCACAATATAAACACAGGTGGTTTTTTCTCCTCCTAGCCCTTTCTTCCTTAGTTAAAGGACCCCAGACCCTGGGAGGTGGATAATTCCCTTTTGTCTTAATCTCTACTTTTGGTCTATCCACTTTAACTAGGGACTTAAAATCACTCAGACTATGTCGCCGCTCTGCTTTCCTTTCACTCAAATGAAAATCTAATTGGATAACCAAATCAATTAGCGCATCACAAGAAGAGGGGTGTTCTACAACTCCTGACAACGCATCCTTTAACTCATCCCTAAGACCCCTATAAAACAAAGTGGCCTGTTTATCCTCGGGCCACCTGCTTTCTAACACTAGGGACTTAAATTGCGTAATATAAGCAACCAAATCTCTATTACCTTGTTTCAGCTCTAGAAGTTCCCCCATCTACCTCTAGAGATATCTGCCTTCTGTCAAACATTTTTCTGAAAATCTCTAAAAAACTTGAATAATTTCCCAGAACTGCACTCCTTTGACTCACCAACAACCAGGCCCAAGC
This sequence comes from Ambystoma mexicanum, assembly GCF_040938575.1. NCBI lineage: Eukaryota > Metazoa > Chordata > Amphibia > Caudata > Ambystomatidae > Ambystoma > Ambystoma mexicanum. The sequence continues at coordinate 650,536,712 of NC_090940.1, read as the reverse complement.
AGAAGCCTCCCCAGTTAGATATGACAACATGAAGGTTACCTTGGATGCATCCGTAGGGAAGATCTCTGATCTACTTATAAAATGTAACTCACATTGAGTCAAAAACACCCTAAACCTCTTTGAGTCCCCTTGATAACGTTCTGGTGGCGCCAAGGGAACCGGCATAACTAAGCTTCTAACTCCTTCAATAGCTTGAGAAGTCCGTTGTATTTGAGGTAACCGGTCACCTCCCTCCCTTTCTAACTCAGGCGGAGAACCAGCACCCCCAGACACCTCATCCCTACTCCTTTCTCCCCTCTGTTGAATTTGTGTTACTTTAACACTCAAGTCCCCCACCTTTTGACTAAGTAAAGCGTTCTTATCACGGGATATTCTCAACTCCTCCCGTAACTCCCCGATCAAAGATCCTAAAGCCTCCATGGAAGTCTCGTCAGGGTTCATGACAGCTCAGGCGGACTAAGGTTATTGGCCTTTCATTCTGTCAGGCTGAGAGGATTCTTGTGTCCGCGGAAGCTGCTGAACCCCCAAAAATCCCCCTGAAATGTAATTCTCAGAGCTAAATAAAACTCAGCCCTGTTAACTACACCCCTAAGGGAAAGGGGGAAGTGGATAACATAAAAACACCAGGTTGATGGCTTCAGGACCAGCCGATGCTGAACCTGCAGTGAATACATAAACAGACACAAATCCTCATATTAGTTACTTAACCACGTGATGTAAAAGACTTTCAATCCATAACTAAAGTGTAAAGAATCATACCTGGTTCTTCTCCTAAAATTTCTTAGAGAAGACTGCTGAAGTTGCTGAAAATCTTTCTACCTTTTTACTTGAGTCTCTTGAAATCAGCAGCAACTTCCTTATTTTTAGCAAACCTGGAAAGCCTTGACCTTTGTCTTTTTAAACTGAATATAGTTCCAGTAAAGTTTGTCTTTAATGAATTCTGTTCTTCCCTATTTTCTTTTGAGTTCAAAACAAGTTCCCACTGTGACTGAGTACATCGATTCTTGAAGAACGTGCACACAATAAACACACGCGCTGAAGATCACCTGCGCTGAAGAACACATACTATGAAGAATCCACGCGCTGAAATCCACAAGCGCTGAAACATCGACGCTAGAAAACACACACGCTGGAAAAAACACCCGCGCTGAAGAGCACACGTGCTTAAAAAGCACACGCTGGGAAAACACACGCGATGAAGATCCCGCGAGCCAAAGAACACACGCGCTGAAAATCCCTCGTGCTGAAGAGCACACAAGCGGCAGAACTCTCGCGCTGAAGAATACCCGCGCTTGGAACATTCGCGCTAAACACACGCGCTCAAAAACACACGTGCCAGAAAACACATGTACTGTAGGTCCCGCGTGCTGAAGAAGTCACACGCTGGATATTCTGTAGCAATCTCTGACACGCGCACGCGCTGAAAAAAACTCGTAGCAGTAGAGGAGGTTACGCACACGCAGGAGACTAACCGTGCGCCTAAAGTAAACACGTCACACGTGTTACGAACGAAGCGTTCACAAGTCAAATCTCGCGCTACCGTTAAAAACGAACGCCAAAGTTCACACACTCTAATAAACAGTTCAGAGTTACAATTCAAAGCACAAATTTTACGTTTCCTCACTTGAAATGACTCTAGATGAATTTGCTAAGCAATAGTTTCAAAATCCAAATGAAAGTCATTTATCTCTTGAATGAATCTTCAATGAACTTCAGGATTTCCAGTCTCTAAATCCTTTTCCTGACAAACTAGGTTCTTCTCCTGAAACCTCAGAAGAGTAGCCGCTCGACTGCTAGGGCCAGAAAGTTTAAATCAACAAGGCCCAAGTCTTCAGCAGGAGCACCTACTACACACGACCTCTCAGCTGGGGCTATGATGATGAAAGGCAGAGAGTGACAGTTTAGAATGTTCATTGTTGTCTTGCTGTGCTCTCTAGCCAATCAGAGCGGTTATTGAGAAACTCTTGCCTTGGGCTAGAACCAGGATTCTGTATTAAGAAGTTAAGGCCAAACCAACCACAATAGAAAACCTCCTACCCACACAGACCAAACTAGGGTTAATATAATAATAAAAGAAACCTGGCGGTAATAATAAAGGAGGAGACCTGACATTTAAAAGGGGACAGTGTGACACCAATTTGGCCAGAGGGAGGGTCGTTTGACAAAAGGGTGTTAGATTTGGTGTCCACGCACTTATTGGCGAAGAATAAGGGAAAACAGTTGCAGAACAGAAGGGAAGTGCTAGACCCTTGGCGAATGTTCGAGGAAGTTGCCCCCGCAACAGAGGTAAGTACAGAAAGAACAACTGAAAAACCGAAAACGCAGGAAGAGGTAAGCGGAACGCCAAAGGGCGAGTGCACAACGACGACAGCTGAGCGTGACACAACCAAAATATACCCCTTAATGACAAGACCAGCAATGGGATACAGCGAGCCTCTGTACATACCGGCATGCCCCACCCCCACTCCCTCAAACGGAGCGATAGCCACCGCACTGCCGTCATATGACAAGGGAGGCCTGTATGGCCCAACGAGCGCACGCCCCCTGTAAATTTAGCGCGATTAACCGGAGATTTAGATAGCCAGCTAGCGCATGCACAAATGGAAATAACACGGCTGAGAGCACTGTGTGATAAGGGCCAAATGCTGCCGGGGGAGGGGAAGTACCACCGTTGTCTGTAGCAGATCTCACACCCTCGCTAAGTGCAACAGGGGAATTAGCCCCAGCGACGCCAGAGCCAGCACAGTCAGTACGTTCTCAGGGAACACCTACCTCACAAGGGCGAGAAAAAGAATGGCGATCAGGAGAGTTCCTGTTCCATCTGAATGATAAACCAGTGAGAATTATATGCACAGCCACCCCAGAAAGTCAGCGAGGGGAAGGACACGATGAGAATGGTGAGCAAGAAGAGGAAGTAGAAGAGGTGTGGAGTGACCTAGATGAGTATGAAGAGGGAGCAGCAGCTATGGGATCCCCGCTACCATCTCAGCTCGATGACTTTGACGAACCATCGCCTCCACAATGGCAGGTAAGATTAAGGCAGCGGGTAGGGAACATGTTGGTGAGTAAGGTAAAGAAAGGGACGGTAAGACAGGAAAGAAACACAAGTTGCAGATGCCGCTGATACATAAGGGAGCAGGTAGGCCACATTATATTCCGTGGGCCCAAATGGACAAAAACAACCTGTTGAAGCTCCTCCCCACACTTGCGGGAGGGGCGGGGAAATGGATACATGCGTACGAGAAAAACACGGCAGGAGTACCGTTAGCGATAGGTGATGTAAAGAGTTTGCTAGTGTCCGCTGTCGGTGATCAAGCAGACGCTGTGTGGGAAAAGACAGTGTTGCCAGGAGTGACCGTCACGATGGATCGCCCTTCAACAATGTTCGAGCACAAGTATGGGACGCATTGCGGCACACATTTCCAGATATTCCAGATTTACATTTAGTGATGCAATGTATGATGGAGAACGAGGATCCTACGCAATTCATACTGCGGGTGCAAGACTTGTGGAGAAGCAAAACTGGTACGGCGTGGAACCAATTCACCGCCTTGTTCTATTTTATCATCAAGAAAGGGCTCCCGAAGGAGGTACAGAAGGCCTTGGATAAAATAGCTGGGATAGAAGCCAAGGGTTGGCCTGAAATTCAGAGTATAATTGTGCACCACTGTAGGAGGATCAAAGAGAGAGAAAAGGAGATAGCACAAAAAAGGTTGCCAGACGAAGCGAAACTGGTGCAGAACAAATTGGTGAAGGTCACTGCCATAAACGCCAGTGTAACCGCTGATCGAGAGAACGAAGGGAATGAAAGTGCGGGAAACAGACCAGTCGGAATAGCAGCGCTGTGGGCCGCAGGAGAACAAGGACCGTGGAACGGAGAGGAGCCACAGAGAGGACCGCAGTGGCAAGAAAGACCAGCAAGAGGAAGAGGTGGGTACCGTGGCCAGAGAGGGGGGTTCAGAGGTATGGGGAATAGAGGATTTGGTGGGCAAGGGATGAGAGGGGGATAGCAAGGGTCATGTTGGAATTGTGGAAGATGGGGACACTATTCAACAGATTGCAGAATGCGGCCTTCAGGGTACTTTCAGGGACACCCACCCATGGACAATGAACAGGTATGGGGTTGCCCACACCCAGGTAGCCCCTATGGATTACCAATGGGAGGTGGAAGACCACAGGGCCAGTGTTATAACGAACCCCAAATGCATCAAAGACAGCCACCCCCACAACCACATCACAGTGCATCACAGCCCATGGCAAGACAAAACACTGTAGGGAATGCCAACAATAACAGTTTCGCAATAGCTGCAAACGGTGCACCTGCACCATTCCGTGGCGTAACAGTAGTTGGAGATAATGTCTTTTCAGTGCCAGGACAAGAAAGGTACGCAGATTAGGACAGCCCACAGAGAGCACTTGCGTGTCCAGTCCTATCCACCATCCTACGTGCAGAAGAGGAACCACTAGTGGGGGCAGAGATAGGAAATAAGCAGTTTATCTTTATGGTAGACTCAGGAGCGGAAAAATCATGTCTTATGGAAGGGCGGTTTCCGCTCTCAGGCAGGAATTTGGAAACGCAGAGGTTCTCTGGGGCTATTTTAAAAGTTCCTTACACCAAAGATCTTGATATAACGGTGGGGGGAAAAACAGTGCCCGCACCCTTACTGTACCACGAAGACGCGCCAATCAACCTGCTGGGTAGAGATTTGCTAAGTAAATTGAACATGACCATTTCATTTACAGAGCGGGGGATAGTGTGTTCCACCCCAGGAGTATTCCCAGTACGAGCAATGTTGATGATCAGTACAATGATGAATGAAGTTGTAGTGCGAGGGATACCCATTGACATAGACATGTTCATCTATGGCATCAAGGTATTAGCCCGAGTAGTGCCTGAAATAACGAGAAAAGAATGGAGGACACCATCAGACTTTATATTCCGCCCAATTGCAATTACAGATGTCATGCCAGGCACGATAATGTCCATAGACATTGAGGTAGTTCAGGTATCGAGTAAACGTATTGTGGTCATAGGCTTGGACACGCATGGGTGCGAGTGGAGAACTGTGTTATGCATAGATCCAAACAGATTGGTAAGAGACATAACTGATGAAGAATTATTCACTGATAACGAAGATGGAGAAATAATAATGGAAATAAGCATACCGTGTGACATTATGACCCAGTACAGAGAGGTACACAACCCACTTATCGCTAGTGTTAATTCCCCACCGACAATATTTGAGGAAGACATGGCAAAGGTGGCACTAGAAATTTGGACTACAGACCCCCATGATGTAGGGTTACTACACGAAGTGACACCAATAAAGATAAAACTCAAACCAGGTGCCATACCGCCAAGAGTGAAACAATACCCAATATCCAGAGAAGCAGAGGAAGGAATTAGGGAAACAATAAATGCAGTCCTGAGCCAAGGTATCATAGTACCATCAAACTCCCTGTGTAATACGGCCATCTTCCAGATCAAAAAAGCAAAAGGAAGGGCATGGAGAATGATCCAAGATCTCTGCCCACTCAATGATGTCATCCAAAAAGAATTCCCGTTAGTGCCTAACCTGGCATGAATACTGTGCAGTATACCCAAAGAGTCTACATGTTTTACTGTGGTTGACTTGAAGAATGCTTTCTTCTCTATACCACTTGACCCAGGATCACAGTACCTTACAGCATTCACACTGGGGAATAACAGATATGAGCATCGCAGACTCCTGCAGGGATATTGCGAAAGCCCGAGTATTTTTAACAGGGTACTGCGTGAAGATATTGAAAATATAGATGTAGAGAGTACCATTATACAATACGTAGACGATTTACTCGTCTGCAGCAAGACAGAAGAAAAGTGCAGAGAAGACTCCGTAACGCTATTAAAGATGTTAGCTACCAAGGGGTACAAGGTGGGTAAAGGGAAACTACAATACTGCCTTGCTGAAGTCGTATACCTCGGACAATTAATATCAAAAGATGGGAAAGGAATACTCCCAGACAGGGCAGCTGCTATACGTAACATAATCATACCAAGAAAAGTGAAAGACATGGAAAAATTTCTTGGCATATGTAACTATTGCCGAGCATGGATCCTTGATAACGCAGCATACACACGTCCATTACTGCAGGCATTAAAAGAAGCACAGAAGAGTAGAGCCCCAATAAAATGGACACATGACATGATGACTCAGTACTTCTGACTAAAAGACCTTATTGCAGATGCCCCAGTCCTCGCGAACCCAGACTATGAGAGGGAATTTTTCTTGTTCTCGCACTGCAATGGAACACTGATGACAGCAGTGCTGACACAAAAAACATCATTAGGCCACAAACCATTGGCCTATTACAGTGGAACACTAGATGCAGTGATGCAAGGTCACTTCGCGTGCGAACAGGCCCTCGCAGCGGCGGCCTTCGCCATTGAAAAGAGTGCCAGCCACAATTGTGATGGGATGTTCGGTAACGTTATATGCAGAGCATTCACTATTTGCGATTCTTGAGCGATCAAAATCAACATTAACAACACAGAGAGCAACCGCATACGAGATAAAAATTTCAAGCCCCAATATGCATGTGGTCAGGTGTAAAACCGTAAACCCCGCAACATTCATTACAGAACCATGTACAATGGAGGACGTGCAGGAACACGACTGCAACCTATGAGGGGGAGGGTGACGATATTCCCAAAGCGAGTGAAAACGCCCTGAAGGAAGGAGAAATATATTTCATCGATGGGTCAGCATCAATAAATCCGGAAACAGGGGAAAAACATGTAGGGATGGCAGTAGTACGAATGGAAGAAGATAGCTATGAAACAATCGTCCAAAAGCGCCTCCCGTCCCATTACTCCGCACAAGCGGCTGAACTAACTGCATTAATTGAAGCATCATGCACAGCCAAGGATGCACAGTGACTATATATTCAGATTCGGCATATGAAACTACCACTGTTCATTCAGGACTATCGCGCTGGCGTAGGAGGGGGTTCAGACGAGCAGATGGCTTGCCACTACAGCACACTACACTATTGAATGAATTGATAGATGCATTAGCGGAACCATCGTTAGTGGCAGTGGTGAAATGCCAGGCCCATACCAACAACACAGATGCGATCTCATTGGGAAAAGCGGCAGCCGACCCAGCAGCGAAGGAAGCCTCGTATTTCAATGTAACACTGGTATCCGAATGCATTGTAAAAGCAGCCACTACAGAGCCACTAGAAGAAGCTTATAGTAACACACCCATAGCACAGTTAATTGAGCTACAGACGAGAGCACCACCGGAGGAGCAAGAGTTGTGGGGCAAGCGGGGGTGCAAACAGTCAGCTACAGACCTCATTTGGAGACAGGAGACAACGGGAAAGGTAGTGATGCCAGTAGAATTACTAAAGTAGCATTCCAACAGCTGCACTTTCCATCCCATGTAGCAAAACAACACATCGCCGCAGACATCCAGGAACATTGGTTTGTCGCCAACCTACAGGAACATTTGTCAAAATTTATCAGAGTGTACAACATGTCAAACATACAATTCAGGGATGACATTGAGGACACTGCGAGGCACTTTGCCACGACCAGCAGGGCCATTCAGGGAACTCCACATAGACTACGCCGACATGGGAGAGAGATGTAACGGAGCAAGATATCTAATTATGGTGGTATGTCCCTTTTCAAGGTGGGTGGAGGCAGGTCCATATCCCCACCCAGATGCGAAGTGTGCAGCAAAAGTTCTAGTACGAGAAGTGTTTTCCCGATGGGGAATATGTGATGTGGTACGGTCAGACAACGGCACGCACTTTGTGAATGACCTCTTCAAGGAAGTGAATTCACTCTTGGGGGTAAAACACAAACTGTGTTCCATTTATCATCCGATGGCTAATGGAATGGTGGAAAAGATCAACGGCCTGCTCAAGAGTAAATTATCGAAGTTGTGTAATACATTAAAGAAAAACTGGGTATATTGCTTGCCCCTAGCACTGTTCCAACTCAGAACGCAACCATGCAAAGACCACCATCTGAGCCCCCATGAAATTGTGACTAGCAGGCAAATACACACACCACTCTCCCCGATTAGGAGAGCATCAGACGCACACAGGGCTGCCACAGTGCTGGGGGAGGAATTTAAGGAATATTTGACTCAGCTGACGCGCGCAGTCCGCAGCATAGCCCGACAAATAGCCCCACCCTTTACTGAGAATGTGGCAACTGATACTAACATGCCAGCTGCAGACAGCCCAAGTGGGCCGCTGATGCCAGGGGCACAGGTGTACGTGAGAAGTTTTGTGAGGAGATGGAATTCACCTAGGTTTCATGGCCCCTACGAGGTCATATATAGTACACCCACTGCAGTTAAGGGACTGAAATATTGGGTGCACCTCTCAGATGTGAGGAGGGCACGCGATAGTACACTCCCTCAGATTGAACAGGAATGTGCAACTGGTACTACAAACGAGGTTGAGAAACAATGACAATTTGATTTAATGAAAAAGGAACATGAAAGAAAAAAAAAAGCAAACGTGATGGTGTGCCCTCAGATTTGCTCTGCCCTATGTCCGTATCCCTTTTCCTTTCACTCTCTTTTCATCACTATCTCTCTCTCCTACTATAAAAATGCCTAAAACAGAGGACATAATTGAAACAGAGGACTGAGAAATGTATATAAAAAAGCGATCGTAAACGGAATTAATGAGTAAACATGATATGTAAATATATAAATAAATGTACATATTCTGGTGACTTAACAAATTTGTATCGCCCCTCCAGGTAACAAATGGCCCAACGAAGTACAATCACGGAGAATACATTAACGTTAGATAGTGATAGGGACGCCATTAGGGCAAAAAGGTTTAGCAATGTTGAATGCGTTTTGAAATGTGCTGCAGTTTTGTTTTCAGTGATGTTGTTTTTCATGGCCTGATACTATACTCTTATCTCTGGTTAATGATTTGCACAAAGGGGGGAGCGGGGCTAATATGATACGAGAAGGTTCCAACCTAATATGGACTGGGGTAAAGACAATGTGGGGAGAAACTTATAACATTGGTATTAACGGTACAAATGTAACGCAACATTCAGAACACGCCGCTGCAGGCCCAACATCTGTCTCCTTGTCACATCCTGGCATAAATATGAGTAATGATCATGAATCGAATGAATATGATGGCGACTATTATTGGCCGAACAACCTAGCTAACACAAGTACGCATGCACAGACAGCCATAGAACCTACCTCATATTACGCTGCTGCTACTAATGAGTACACACATGCCATATTCAACAGCAATGACATTGCCTGGGTTGGAATGTTTCCAATACATTACCAAAAAGTGAGAAGCTACAAGGAGGGAGGGAAAAGGAGAAGGAAAGGGGGGGCGGGAGGGAAAAGATACAACATTTATCATGACCTGGGGTTAGATGAAATAGAAGACCCCCGCCACACTGATCAATCTAACAAATGGTATTCAGACATGAGTGCTACAGCAAAGCAAGCAACAAATGAAAGCTGCTATGTCTGTTCACTCCTACCTCATGCATCAGGGACACCGAAAATGTTGGTACCACAGGAAGTGCCCTTGTCGGAGGCCCAATGTTTAATTCATTTAGTTCTATGTAGGATAAAAAGCACCTTCCAGGCACACATCGTCAGCCTAGAAAGACTGGAGATTGAGAGAACATGCACGAGCCGGCGTCAAGGAGTGATATGCCTCAGAGAGCCATTTCTTGTCATAAAAGGGACGAGGTATGCAGAAAACAAATGGCACGATGAAACTATTAAATGCAAAGCAGAAGCACTATGGGGGCTAGCTGAGGATGCGTTCCAATGAATAAAAGGAGTGTGCACCCACATCTGGTCACAGCATGTCACTAAGCTAACATGGATTACAGCGCTGGAAAAGCCTATAAAAACACAAAAAGAAGTACCACACAAACTGTGCTTCCGTGGGGAAGGAAAAGTGAACATGGGGGAAGCAAGGAAATGCAACAAGACAGTGATAATACCCGACATGAAGAAAGGCACCGCAGCCCTCATGGACATGTACTGGGTTTGTGGCAAACAAGCCTACCTGCATCCTGGAAACGTACTTGCACCTTAGCCACTCTTCATACAGCTCTGACGGTAATACCAGAAAGCCATATCCAAGGAGCGGCAGGAGAATCGGCTGGCAGATTGGCAGCAGGAGATTCGGCTGGCAAATCGGCAGCAGAGCAATCAGCTGATCCATCGACAGCGCCCCAACAAGAAAACACAGAACTTCCAGCTGATGAACTCTTGTCAGAATACGAGTTGAAAACAAAGTTGTCAGGAAGCAAAATATCATCCAACTATATTTCCCCTGAATCATCAAAACTCCTTGCTGAGATCCCACAAAAATACAAGCTGTTCTCAGCTGCAGAGACATTTTTCGCATCGCTCCTAGCACCAGGGCTCCAAGCACGAGCAAACGCCAAATGGTTACAAATAGTGCGCTGGGAGCTCATCCAACTGGCCAACGACACTGAAGAAGGATTCAACGTTCTAAAAATAGAGCTCCGCGCCTTGCGCCTAATGACAATGCGAAACAGATATGTTCTAGATCTCCTCACAGCGATGGACGGTGGTGTTTGCCGAAAAATCGGGGGGGGGGGGGGGGGGGGGGGGAGAGCCTGTTGCACATTCGTGCCATCCGAAGATGCAGATAACGGGACACTCTCACATGTGATAACAGCAGTCCACAATCTAGGAGAGAAGATGAGAACAGAGGGCGGAGCAGAAGAAAGTTCATGGTTTGACAACTTGTTCAGCTGGATACCATCATTGGTAAATGTGATGATGAAAATACTCGTCCCCATCATCGTCTTTGTGCTACTATTCTTCTGCGTGTGCCAACTGGGACTTCGATGTTGTGCAAAAAGCATGCCTACCTCAACTATGATGATGGTAACAATGGGCTGACCGACAACGGCAGCAACTATGATAGATGCACAAATACAAACAGGGGAACATAACCCTCCAAAGTACAGGATGACTGCCATCTACAGGCAATATGGGGACAGGGTCGATAATTTATACCACACCACAATCAAGGAACCAACAGAATTGCAATGGTATAACGAGGTATGGGTAGACTTGGACAGGGATGGTGGAATATACTTACATGCACTCAAGATGAATATGCAAGAAGAGGGAATAGCTTGAGAAGTGTATGCAGAGCATGGATGCCAATAAAGGGTACCCCAGCCTGGGAAGAAGCAGTTGCTGAAGCGGAGTACTACCGAAGGGAGAATGAAAAGAATAAAGTGTCATAATTCGTTACTTTAGATGTAACGAAAGGGGGGAATGTGTGGGAGCCCCTCGCATCCTCTACTTCTCAGTACAAAACTCGGATCAAGTGACTCCGGTAGTGGGTTCGCCCCTTGCCCTTATGCGATTTTAACTTTGGGTGACTTTCGCGTAGATGAGACCACTGAGCAGGACACGGGGCATCCATTTTTGTACCCCTTTTCGACTCCATCTTGGTGACTAGGCCTCACTGCGATAGTACAAAAACGCTTCTCCTCCCTTTCTCGCAGCAGCGCGGCCAGGCGTGCAGGGCACATGGCCCCCACCCTCGTTCTCACTCTGACTGGAAAACTCTGCGGTTCCATTCTCACGCTGAAGCCGGAGGTGCTTGCAACAAACAATAAATGTAACACATCACTCTTCCTCTGAGATCACTGTCCTGCATGTGAACCAGCATGAGCTAAGCACATAGCTCATCCATCTCCACAAACGTGTCCTTGCCCCCCCGCACCATCGCCAGTGGAAACTTAATGCTAGTGTGACCCTGTGTCCCTGCAAGATATTCCTTTCATGTGCCAGACCACTGACCACGCCATGATGCCCACCCAGCAGATCCCCAAATAACATTAGACCCCTGCTGCAGTATATCGTTGCCTACCATTAACAAATGCCACACACCAGAGATTCTTATGAGTGCACACCTTAACTTCAACCAGTGTATTATAGTGATCAAGACCCTTAACCTAAATCATGAATAATCCAATGTTATTGATAGCATAGATATATGTGTGACTTTTATAGAGACATGATAAACTACTGAAAGACTTTGAACAATTGTTATTTAGTGCATGCATTTTTGAGAATATATTATGTTAGCTTAGATAGTGACCACCCTGCCTCCCAGCGACCTGACCTTCACCCATTCGGAGCACAGATGACTGACAGCAATCCTCCCGCCAACTAAGCAACTAACCCAGAGGAAGCGATGCCACCGACACCTGAGGCATCGTGTGGACTGACCAATCCGGGACCAACATAGTACCCTATGTTAGTTGGGTCATTTACCCTATAAAATGTTATGTAATGATAACTTGTGTCAGAGCGCTCTCAGAGATCTTTTGAATGCCATTCATTAGATAAACCTTGCCTTGAACTCTCGCAGCCTGCTCTCTTTGCCTTATTCCCCGTCCGGGGAATGTCTGTTTTATTCTTTTGCACGTGTAAGACGGGGAGGGCACAAACATCGCCGTCGCAAACAGATCGATTTGGGTTCCGCCCCACTTGAGGAAGATGCGGTCCACCTGATCCTGCTGGAGTTCCCACTTGTGGCAGGAGCGCAACTCCCTGCTGAGGGATTCGGCGATGGTGTTCTTGGCTCCCGACAGGTGAAAGGGGGTGAGGAACATCTCTTGGTCAACGGCCCAGCCCCACAAGTCCTGCGCCTCTCTGGAGAGCGCTGCGGATTGAGTGCCCTCCCCCCTACTTCCTGATGTAGAGCATTGTGGTGGTGTTGTCCGTGAAGATCCTCACCACTTTGCCCTTCAGGGACAGAAGGAATGACTTGAGGGCACAGAACACTGCCCGCAGCTCCTGGATATTGATGTGGAGATCCTTCTCCTCTGGCAGCCACAGTCCTCTGGCGTGCAGAAGTCTGGTGTGGGCTCCCCAGCCCTCCAGGGAAGCGTCCTTGGTGACTGTCTCCTGGTATGAGGGGGTTCTGAAACCCTGTGCCCCAGGTGTTGGAGTGGAGGTCCCACCACCTTATCACTCGGTAGAACTCCTTGTCGAGAGGGATCTTGTCTGCGAAGCTTCCGGACACTTGTAGCCAGCGAGCTTCCAGGAACTCCTGGAGAGGTCACATCTGTATCCTGCAGAGCCAGATAAGGTAGATGCACGAAGACATCATGCCGAGCAGCGACTTGATGGTCCGCACCACGGCGGTCTTCAGCGCCAGCAGCAATTGTACCTTCCCCAGAATGGCTGCTACCCTCTCACCTGAGGCCGATGCCAGGCAGGAGACCGCGTTGAGCCTGGCTCCCAGGAACAGTGCGTTCTGCGACAGAATCGAGCAGGACTTGGATAATTCATGGAGAATCCCAGATCCGTCAGCAGCTGGATGGTCCTTTCCGTGTGTCCGATGGCCACTTTCCTTGATATAGCCCAGATGAGCCAGTCGTCAAGGTATGGGTACAGGTGTATCCCCTGTAGACATAGATGGGCCACCACTGGTGCCAGGCACTTTGTAAACACCCTGGGCGCCGACTTCAGGCCAAAGGGGAGGGCCTTGAATTGGTAGTGTCTTCCTTGCACAACGAAACATAGGAACTTCCAATGCTTCCTGTGGATGGGGACGTGGAAGTACGTGTCCTCCAGATCCAGCAACGCCAAGGAGTCTCCTTCCTCCAGTTGGCCGAGCACATGCTGCAACGTGACCATCCTGAAGTTTTGGGACTTGAGGTATTTGTTGAGACGCCACAGGTCTAGAATGGGCCTCCAACCCACTGTCTTTTTCTTTACTAAGAAGTATCTGGAGTAGACTCTGGAGCCCCGGAGTCGTCTTGGAACTAGCTCTATCGCCCCCTTTCGTAGCATGGCCTGTAATTCCTGCAGGAGCTGAGGGATGTGCTGTTCCTGCCGGGTCACTGGCGGGATACGTGGACATTTTTGATGAAACTCCAGGGTATGTCCGTTGGCAAGAGCATATAAGCACCCATCTGTCGGTGGAGATCTTCCTCCACTCGCAGACGAAACTCGCCCACCCGTCGCCCACCGTGGTGTATGGGTGGGGACCCGACGTCCTGGCCGGTTCAATCCTGCTTCGGCACCTGCGTTCCACCTTGAGAGCGAGGAACAAGTTACTTACCTGTAACTGTTGTTCTCCAGCATGGGTCTGGCATGGATTCACATGATCATGAATATTCCCCGTCGTCAGGCCGGGAATCCTCGGTAAAGAAAAAAATCAGTATCAGTTTCGTTTCTGATCTGTCTTTCTTAGTAGTAACCAATCACTGGTCTCTGGGTCATACTGCCCCCAGCCAATGACTGCCCTCTCCCTAAGCCCGCCTCTGGCAGCCATCCTCAGATTTGGTAGCACGTAAAGTGGCAGTATGATCAAGTGAAGAGCCGCAGAGGGGTAGGAGGGAGGGTTCGCATGTGAATCCATGCCAGACCCATGCTAGAGAACAACAGTTACAGGTAAGTAACTTGTTCCTTCTCCAGCATGGGGTCTGGCATGGAATCGCATGCTCATGAATATAAGAATACATAGCAGTACACACATGCACAACCACGGGAGGTGGCAAAGGCTCAATATTAAGCATTACATCAAAACTCAACATTAAGCATTTCTTACCTCCTCACCAGGCTCACCTTAAGCGAACAGGTTGCGCAGCACAGCTTGGCTGACCCTGGATCCTCCCTGGAATCCCGGTCGACGCAGTAGAATCTCGTGAAGGTGTGCGTCGACCTCCACGTAGCAGCCCTGCAGATGTCCAGCAGGGGCACACCAGACAAGAACGCTGTGGTAGCAGCGACTGCTCTGGTCGAATGGGCTCTCAGACGGCCGGGCAACGGTCGGTTCGCCAACCGATGACAGTGCATGATGCAGCCGGAGAGCCATCTGGAAATGGAAGCCTTCGAGCAAGCCTTCCCTTGGTACACAGGTCCAAAGTTCACAAACAGCTGTGATGTCCTCCGAAAACTCTTAGTTAGGTCCACGTAGAACTTCAGCGCTCTAGCTACATCCAGCGAGTGAAAAGTCCTCTCGGCCGGTGATGAAGGCGACGGGAAAAAGACTGGTAACACCAAGGGCTTGTTGAGATGGAAGTCCAACGGCACCTTGGGCATGAAGGAGGGGTGCGTCCTCAGCACTACCCTCTTATCGTGAAAGGTCAGGTATGGAGGCTTGCAGGATAGTGCCTGGATCCCTCCCACGCGTCGTGCGGAGGTGATGGCCACCAGGAACGCTGTTTTCCACGACAGAAACTTCAACGGGGCCGAATGCAATGGGTCGAATGGCGGACCCATGAGCCTGGTCAGCACCCCGTTGGACTCCCACGCCGGGGCTGGCGCCTTCACCGGCGGGAATGATCGAAACAGTCCCTTCATAAATTCCTTAACCAGGCGATGAGACCATAGGGATGACCGCCCTGTAGTCCTGGTGTATCGGAAAATCGCTGCCAGGTGTATCTTGATTGAAGCATGAGATAGTCCAGTTTTGGCTAGCGACAGAAGGTACGGCAATACTTGAGGGGCCGTAATGCGCATAGGGTTAATCTTCTGTGCACGGCACCAGATAGAGAACCTCTTCCACTTATTTCCGTAGCTCTTGAGAGTTGAGGACGCCCTGGCCTTCGCAAGAACCTCTCTGCAGTCGGCCGGGATATCGTATCCTCCAAACTCTAGTGCTGCAGGAGCCAGGCCTGCAAGTTCAGCGACTCCGGGTCGTGATGAAGAATTGCGCCTCCTTCTCTGCAGAGAAGATCTGCGTCCGTCGACAGCTTGACTGGTGGGGACCCTGACAAGTCCAGAAGGTCTGGGAACCAGATCTGTCTCGGCCACGGGATGCGACGAGGATCATTTTGCACCGGGACCTCTTGAGCTGGTTGATGAGTCGGAGCAGCAAAGGCAACGGAGGAAACGCGTATAGGAACAGGCCGTCCCAGGGGAACGAGAAAGCATCGCCCATGCTCCTCTGAACCTGCTGGCGAACCTCTGGCACTTGGAGTTCGTCGCCGTCGCGAAAAGGTCGATCTGGGGTTTGCCCCATCGCTGAGAGTCGGTCCACTTGATCCTGGCGTAGTTCCCACTCGTGGCACGAACACAGCTCTCTGCTGAGTGAGTTGGCGATGGTGTTTTTTATCCCTGCCAGATGAAACGGCACCAGAAACATCCTTTGAGCAACGGCCCAATGCCACAGTTCCTGGGCTTCCTTGGATAAGGCCGGGGATCTGGTTCTGCCCTGCTTCCGGATGTAGAACATTGTGGTGGTGTTGTCGGTGAAGATCCTCACCACCTTGCCCTTGAGGGACGGGAGAATGGACCTGAGGGCCCAGAACACTGCCCGGAGCTCCAGGATGTTGATGTGGCCTCTCGCGTGAAGATCTCCGGTGTGGGCTCCCCACCCCTCTAGGGAGGCATCCGTCATCACCGTTGCCTGGTGGGCCGGGGTCTGAAAGTCTGTCCCTGCCGCTAGATGAGCGCGGGTGCCCCAGCACCGGATCACTATTCGGAGGGTCTCGTCGAGAGGGATCCTGTCCTCGAAGCTGCCCGTCGCTTGAATCCAGCGGGCGTCGAGGAACTCCTGTAGAGGGCACATCCGAAGCCTGCACAGGCGCACAAGATAAATGCAAGTGGACATCATCCCGAGGAGAGACTTGATGGACCTCACTCTGGCCACGTCCGTGGCCAGCAGACGCTGCACCTTGCCTAGGATGGCCTTTGTCCTTTCCTCCGACGGCGAGGCCAGACGCGCCACTGTGTCGAGCTTGGCTCCCAGAACTAGGAGGTCTAGGATGGGTCGTCACCCTCCTGTCTTCTTTTTCACGAGGAAGTACCTCGAGTATACACCGGAGCCCCGGAGCCTCTTTGGGGCGAGCTCAATGGCACCCTTCTTGAGCATCGCTCTTACCTCCAACAGCAGTTGAGGAACATGGTTTTCTTTCCTAGACACAGGAGGAATTTGCGGGGGCACTTTTTTAGAAATTCGAGGGCGTGCCACTGGGCCAGGGCATCCAGCACTCAACGGTCGGTGGAGATGGACTCCCACACGCTGACGAACTTCGCCAGCCGTCCTCCCACCGGGGTGCTTCCGTGGGGGCCCCGACGCCACGGTCGGTTCAATCTTGCTTGGAGGACGCCTTGCCGCCTTGGCCTCCCTAGCGACTGCGGCGGGATCCACCCGACTTGCCTCGTCCTCTATAGGCTTCCTGCGACGAGGAGCGGGCCGCTTGGCGGTACGCAGAGGAGCCACCGCCGAATCCCTTGGAGGCACCCTGCTTGCCTCCAGAGGTCCGAAAGGACGGCCTTCGTTGCTGGAGAACTCCTAGGGCCTTAGCTGTCTCCATGTCCGCCTTGATGGCTTGGAGGGACTCATCCACTATTTTCCCAAACATGTTGTTCCCGTCGAATGGCATGTCCAAAACCTTGGCTTGTAGGTCCTTGCGGAAATCCGTCGCCTTGAGCCACCCTCGTCGTTTGAGGCAAACGCAGTTGCCTAGCTGGCGGAAACCGGTGTCGGCAATGTCCGTTGCCACTGTTAAGGCGTGGTCCAACCGCACCTCACCTTCCTGCAAGATCTCCAGGGCCTCAGCCCTCTTGAACGTCCGGTAGGAAGTCCAACACGGGGGCGATCTAGTACCATAACTCCCTGTCGTAGCGGGCCACGATAGCAAGGGCGTTGGCCGCTTTAACCGTTGTTGCCGCCAACGAGATAACTTGTCGTCCCATTGCATTCAGCTTCTTTCCTTGGCCGTCCGGTGGGGAAGTTGACGTTGAGGCCGATGCCCCCACCGCTTTCTTCTTGGCCGCCGCTGAGACGACCGAGTCAGGGGTAGGTTGCGCCCTAAGGCACAAAGGTGCCGCGTTGGGGACCCGGTACGTCTTCTCATACCGATCCCTCTTGGCAAGCGTCGTAGACGGGTTCTTGAGAAGGGTGAGACCCTCGCCCCCGATGTCATCCAGCAGAGGCACGGCGAGGACTGTCTTCCTCTTGGCCTCGCGCCGTTGGTAAAGGAAACCTTCCTTCTTCTCTTCGGGGCAGAGCTGAAAAAGCTCAGATCCCCTGGCGATCATAGCGTGGAAAGACCCAATCTCGTCGGGCGGGGAGGCCGGGGCTGGAGGCAATGGGAGCTCCGTCTCGTCGTCACCACCGTCGTCATCCGTACCCGTCGTGGCCGTGTCCGTTCCCGTGTCATCCCCAGGTACGGGGGACATGGGCAAAGGCTGAGCAGGATGCGAGGGCCGAAAAGGCGGTGCTGGGTTGGTCTGTCTTCTCTTGTTTGGGGGACTTCCTGACTGGCCTGGCTCTGGCTCCTCCGCCGGTCCTGGTTCCGCCTCTTCCGTCGGTGGTAGGGGCAATCTCGTAATTATCTCCGAACATAAGGATTGTATTGCCAACAAAATGGCTGCCGAGTTGTCCTGCGGCTCCGGAAGCGACGGGTGCGACGGTTGACTAGGAACCTCGCCAGCGCTGGTCGTCCCCTTTGTCGGGATCCCTCCCGTGGGACCAGGCCTCTTCGACGCCTTCGTCGAGGCCCTCCAAGACTTCAACCAGTTCCTCCTCGGAGGCTGTGTCCGTGTCCACAATGGCCACCGCCCCCCCCCTCTTTTTCCACCGGGGTCTTCATGGGGGTCTTCTCGATGGGCCTGAAAGAGGCTTCCCTCCGCGGTGGCAGGGAAACTCTGGGCCCCGAGGTCGCCTCCACTGGTGTAGCCTCCTCAGGCTGTGCTAGGGCCGCCGCGACTTCCTCGATAGAAGCCTTGGCCGGGTGAATCAAGGCCTTCACCACCTTCTGCGGGCCTGTGGCCTTCACCTTGGGGGGAGGGTCACCGCCTTGGTCCCCCTCGGCTCAATCCTTCGAGATCGACCGGGGCCTCTCCAGAAGCTTCGCCGGGTTCTCGGCCTTCCTCTTCCCTGAGCCAGAGCGTTGGCTCGTGGTTGATGGCGCTGGAGAGGATGCGCCCTGCCTGGCAGCTGAGGAGCCTGACCGTTCGGCGCTACTGGTGCCCGCGGACTCGCAGTGCTTTGCCTTCTGTTGGGCCCCCGTCGCCGGGGCACCCTCACAGGACTTGGAAGACCGCTCAGACTTCTTCTTCTTCTCACCTGACGGGCTCTTTCCTTCCAGCCGGTTGGAGAGACAAAGGTGTCGGTCCCTGATGGTCCGTTCTGACATGTTCCCGCAAAACGCACAGTCCTTCTCCACGTGCGTTTTGTCCTCATGAAGGCAGTAGAGACATTTTGAGGGCTAGTCCTCCTTGAACACATTCTGCAGCTGGCATCCAGGGCGAACCCTGAACAGCTTTCCGGGCGTCAAGCTTCCTTTCTCCTGGGCCATATCCGGGTAGGCCGCAGAAACTTCTGGACTCCTCCAAGAAACGTAACTCGACGAAACCTTCACCCTTGAGGGGCATAGAAAATCCGAAATGGGTCCCCGTTGATCGGATGTAGACACGGTGGAGCTTGAGGCTCTATTTGATCGAAAAATGAGAAAATCTCTTTGAAAAAGCGCGAAAACACAGCAAAAAGCTCAAGAGCTAAACACGAGGACTCCCAACACTTGAGCGCGTGGTAACAATCTGAGGATGGCTGCCAGAGGCAGGGCTTAGGGAGAGGGCAGTCATTGGCTGGGGGCAGTATGACCCAGAGACCAGTGATTGGTTACTACTAAGAAAGACAGATCAGAAACGAAACAAATACTGATTTTTTTCTTTACAGAGGATTCCCGGCCTGACGACGGGGAATATTCATGAGCATGTGAATCCATGGCAGACCCCATGCTGGAGAACAACGGAGCAGGCCACCTGCACTGAAAGCCTTGGAACTGCATCTGTAGGCCTCCTGGCTCGTGCACCGGGAGGGTTGGCGGTACAATGAAAAACCTCCACAGAAACCTTTCTTCGATCTGCTGGACATTCCGCCAGAGGCGCAAAAGGGTGGCTGGTGTTACTTAAGAGTGCCCAGGGCACGAGCCGTCTCCGTGTCAGTCTGGATGGCCTGCAAAGACTCATTGACGGTCTTCCCGAAGAGGTTGTGCCTGTAGAAGGGCATGTCCAGTACTCTCGTCTGGACCTCCTGGCGGAAGTTGGTGGCCTTCAGCCAGCCTCGATGCCGGAGACAGACACCATTGCCCATCTGTTGGAAACCTGTGTGTGCGATGTGCAGGGCCACTGTAATGGCATGGTTCAACGCCAACACCCCTTCCTGGAGGAGGGAGTTCGCCTCTACGAGTTTGTCATTGGGTAGGAAGTACAGAATTGGGGCCAGTTTGTACCAGAGTTCTCCGTCATACCTGGCCAGAATCACCAGTGCGTCGGCCGCCTTGACTGTCAATGTCGCGGAGTAGATGATCCTTCTCCCCATGGCGTCCAACTTCTTTCCTCGCTGTCCGCGGGACAGATGATCTCTTCCTCGTAGCCGCCGATACCACCAAGTCCGGCAATGGTTGCGACCGTAGCCACCTGGGTGTGGACTCCGGCCCCCAGTATTTTTTCTCTAGCCTATCCCGCTTGGCTGGGTTCTTCATCAGGGCCGGGCACTCTTCCCAAATGTCATCCAGGACGGGTAACGCCATGATGGTCTTCCTCTTTGCCTCGCACCTCTGGTAGTGGAAACCTTTCTTTTGGGTCTCATCGGGTAGCAGCTGGAAGAGCTTGGACGCTCTGGCGACTATGGCATGAACTGACCCCACCTTGACGGGAGGGCGTGCCCTCGGCTGCAGTGAGCCGCCCGCTGTGACTATGTCGTCAGTCTTTGTTGCCATGTTTGTTCCCGTATCCTGGTCCCTCGGGGGGAAGGAGCGGGGTGCAGAGGTTGATGAGGTGGTGCTTCCTCTTTCCCCCGGAGGTTGATCCGGGGTCACCAGGGTCAGGGGCATCCTCTTCTGAATTTCTGATACCAACGTATGCAGGGTCGAGAGTATGTCCTGCGATACATCTCTTGGAACTGGTTCAGCAGGCTTACTAGGACCTGCGTCTCCAGCATTTCTGTCGTCCCCGCTTCCATTGTCGCCCCCCACGTCCTCATGGATCGTGTATATGGATTCCTGATATTCCCCGTCCGAGGATGACATATCAGTTCCTTGGAGTACGGCGCATCCTGAGGACTCCTGTGTCCCCCCCCTTTTTGCATCCTGATGTTTCGGATTCGGGTTTAGCTCCGGCATCCACTTTTCCGGTGTCCTCTCCACAGCCCCATTGGAGGCCTCCTGCCTTGGGGCAGGGACTCTCTGGGCACAACCAGGGCTACCTTGACCGGGTCAAGCTCTTTGGCCTTCGAAAGAGCATCTGCTACCATCTCGATCGTCTGCGACAACGATTTTTCCTGCGCCGCCTAGGCCTTTTTAGGCAGGTCGGTCACCTTTTCCTGCACCTTGGGCTTCTCCCGCAGATGAGCCAGGTTGGCCGATTTCCTTGTTGAGGAAGAGCTGGATCGATGGCTGGAGATGGAGGCAGATGGTAAGGTTGAACACGCCCTTCCCAATGCGGGACCCGCTTGCGCATCGACCCTAACGTAGACGGACTCACAGTGCTTGGCCTCATCTTGGGCCCAAACGGATGGGGTGTCCTCGAAAGACTTAGAAGCACGCTCCTGGCACCAGCCGGGCCTGGGTGAGGCATGCCCCTGCTTAGGGCACGGGACAGAGGCCTTGCCCTGAGCCATGCCGCCTGTCTACTGTGACAATCTTTCATGGTTCTCTTGCTGAACCTGAGACAGATCTTGCAATCTCCTTCTTGGTGGCCCGGGTGGACAGTAGAGGCACTGAAGGTGTTTGTCCTCTACAAACACGTTCCGCAGTTGGAACAGAGCTTGAAAGGGGAGCTTCCCTCTTTCTTCTCTTCTAATATGCTCCAGAGTGTGGAGTAGGCCTGATAGCCTTCTGGAACTTTCGATGATCACTTGCGATCCTTGCCCTTGAGGGGCGCAGAAATTCACTGACAAACAGATCCCTGCTTGTCGGGCGTTGTAGAAAAGGAGCACACAGGCTCTGTTTGATGAAATAGGACTTTCTCGAAAAAAAAGAGCAAATAAAATGTAGAATAGCTCACGGAGCAAAACTCAAGGACTCCCAACACTTGAACGTGCAGTAAAAATCTGAAGAGGGCAGTCATTGGCTGGGTGCAGTATGACTCAGAGTTCAGTGATTAGTTTAGAGGAGGAATATAGTTTGTAAGTGAAAGTGAAACTGTTTTTTCTTTTACCGAGGATTCCCGGCCTTGACAGCGGGAAATATTCATGAGCATGTGAATCCATGCCAGACCCCATGCTGGAGAACCTATAGATTATTACCATCATGAAAAGGATCCAAGAAGCGCCACAGCATTCGGTCCAAGGTTTCCTACTACACTCAGTATTGCACCTAATACATATGCACACAGCACAATGGTAAAACACAATGGTAAAACACAAAAGTAGTAAAACAGGGGTATAAAATGTCCAACAGAGCAAGGAGGGCTACCAAATTCTCAGATGTATTTTAGGTTTACACTACCTAGGACCAGAGGGGTACATTACACTCCAAGGAGGGAAACAAACTAACACTCTGTGTTACAGTGTATATCCTAAGGAAGAAGTGTAATGCATAGTTTTAAAAATCCCTAAGAAATCGGGGTAGTCCTAAAAATCCATGGCTTGATGGGGAGGTCCAGGGATCCTCGGGGGTCCCTAGAAAAATGTCACAGCTGCTCAGAAAAGTACTTCACATTGACACTTGTAGGAGTTCCAATATTGCAAAATATGCCCCACAGAAACCAATCGAACCAAGCCTTTAGGCTGGCCTGTGGTTGTGATACAAAAGGCAGGCAAGTCCCAGTTGTTAGGACAGTTTTTCTGAAGTAAACCATTCAACTGAGGCAGTACAAGACTCCACTTTTAGTATAAGGCTGTACCACCTGATTTCAGGGTTATAGATTTTAACTGTTCCTAGAATAAGTGTTCCACTATTAAGAAAAGTATACTGTCCAGTCGATTTACTAAGTGATTTCGGGCTGAGTGTCTCGGTATTACTGCCAGGGTATACTACCCTTGTATTACTGTAAAGTAATCTGAAAGTAATTTATGGTTTTACTCCCCAAGAATAGGTGCGCCCTATATGTATATA
Source organism: Ambystoma mexicanum (assembly GCF_040938575.1). NCBI lineage: Eukaryota > Metazoa > Chordata > Amphibia > Caudata > Ambystomatidae > Ambystoma > Ambystoma mexicanum. The sequence goes on along the minus strand of NC_090940.1, from coordinate 650,513,632 downwards.
AAGGTCTGACTTGCCTAAAAATACGGTTAGTTTTATAAATAAGGTCTATGCTTTGGTCTGTGTATTTTAAAGCATTGTGTTTATATAATCTGTTTTTTATGATCTGTGTTGGTACTTATTCCCCCCAAGATTTATCTGGGCCTACTTGTATTTAAATAAACCATTTATTTTTACAATACATAGTGGTTCAGTGTTTCTTTGGACCATGTGTATTACAATTTCATTGTACTGATTCTACAGCCCTCTCTCTATGCTAAGATAAGCCTGGCTGCTCTGTCTACGCTACCATATACTCAGGTGGTACAGCCCTATAAGAGTTGAGTCTTTTACACTGCCTCAGTTGAATGGTTTTATTAAGCCCTTAGTTGGACTTCAGAAAAACTGTCCCAACACCAGTTCCTCCCTACATGTGCAGAGATGGTGAAAGCCACCCTAGGGAACACCAGAGAGTGTCCACAAGAAGAGATTCCATGGCCAGAATCCAAATCCTGCAGCCCCGGGACACAATGCAGCCAATGGGGGAACGCAGTCGAAATTTGCTTGAACAGATCTTTTACCACGGACAATGGGGAGCACTTATTACGAGTATCAGATCAACTCTCCTATCCAGGACCCCAAGTTAAGTACCTACAGCATTGGATGCTACCCTTCCAGCAAGGCGGAACAACCAGGTAAGTAAAAACGTATTTTTACAGGGCAAGCCAATGTCGACCCCCGACAGCCCAACAGAAGAATGATTATGCTTCACAGGAGTGGGACACACCATCCAGAAGTGGAATCAGCGACAACAATGGCTCCAAGAGGACAGAGAAAAGGGCACACAGCAGATTCCGTTTTTGCTGAATGGCACACTAACAAAAACTGCCCTTGCAGCAGGACAACAGTGATGTCAACCCAGGACGGCCCAGCAAAGGAGATATGGTGGAGTGTTGGGGTCCAAATGCCCTTACACGCATCAGACATTCCAGCCCCAAGTCAGGCAACGCTGGCGGTAGACTGTAGTAAAACAATCCAGAAACGCTCAGAGGATGGAAGGCTTGGCGCAAGTAGATGAGGAGGACCAGCGTCAGGACATAGAAGGCTCTGGAAAGAGACCCAGCACCCAAAAATACAAACCAGAGCAGAGACAAGAAACACCAGTCCCACCAGCATGGCCAGACTGGGTATCAAAATCAGTTACAAGGGTTTTTTAGTGCCAGAATCCTCCAGCAGGTAAGCCGACCTGCTCACCACCCCAAAATCTGGCAAGGCCGAGTGTGAGAACAGAGTTTCCCCTATATGTACCTTCATTTATATGGTCCTGGCCTCTGCTAGCCCAACATGGGATTTAAAACAAAGGTTTGGGAGGTGCTTGTAGCCAATCAGGTTGGCCCCAAAAACCTCCAAAGGAAGTGTAGTGGCCTTCCAAGGGCCAGTAACTGGTCTAGACCAGTTCAAACCACTATAGATGGTGTTATCTTGAGCAGACACTTGTGCACAATGGTTATTTTACCCCGTACCTCATGGTTTCCCTGAGCAAAGGAAGCCCTTTAACAAAATGGACGAGAGTACGACTAACATGAAAACATTAGTACCTCAAAGGCTACCATACAGGTAAACTGGGCTACTATTGCGGTATATATCGGCTTGCACCTTGGGAGAAGCCCAAAATAAATATTAGCTGCCACTAGCGTACCCTCTAAAACCAACACTGTAGGGATAATGGAGGCGCTTACGAAACACCTCTTGGAATAGGACCATTATGTGCGACCCAGGACGATATACTGTTAAGGAGTGAAAAGGTGATGTGGTCGCACAGGACTTCAGCAGGCGTCCCTCTGACCACCAACACAAATTAGAAACCCCAAAAAATAAATAAGCAAATGAAAACCGAGTAGGGGATCGCACAAAATGAGACTGCAGAAACCCCAAAAATTGAATGGAATTCTGCCCTAACAGGAAAGAATCCAGCCTACCACCAATAAAAGCTGTCTGGATCCCACAACTGTGCTACTGCAAGAGGAGGTAACCCCAAAGAGCCCTGCTGGACCCTGATCCTCATGATGCCAGAACTTAGCTCGGCCTATTCAAAAGGATGCAACCTCAGACCTTATAGTAAGTGTGTGTTTTTGGTTACAATGGCTATTCTTTTCATTGTTCTACTGCGCACTCATAACAATGGAAGTTGCATGTTGGAAGAAAGTCAAGCATCTTTGAACTTATGTGGTTGGGAAAAAGTCAAGCATCCTTGAAAAGGGATATTGTGGAAAACATTGCATTTTTTGAACTATCAACCAGTCATGGTAAAAAGGACATGTTATTTCTTCAAGAATGACTCTGTGGTTGGAAAATACTTTTCTATTTCTCCGAACAGAACATTGTTGTAACAGAATCATAATTTGAGTACTCCTGAATGGATCCAGGGGAAGGGAATACAACCCTGATCACAAAGAGTATTTCCAAGACTCAGTTTGAATTGCAAAACAATTTTGTTGAATCAAAAGTCAGTCATATTTTCCTTGTATAATTTGATGGAATGTATGAGGGCCAGAAGGATTTTGGGCATTAGGTCGGTTTTCTTTAGTTTTAGTTTGCTAGGCAGAGACCTCTGTGTTAGGTTACGAAAAGTGAGGCGTTTATTTTTACTTTTAATAAATGGCAAACCTTGAGAAAATGTTACCTTTGTGTCCGTCTCACATTTCTGACCCCTCACAATAGCTTCCATTCAAGAGAGGAGAGGGACGCTGCAGAGCGAGCGAAGCGGGAATCGGCACAGTCAAAAGAAGCGAGGAGGTGAACCCTGCTGGGAGAAACAGATGCTCAAGAGCACCCGCTTGGAAGTACACTTACTCAGAGAGACGTGAGACCGGGAAGCAGTCAACAGCAGCGGCAAAGCGGTGCGGTCTTGCGAAACCGCTTTAGTTTCACTGGTTCATAAACGCGGAACTGACGCTGGAACCAAATGAGGGTCTGAGAAGCTATGGAAACTTTATTTGAGATACAGCTTCACTGCAGCAGGTGCCACGGTCCAGAAACGCCATCAAACACTGGTGAGTGTACTAATAAGTGTTGGGGACACCGGTATGTGCAGACAGGCACATTGACAATTAAACAATGATTTTGAATACCAACCAAGTAAATTGAAAAGTCAGAACATGCATAAATCCTCCTGTGAGGGAGATTAACATGGGGGAAAGTTGGAGTAGATGTTAGCCTCATCAGATAAATATTAATGAAGAAGTTGAAAGGCACATTTGTACAAATCTCCTTATATGAGAAGTCACTTTTGGGAAAACTGGAACAAGCATTGCCACACCCAAAAGAGTACTAATATAGAAAGCCATTCTCCATACACGAGATGTCAATATGGGGGAAGTTGGAACAAGTAGTACCTGAAGCTGAAGAAGTATAAACAGTGAAGAAGTACAACTGTGTTATGCAAAAAGGGAAAGAGAACATCGTGAGAAGTCCTGGTGAAAGAAAAACATAAGGCAGTCAGTTCTTTTGGGAGAAAGATACCTGGCAGGAGAGTATACCAGAGGATCTGCCAACCCAGAAAGGAGAGGAGGGGTAAGTGGGGGGAGAATCCTGGCAAGGAAGTATACTAGGTAATCCATACAAAACCAGATGAAAAGAAAAGACTTTGTGGAAAGATACCTGGCAGGAGAGTACAGAAGGGGCTCTAAAGACTTGATTGAAGGCGAGACAATCTTGTTATCCGTTAAAGTGGAAGCCACACTTTTGGCCATTCTTACAAAAAACACAATTGCTTTGAAAAGACATTCTTTGTCATTCTTAAGGAACTGTTGTGTAAAAGAGAAATGTCGACTACTCTTGGGGAGCCATTGTTTGAAAAAGACAGTTTTCTCATCATCGCTAAGAAAATGTTAAAACCACCATTGCTTAAGTTGCCCAGAAAAACATTTTGCCATCCTTAGAACACCATTGTTAGGAAGAGACACTTCATCTTTAAGGAAGTGTAGTGTGAAAGAGACATTTTTACCATTCTTCAAGAAGAACAAGTTACTTTCTTACCTGGTAACGTTCTTTCGATGGGATGGTCCGACGACGTATTCCATATCTATGACATGTAATCACCACAGCTGTGCTGCTTCGGAAACTTTTTTCGGCGTCTGCGTCCTGCGTCGATGACGTCGATGCGCCGTCCTCGAGGACCTCCTCCGACGTCATCCGATGTGATAAGTAGGACGCACGACGCCCGTAGCCTCAGTTGTAGTTTTTTCCCCCAGAACGTGTGACATTAGTCAACTGCCAGTCAGACACAAAGCCTTGCGGAACGTAAGCTGCAATCGCAAAAGAAATTCTGCAGCGGCGAAGGCAGGGCGGGAGCGATATGGCATACATCGTCGGACCATCCCATCGAAAGAACGTTACCAGGTAAGAAAGTAACTTGTTCTTCGAGGGGATTGGGTCCTCCGACGTATTCCATATCTATGACAGACTCCCAAAGCAGTACCAGAGCAAGGAGGAGGGAAAGAATTTAGAATCAATATTTAGAATTGCCGATCAAATAGCAGAGCAAAGGACCGCCTTGCCAAAGGCCAGATCCTGTCCTCGGATGGAATCGAGGGAATAGTGACGTACAAATGTATGTACTGAAGCCCAGGTGGCTGCATCACAGATGTTGCGAATAGGAACACCCCTCTGCAGGGCAGTAGATGCAGCCACACCCCTGGTAGAATGGGCCCGCAAGCCAGCCGGTGGGTCCTTACCCGCCAAGCGGTAACACTCCGAGATGGCTAAAATAATCCAGCGAGACAAAGTCTGTTTCGTCACAGCTTGCCCCAAACGCTTTCCAGCGTAACCAATAAAGAGTTGATCGTCCACTCTGACCCGGGACATGCGTGAAACATAAAAGCTTAAAGCTCTCCTAGGATCAAGCCTATGGAGCCTCTCCTCTTCCTTACCAGGATGCGGAGGAGGATAGAATGCCGGAAGAACAACCTTCTGGGCCAAATGAAATTCCGTAACTACCTTCGGAAGAAAAGAAGGACGAACTCTAAGGACAACCCTGTCCTTGTGAAATACAGTGAAGGGTGGCTTAACTGAAAGTGCCTGTAACTCACTCACTCTGCGAGCGGAAGTAACCGCAACTAAAAACACAGTTTTCAGAGTTAACAGCCTCAAAGGGCAAGAATGTAAAGGCTCAAACGGAGCACCCATAAGAAACTTAAGAACAAGGTTTAAATCCCAACCGGGCACCAGGAAAGGTGACAGAGGGAACACATTAGTGAGCCCTTTCAGAAACTGTGAAATTAAAGGGATTTTAAAGTAAGAACACTCTTCAGACGAGCGCTTAAAGATGGACAGCGCCGCCAGGTAACCTTTAATGGTACCCACTTGCAAGCCCCTGTGGGCCAAAGAAAGTAAAAAGGACAGAACCATGGGGATGTCACATGCAAAAGGATCCACATTCTGAACTCTGCACGAGTCGCAGAACTTACGCCAACGGTACAGAGACTTTGTTGCTGGCCTTCGGGCCGAAAGCAACACCTCCATCACGTCTTCAGGGAGGTCCCAATCCTTATACCTCAACCTTTCAGAAGCCAAGCGTGAAGGTTGAGGGATCTGACCTCTGGATGGAGAACCTGACCCCCCTCCCATGAGAGCAGATCGTCTCGGTAGGGAAGACGACGTGGAGGGCAGATGGACAAGTCGAGAAGGTCCGGGTACCACGTCCTCCGAGCCCAAGCCGGAGCAATGAGGATCATCCGGGAACCGAACTTCCGTAACCTCCGCAGCACTTGCGGGATGACGGGGACTGGAGGAAACGCGTACAGCAGCGGGAATGACCACTCCACCACAAACGCGTCTCCTAAGGCTCCTTTTGGAGGAAATTCCCACGAGCAAAACCTTTCGCACTTCCGGTTGACACTGGAGGCGAAGAGATCCACTTGAGGGGTCCCCCAAAGGGCGAAGATCTCCAGGAGAATCTCCTGAGCCAACTCCCACTCGTGAGAGATCGCGCTCTGCCTGCTCAGTGCGTCCGCCGTCACGTTTTCGTCTCCGGCCAGATGAACTGCCGAGATTGAAACTTCCTGCTGGATGGCCCAGAACTCGAGCTGCATCGCCTCCCTGCACAGAGGAAGTGACCCTGCCCCCCCCCCTTTTTGTTGAGGTAGTGGACGGCCACTGTGTTGTCCGTCAGGATCAGGACACTCTTTCCTCGCACAGTCGGCAGAAAAGCCTTCAGGGCTAGCCTGACGGCCCTCAGCTCCGACGGAGACCAACGACCGCTGACTGTCAGCCCGTTGGCATGAGCTCTCCATCCCGTGAGGGATGCATCCTTCACGATCGTCACCTCCGTCCAGGGAAGCCAAAATGGAGCCCCCTTCATCAAGTTGCCTTCGACGGCCCACCACAGAAGGTCCCGGGCGACCGAGGGCGGCACCTGAACCGGGTCCGACATCCTGCCGGAGGACTGCGACCATTGCGTCTTGAGTGCCCACTGCAAAGATCTCATCCGCAGGCGAGCCTCTGGCACCAGAAGAATGCAGGATGCCATGAGGCCGAGCAACCTCAAGAACTCGAACGCCGGGAGCGTCTGGGCATGCTGAAACTTGTGCACCATCTGCTGAATGTGAAGAGCCCTCACCTGGGGAGGAAAACACTGCCCCAGGGAAAGTGTCGAGCACTGCTCCGATGTACTGGAGCCGCTGTGTTGGCGTCAAATGGGACTTCTTTAAATTGAGGGAGAAGCCCAGCCTGTGAAGGGAGTGGCAGGTGACGGACAGATGATCCAGGACTTGCTCGGGAGAGCTCCCCCTGATCAACCAATCGTGCAGGTAGGGGTAGACGTGAATCCCCCCTTGCCTGAGATGCGCTGCCACCACCACCATGAGCTTGGTGAAAACCCTCGGGCGGAGGTCAATCCGAACGGCAGGACCCGAAACTGAAAGTGCGAGTCGCCAACCGCGAACCTCAGGTACTTCTTGTGTTTGGGATGGATCGGCACATGGAAGTAAGCATCCTTGAGGTCGAGTGACACCAACCAGTCCTGAAGCTGAAGGGCCTGGAGGACTTGAGATAGAGTAACCATCTTGAACTTGTCCTTCCTGAGGAGTTTGTTCAAACCGCGCAAGTCCATGATGGGTCTCAATCCCCCGTCTTTCTTCAAAATCAAAAAATAAGGGGAATACCATCCCTTGTTCCTCTCCGCTACAGGCACCAGTTCTATGGCGCCTTTCTCCAGCAGGGCTTGAATTTCCTGCGCAAGGAGGGGATCCGGACTCTGCAAAGAGAGGTTCCCCGGTGGATTGTCGCGAGGCCTGTGCCGAAAGGGAAGACAGTTGCCGTGGGTTATGATCTCCAGAACCCACACATCTGAAGTAATGACTTGCCACTCTACAAGATGCTGCGCCAGCCTTCCCCCAACCGGCGAACCATGGGACATGGCCTCATGACTGAGTGGGAGCGGCTGCAGCGTTACCTGAGGGCAAAGAGGCAACTGCCCGAGCGGCCTTGGCACCACGGGTACCCTGTCGTCCACCTCTGGTACCCCTGCGTTGGCCTCTTTGACTGCCAGCTCCTCTCGCTTTACTGAAGGACGAGTAATAGCGAAAGGAACCACCCCTCCACTGCTGTCCCCTAGGACGAAAAGGCGGAGGTTGGCGAATTGCAGCGCCCAACGACTTCGCTGCAGCTTTTGAGGTCTGCAACCTCTCAAGGCTCTCGTCAGCCTTCCTGCCAAAAAGGTGTTCACCGTCAAAGGGCATGTTGAGGAGCCGGGACTGCACATCAGGAGCAAACCCCGACTTCCGCAACCACGCAAACCTGCGTATCACGGTGCTCGCCGCCATGGACCTACTGACGCATTCAGCTAAGTCCAAGCCCGACTGAACGGACTCACACATGGCATCCTTACCATCCTGGACCATAGCAAGGAAACCATCCCGTTCGTCCCCTTCGGGAATATGTTCAGCCGCTAACGCAACACAGTTCCACAGAGTGTGTGTGAAACGAGACAAGGCACAAATGGAGTTGGCCGCCTGAAGCGCCATACCACCTGAAGAAAACACTTTCTTCGCCCAGCCATCAAAACGTTTGTCGTCCCTATCAGGAGGGATGGTAGGGTACGACGCCTGCTTTGCCGGGGCCGTGGCCGCCTGCACCACCAAACTCTCCGGAGTGGGGTGCCTGGTCAAGTAGCAGGGGTCGCTACTGGCTGGACGGTATTTTCGCGACAAGGATCTGCCCACCGCCGGGAGACTCTCCGGAGCAGTCCAAGCCGCCGCCGCCACCCTTCTCTGTAAAGCCATATGGAACGGCAGTACCGGGTCAGTTGGGGGACCAACATCAAGGATGTCCGTCAGATCATCCTGCACAAACTCCCCTGGGGGAGCAGACCATCCCAAGTACTCAGAAACCCTAGCCATAAGGCGCCGGTACGAGGAATCGGCATGAGAGCCAGGCTCAGGCCTACAAAACTCCACCTCCGGAGAGGTGTCCAGTCCACTGGCATCATGCAGTGACTGCCTCAAATCGTCAAACTGACTATGGCCCGAGACAATTTCATCTGGAACCTGACTAGGAACCAGGCCATCAGAATCCTCATCCGTCTCTGAAATATATTCCAGGTGGCGAAAAGAAGGCACCCGAGAGTGCTTGCTCTTAACCAGAGCCTTCCTAGGGGGTTCCCCCGTGCCACGGGGTACCTCCGATGCGAAAGGCGTCGAGCGAATCGGCGCCGACGTCGAGAGAACAGGCATCGGCGTCGAGGAAATCGGCGTCGACGTCAGATGCAGCGCCGCCAGCATCGGCGGCGTCGACACAGCCCTCGAAGCCAGAGCCCCGAGCGTGTCCCTCGACGACCTGAGCGTCGACGGCTTCGACGACTTCCTCGGACCCGGAGCCTCGAGAAAGCCTGTCGACGCCCTCGACGCCTCAGACGTCGATGTCTTCCTCGAAGACCTCACAGGTGCACACGGTCTCGAACGCGTCGAGGACCGGGACCTGGAACGGGTACGTCGAGAACGAGTCTCCTTGTCCGAACGGGACCTCTCCCGTGACTCGTGCCGACCACTCTTGCGAGCGGTGTCTCTCGACCTCTCACGACCGACCCCACTCGCGGGCGCGGACGGCTTAGTACCCTGCGACTCAAGAATCGCCAGCATTTTCTTCCCGAAGGAAGCCCATTCCTCCGGGGTCGCACGGCTGGTGGGGTAAGCGACGTGCCGGGCAGAGTCCTCCGAAGAGGACCTGGAAGACGACCGGTGTCGGCGCTTCCGAGAATGCCTTGAAGAGGCTGAGGAGTGGCGAGACCGACTCCTAGAAGGAGACCCACAAGACTTCCGACGATGACGCGGAGAGTCACCCCTCGAATCATCCGTCGAAAGCCCCGCATTCGACTTCCGGGGCTTGGACACCCGACCTACCGACAACTTCTTCTTACGTTCGCATAAGGCTTTGGACGTGAGCGACTGGCAGTCGATACAGTCATCCGTGTCGTGGGCCTCCCCGAGACACCAGAGGCAGGCGTCGTGCGAGTCCGTCACCGACATCTTGGACCCACACTCCCCGCACTTCTTGAAACCCGGACGCGGGGTCGAAGACGAAGTAGAAGACATCTTCACACAAAGGATTTTCACAAAACGAACATGTTCGAAGAACCGAGAAGAACAGAACTCCAAAGAGTCGAGGCGTTAACCGAGAATCACGAAGCAACACGTTCGCGGAAAAAACGGAACTGAGGCTACGGGCGTCGTGCGTCCTACTTATCACATCGGATGACGTCGGACGAGGTCCTCGACGACGGCACATCGGCGTCATCGACGCAGGACGCCGAAAAAAGTTTCCGAAGCAGCACAGCTGTGGTGATTACATGTCATAGATATGGAATACGTCGGAGGACCCAATCCCCTCGAACTATTGTTTGAACTGAACATTTCTAAAATACTACCTGAACAGTTCAGGGGAAGGGAATCCTCCCCTGGAAATAAGAATTGTTTTGCTGGATTTATATACTTAGTTTTTGCACTTATTCTTCTGAGTTTAAAGCAGAAACCTTTGCTTCGCACATTTTTGCTGTTCATTTTTTATTGGAGGGTCAGGTACATTTTGGACACAAGGACAGTTTCCCTAAGTTGGAGGACGAGACACAGACTGATCCCTAGTTTTGCTTTCATAAGCATGGAAACTCATTAGGAAAGGGACAGGAAGGCATCTATACAAACCCTTTTTATTTTAATAAAATGTTTAATGTCCACCTCACATTTCTGATCCCTCACAGTACTGTGCACTTACTGGAACCTTGTTAGAAGCCCCGTGGGAAGGATATTGTCCCAGTCCATGACAGAGCCAGATTACTCATTAGACGTGTGCCTAGCGGCGCCCTTGCCCAGAACCTGCATTCTCTCCAGAACCTAAATTGCAACTGGCCTCCTGTCATTGACAAGTTAATGTATGCATGGGAGGCCTTGGTGACAGATGTGGATGTTTCTTGATCACCCAAGGATAAGATGGTAGTGTGACTAAAAGGGAGCCAGAGGTGATGGGCTTAGAGCGCTGCATGGTAAAATCGGCATGCCCACATTGTCAAACCATATGTTCCTTTTTTACATGACCACATTTTGTCCAATTTTGTACTTTGTGTACAAATAATAATAATAACTTGTCATTTTATTTTTAACAGGTTTTACTTTGCAAAGTTATATAACAAACTACTTGTAATTTATATTATTAGTGTAAAAAAAACAAAAACGATTTGTTTCAGAAAAATTGCATCTAAGAATGTTTTTGCGTGTTTGCACTTTGTACAACACTTTTACACGTAGCTGCCTTATACTTTGTAAGCTTCTCTTCGCTACAAGTCATCAATCAGGTTTTCACACAAAAGGCAGCGTCTAATGCCTGTGGCTCAACAGTATTTAAGAAACACCTTCTCAGTAATAATGTTATATTTCAAATATCTTTTGAATGTAGGAAAAAGAAAAGGTTTATGGACTCAATTTTACAACCTGCTACAGCGTATATGTGTCTATGATCCTAAGAGGTGGACAGTTTCTTGCCCCTTTACTTCATTTGTGCTGGAGTGTGCATGCGTTTCGGTGCTAAATGGTTTATTACAAAGTTTATTATCGTAAATAGGAATTTCTTACAATATTCTATAGTAAGTGCAGTTTAGATGCGCTTAATGCTTCATTACATTACATTACATGGCATTTATAATGCGCACTATAGCCCCGCAGGCATGAAGGCGCGGACAAAGTAACATATAAGTGGAGACTCAAGGACCTGGAGAATCTGAGACAAGTGAGACGTAAAGATAACTACTTGATGCCTATGCGTTCTGAATCACTACCAGATAATACTTATCAAGTAAAGAGTAGGGTTTTCAAATCTTTCTTAAAGTTTACTAGCGATTTGTGGTTGCGCATGTATCCTGGCAATTGGTTCCACAAAATGGGCGCTTTAAATGCGAACGCACCATTCTCAGCTTTGGATGTTCTAGGTCTGGATGGCACTAGTAGATTTTGTGACCCAGATCTCAGGGTTCTGGAATTAACTTTCTCCTTGATGTGGAGCTGCAGGTAGGATGGCATCTTTTGCATCCTACACTTAAAAGTAATGACCAGAGTCCTAAACTTGATCCTTGATTCTATAGGCAACCAATGAAGGGAGCGCCTGGCCTCCGATACATGATCTCGCCTAGAGAGCCCCAACACAACTCTCACAGCCCAGTTCAATCTGGAGCCTTTTTAGGTCCAGAGTACAAGTACCCAGTAGTAAACTACAACAGTAGTCCATCTTTGCTCCGACAATTGCTCTCGCAATGGTTTCAGCGCTTTTTTGTGAAATAAGCGGTCTCATATGTGACAGTAACTTAACATAATAGACCGCTGATGAAACAACCGAAGTTGAGCTCTCATATTAAGTGTCTGGTCGAGAGTTACTCCCAGTATTTTAGTTTTTGGGAGTGGAGCTATATTACTGTCTCCTCACTTGAAAGAGCTGTAGGACTGGTTCAGATTGTGCAAGGCGTGTGAGCTGCCCACAATCATTAACTCTGTCTTACTCCTATTAAGGGCAAGATAGTTGTCCAGCATCCATTTCTCAATAAGACTAAAGATGCTATTGACTTCGAGCCCATCCTGATCATGGAATCCCGTCAAAGGAACTACGCACTGGGTGTCATCTGCATAATTTGAGAATATCACACCCTCCTCCTCTAACATAAAGAAGAAAGGAGCCATGAATAGATTGTATAAACATGGAGATGTACTGGGCCCTTGTGGGACGCCATAAAGGACTGGAACTGGTGAAGCTTTGGCTATGTCCGAATAGACTCTACAATGTCTGTGTTCAACAAAGGAGGCTCCACGAGGCCGCAGAATCAGAGAAATTGCCGACTTCTTTCAACCTAGTATTGAGCATAGAATGTTCAATTAAATCGAAGGCCGCCGATTGGTCTAATGAGATGACCAGAGATAGCCTGCTCTTATCCATATAGGTTAAAAGTTTTGATTTCAACTCCAGGAGAGATGTCTGTACCAAATAATTTTCTGAATCCCGACTGATGGGAGTGCAGAATAGAGAATTGGTTCAAGTGCTCAGCAATTTGGTCATATGCAACACAATCGAGTATTTTCAATAAAAAAAGGGTGTTTGAAATGCGCCGGAAATTCAAAGGGTTATCCCTGGCTAGTGCCGGTTTCTTAATGATCGGAGTGACCATGGTTTGTTTTGAAACAAATCAGTACCTTGTCCTCCATCAAGGAGGCATTTACAAACATGCAGACTGCTTTGATAATACTTGGGGCACAGGTTTTAACCATCATAGATGCACATGCGTCTCCTCTACAGTACGATGGTTTCATCTGTTCAATCATTTTTGCTAGATCAGATTCACTTATTGAATGAAAATTAAATTGTGGGACGTCTGGGTCCCTATTAAAGACTTTAGTTGAGTAATTGTCCAAAAGTACGGAAGGCGGCTTTTTTTTTATCAAGCATTGCCGATCGGATGTTGTTCAACTTATTTTGGAGTCCATCCTGGATACGTTGACACCACTGTCATTTTTTACTAAAGGACCTAATGGGTCTGGAGTTATTTCCTGTTCTTTTAGTATTTTGAATATTTCTTTAGTGTCTGATTTAGCATTACTGATGCGATTGTTATGAAAGTCTCTTTTGGCAAAGAGAATAGCATTTGTGTACACTCTAACTGTGCTCTTATAAATTGCTAGAAGATTTGGATTATGTTCATGTTTCCACACATGAAAGGCTTTCGAGGGGGCTTCAGTAAAACACTTCACTGGGGCCTCTCATACAGTTAAATGTCTTCCTTAAGTGAAATAAAAAAAATACTATGAGATAAACCTACTCACCTATCAACTTTGCAAGCTTTGTACCAGCCGCCATACTCCCCAAATGCTGTGCCGTCTTTCTGCTTCCCCTAAAGAAATGAAAGAATGTTATGGATTTACTTTTATACTCTTGTGACATACTGCAAACATCGAAGAAGGTTTGTAGGAAAACTGAATGCTTACTTTGCATTCTTCTCGCTCTTCAGCATGCATCCAAATGGGTTTGTTTTCATCTAGCGGAAAAACAAAAGGAAGCATCTTTCAAAATAAAAGCCTCTGAAAGTATGCTATGCAGCAGCCAACAAAATCCTGAATCACGCCACTTCCTTTTTCTACAGATGTTGCTATGGGGGGCAATGAAATTAGAACAGAAAAGCCCCAAAAGAACTGAAACTTTCTACACCACGGGAAAGGGAGCATTGCGGGGACATTTCTCATAAATAAGTACATAAATAAATGTGCACGCCCCAAACTGGGTTACTATCCACTTAGCCATCACAGTCAAAGAAGATCCCAATACCTTTTCGAAAAAAGAACGAATGCCCAGATTAAGTCAATTAAGAGTATTGAATGAAGCGCTGCATGTTCTCCTCAACAGAAATAATTCCATCAACTTTCCAAAATGTTCTTCGCATTTATGTTACCATGTCCACTTGATTATCAACAGAGATAATCCAGGGATGCTGTGAACAGACATAGGCTACATGTTGCTAATGAAAATTGAACCCTAGTTGAATGCAAACCATGTGTGACCAGATTTTACATGATGCTTATAAGTAAGCATCAAAGTAAGGATCCACCTGCCCACACAAAGGTCTGCCCGCACAAGACAAAGCTTTTAAGTTGAAGTCTGATCACACTTTTGCTAAAAATTACGGATGGGTTCGGAACATCCCCTTGTCCTTGTCAAAGTCAGAATATGGTTTCCAGCAAAAAGCAACTGCAGTTCATTTACAGAGTTTTCCTCCCTCTGCTCCATGAGAAGATCCGGACTGAGAGGTAAGAACCTGTAGGAAGATGATCTAGGCGAATAAGGTCCAAGAACCAGAACCTCTGCGGTGATCATAAGGTTGCAGTTCGGAGACTCTAAACTTGGCTGGGAACTTGATGGTAACTCGAGTAGGGGGGCATATTGATGGTATTTTGTGTTGAGTGTAGTGGCAAATCGAGCCATCTGAGGGAAACCCAAGTACAGAGGAGTTTTGCTATGACTGAGTTCCCATCCGTGGCTCTGATTATGAATTATTCAAAGGAAGTCAGATTCTCCATTTTTAACATCCGATTGGTGAGCAGCTTGATGAAGGTGGCTCCAGCTAAGAATCAAGTCCATTTCCAAAACAAGAACCTGTGGGAAAGGTTGGTGTGCCCCCTACCCTGCTCGAGTATATAAAAAAGGCTGTGCTGTTGTTCATGTGCAGTGCACCAACGCTCTGTAATGTGAGCAGGGACAAACGGCTTTCAGCAAAATAACCTTCAGCTCTTTCATCCCTAGCCCCAACTCCTGAGGTTACCAAAGGTCCTGTACAAGATGGTCCTGAAAGGTGGCTCCCCAACCAAACATTGAAAGCTTGGACAGAACCATCACAGTTGGAAAAGGAAGTCAGAATGAGACCCTGTGTGCAGACTTATTTCTTTCTCTCAAAAGAGTAGATCTCACTGGATGTGGTGTGGGGGAAAACGGAGTACTTACATTTTTTTTTAATAAACTCCTCAGATACTTTACTGCCTTTATAATGATAACTGAGTCTATGCTAACTGAGGTTTAAGATCTAAGGTTTATCTCGCTGCCACACTAACTATGCAGACACGTACAGTGTAACACTCGTACACAAAGTAAATATGCTGAAGGAGACTGCTATAAGTTGGTCACACAGAATAGTAGCAGACACTAAATCATACACACACAAGATTAGAAACAGTACCTGATGAAAGTTTGCCACAGTCTCTTATAGACCGGCAAAGACCGGCTTGGGGCTGATGTGCCTTACGTTTCTGTAAATGCGGCTCCAAGGTTTAAGATCTATGGTGAGGGTGGGGGAGATGTGGCCAGCAGCCATGCAGTGAGGCTGCTTTAGTTCAGAGCTGCTGCTTGATCCTTTTGTTAATGGGCTAGAATGCTGTCAGATACAATCAATTTGTCTTGGAATTGCTGTGAGCTGCAGATGAGCGAGCTAGGTGCGGCATATGAGGCGGCAGAGCTGGGAATCGGGTGATACGGAGCACGAAAGCCGCCTCAAGCAAAGAGAAGCAGCACTGAAAATGGCAGCCGTGACTGTGGCGGCGGGAAGAAGCAGCTGCCTGGCGATTGAAAAGTGATCTGACTGGGTGTCAAGAGCGGATGGGCGCGCCTTGCAGTGCGCCTGGCTGAGAAGGGACCGGCAGCCGGAGCTGGTGTCCATTGTGGGGCAATAGGGGCTAAGCCCTGTGGTCATTGATGAATTTCTGGCCCCCTGGGTGGGGTGACACAATTATTGGCTCACCTTTGCAGATGAATGCTGGAGGGCAGTATGGCCTTAGCTGGTGCGGGGGCGAACACAGAGAGTAAAGCCACTAGGCAGATTGATGGGGCAGTGGGAAACAGAAGGCCCGGATATGCACACCTATGTCAAGGAATAGTGGCGTGGGCATAATCACCTGGAATGTAAGAGGTCTTAATAATTGCGTGAAAAGACTGCAAATACACACCTACTTGGTCAGGAGGGGCATTGAGGTGGCAATGCTAAAAGAGGAACACCTCACAGCAGACAGACAAGCCACTATGGCCAGGAAATGGGGAGGCAAGATGTATGGCTCGCCTTATTCTGCATATACCAGAAGTGTCCTTATTTGGATTGCTCCGGCTGCTCCTTTCCAGCTACTGGAGTTCAAGAGCGATGATGAGGACAGAATGATCGTGGAGCACGGACTGTGGGAAAACAGGGAAGACGGTTTGTTAACACATATGCCCCGAACCATGATGCCACTGTGTTTTTTAAGTCGTTATACTCAAACCTATAGGCATATAGGGAATCTGCATGGGTTTGGGATGGTGACTTTAATTGTACCCTCAATACGGGCCTGGATGGGTCAGATAAAAAACATAAGAAGCCTGCGCCGCCGGCTAGAGCGCTGGGCTCCCTTTTGTGGGACTTAAGATTGGTGGATATTTGGAGGGAGACATACTGTGAAACACAAGGTTATTCTAATTTTTTCGGCCCCTCACGCTGTATACACTAGGCTAGATTACATCGTCACGGGGAGGGAAATTCTGGGAGAATTCGTACATATAGAGTACAAGGCCAGGGTGCTCTCCGACCATGCCCAGTTAATAACAAAATGGCAGGGCACCACCCTGAGACCCTGGATACCTACCTGGCGGCTAAGGTCGGAAGCCCTACAAGATGAGGTTTTCAATGAGTACTTGCAAAAGCAGATAGAGGATTACGTCGACAATACAGATAGCGTGGCAAAAACAAGCACTCTCTGGGATGCATTTAAAGTAGTCATGCCGGGGGGAGCGATAGGAAAAATGGGAGGTCTCAGGAAAGAAATACTGCAAGCCCTAGAAGACAAACGAAAATGATATAGCAAAGGTGGAAGCTACGATGTTAGGACCACTTGTGGAGTCAGGGAAGCTGATGGGACTGAGGCAAAAGTGCATGGGGAAATGGGACGGGCTGGGAAGATTTGATTTGGAGATGCAGTTGAGTGTTCCCCCTCCGGACCCTCCTGGGCCCTGGTTAGCGACATTTTTGCATTCATATTCGGGCCCCCAGACCTGCTCACAGTCCTCTTCCCCCCCCGATCCTTACCCGCTTCCTTATCCCTCCTCCCGCCTCCCAGCCCACCCCCGCCCCTTGATTGGTGCTATTGATGGTCTTAACCGACCTTCCCGGGGCAGTTCTCTGCCTGACAGCCCCTTCGGCTAAGGGCCCCAAGCCAAAGGGCGGCTCCTACCTTGGCAGCTCCAAACCGTGTCTGCAGGTATCAGCAGGGGAAACCAGTGGTCAGCCATCAACCAGCAGCTACAATCAATGTAGGAGTGGTCAGGATGAAGGATAGAGCATTCACTCTACCCTGGAACTCGTACCACTTAGCAAACACACCTACATTGCGATAGTATGGCGATTGCCAGCCTGCGGCTTACCCCAGAGAATTGTTCAGACTGACCAGATTTAGATCTAGAATGCTCCACACTGTTATGGTACTGTAAATGTTAGCCTGCACCACACTGTTCAGCATTGTGATTACTTGACTGCATCGTACCCCAGACAACTGTTCAATTGCCTCCATCTCGGTTAAGTATATGGTGAAAATACTGCATTGTGAAACCTAGGCCGCTCTCCCACTATACAGGACTCTCACATCTAGGCATAGCCTCCATCTCTGATCAGCATATGGTGAAAATACTGCATTGTGAAAACTAGGCCGCTGTCATAAGCGATAGGAATTCCAAACAGGTCACACAACCCAATACCAGGAGTAAAATCACCTCTCACACTCACGATACCTCCTCGACCAGTAATAGCGCTAAGTTTCCAAAGTCACAATTAGTTCAGGGTTCTAGGCTACCTGTGGTGCGAGGGAAGCGTGGGCGGTCCTTGTTGCAAGGCCGGGGTGGCTCTCGCCTTCACTACGTTCCTCGCTTCCATTGGCAGCTTCCTTGGAGGTTGCGAGCAGGCAGACGCTGCTGACCGCGTTCGCTTCCTGGTTACGGGACGCTTTCCCGATCACGTGACTTGTCATCCGCTCACATGATCGGCAGCCACACAACAAGCCGGGTTATTCGAATAGCTTGTTGCTTCACAGCTGTTTCCCGTAACACTGTTCAGCGTCTCGTCTCAGGATTCAAGTTTCACGGTACTTGACCTCGGCTCACGGATCACGGACTGCTTCCTCATTCAACCTTTGGCACCACTACTTGTTCGGCACGGATACACGGAATACTGACCTTTGGATTACGAACTTTGGACTGCCTTTGGATCTTCCTCTTGCTTTGTTTGCCTTTCATGAACACTCGGAATCGAACCTCGGACTGCATATTGGATTTGCCTTCGCCTCGCCCCATCTGTTAAAGTCACGCTCAAGCATCGTTTCATACCAAGTGCCACGAGACATCCAGGTGTTGACAGCCAGCACTACCAGGCTTCAGGGACTGTCTGCGCGCACCCTTGCACCACCACTCCCGATCCCAGCCAATCCCTTATCGGGTTTAGGTAAGATCTTTGGGTATTTAGAGTGTGCCTGTTTTCATACTTATACTGTAACTGTTTGTGTTAATACTTGGCTTCCTTCCCAAAGCCTTTGGGTCTGCGGTTGTGCCTGGTTCCTGTTGAACAACACCAACACCTGTGGCTTCAAGGCTCGCACAGAGAGTATTCTGTTACCTCTCTGTGGGGAACTTGGGGACAGAGGCCCTATTACTCTTCACGACACAGCAAGTCTGACAGAC
This sequence comes from Ambystoma mexicanum, assembly GCF_040938575.1. NCBI lineage: Eukaryota > Metazoa > Chordata > Amphibia > Caudata > Ambystomatidae > Ambystoma > Ambystoma mexicanum. Next base: position 650,494,897 of record NC_090940.1, on the reverse strand, counting down.
GGTGAAGCCAGTGTGTTCGTGATGAGTCTAGAGGCTGCAGCCGACGACCCCGTGGCTGCGTTGGTACAAGCAATTACAGTATTAAGAGCAGCCATGGCGGCCGCTAATACGGTTATACACCAGCGCCTAGATTCCATCCAAAGTGGTCAGCACCCACTACTCGCTGATGCAGAGTTTGGGGATGCCGTGGCCCAAATCCCAGTGATTCAACCTGTAGCCCCAGCCGCTTCACCACAGGTGCCCGTAATCATGCCCACTCCTTTTCCACTAGCAGCCCCGGAGAGATTTCATGGAGACCCCAGGAGGTTTCGCACGTTTCTAAATCAATGTAAGTTACATTTCCTCTGTAGACCACAGGCCTTTCCCGATTCCACCACCAAGGCTGCATTCACCCTGTCTCATTTAGCTGGCACTGCTGCAGCATGGGCCAACCCACTACTCGAAACCAACAGTCCGGCCCTTTATGATTTCGAGTTGCTCGTGACTGAAATGTCTCATGTATTTGACACACGACATAAGGCCCAGTCTCGGGATCTCGAGTTACTAGACCTAGAACGGTACATTAATTGAGTACATCACCAAATTCAATCAGTTGGCTGTTGAAACCTCATGGCCCGATACAAAGAAGGCAGTGGTGTTCTACAGGGGTTTAAGTAATTCTATGAAGGATGCTATGGCGGTTGTTCCCTCTTTACCCACTCAACATACTGAGCTAGTAGACCTCGCCCTACAGATTGATGCAAGACGTTCTGAACGTCAATCTGAGACTGGGCTTTCTAACACGGTTCCTGTGTCCCCTTCTCCAGAAACAGGTGGGGAGCCTATGCAGATAGGGGGTATTCGGAGCCCAATTTCACCATTAGAAAGGGAGCGACGAAGAACTGACAATGCATGCTATTACTGTGGATTAAATGGACATTTTGTAAAAACCTGTCCACGACGTCCGAAGCTAAAAAACCCAGTTTTCAGATTGCTGGAACCTAGATCCGAGGGCTAGGTCGAGCATTTCTCCTGCACTCTCGGAAACCGTACCTGCCTTTGGTCGTGTCAGACCAGTGGTTGTACAGGCTACATTAACAACCACACCGGGCATTGTCCACTCAGTATCCATCATAATAGATTCAGGTGCCACGGGCAATTATGTGGATATCAAGCTAGCCGAGTCTCTGAATCTGCCCCTGGTCAACAAATATCTTCCTGAACCCGTGCTGGCAGTAGATGGCACTGCACTGATTTCTGGCCCAATCAGCCAACAGACAGCTCCACTCACGTTACACATACACAACATCCACCAGGAAACAATCATGTTTGATCTAATTGCAATGCCACAGTTTGGTTTGATATTAGGCATTCCATGGCTGAAAGAACACAACCCCTTGATTAACTGGAAGACAGGGCAAGTCCATTTCGAGTCAGAGTTGTGTCAGAATTATTGCCTCACCGCACATGAGGGGATTGAATCTCCACCGATGGCTTTGGGGGACCATCGCTCAACTGACCCTGAGTGATGATGCCCCACCCCCCCACCGATTCACACTTAGTGGGGGCAGTTCCAACTGGTGTTCCTGTTGAATACCAGGACTTTCAGTCCGTCTTTGACCAGGGATCTTCCGAAGTTCTTCCCCCACATCGGCCCTATGACTGTCCTATTGATTTAGTCCCCGATTCCGTTATTCCCTCAGGTCGTATCTACTCTTTGTCCCCCTCAGAAGAGAATGCTCTAAAGGAATATATTCATAAGGCCCTGAAGATCGGTCACATTCGCCCTTCCACTTCCCCGGCGGCGAGTCCCATTTTCTTTGTTCCCAAAAGAGAAGGCGACTTGCGCCCTTGTGTGGATTACCGCCACTTAAACTCCATCACCATAAAGAATCGGTACCCAATACCATTGATCACTCCGTTATTGGATTGTCTAAGCCATGCTACGGTATTTACCAAGCATGATCTACGGGGTGCATATAATCTGATCAGGATTCACCCCGGGGACGAATGGAAAACGGCCTTCTGTTCACGATACGGCCTGTTTGAATATGTGGTCATGCCATTCGGGCTGTGCAACGCCCCTGCCACATTCCAGCGCTTTATGAATGAGGTTTTTAATGACCTACTAGATGTCTGTGTCGCAGTCTACCTCGACGACATTCTCATTTTTTCTCATTCTATGAAGGAGCATGTGACATGTTCGCGAGGTATTGTCTCGCCTTCGCCGTTTCTCTCTTTTTGCTAAGCCCGAGAAGTGTCAATTCCATACTGACAACGAGGAATTTCTAGGATTCTTTATCACTCCAGGGGGGCTAGCCATGAACCAGTCCAAAGTTCAAACTGTGTTAGAGTGGCCAAGACCCAGGACCCTTAAGGCTCTACCGTCATTCCTGGGTTTCTCGAACTTCTATCGACGGTTTATTCAGGATTTTCTACACTTGTAGCACCACTTACAGCCTTGACTAGCCCTAGTGTACCCTTTTTGAGGTTGGCGGACCATCAAGCAGCTTTTGATGCATTGAAATCAGCATTTACTACTGCCCCCGTTCTGAAGCCTCCAGAATCGGAACTTCCTTTCGTTGTGGAGGCAGATGCGTCTTCGTTTGCCCTGGGCGCCGTGTTGTCCCAACATTGTCCTTCTTCTGGTCAACTCCATCCGGTGGCTTGTCATTCTCGGAATTTCTCCCCTGCGGAAAGCCACTACACTGTGACCGAGAAGGAACTGTTGGCCATCAAAGACGCCTTTCAAGTCTGGCAGCATCATTTATTGGGAGCAAAACATCAAGTCACGGTGTTCACAGATCATAGGAACCTCCAGGACTTGGCTTCGCTCAAGTGCCTCAATAGTCGTCAGGTGCGGTGGCATTTATTCTTTACGGCCTATGACCTCCTGATCAGACATCGATCGGGCCTGTCCCATGGGAAGGCGGATGCTCTCTCTCGTTCTCCTGGCGGGGTTTCCTTACCTGTGTTTCCCGAGACTTTGTTAGAGCAACATGTCATATGTCTATGTACACCACCAGTTTCCCTTCTCTCCTCCATCCGCACTTGGGTATCACAACACCCCGAGCAAGTCTCCAAATGGGATCCAGTGATTCATGAGGGCTTGCCCTTTATTCAGCACAAACTACTGTTGCCCACAACGGACACCCGCAACCTCGCTCTGGAGTGGTCCCACGACAGCGCCATTAATGGTCACCCTGGCCAGAAACGGACGCTGGCACTCCTTAAGCAATGGTGTTGGTGGGCGTCCATGAAACGGGACGTGGAATGTTATGTTAACACGTGTGCAATCTGTGCCCAGTGTAAGCATCGCCACGGTCGCCCGGTCGGGTTGTTACGCCCATTGCCTGTACCCCCTAGACCTTGGCACACGATTACAATGGACTTTGTAACAGACCTTCCTCGAATCCAGGGGTTCAATACAATATGGGTAGTGGTGGATTCATTCTCCAAATTGGCTCGCTTTGTCCCCTGTTCTGGCATTCCCTCGGCTCCCGTATTGGCTAACCTCTTTTTCAAGTCTGTCTTTTGTCTTTTTGGGTTGCCCACTGTGATCATCTCGGACAGAGGGCCTCAGTTCACCTCTCGGTTCTGGCGGGCACTTACCGGTCTCCTGGGGATTGATTCCCGATTTTCGACCGCATATCATCCGGAGACGGATGGCCAAACCGAGAGGGTGAATCAGTCCATGGAACAATATTTACGCTCTCTCATTTTACAACATCAACAATCATGGTACAATGTCTTACACCTAGCGGAGTTAACATATAACAATGCTCCACACTCATCTACTGGCTCCTCTCCTTTTTACGTCCTGTACGGTCAGCACCCCCGTACTCTCCCCATCCCCGATTATTCTTGCTCTGCCAATCCCGCTGCTGTGGCTTGTGTTCGTGACTTAGTGGCCATCCATGCTCAGACGCTTGCACATCTTTGAGAGTCTCAGGTGTCCGCTAAGTCTGCGGCTGACACTCGGAGGGTGGAGGGCCCTTCCTACGCTGTGGGTGATAGGGTTTGGCTTTCGTCTCGACATCACCGATTGCCTGGGTGTCGAAAATTGCTGCCCCGCTTCGTGGGTCCCTATAGGGTCAGCAAGGTGGTCAACACGGTGGCTTTCCGCCTGGCAGTCCCCGTCTCTTGGCACATACACCCCGTTTTTCATACTTCCCTCTTGAAACCATGTCCCGCTCCTACCCGTCTTAGAGGTTCCCCTGGTCCTGTTTCTGTGGGTGGTTCTGAGGAGTTTGAGGTAGCTGACATTTTGGGTTCTCGTGTGGTCAGGGGTGGTCTCCAGTACTTGGTGGATTGGGTTGGTTATGTCCCAGAGGAGATATGTCCAGAGGAGATTGGGTTTCTGAGGCTGATGTCCATGCCCCATGCCTTGTCTCCCGTTTTCACTTGTCACATCCCTCTTGCCCCTGTGGTCGTGGGCCATTAGGGAGGGGCTCTGTCATGCGTGATAGCAATTCCAAACAGGTCACACAACCCAATACCAGGAGTAAAATCACCTCTCACACTCACAATCCCTCCTCGACCAGTAATAGTTTCCAAAGTCACAATTAGTTCAGGGTTCTAGGCTACCTGTGGTGCGAGGGAAGCGTGGGCGTTCCTTGTTGCAAGGCCGGGGTGGCGCCCGCCTTCACTACGTTCCTCGCTTCCATTGGCAGCTTCCTTGGAGGTTTCGAGCAGGCAGACGCTGCTGACCGCGTTCGCTTCCTGGTTACGGGACGCTTTCCCGATCACGTGACTTGTCATCCGCTCACGTGATCGGCAGCCACACATAAAGCCGGGTTATTCGAATAGCTCGTTGCTTCACAGCTGTTTCCCGTAACACTGTTCAGCGTCTCGTCTCAGGATTCAAGTTTCACGGTACTCGACCTCGGCTCACGGACTGCTTCCTCATTCAACCTTTGGCACCACTACTTGTTCGGCACGGATACACGGAATACTGACCTTTGGATTACAAACTTTGGACTGCCTTTGGATCTTCCTCTTGCTTTGTTTGCCTTTCATGAACACTCGGAATCGAACCTCGGACTGCATATTGGATTTGCCTTCGCCTCGCCCCATCTGTTAAAGTCACGCTCAAGCATCGTTTCATACCAAGTGCCACGAGACATCCAGGTGTTGACAGCCAGCACTACCAGGCTTCAGGGACTGTCTGCGCGCACCCTTGCACCACCACTCCCGATCCCAGCCAATCCCTTATCGGGTTTAGGTAAGATCTTTGGGTATTTAGAGTGTGCCTGTTTTCATACTTATACTGTAACTGTTTGTGTTAATACTTGGCTTCCTTCCCACAGCCTTGGGGTCTGCGGTTGTGCCTGGTTCCTGTTGAACAACACCAACACCTGTGGCTTCAAGGCTCGCACAGAGAGTATTCTGTTACCTCTCTGTGGGGAACTTGGGGACAGAGGCCCTATTACTCTTCACGACACAGCAAGTCTGACAGCCGCTCTCCCACTATACAGGACTCTCACATCTAGGGGTAGCCTCCATCTCTGTCTAGTATATGGTGAAAAATACGGCATTGTGAAACCTAGGCCTCTCTCCCACTATACAGGATTCTCAATATCCGTAAAGTCCATTCTTCTCTCACTTTCCATGCTACTAAGCTCTTAATCTACTCCCTTATCTTTTCTCGCCTTTTCTACTGCTCTTTTCTCTTTTTCGGGTCTCCCTACCTCTCATCTTGCCCCCCTTAGATCCATCTACTACTCTGCCATCCGTACCCTCCGTCTTCTCTCTCCCCATGACTCCATCTCCAATTCACTTTCCAACCTAGGCTGGCTTCCTTTCCATTCCCAACTTAAATTTCACTTTCTTTGTCTTGTCTTTAAATCTCTTCATGACCTTGCCCCTCCTTACCTCTCCTCTCTTCTCTCATTCTATACCCCTCCGTCTGTCCGCCCTCCTCCTTGTGCCTCTTCTTGTTTCCGCTCCTTTCAGCTCCTTGCCCCCCTTCATTGGAACTCCCTTCCCCTCACTATCCGCTCCACTTCCACTTATTCTTATTCTTCCTTCCGTTCCTCCCTGAAAGCACTCCTTCCCTTTCCCTCCCCTTCCTTTCACCTTTTCTCTCTCCTCCAAATACCCTCTTCCTTGCTCCTCTTTCTTCCCCGTCTCCCCATGATCTCCATCCTCCCTACTTCTCTCGCTATTTTCCACGCTCTCTCCCTTTTCTCCTCCCCCTCCTTTCTTCTTCCTTCTCAAATGCAAATTGTTCCCCATGCTGTTTTCCTGGTTTGAATCATATATACTGTTATTGCTTCTATGTTCCTTGTTTGTTTGTTTCCGGGTTGTTAAACTGTAAAGCGCTTTGGATTAAAGTGCTATATAAATAATAATAAAATACAAAATACAGATATCTAGGGGTAGCCTCCATCTTTGTTCAGCATTAGGTGAACCTACTGCATTGTGAAACCTAGGCCTCTCTCCCACTATGCAGGACTCTCAAATCTACGGGTAGCCTCCATCTCCGTTTAATATATGGTAAAACCTACTGGATTGTCAAACCTATGCCCAATGGTATTGGACTCTCAAATCTAGGCCGGTTTCCTCTGCTGCACTGGACAAATATCGCCACAACCCCAACACACAACCCCAACAACTTCGAAGCTTACGGTACGTATACCTCACACCACCAGTGTGGACACAGGCCGCACAAAACGGCCTAGCATCCATACACGATAGAATACTGCTATGGCTAAGCACATCCGGTCTAGCATCACATATAGCCGTCCAGACTGATACACCTGACGTACCTCAGCACCTCTGCCAATAGCATACAGCGACTGCCACCCGAAAGGAACTCAGTACAGCTGGCCACACATTGACTCTCTCAACAAGAGCAATCTATCGCAAACCTCCAACGGCGCCCACCCACGTGCCTGACCTCTCTTTGGCCTGCCTAGTCGAGCCTTGCCAGCCATCCTAGTCCTTCACCGACAACATGCACACATGCATCTCCTAAGATAAACTTCTTAGATTTTTCCACCCCATGGACTACGGTCACTGAGGGCGTTCCAACCAGGAAAAAGCACACTGAGACCACACACGTGGGGAAAGAGTGCTATATAAATAACCAAATACAATAATACCCAAAGGTTGCATGCAGAGGGAGACAAGCCTGGGAGATTGCTAGCATGGCTGCGCAGGCATGAGGAACCAAGGGCTATGATCAGTGCCATCACAGACGAAAATGGAGATATAGTCAGGACCCAATGCAGGATCAAATGAGGTATTTTCAAGATTCTAAAAATCCCTATACGCTGAAGAGGTAATCTGGATGGATAGGAATGTAGATGAAGCTCCAACCCAAATTGACCTGCCGAGGCTGGGGGTGGAATAAGGAGGCATGCTCGATGCACCATTAGAGGAAATAAAAGAAGCGATAAGAGAACTGAGCGCCAAGGTCCCGGGCCCGGACGGACTCCTGGGGGAGCTCTACAAAGCACACGCAGAAATACTGGCACCTAGACTGTTGGTAGTCTTTGCAGTCAATAGCTTAAGGGAAGCTACTATAGTACCTATCCTCAAGCCAGGCAAGCCCTCACAGAGTTGTGGATCAAATAGGCCTCTCTCAATGGTGAATCAGGATAGTAACATCCTGGCGCAGTATTGACGAATAGACTCATGAAGGTGATAGGAGGCTTGGTCCATATGGACCAAACTGAATATGTCCCGGGGTGCAACACCACATGGAATTTGCGGAGGTTACATCATATCATACATAGTGCTAACTAGGTGTGGCAAAGGATGTGATAGCGTTATATAGGATGGAGGTGCACTTGGTGGGGATGAAAGCTGGTAACATGTTGCGAGGATTATGTGGCGGCCTCATTGGATGTGTTGAAGGCCTTTGACTAGGTCTGTTGGGACTGGCTGCCTGCGACCCTAGCGTGATTTGAGATTGCCAAAGCCTTTTTGCGTTGGGTGAAATTGATCTACACCTCACCCATGGCACGAGTGAGGACGGGAAGGCAAATTTCTCAGACATGGCAGGTACATAAGGGGACCAAGCAGGGCTGCCCACTGTCGCTGATGATGTACATCTTGGCACTAGAGCCACTGGCTGTGTTCCTCAGGGGGTTGGGGGAGGTATATTGCAGCTGGAATTAAGATAGATTGGGTGGTACACCTGGTTTCTCTGTAGATGACATGCTGCTATATGTAAGTCTGCCAGTGGATAATCTACTGTACTTGCTGGATGTTATTGACCAATTTTCGATGTACTCGAGCATTAAGGTGAACCGGGAGAAATCCTGCTTGTTCCCACTATCGGGACTCAGAGATCTCAGCGAGGAGGAACTACCGCATTTTGGCCTTCAGTGGGCAACTGACACTTTGTTACCTGGGTATCAATTTATGGCATGAACTGGTGGCCGTGTACAAGGACAAGACGCTGAAGGCCCTGAATGGCATGGCTAACGTGATGGGGTTTTGGAAAAGGCTGCCCCTTGGGGTACCAGGCATAGCAGCTCTCCTGAAGATGGATGTACTCCCCCGCCTCCTGTATTATTTCATTAATATACCTTATAATATACAGGCAGCCTTTTTTCAACAATTGAATACAATGGCTAGAGAAAGGGTTGCCTTGCGCACATTGCAAAGGGACTATGCGGAGGGAGGGATGAAAATACCCCACTTCGAGTGCTACTACCTAGCAGGGCAGACTGGCTGGGAGACGAGGCCTTGTTGGACACCTTGTTGCTGAAACCTATGCCAGGGAGACATTTATTTTTTAAAGAAGTACTGTGGGTGAAATAACTCGCTTTAGCAAGACCCTCTAGACTATTGAAACTTGGCAGAGACATATGGCCTAGGGCCTGGAAGCTCCTGGGAGCTTCGGATCCTTGTTCCCCGCATGTCCCTTTGGTAGAAGTTATTGGAGAACAGCGGAGTGTCGTGAGACAGTATAGGAGGCAATGGAAAAGTTAAGGGATAGCCACGGTGGGTGATTTATTATGAGAAGATAAAATAATAGATTTCCAGACAATAAGTAAGCAAATGTGGCATACACGAGGGACACTTTTTGTTATACCTAGGAATGGTTAGGCAGATAGGGAGGAGATGGTTGGACCCACAAGAGGCAGTTGAGACCAATGCAATATTAGATACCATATATGATGTGTCAGGAGGGGGACATATGGTTTCTTGATTTTATGCTTTGTTCTTGGGTAGCCTTGCTGCAACAGAGTTGAAGGTGCGTGGGAACTGGGAGACAGACATGGAGAGTTTTCACAGATACTGAATGGAGGAGGGTGCTGCTATAAACCAAACAAGAAACGCCAGATTCAAGCTGACCCAATGACACTGTATTTTTTGAATAACTACTGTCCTACTGAAACGTTGTGTTGTGCTACCATACTGTACCGGGTTAACGGTTAAGGATTGGGATCGGCTAGTCTGTCTCCCTGTCAGGTTTCCTTCCCCTATTCAGGCTATTTTCTCTTATTCAAGTTTCTTTCCATTATTTCTCTTTTATCATTCTTTTTTAGATTAGCCTTGTGTGGGTGGGAAGTTTTCTATTGTAGTTGGTTTGGCCTTAACTTCCCGATTCAGAATCCTGGTTCTGACCCAAGGCAAAATGGAGTTTCACAGTGACAGCTCTGATTGGTTAGAAAACACTGCAGAACAACAATGAACATTCTAAACTGTCACTCTTTGCCTTTCATCATCTAAACCCCAGCTGAGAGGACGTGTGTAGTGGCTGCTCCTGCTTAAGACTTGGGCCTGGTGGATTTTATCCTTCAGGCGCTAGCAGTTGAGCGGCTACTTTCTTGGGGGTTTCAGGAGAAGTTCTCAGCTGTCAGGAATGCGTTTTGAAGAAAGGAAACTCTGAAGATCTTTAGGAAATCATTCTGGAGATAAGTGACTTTGTTTAACTGCCGCTCTGTTTATCTTAAAGACATTTCAGTGAGAACTCGTAAAATGTTATCTTTGAATTTATATTTTGAACTTTTTGAGTGCGCTTGAAGTTTTGCGCGAGGTTAACGGGTGAACGCTATTTGTTAAACAAGTACTACGTGTAATCGGAAACTAATCGTTGAACCTTTGCGCGTGCGAGTGAAATTAGCGCATGTGTTTTCAAGCGCGTTGTTTCGGAGTGAGAAGTCAATTGCCCGTGTGTTTCCAGCGCGTGTACTTCCAGGCGAGAGAATTCAACTGCGCGTGTGTTTTTCAGCGCGTGTGCTTCCTAGCGCGAGAATCTGTTCGCCGCGTGAGAACTCTATTGTGCGTGTGTTTTCCAGCGCGTGTGCTTCCTAGCGCGAGAATCTGTTCGCCGCGTGAGAACCCTATTGCGCGTGTGTTTTCAAGCGCGTGTGCTTCCGCGTGAGAACTCTATTGCGCGTGTGTTTTCAAGCGCGGGTGCTTCTGCGCGAGAACTCAATTGCATGTGTGATTACCAGCGCTTGTGCTTTTTAACGCGTGAACTCGACCGCGTGTGAACTCTTTTGCGCGTGGGTTATAAGGCGCGTGTGAATAGGCGCGGGAGTTCAACAGCGCGTGTGTTTACAAGCGCGTGTGTTATCTGCGCTAGAATCCGTTTGCGCGTGAGTTCTGCTTCGCGTGTGTTTACAAGCGCGTGTTTTCTGCGCGTGGACTTTTCTTACAGTGCGCGTGTTCTTCATCGCAGGAAGTTTTCAACGTGCGAATCTTCAGCATTGAGATCATCTGCGTGTGTGTTTAGCACGTGTTTCTTCAAGAATTCTCAAACTCAATAGAATTGTAAAAAGGTTTTGGACACTAAAGAAAAGTTTGAAAGAAAAAGAAAGAGCAAAACTTTCCAGGTTTGCCCAAAATAAGAAGTTGCTGTGAATTTCAAGAGACTCATGTAAGAGAGATTTTCAGCTTCTTTACAAGCTTCTCTAAGAAATTTCAAGAGAAGAACCAGGTATGATTCTTAATTATTAGTTAAGGATTTAAAGTCTTTCCAACTCTAAAGTTTAGTAAGTAATAAAAGGATTTGTATCTGCTTTTCTTATATCCTCTGCAGGTTCAGCTTTGGTTAGCCTTGACGCAGTCAGCCTGGTGTTGTTTTGTTATCCACTTCCCCCTTTCCCTTCGGGGTGTAGTTTGCAGAGCTGAATTAATATCTAGTTCTGGGAATTACATTTCAGGGGGATTGTCGGGGGTTCAGCAGCTTCCGCGGACACAGGACCTCTCAGCCTGACACTCCCCTCATGTTTTTCCCATAAATGTACCCTGATTGTTTATACATGTGCAACTCAGTTGCAACCCCAGCTTTGAAATCACATTCTCGCCTATCATAGCATGGGAGCTGCAATAGGCTTTTGTTCCCTTTGTTTATGTGTCGTTTCTGCAACACTTCCTTAACCCGGTCTCTGAAAAGCTGAAACCGCTCTGTATTCTGGGTAGCACAACGACGGATGTAGATTGTGAGGCAACAGTCATCGGGATATAGATTTGGCCAACATATGAGTGTCTCTCTGAAATCTCGGTTAACGTGGAAGGTGCAGAATTCATGCGACAACACCCGATTCTCTGAATAAACACTACAGAGCGGTGAACTATGAGCCGGACCAACTCCACCAGCCTAGAAGTGAGGTACAGGCCTTGTTCGGTGATAAGTCATACCTTGTCTAACCCCTGTGAGAATGGGTTCAGGTCAGGAAGTTCCAGGTACAGCTCACTTTATGCTTTGTGAGATTGGCATCATGGAAGGAGACACAGACAACAGATTCAATATATAACAAAAGCGTTTATTAATGAAAATGTCGGGACGCATTAAGGCCTAACTTGCCCTCTGCTAAGGTGGGATTTCCCTACCTAAAGAAACTAAGGACAGTCTGTGTCAATATGTCCAACTGAAACGTATGTTTGTGTCCAAAACCTCTACTTGCCCTCACAACCCGGACAAAACAATGTGTTGGGATGTCAACCATAAACTAAACAGTGTTCCAAAAGTAATGATCTGAGTTATTTCCAGCTCAGGCTTACTCTTCAGCTTCTCTTCCCCAAATGTCAATACGTTCATTACGCTATTCAGTCTACGTTCTTTTGGACTTGAAGAAATAAAGTTCCACACTTTTGTAAAGGTCAGGATGCCCTTCCCCAAGTTCAATACAATTTCAGGGCAACATATCTCAGGGTTTCCTTCCCCAATATCAATATAGCAAGATGGCACAAAAAGAAGTATCTTTGAGCTTTGGTTTCGTATTTCAACAGTTCTTTACAACTTAGGGTTCCCTTTCGCAGGTCTGGTATACACCAATGGTTGGTTTCTTTCTTCCACAAAAGCAAACTTCCTTGTTAGCATATAGGAGTTCTCTGGTCTTGGCGCAGTTTTAGACCACACGGTCCACCCGTTCGAGGTCACGCAACCAGGAACCTGGCATTCACTTTTACCAGTTCTTGATTAAATGAATAGTAGTTCTCTGGTCTTGACACAGTTTTAGACCACACGGCCACCCATTACAGGTCACCCAACCAGGAACTTCCAGGTCTCCTTAAGTAGTTCAATGTTCAGCCAAACAAGTCGTTTCTAAAATGTATTTCCTTGACTGTCACATATAAGTTGTTTCTCAACCTGGGCTTTAACTTTGCACTCAGGGTCTTTCATTCGCCTTTGCTTTTTATTGGCTTTCAGTTCATTGTGCAATAGTTTAACAGGTTTGCTCTTTCATTTCACTTCAGTTCAATAGGTGCATGTTTTGTTTATTTCATTCAGTTCAATATTCAATATATGCCTTTTAGATTATTTCCTCTCATTCAGTGTTCAATAAATGTATCTTTGCTTAGTTCACTTAATTCGGTATTCCAAAAATACTGCTTTGCTTGTTTCTTTCAATTCGGTATAAAAAATAAACACAACTGTGCTTCTTTCAATCGGTTTCATATTCAATTAAGGCAACTTTGCTTGCTTTCATTCATTCCGGTATTCAATAAAGACAACTTTGCTTATTTACTTGGACTGCTACTACATGTACAGTCTTTCGGAGCGCCCGGGTATCTTTAAGTGTCCCAGACACTTACCCAGACTCTGCAGCTCCTCTTAACGGCTTCTCCCCTTTCACGGAAAAGCCTGGTCTCCGGTCACTTCAATCAGCCTACTCCGGCTCTCGTGCGCAGGGTTGCCTTTGCTCTTCGGCAGGGCCTGCTGCCCGCCTTTCCTTCTGTAGGATCTCCGTCCTGCCCCGTCACTCCAGCAGGATTCCCAGGCTCTCGGTCAGCGTTTCAGCATCACTGTCTCTTATGCTCCAGCACGGCTCCTTCCGATGGCTCTTTTTTTTTTCATGGTTCCCTCTAATGCGGCACCATTCCACCTCTTATACACGTGTGCTCTGGGGTTCCATGTGTTCTTAACGAAAATGAAATAGTGAATTTAATAAATAACGAATGGAGAATAACAGACAAATTAATAACGAAATGAATAGGGTTAAATGTAAAGTGTAATATTAACAAAAATGAAAAATCGGTTTACAACAAGCTAGTAATTCACTGAAACAGAAAAGGACCTTAACGCAGAAGTCGTGCTCTTGAAAGAGATCAGAGTGTTCCCTGAAAAGAGATTTACAAAAAAAATGAATGGAAAATAAGGTATAATGAATTGAAGAAAAAAAGACTTATCAAGAACAACGTCCATTTACTTTTAAAGACACCAAATCCCAAAATCCATAACGAAAATACATCCAAATGCCCTGCAGTCCCAAATCCAAGGAATTCCTAACGACCAGAAAATACAAGTTCCAATGAATCTATGAGTTTTTAAAGTCACCAAAATCCAAAATATAAGTAAGTTTATAAATCAGAACCCTGAAAAACACATACAAATCCACATCCATGAATCCAAAAACGAAGCAATCCAGGCGAAAATTAATGAAACAAATACAGAAAAAGGAAATAATCCAAACCAAAACAGGACCAATAGAACAAAGACTGGAATGAAAAAACTGTGCTGTAATGCTTCCAGTCACAGTACATTGAAAAAAGCAATATAGACGGTGTCACCTACTGGTATAAAATTGAATTGCTGTCAAATTTAACGCTTATTAGTAGAAATGGTTTTGACATGTATTTAGTTCTCCAAAATGTGTTAAACTAAGTAACATGTGTATAAAAAAAACATTTAAGTTATTCAATAAAAAATGTGTTATTTATTTTTCACTAATGTTTTCAATGTTATTTCATTAGTTATTTTCACTGTATACCGTGTTCCAGTAATGGGCTGCAGGTGTTTTCCATTAAGGGCTGCATGGCTCTTATTACGAGCAAGTGTCTGACCTCATATTCTTCGTCCCAGTACCAAAGTGGTGAGAGTAACTGTTGTCAATTACTCTCAGTTGTCTCTTCCTAGTCTCAGTACTAGAGGGTGGAAAGTATGTACTGTTCGTAACCCTCAATTGTTTATTTTTCTTCTCAACACTGTTATGTATCCCAACAGGGGATTAAAGAGGAAAGGTCTTGTAAATATCCAAACAAGTCGGGAGAGGGTTAGTCTGGTTTTTACAATCTTTTCCCCTCTGTCTCTGACATGTCTGGGATGAGAATATCTCCGGTCCTCCTCAGAGACAACAGAGCATGGTGAACAAAATCCCATAACCACTTCTGGGATAGGGGTTTCCTTCTGCCAGGAGGATGTTGAATACGTGCCTTACCTAAAGGTATCCCATCTCCAATCCCCAAGTACCTCTATTTAGTACCTCTCTCGCTTGTCCCCCTGCAGGGGCAGGATCCAAAAGCGATGGCCTTTCCCTGGCCATCTGCATAGAGGATCCCGGGGGAGTAGATATGGGAACAGTCCTAGGTTTTTTATAGCATATACACTACATGCTCAAAGCCTGCAAGTTCCTGGATAAATGGCACGATAATACTTGGAATTATTAACCTAAACACTTTCCTCAGGAAGGCACATTTGAGCTAGACAAGATCACTGCATTACGGGAGGTGCTAGAGGAGAAAGGAGAACATGTACACCAGCAGCAGTGTGGTGGTTATCTGGACTGGTTCACTGAAGCAACAAAAAGGCAGTTAGACACCAGCCCTGAAAGATTCCCAGGAGAAGCTCCAGGAGCAAGTTAAGGCACTAAACACTGAGTGCTCTAATCTGCAGACACCCACACATAATAAACCCAAATAAATAAAATCTGGTATAACCGACCACCTGTATCCTGTCATCCAAGGGATCCGTCATTCAAGGGGCACCCCACAGAAGGACTCCTCAGAGGACATCCTGGACACTTACAACCCAGCTATACTAAATCATACAGATGCTTCTCAGGCAAGTAGTCCCGCGCACAGATACTTAGTCTGGACTCCACCCAACCACCATCCAACAACCAGTTCACCCTATCAGATAATCGACCAGCCCAATTTCAGCCACAATACAAGCCCAGATCTCAAATCTCTTTCAGTCTCCATCTTCAACCATCTCTCACACTTTCAAAGGATTTCCAGGAACCCTCGTAAAAAGCAGCACCAGTAGGTTCCCCCAGACAGCTCCCAGTTGGAGGAAATACCACAGTCAATGTACATACTACGATGAACCCAATGGAGTCATCACGGATTCTCCGGCGGTAGCCTCCTCCCATGTGGCCAGGTGATGGCAGCCGCTACATGATTATGGCCCTCACAGAGGTAATATGAGAGAGGATCACATGGCAGGAAAAAACTACCGTGGAGATGTTATGGCTTCATTGGATGAGACATGGTATCCCCCATTTGCCCATGAAAAAGATTCCCTGATACTCAATACCCTGTTGCCATACATCTGTGCCCCCATTTAGGGAAAGTAGAGAAACCTTTTCCCAATACCCTTCAGACCAACCTCCCATTCCAGGTCTAAAAAGTAAAAGAGCCAAGAATACCTTTTTCAGTTCCAATTCTCCTTTATATAAAACTGATTTGTCATATGGAACCATTGAGAGAGATTTTCCAAATACTATGCATCAGTTGACATCAATGAACTCCAATTCTCACAACCACCTAAGTACTGGGACGAGGAGGATGTAGAAAATGATGCAGAGCAGAAGGAGCCTGAAGCTCAATGAGCGTGCTAGCTTTCTGAAAGCATTGGTGAGCGGGACGTTTAGAGATGGAAACCAAACTATGAACAGCTGTTCAGGAGATGTCTCATCTTCCTCGGAGGCGCGTGGAAGCTGGAGGTACGACACAGTGTAGCGGAGCAAAGGGGCTCAACAGCAGAGAAGGAAAGTAACCTTGTGCGAGCAGGACGTGCTCTGTAGACGCCAGGAACCACAAGAGGATTCCTGGGCATTCTGCAGCTGGAAGAAGCAGCTTTACCCTTACCAGAAGGAAAGCAGGCGTGCTGGAGCAGAGTCGTGAGAGAAGCCAGAAAGACGTCAGAGCAGCCCAGAGTTGGAAGCAAGCAGCAAAGCTATGCCCCGTAAAGAGCGAACGGGACAAAAGACACTAGACAGAGCCGGTGAGTCAGCCTAACCAAAGTGAGGACGATGGGGCGTTTCGGTGACCGCACCAAACACAGTTTGAACATTGTACAGCTACAGAGACAGAAACAATAATATTGTTTGCGAGTCAAAAGGGCAGAGTACGAACATGAACCTCAATAACAGGAGTGGATGGAATGTAGATGTGGGGAAAGTTTAAAACGAACATTGAAACAGACATACCAAATCAAGGAAGGTATATGCTGTTTTGGATGTAAAGTTGAACGTTAAAAAATGAGAAGTTCGGTCAGAATTATACCAGGCAGTTGGAAGTACAAGATAAGTCCTGGCAGGGGAGTATACCAGGCAGTTGAGAGTACAAGAGAAGTCCAGGCAAATTGCAAACCTACAAGAAGTGTCAAGAAAGGACAGTGTTTGTTGAACAAAGAAGGAACTTGTGTTAAAGAAGGACTTACAAGGCTAAACTGCTTTGTACCTAACAGGATTGTTGTGGGTCAAGACGGCACAAATAATTGTTAGACCAAGAGACATTGCTATTGAAGAATCCAGAGGAAGGGAATCACCATCTGGAACCAAAAGCTTTTCATCTTGGAGAACATTTACGTTGGAGCTGTTCTATTTTTATTTTATGAACACTTTTTGCAAATACAAGTTTTTTTTTTGATAAAGCATTTTTATTGTTTTACATCACAATCAAAACAACAACTTCTTGTAGGTACTAGCATGTCTTTTCAAAGGTCAACATTAGCAGATTCGTTACCAATCACCCAAAACATTTCCCCAATCCTTTAATGCGATTAAACAGCATCACCCCTGCAGCGTCTCGAGGGATCTAGGGTCCCTCCTCTTCCCATCGCCCCCATATTTTGTCCGCCTTTACAGGGCAGCCTCTTCCATTGTATATTCTATGCTCTATCATTGCACATATGCGCATGTCCATTGCCCATTGCTCCATTGGTGGGGACTCTGGGGCTCCCCACTTTTGCGCTATGTTGCACTTCATCAGCCCCGCGGCTGTGTTCAAGAGCAGTCTTTCCCATTTGTTAAGGGCAATCTCATTCGGAACACCCAGGATGAGAATCTTTGGGTCCAGTGGTATGTGACAGGTAAGGATCTTATTAAGTTCATTACAGCATTCGTTCCAGAAGGTGTGGATTCGTGGGCATGCCCATAGAATATGAAAGAAGGTCCCCTCTTCCTCTCGGCATCGGAGACAGTTTGTTTCGGGCTCTCTTCCACCGGTATAATATCGTTCTGGGGTAGTAGACTCTATGCAAGATTTTTAATTGAACCAGCCGAAGCCTAGAGGAGATGGCAACCTCCCTTGGATGCATTAGCGCTTGGATCCAGTCTTCTGGGTCGATTTCCCCCACATCCGCCTCCAATTTAGCCTTTAAGCTTGTCAGTTCAGGTGTGGCAAAGGATGTGATAGCGTTATATAGGATGGAGGTGCACTTGGTGGGGATGAAAGCTGGTAACATGTTGCGTTCTATTGGTGTGTAGTCTGGGATACTGGCATTTACAGGTATGTGGTTTCGTAGGGCATGGGCAACTTGTACATAGTGGTACCGCTCGGTACCCGGGAGTTGGAATTTTTGTTGCAGGACTTCAAACAAGGCTAGTTCCCCTCCATCAAGAATATCCTCAACTCTCAGAATCCCAGCCCCAACCCATCGAGGCCATGGGTCAAGCTTCTTTATCTCTGACAGATTGCTATTTCCCCATAGCGGTTGTGCCGTGGTTATTCTATTTTTCCACCCCACGAATCCGTGCACTTGTTTCCAAACAGTAATAATGGGAGTCGTGGTCATTGGTGGGGGGAGATCTCGGGAGGGTTTGGTATAGTAAGTGCAGTGGGTCGGTGTCATGCATAGCAGCGATTTCAGCCCTGATGTGGGGGTGTTCCCTGTCTCCGTGAAGCAGGTCATTGACCACTGCAAGTTGTGAGGCCCAGTAATAGGTTTGGAGGCGGGGCACCCCTATCCCGCCCTCCCAGATCGATCTTTGGAGAGTGGTTAGCACTATCCTTGGTTGGCCTCCACCCCATATGAGTTCCCGGAGGGTTTCAAGCCGATCAAAGTCGGAGTCTGGGATCTTTAGTGGGGCATTCTGTAAGACATAGAGAAACCTTGGGAGAGTCATCATCTTAAAGAGTGCGGCTCTGCCCATGGGTGTGAGGGGGAGAAGCTTCCAGTGGTGGACGTCACTGACAAAGCGGTCAAGTACCGGTTGAATATTGTGTGTTGCATAGTTAGTGAGATCTGCCGACACCCAGATCCCTAAATAGCAAAAGCCCTGTTGTTACACTCGATACAGGCATTCCTGGGGGTTGACCAGCGCATCACCTTTCACCGGGAAGAGAACAGATTGTCCCCAATTAATTTTGAGCCCGCTAAATTTACCGAAACGGGTAAGCATTTGTGTCACAAAAGGGCAGGACCGAGCTGGGTTCCCCAGATATATCAGGAGGTCATCTGCGTATAAGGAAGTTCGGTCCTCATGCCCTTCAGGCCATCTGAATCCTGTTCAGGATGCATTTTGGCAGAGCCAAAGGGCGAGAGGCTCAATTGCAAGGGCAAAGAGAAGGGGAGAGAGGAGCAACCCTGTCTCGTGCCCTTTCCCAATGGGAAGGACAGGAAGGGCCAACCATTCACCCTGACCTCCTCTTGGATGTTCGTATAGAGTAATTTTACCCATCCCAGGAAGCCATCGCCAAACCCCATGCCTCTCATGATTTCCCAAAGGCTGTCACACCTGACTGAGTCGAAGGCCTTTTCGAAATCAATTGCCAATAGGGCGATCGGGGTGTCGATAACTGGGGCCCGTTCTAACGCCAAATGGAGCTGACGCAGATTCATTCGGGTTGACTTGTGTGGCATAAAGCCACATTGATCCGGGTGGATCAGGGTGTGGGCTACCAGCTGCAGTCGGTTGGCTAGGAGCTTGGCGAGGAACTTGGCTTCACTATTAATTAGTGAGATAGGCCTGTAAGACGCACACATCTCCGGGGGTTTATCAGGTTTGGGAATGACCACAATGGTGGCTTTACATAGGTCTGGTGGGAGGGTGCCTCGTTCACGGGAAGCAAGGAGCATTTTATAGAGGGGGGTTGCTATTTTATTCCCTCCAAGCTTTTGCCAAGTTTCGGCCAGGAATCCATTAGGGCCTGGTGTTTTCCCTGTTTGGAGTTGCGCTAGGGCTTCGGCTATTTCGGATTCAGAGAGATCGGAGTCTAGTTCTGCTCGCTGCTCTGCTGTCAATGATGGGAGTGCTATATCGTCTAGCAGAGTCGGGTCAAGTGGTGATGTCGGGGCTGGATATAATTCTGCATAGAATTGGGCGAAGGCCTCTGCTATTTCAGCATCCGCCTGATACCTCTCATTGCACGGAGTAACAATTTCCTGGACGTAGCGTCGTCCCTCATCCCTCTTTCAAGCCAGGCTAGCATTTTGCCTGCTTTGTCCCCCAGCTTGTATATTCTCGCTTTGGAATCCCAGTGGGCTTGTTTGGCGTTGTCCAGCATGGTATTTCTGTGGCTAGTTTAAGGGATCTTTGGGTCTGCGGGGTAGGGTCAAGAATGTGCATATTTTCGGACTGGATCATCTCCCCTTCTGCCTCTATTATTTTTTGGAGTCTCTCTCTCCTTTTATTCGCTATCGAGGAGATTATTTCTACTCGCAGCACTGTTTTGTACGCCTCCCATGCAATTACTGGGTTGTCCACTGCCGGTTCATTTATATCAAAATATTCATCGGACACTTCCGTGAGGCGGTCAACCAGTTCGGGGAATCCGAGGTGGTAATTATTCAGTCTCCATGTTCTAGGAGGGGACATGCCTTGCATTCGCATTTCTATTATTAGGGGCCAGTGGTCCGAGATTCCACGAGGGAGGAATTCTGTGGATATTGCCCTATGTAGGTCTGTGTTCGGGAGGAAGAGGTAGTCGAGTCTGGAGAGGGAGCCATGGACTCCTGAGTGGAACGAGTAGCCCTTGTTTGGGGGGTGTAGTTCCCGCCACACATCACGAAGGCCCAGGGCGGACACAAAGTTCGACAGCCTCGTGGGGGTATCTGGATGACGCCCTCTAAGGTGAGTACGATCTGTGGTATTGCACATAACATTGTTAAAGTCTCCCCCCAGTATCCACCAATCTGGCTGGTATTTCCCCATAAGGGTAGTTAGGTCATCTAGTAATTCCTGGCCCAATCCTGGTGGGGAGTATACCGACACAATGGCAATGTTTCCACCCAGAGCGATCCTAGGATAGATACATAGCGGCCTCGAGGGTCTTGTACTACGACCTGTAGGGAGAACGGGAGTCTTTTGTGTATAAGGATAAGGGTGCCCCTGGATCCCATTGTGTACCCTGCGTGGAATGCGGCCCGGTAGTTGGTTTTCTGGAAGAGGGTGCAGTGTGTACCCGCTAGGTGTGTCTCAGACAGCAGGGCCACATCGGGGGAGTTTCTATTCAACAGTTGTCTAATCAGGCGTCTCTTAATTCCAGAGCCCATTCCATTCACATTCCAGGAGACCAGTTTGAGGGATCTGGGGCGGTCAGCCGGGGCGGCTGGGTTTGTGCTTGTGCCATCTACAACTCGTGTTGGGGGGCTTGAAGGATGTGTTAGGCGGGAGAGCTGCCTCCCGTTGGTACGTCTTGCGGGAGTAGGGTCCCGATAAATGGCGCTGTATGGTGTAATAGGCACAGGGTTGTGATTGGGTGACTGTTTGAACATGCTATAGTCCCGAACTAACAAAATTTCATAAGAAAACTCTTCATAACTATCCCTTCCCTCCCACTCCCTATACTCCACCCCAACACGAAGTACCTGTCGCCCCAACATTGCTGACACTCAAAAAAGGTAGGGTGTCAGCTTAACCTGTTCCCAATCACGATAACCCAAGGAAGTTGTTGTGGGGGGAGGAGGGGAGGGAGAAATTCCTCCTCCTCCCTGGGTGCGAGGGCCATATCCATCCGCTTGCTGCATCATGATTGTGTAAAACGCCGTATTTGAAGTACTGCGACATAGTTCTGCACAGTCCATAATTCAGTTTCATCCCTGCCGGCATGATCTATCTCTTCGGTGGGCCTTAAAACAGGGGTCAATCCCCATCGTCCGCTGGGCGGTCTGGTTGAGGTGGTTGGTCCGGCACTTGATGTTGCTCTGCTGGTGGTCTGGGGTTTCTGCCTTTATTGCCTCGAGGTGCCGACCAGTCCCCTTCTATATGCTGCTCCGCCCATCGCCAGGCCTCTTTAGGGTCATCGAAGTGGACCGTAGTGCCTTTATGGTACATTTTCAAGTGGGCAGGAAAAAGCAGGCCGTATTTTACTCCTAGTGCTTGCAGTTGCCTTATAAGCTTTTCAAAGGATTGTCTCGCCCTCTGTACCTCCTTCGTGTAATCTGGGAAGAAGGCTATCCTTGAGCCATGGAGGGTGATCGTGCCTTTGGTTCGTGCTAGGTGTAGCAGTGTGTCTCGATCACAGTAATTTAACAGCTTTGCTATAACCGTTCTTGGGGGAGCGCCGGGCGTTGGTCTACCTGTGGGCACTCGATGTGCTCTCTCTATAGAGAAGAATTTTGAGAAAGATTGCTGATCGAACAGGTCCGTTAACCACTGCTCCAGGAAAAGTTCCATACTCGGTCCTTCAGCTTTCTCGGGAATAGCAAGGGTACAAATTTTATTCCGCCTGGATCTTCCCTCTCCCTCCTCGACCCTGGCCTCGAGGATCTTGAGCTTGGCTGAGACTCCTTGGAGTTGTTGTTGCACGTTGTGTAGCCCATCTTCCGTATTAGAGATACGCTGCTCCGCCTCCCCAGTGCGTGCGGACAGCTTCTGTAGGTCGTGTCGGAGGAGGGACACATCCAGGCTAATTCCGTCCATCTTTTGCTCCATCGATGAGCGGGAGTCCGGTATAGCTACAATGACGTCTCTCAGGGAGAGTGCCGGTACAGCGTCTGTCTCTTCAGAAGGTAGCAGTTGGAGTTCGGGGGACTGCGATGGGGGGACTGTATACTGGTCAATCCGATTCTGCATGGTGGGCCTCCTTGTCTTGTCTTTCCCCATGCTTACTGTCAGTCCCTGCGGGCGCGTTCTTGTTCCGAACGATCTGCCCTGCTGCTCAAGGAGCCTTGTTGCAGAGACTTGTTTTACAGGCCGATCTTCACTTGTTAGCACTGTGTCGGGGTTGAGGGCCACCTCGCACCGCAGGGGGGGGAGACTGTGCAATGTGATGCTTCCATTATTGCAGGGCGCCGTACGTTGGCGGGACTCAGTGTTCGATTCGTGTTTGTAGCTGTAGTGTTCCGTCCATTCTGGACTGCGCGCCTGATCGACCTCCCGGAGGGGGCCAACGCTCTCCGTCGGGTCGTGCGTATTGATGAATTACTTCATTACCCCCATGGAAGCCTGGTGTCTGTTACAAGGACAGCGGGGGATTTGAGCTCCCAGCCCCCAGCACACCAATCGCGGCAGGTCCACCTGTCGCTCCTTGCTCAGTGCAGTAGTTTCTGACCAGTCCCTGCCCCTCACTGTGCCCGGAGGCAGTAGTTGCTGTGCCTGGCGGGGGGTGTTACCCTGATGGGCTATGAGCTCATCAGGTTTTTACTCACCTATTGCTTCCCGGTGATCTCCCCGTGCTGTTAATGTTGTCCTACTTTTGGGGGGGGGGTTTGTGTTGCCGCAGAGGGCGTCCTTATGTGTGGTGCACCCCACGACCCCTCAGGTAGCCGGGGCCCTGGTCGACCACCAGGAGGATTGCGTGTCGGCAGCCGCCGAACTCTAGTCGGCTGCACGGCAGATCCGGCGGATCGAGGCCGGGCTAGGCTCCCGTGTCTCCCCCTCACTGCTGTGTCCTCTGGGGCGGGGAAGCCCGGCTTCGTCTGAAGGCCCTCTCGGACGGGAGAGCAGTCGGGGTGTCCCTCATACGCAGGAGCTGCGGCACAGGCACTCACCGGTGGGGCAGCCTCTGCTGTTTTCAGGCCGCCGCCGTGCTGCTTGGAGAGCCGTTCCGGCCTTCTTGCACCCGGGCGGGCGGTTCGGATCTCCTATGCCGCCGCTCAGTGCTCCACCAAAGATCTTGTCACTCCTGCAGGCTGGCGTCCGCCGTGTCGGTCCTCACTCCTGGGCCCACGATCGCCTGCAGCACCACGGCACCAGCCTTGGCGATCACCGGGTGTCGGGGTATGGGCCGCTCCCTTCCTATTTCAGAGCGCGCCCAATGCTCCGGCGGCCATCTTGGTTGCCTGATGGGTGAAATCGGCGCCACTTTCTCCGGCCTCCCTTCTTACATCCCTGGCACGTTATGAGCTAATTTCGAGCGTGGATATGCCCGGAGCCTTTGCACACCGCAGGGTGTCTTTTGGGGGTCGGCAGGTAATGTCAGGCTGGCGTTTTCAATCCGGATGTAAGCCGCGGGAGCATCGGAGGCACACATCTACCGCATCTCGTTGTTGGCCACGCCCCCCGCAAATACAAGGTTAATTTTGTTTGTAGTGTGAAGGTCAGAATAGAACATTTGAACGCAAGGACAGCTTTTGATTTCTGACATCCTGACACAGACAGATCCTTAGTTTTCGGTTTTAGGTAGGAAAACTCCTCTTAGAGTAGGAGGCATTTTCCCCAACCCATTTATGTTTATAAAAGTCTTTAACCAAAAAACATGACAACTTTGTGTTCGGCTTTCAATTCTGAATGCTCACAATGCACCTTGGAGTGCCACTGATCTGTCTTTTATTGTCCAAAAATTCCTCAAGATTCAAGTTGATCCAGTTAAGTTCCAAGAGAAACTGAAGGTAATTATATAGTTACCGCCCTACGTGTGCAGATCTAAACCAATTACTACACGCTGCTCTTCTTACTGATACCTTCACATTGCTAAGAACCCCCTACTGACAAGTTAAAAGCTTTCACAGACTAGTACAGACAATTATTTAAATTTACCCCCGAAAGACTGATTGTGCTAAAATCATATCCGGCGAATATCTCAAATGCTTGAAGCTGTGTTTTGAAAGGCATTTTGGAATCATTGATGCAGCTGTCTTAGCTCCCCAGGCTGTCGCATCACAATTTGTTATGGGGTTATAATTTAAGGTGTCGGAGTGTATAAAATCACTCCTCATAGGCTGGGATGAAACAATTTGACAGAGGTCTTGCTAGCTGTACTGCATTCCCATCAAACGATTGGGAGACAAAATAGAAAGTACTGAAGATAAGCTTATGGCGTTGCACATCCAACAACTACAACATCCGCAGTGGAGGGTTCTGCTACGTGCCGGGTGGGCGGCGTCGGGTTAGAGGTACTTTTCAGCAGAATGAACAGGGAAATGTTATCGAATGATATCACTCAAATCCATATAATGACTAGTGTAACTATTGCAAGGCATTTGGGCACTGGAAAGCTAAATGTCCAGAATCAACGACATCCGACAAATTATACAAAACAGCTCAACCAACCCTAACACTCAACTAACCGGACCTGACGAGGAGCCACAGCAAACTCCAAAACTTCCCTGAAATATCAGCAGAGGCATTCGTCAAGTTGGTAAAACACAGCAAGAAAGAGGAACAGAATCGGCACTACTATCCATCTGGGACGACCTAAAAACAAACGCAGACTCCAACACAACCTCGGCTCGGATTCTGCTTGACCTCTCTGCAGCCTTCGACACAGTAAGCCATGTTATGTTTATGTTTATTGAATTTATATAGCGCTTTACGCCAAAGCGCTTTACAGAGTAACAACAAGATACAAAATTTAAAGAAGCTTATATACAAACGTGAAACAAACCAGAAGTACAGTATATAGAACAATTTACTCAAAGGGAGGGGAGGAGAAGGGAGGAGGGGGAAGGTTGAGGGTATGAGAATTAGGTTCGATGCTAGCAGGGTGGGAGAAGGGGCGGGACAAGGGGGGGGGGGGAATTCCAGGTGGCCTCTTGCACCTCTAGGTAGCAGTGTCCAGTGAGGTCAGTGGGAAGAGGGGGGGGGGATTTGAGGAGGGGAAAGGGGGGTGAGGAGAGAGTCAGGGAGGGGAGTGGAGAAGAAGGGATTTCAGGGAGGAGCGGAAGGATGAGTAGGTGGAGGATGAGCGGATGGAGAGAGGTAGGGAGTTCCAGTGGAGGGGGGCCAATAGTTGGAAGGAGCGGAAGCGTGCGCGGCGCAAGGAGCAGGGGGTACAGTGAGAAGGTAGAGATCAGCGGACCAGAGAGAACGGGAGGGATGGTAAAATGAGAGGAGTGAAGAGAGATAGGGGGGGTGAGATCATGGAGAGATTTGTAGACAAGACAGAGGAATTGAAATTTCAGTTGTGAGAGGAAGGGAAGCCAGCCGAGTTGAGAGAGCGAGGTAGAGATAGAGTCACGAGGACCGAGAAGACAGAGTACGGATGGAGGAGTGGTAGATGGATTTTAGGGGAGTCAGGTGAGAGACGGGGAGACCAAAAAGAAGAGAGGAGCAGTAGAAAAGGCAGGAGAAAATTAGGAGTTTAGAAGCTTGTGGATGTTGAACAGGTGGTGCCGACAGGCGCGAGAGGTTAGGGAGATATGGTTTGAAAAGGAAAGAGGAGTCAAGGTGGAGGCCAAGATTGCGGGCGTGGGGCGAGATGGGGAGATTTGAAGGGGGAAAGTAGATGAAAGGGGGGGGGTGGGCCGGTAATGTTAGGAGGGAAGAAAAGTACTTCAGTTTTGTCAGTGTTGAGGGAAAGAAAGTGGGAAGACATCCAGTTTTTTATGGCCGTGATGCAGGGAGAAAGAGTGTGGTGGAGGTCAGCAGTGAAGGAAGAGAAGGAGAGGAAGAGTTGGGTGACATCGGCGTAGAAGTGGTGAGAGATTCCGAAGGAAGAGATGACAGGGGCGAGAAGGGAGGTCTAGAGAGAGAAAAGAAAGGGTCCAAGTACAGAACCCTTAGGGACTCAGTAGCTCAGGGGGAAGCTGTCGGAGGTACGGCCACCCCAGGAGACCGCGAAAGATCGGTTGGAGAGGTAGGAGGAGAGCCAGGAGAGGACAGTGCCTTTGAAGCCAAAGGAGGACAGGGTGCTGAGAAGTAAGGGGTGGTCAACAGTGTCGAAAGCTGCAGAGAGGTCAAGGAGGATTAGAAGTGAGGATTGTTTAGCATAGCGTGCAGAGAGGAGGGAGTTAATTACATAAGTGAGGGCAGTCTCAGTGGAGTGTTTAGGGCGGAACCCAGACTGAGAGGGGGGAGTGGGAGGAGGTGAAAGTTGAGAGTAAGCTAGGCGCTCAAGGAGCTTAGAGATGAAGGGGAGAAGGGAGATTGGTCGGAAGTTGGAGGTGAGAAGAGGGTTAGCAGAGGGCTTTTTCAGGATAGGGATGATGGTGGCACGTTTGAAAGCTGAGGGAAAGTAGGCAGAGGAGGGACAGATGTTAAAGAAGGTGGTTAGGTAGAGGATAAGGGGAGGTAGACTTTGGGGATGAGGGAGCTGGGGATAGGATCAGAGGGGGCAGCGGTGGGGTGAGTTTTGGACAGGAGATGGGAGATGCAGGCTGGGGCGATAGGAGAGAAAGTGGACATAATAGCAGAGGTGGGAAGGGAGGGGGGAGGAGGTGGAAAGGAAGGAGAGGTGAGGATGGTCTGGCGAAGAGAGAGAATTTTGGAAGAGAAGAAGTTGGCAAAGTCAGAGGGAGAGAGGGGAGAGTTCATGGAAGGGTCGGAAGTAGAAGGGGAGAGAAGACGAGAGAGGGTCTGGAAGATACGGCGGAGGTGAGAAGCTTGTGAGTGGAGGAGGTTGGAGTAGAAGGAGCGCTTGGTAGATGTGAGGCAGGAGTCGTAGAGAGAGTGATAAGAGAAGTATGAGGATTGGTTAGCCAGGGAAGGGGATTTGAGCCAGCGTCTTTCAAGGCGACGGAGGAGGTGACGCATTCACTGAAGGTGAGAGGAGAGCCTGGGTTGGGAAGGTTTGCGAGAGGGTGAGAAGGAAGTAAGAGGATAGAGTTGGTCGAGACTGGAGGATATAGAGGAGGACAGCGAGGAAAGGGCATCGTCGTTGGAGAGGGATGAGAAGTGAGGGAGAGGGGGGAGGGAGGAGGTGCAGGCGTCGAGGAAGAGAGAAGGGTTGAAATAGCAAAGATCGCGACGTGAGAAGCCATGACACCCTAACCAAAAGATTGGAAGATATAGGTATAACGTACATGGCACTACTCTGGATTAAATTATTCCTAGCCGACAGAACAGAAACCGTATGGATAAAACCCTTCAAATTTACTCCACAAGTTAACGACTGTGGAGTACCACAAGGATCCTCACTATCACCACTATACTTCAACATCTACCAGACACCAGTAATCGGGATCTTCACAAAATACAAAATTACATGCTACAACTACGCAGACGACACTCAAATTATCTAGAAAATCGAAAATACTCAAGCCGATCACTCAGCCCTACTGGATGAACGTCAACAACTTAAAAATCAAGCCAGGAAAGACAGAAATTATGATTATATCCAAAAACCAAGAGAACACCACCTACATTCCGTGGCCGATGGAAATGGGAACCGCGACCACACCATCTAAGGCCTCAAAACACTTGTGTATAGGCGCGTTATAAATGCCATATCATAAGGTAGTAAAAAATCTGGGAGTCCCAATGGACAACACCCTAACCTTCGAACCACAAGTAAACGTAATAATCAAGAAATGCTTCTTCCTCCTTCACACAACAAGAAGAACCATACCTTTCCTATCCTTCACCCACAAAACACTGACAATCGTCACCCTCATCATGTCAAGACTCGACTACACAAACAGCCTCTACCTCGGGATGCCAGAATACCTCCTGAAGAAATTACAACACATCCAAAATGCAGCAGCCAGACTCCTCCTCAAACTATCCAGAAGAGACCACATCACTCCAGCACTATAAACACTACATTGGCTCCCAATCAAACATTGTATCACGTTCAAAACAATGTGCACAGGGCAATCAGCGGACAGGGAGCTGAATTCCTACAAAAGAAAATAATCTACAAGCCAACGAGACTTCTCAGATCAACCAATGAAATCCGCTTGGAACCAAAACCATACGTCAAGAAAAAACTAGGGGGCTCCTCTTTCTCCCACCTGGCTGCAAAAACCTGGAACAACATCCCAAAAGAAATAAACACCAAAGACTACCTCAAATTTAGAAAACTTCTAAAGACCTGGCTCTTCAACACCTTGGAAAACCCAGAACCGACTAAGGGAAACTCCTACAACAACAAGAGAGACAACGCTAGGTGAAATAGAACACAAGCGACAAACCCATGAAGACAGAAATTAGCATACATGCCCAACACTATCCAACAACCTTACTCACCCATGAACATTAGCAAGAGCCACACTTAGATAGAATTGTGAATGTTATCAAGTACCACATCTAGACAGAATTGTGAATGTTAGCCTGCGCCAGACCCAGACAGCATTGTGAATGATAGCAAGTACCACATTTAGATAAAATTGTGAACATTAGCATACGCCGGACCCAGACAGAATTATGAATGATAGCGAGTACCACATTTAGTTATAATTGTGAACATTAATCTTCGTCGCATCTAGATAGTATTGTGAATGTTAGCAAGTGCCACACTCAGATACAATTATGAACATTAGCCTGTGACATCTAGACAGGATTATGAATGTCGGCCAGTGCCACATCTAGATAGAAAAGCAAATATTAGTCATAGCCACATCTAGACTGCATTGGGAATATTAACAATGCCATATTTAGATAGAATTGTGAATGCTAGCTTGATTCGCATCTCGACAGGTTTGAAGGTAGGTCAGTGCCACATCTGGATATAATAGTGAATATTGGTATGCCTCATATTTAGACAGGATTGTGAATATTAGTCACTGCCGGAACTAGATAGAAATGCAGAGATATTCACGAGCCACACCTGGAAAGAACGTGAAAATGTAGCACTTATCACCTCTAGATAGCAAGGCCAATAACCAACCCACTAACAATCTCACCCCTCTACATACACCTCTTAAACTCTAACCAAACACAACCACAAACCTTAAGCACAACAAACTGCACAAATGTCACTAGACCGCAACAATAAAAAAAAACTACACATAGTTTCGCACAACAGCACAAGAAAGCTACCGACCGGAAAAGCACCCCCAGGCTCAGTAAACAGTGTTAACCGAACTGAAGCTGCCAACAGCACATCACTGCTCTCTTGTACTTTTCCCGCTCGTTCCCACTAACTTCACCCCCCCACCCCTTTTCCTTTTCAGATCCTCTAGAGCGCCAGGGGACCACTCAGTGGTGATAGTGCGCGGTACAAATATCCTTGAACATTAACATTGATTGTATTATTGCTAGTCAAATGGTTTTATGTTTAGTTGTGTGATGAATCAAGGGAATTCATCCCTTCTCCCCAGGGGGGATCCCCGCTCTGAGGCTAGGGAGGTGAACCTGCTCTGCAACCCCCTCCCTAGGGGTCGAGGCAAGTGGGACCTCACTGGGAGAGATTCCCCCTTCGGGATAAGGACTCTTGTTCCCGTGAGGTACTCCCTGATGCCCTCCATGTGATGGCCTATATGGCAATATCTAATACACCAAATCAGTATAAGTTCCATGACTGGAATGAAGACAAAGTACACGTATACCGTTACCAACGAGAAGATGAAACTGTCCCTTTAAATCAAAGTCTACACTGGACTGTTATGAGTTTGTTGAAAAGGGATGACACGCCAGAGAGAAGAGGAGAGAGAGCGGAAGGAAGAGCTTAGACAGGGGAAGCCCCCCCGAGCATACAATACCTGAAGGAGACAGAGCTGATGTAGACCACAGAGCCTGCGAAATTCAGGACGGCTCTGAGCTGGCGCAGGAAACGCTGGAAGCCCAGCGGGTACAAGGAGCACAAAGCCAGAAATGCTGGAGTGAGCTTGGTGGTGGCGCGACCATGGAGGAATCGTGATGGGCAGGCTGCCCTCCGACCAACACCCACACCACCAGAGGGAGGAAGCAACTCCAGAATCAATTACCTGTCGTGGTATGGAAAAGCAGAGAAGGAGACAATGCATACAAAGCGGACATTTCAGAAAGAGAACCGAGAAGCAGACAAGAGGAAGAAGCAGATTCCTAGTACCTGCAGGTACCAGAGATGTTGCCCTACAACAAAGATGGTAACAGAGAGAATGTGAATGCCGTGAAGCCAAAAGGCAATCGTTATAGCCTCAGATAAATGCGTCCCTGTATCCAAGCAAATAACTTCAAGCGCAGCGATCACAGACAGTGAGAGGAGGAGAATTGGAGTATTACTACCCTGAGAAAAGGAGGAAATCGCCCAACAGCCAAGAAACAAAGAGTGGAACATAACAGAGAGAGCGATTTGTGTAGGAAAGACCTGAGGTGTCCCGAGGATAAACCTTATATGAGAACATTTAGAGTCTTTGAGAAAAGAGAACGAGACCTACAAGAGCAAGGAAAAACTCTATACAACAGGCGAGCAAGACTACCAATCCCCTAAGGGATTTACACAAGTTAATACAGAGGATAATGAGATATTATTTACGGATTGTATATTAACCAGAACTTTAACATAAGAGAACATCAGTGAAAACGCACAGCCACCAGGAGAAGGGAGTAATTTCCTGACCTTAGTTGATTATAATAGGGGTAGGGTCAGCTAAGTTAGTTTTGGAAAGTGGACCGATTCTTTTGGACATTGATTCACGCCTAACACGCACCTTAGTAATCTAGGTAGGGACTACCCCACAGTCATATGGAAAGCTAGGCTTTCTTTTTTCATTGATAAAAATATAGTCAAAATGTCCTCAGAGTGCCTGTCCTTCTGATCGCCACAGTTGACACTGGAGCATCGTGCTCTGCTTTGAAGGCTTCTAAATTTCCACAGGTTGTACATTCAGATGAAATTGTTGATGTCTCCACCACTTATGGAAACACTTGTGTACAGGCGCATTATAAATGACTTATATCATATAATATCATATATCATATAATATCAAATGGTTACTCTGGGTCCTATTTCTTATAACCATGATTTCTTGTTGAATCAATGTTTCCCTGTTTATTTGTTTGGTCTTGACTTACTGTGTAAACTAAGCTGTTCCATTTACTGTTCCCCTGATTGTATATTTCTCGACATCTCAGCCCATAGGGTTTTGGCCGTGTTGCAGGAGAATCCCCATTCAAACCCATGGGACCGAACTATTGCTCCTTTGCTGCAGCAGTGAGTTTTGGATCGAGTCCCTGCCAAATTATGGTCCATGCATGCAAATGATGCCATTTATATGCTCAATTCCAAGCCAGTAAAATCACTCTGAACCCAGCTAAACATCTATGTGTTCCTCAGTATCTAATTTCTAAGCAAGCAGAAGATGGAATCTACTCCGTTATAGAGTCCCTGCTTCAGCAAGGCAATATTGCACCCACGTGTAGCCACTGCAACACCCGATCCTGCCCACCAAGAAGCCATGTAAAGAGGTCTTTGTTTTATCCAAGACCTTCGTGCAGTTAATTCTGCCATTCTGCCAGCTTTTCCTGTGGTCCCCAACAATGCTTCAATCCTGTATTCTATCCCTGCATCAACCACTTACTTCACTATTGTAGATTTGTGGTCAGTATTTTTCTCCTTACGATCCATCCCGACAGCCAGTATTTGTTTGCTTTTGCCAATTAATCTCCACAGAACAAGTTCACATGCTTTCCTATGGGGCATGTAGAAAGCCCCATCTTATTTTCCCAAATTCTGAAGAAGGATATTGACTCGCTAGAGTTCCCAGGATGGTCCATCCTGGTGTATTATATAGATCTGCTAATGGCCTCTCCCTCATTGTAAGTCTGCGAGCAGTACACCCTTGTACTGTTGACATCTCTGGATGAAAAAAGTCACAAGGTGCCCAAAGATAAGTTGTACTTTCCCCGTGCACGATACTTGGGCCATGAGATTTCAGTGGGGAAAAGACACCTGCCCCAGGATCGCATTGAGGCTCAGGATGAGAGGGCTTCTCAGGATGGTCAGTTACTGCATATAGTGGGTGCAGGGTATGTCACCATAGTTAAGCCCCTCAAGACCCTCACACATGATTCGACCCCGGAACCCCTGCCTTGGTCGAAGGACGCTGAAGACGCTTTTGTCACCATAAAGCAAGCACTCACAACAGCCCCAACTCTGGGATTGCCTGATTATCACAAGCCGTTTGTGTTATTCTTTGTTGAATGTGATGAGTTTGTCTGAGGAGTGTTAACACAGTTACATGGTGATATCGCCATGTGTCATGCCACAGTGTTACATTGGATCTAGTGGCGGCTGGTCTCCAGCATGTCTGCAAGCCGTTGCTGCTGCAGCCCTGCTAGTAAAAAAAAAGAATTCAGAGTTAAAAGGTCACCAAGTCACAATCGCAGTACCCCACTCAGTGTTAGCCATGTTACTGAAGAGCTGGACACAGCACATGTCTGATTCCCGTCTTACAAAATATGAGAAGTTGCTCATTGCTGCTGCAAATGTTACATTAAACCGCTGCTCTGTACTGAACCCTGACTCTTTATTGCCAACCCCATAGGACGTTGAAACGCAAGAATGTCTTTTGGTTGATGAAACGCTTACGTCGCCCCGTCTTGATTTATAAGACATCCCAACACAAAACTGAAATGATACTCTTCATAGACGGTTCATGTCTTTGTAAACCGGGAACAGGAGAACTCGTCTCAGGTTACTCTGTGTGTAGCACCCATGCTGTCCACGAAGCCTATCGTTTGCAGAGTGCCACGTCAGCCCACATAGCTGAACTTGTAGCTCTCACACAAGCGTGTGTACTAGCAAAAGGCGATGATTTACACTGACTCCTGATACGCTTATGGAGTAGTGCACGATTTCAGTGTACTCTCTAAGCATTAAGGGTATTTAACCTCTACCGGTACCCCTATAATGAACAGAAAACATGTGTCAGCTGTGAGGAGTCAGGAATGAAACCCGGACACAAGTGAGATACGATTTTGGTAAAGACTTATTGAAAATAAAAGGGGTTGGGAAAATGCCTCTCTGACCTTGCCCCAAGAGCAATTTCCCTACCTACACCAAAAACTAAGGATCTGGCTGTGTCTGAATACCCAAAGCACATCTGTCCACTGTCCAAATGCTATTCTGACCATCACACTATAAACTACAGTCTAAGGTGAAGATGGTAATGTCTTTATCCTTGGGTGGTTTAGAAAAGTGTTCAAAAGGGAAGAATAAATAACTCCAAAACAAAAGGTTATTGAAGGATAATGATCCTTGTTGCATAGGGTGGCTCCATCCCCCTGGATTCCTCTTACTTTGTATTATTTTCACAAGCAACAGTTTCTTGTGCCTTTCTTCAACAGCAACAATACTGACACAAAAAACAGTTCGACGTTCTACTTTTGTCTATTACAGGATACCTGGTATATTCTCCTGTCAGGGGGTTTGCTTCTTCTCCACAATCCTCTTCCTAGTCCTAATATTTCTTCTCAGGACCTCTTTAACTTTTGTGCATTTCTTGTCACTGGCTGGTATACTCTCCTACCAGAACTTCTTGTAATCACACATTTGTAATCCCCTGGTATTCTTTCCTGCCAGGGCTTCTGTTCATACAGGCTCACTGCCCTCTCCCAGACTTGCACATTTACTTTGTTTAATAATGTATCTCCATGATATATTATCCTGCATAGCTTTCCCGTATACTTGCACTGTGTACTCCACATACTTTTAAGGTTTTCACTCACAGTTTATTTCACCTTTTGAAAATAAGCTCTTGCTCTTTCTCCGTTTCTTTATTTACTTGCATTTGGCATGGCTGTTGATATGCCCCGGGGTCCCTGCTGTCTTTGGGCGGCCTCACCAGTTCTTGTTGGTGTTCCTGGTTTCTCCCGCGGCCAGCCAGTGACAGTCTTTCGCTTCTTTCCTTCTCGCGACTGCTTCCTCTCGGCATCCAGTGTGCTTGTCTGCTTCGTTCCAGGCTCTGGTGAGTAAGACGCTGCTTTCTAACACCAGCAAATGACCAGGAGTCTATCGTCGGCTGCTGGCGTTCCAGCAGCAGGTCTTCTTGGCATGGCAGCTTCTCTCTTCTTGGCTCTTGAACCGGACGACTCCACCACACCGGTCACAGCCCTTTCAGTTTCTCGATCTGCATGGAGAGGTGCAGCTCTCTCCCACCAGCAGCACAACCCGAATCTATGTTTGTGCTCTTTAGTGTGTCTGTGTGTGTCTCTGTCTGTCTGAGTTCCCCTTCCTAGTATTTTGGTAATTTTGGGAAAGGAAGTCCATTCTCCATAGTCAGTCATTAAGGATGGAGTATCAGCCAGCATACTCAAACACCACTGGATCTGACCCCGGGACGAAGACGAATCTTCCCAATGTGGTAGTTCACTGGCAAAGACTGGAAGCAGCTTCGACTGATATACCAATACCTGCAGGATTTAGAACCTGTTATCATCTCTTGGTCATTCTCTGTCTCCTGATAACCACTGAGTTTGTGGGTCTGTATCACGGAAACCTTTAGTTTGAACATTTTAGTACTAGTTGCTCTGACACAGGCATGAACTGGATGGACTACTTGAACGTTTGCCCAGCACATCCAAGTGCCTGACCATGGCAGGAACTGTTTGAACACTGGCATTTGTTCGTTTATGAAACCGGACACAGTTGTGCCCTGAACTGAAGAGATGTGGTGAACTACCCCACGTGAAAATTACTTCCCAACACAAACTGACCTCGATTCCCCTTCCACGAACTTTGATACTCCAGCATGGACAGGACCGCCCTAAGTGCTGATGACCAGACTCAAGTCCTGGGTGCCCACTATGTCTGGTTACCTGACTACTGTTCTTATCATTGTTAGCTCACTGATTTGTGTCAGAATCACTGTGATTGCTGCTTTAAAACCACATGTCATGAAAACAATGGCCCATCTGCTCACCCTTCTGTTCACAAAGAGAGCACTTACCTTCACCTTACCTGGCAGTACACCTGCATTTTCAACATCTCAGATTGTTGGGTATGTGCACACAGTGGGGGTGCAGAGTAAGACTCTGAAATGGAGGGGTTGTAGTGGTTCTTACAGACTTTTATTCAAGTGAAAAAAATTGAAAAGGAAACCCTATCTTCCCCTAACTCAAAGAAGGGGTTGACTGCCTCAACCAAAAATACCAATGTCTCAGTCAGAATGGCAAATCAAGAGTCCAGAGTACTATACCAGAATACTTTCTCTGTCCCTCACACTTTACGCTAAACTAAATCAAAAGGATATCTTCCTGGTCCAGAAGAATAACTCCCTTCCCCTGGACAAAGGGCAGTTCTTGGTTTGAAAGT
This sequence comes from Ambystoma mexicanum, assembly GCF_040938575.1. NCBI lineage: Eukaryota > Metazoa > Chordata > Amphibia > Caudata > Ambystomatidae > Ambystoma > Ambystoma mexicanum. Next base: position 650,459,227 of record NC_090940.1, on the reverse strand, counting down.
TTTCAAAGTTCATTTTCAACTGTTGGGGAAATGTCACCCTTCCCCAGGCTTATGACACAGTTCAACAATTGGTGGGGGAATGTCACCCTTCCCCAGCTTTTCTCAGGCTTCTTCTCTGTCTCTGGTAGTCCCAGACGCTGATTGGCAGACCTGGTTCCCTTCTGCTACCAGGTACTTTGACTTTGAAGGGTGTTTGGATGCTCCTTCAAATTGTGGTGGGTCATTGACCCTGGTTGGCAGGCCTGGGTCCTTCTCTACCAGGTACTGCGATGAAGAAGAGTGGTTTGGATGCTTCTTCAAACTGTGGTGGTCAAACTGTGGTGGGCCCCTTACCCTGCTGGGCAAACCTGGTTCCTTTCTCTACCAGGTCTCTTTGTCTTAAACACAGACTTGGTTTACTCGCCTGTCAAGTTCTGGATTCATATGTATTACTCTCACAGTTCCCTTCACTGTCTCTTAATCTCGCATGCAGACTTGGTTTACTCCCCTGCCAAGTTCTGGATTCATATGTATTACTCTCACAGTTCCCTTCACTGTCTCTTAATCTCGCATGCAGACTTGGTTTACTCCCCTGCCAAGTTCTGTATTCATATGTATTACTCTCACAGTTCCCTTCACTGTCTCTTAATCTCGCATGCAGACTTGGTTTACTCCCCTGCCAAGTACTGCATTCACAGCTTTTATTCTCAGCTACCTTCACCTTCTCTTCTGATGTTTGACAGTCCTGGGTCATGTGATGAATCCCGCGGATCCCTCACTGTACCCCTACCTAAAGTCTCCTCCCAGGTGGCAAGGGAAAGGCAGGCACTTGCTGACCTTAGGGGTGGTGTACTATGGGAGGGTCACCCGGGAGGAGACAGGGCCACAGTGGTGAAGGAATCCCGTGGGATGAGACACAGTATTCTTCATTGAAGGAGAGGGAACTTTCAAGGATGCCAAGGCATACAATTCCATTAAGAAGTATCTGAACCCCATGTTAAGGGTGGACTTCTAGGCAAAGTGGGTGTAACATCTTTAAACATCCCACTTTGTATGGTAAAAATCCCCTTGTTCCCAAAGGTACAGTGAAAGGAAAACTAAAATGGTGGTATAGAAGAACTGCCTTTGCCTTCTGTGATAAAACCTGATGAAGTATTTTTAAAAAGCTATAAACAAAATAGTTCTAGAGTTAAAAGTAGTCAATTAACAGTAAGAACTCATTTTGTTATTGGGGAGTTCAAGACCCGTAGTCCCAAGAGTACTGGGACGAAGAAGAGAGCTGAAATGCAATACAGGCACGAAGGCCGGGCAGTTAGGCTTAACAGCTCACCCCTGAGGGAGGCTGAGAGGATTTGAAAGCTCCCGCAGGTGCAGGCCATTAGGTGTGGTTGGAGGGGTAGCAGCAGTTGTAGAAACAGTTGGGACAGGAGAAAGTGGCAGAAGAAAGCACGTTGCTGGCAGAATCCACAGAAGTGGGAGGAAGAATGCCATGATTTTCATCAGCTTATTCCAGTTATGATTCCTGAGTTGGTCCTGTTCCCCAAAAGTCTGGATTGCAAAGGTTGCGCAGGGGAAAGCTTTAAGGTTCGAAAACCCTGCCCAATGTGAACCAGATTCCAGAACGTTTGCAGCGAGAAACATGCAGCAGAACGTGTCTGCAGTCTGGCAAATGCTCCAGGGGGTCGTGATGAGCCGAACTCCATTCCTGTATGTGGGACCGAACGCAGTTTGATTTAAGAAGAGTGCCCAGTTAAGAAAATATTCGTAGTAGAAGTACTGCAGCCTGGGACAGAGGCGGAGAAGCCGGTGAGTGTTTCTGCGCGTTCCCAAGCCTTCAGGCATTGCAGACGGGCAACTGTAGCCAGTTGCTTTACACTCGCGAGGAAGTGAAAATGACTGAAGCTGAGCATGTCAGACAATGGAGTGTGACAATTGTAGCACTTGCGTACAGAGAAATACGATTTTGGAAGAGGTTTTAAAACATTATAAATTGCAGAAACAGCTTTAACAACGTTGATAATGGTCGCATGTACATAAAAGTGATTATTATACGAAAACAGAATCTAAGTAAAGCCGCAATAACATTGAATCCTGTGAAACCAAGTGTTAAACCTCAATATTGTGATTCAAAAAGAACAAGCAAGCATTATTTTAAGCCCAGAATTGAACAAGCAGTGCCCTCAGGAAAAATAGGCTAAAGAAAGGGTTTCTATGGAAATAACTGCTGCTACAAGAAGAAATGGGGCTAATATAATATCTCTGAAGGTAGAGCTTGTAAATGAATGACTATGATGTAAAAGAGCCAACAGTTAATCATGAACTCACATTGTTGAAGCCAATAGAGTTTTTAAATTGAAAGTACTTGGTTGGTGGCTTGACAAAAGATAAGAGTGGTTGAAGAACAGCCCTAGAGGAAAGCTGGTGTTAAGATGAGAAAGAGGTATTGCCTGTCTGGCAGAGATAAAAGGGCATTGGTATAAATCTTGTCTTTGGTACAGAGTTGTGAAGATTTGTTTAAAGTGGCTTAAAGTTGAATAAGTGCTAAACCTTAAGTATCAGTGGGACTGAGACGTCGGAAGCAGTAGAATTGAAACACTGAAATAGAGAAGTGAAGCGGCATGGTGTTTCATTGTAGGAGTTAGGTCTGGCAGGAGAGTAGACTAGACAAAAGTGGGAGTAGAGGACCGGGTGTGGACCACTCCGGTAGAAGTCGAATATACTTTAAATTTTCCTTGTTTCATGGTGCTGCGCGGGAGGCACTGAAGAGAGCCAGTGTTGTTTATGGTGCTAAGAAAGAAGCACTGTGGCCTTCCTCAAACAGAAGAAGTTGTTTTGGTTTTGTGGTGCTGAGAGGGAAGCACTATGAAGAGAAGCCAATCTCAAACTATTTGTGTTTTGTGAAGCATTTAAGTTTCAGCAGAGATCATCCTGACCAAGAATTCCTTTGCTACTGTTTAAGGAACTTTGAACTACCTACAATTCCTGAAGAGAGGAATCCTTTCTCTGTTGAACTGTGGAGTAGTGGGAGTTTTTTCTTTTACATCCTGACTTTGTCAAGAACTGTATTGGAACTCTGTTTCAATCCCAGATTTCCTTGCTGTTTTGAGTTCATCTACAGAATTGACTTTGACTTACAACCTGGGGAAGGGGATTTCGCTCAGGTTACAATCCGAGACTTTGAAAATCCTGTGAATATAAATATTGCTATCCAGAAATGCCATATATGTTCTTGTTTATGTTTATGTACAAGCGGGAGGGCCAGAAATGTTATGTTAGAATATTTCCCTTAGTTTATTTAGGCAGGGAAGTCCTGTTAGAGTAGGGCAAGTGAGGCGTTTGGTTTTCCGTTTGAATTTAATAAAATGGCATTGGTTTGATAAATCATCTGAAAGTTGTCTGCCTCACATTTTCTGACCCCTCGCAGTCGCATTCTCCTTAAGTACTGTCATGAAGAAGATTAGGTATTCTCGTTACGTGATAAGCCCTTCTCCTGTAAGGGTCCCAGGCCCTATTCCCCTTGTTAATGTGTCTTGATAAGGTTTCACTTAATGTCCCATAGGGGTTATCCTCTCTCCCTGACTTTCCATGCACTGTTCCATTCAGGCTTTTTTGTACCCTCTGGGGACCCCCAACCATAGGCTCAGCCACCCAAATACCTTTAGAGAATTGGCCGCAGCCCTCCGGTTGGTCGGTCACGGGCTTCCCAGTGTGTCTCTTCAGCTCTCCAGCACTGTGGAGCTCTCCCATGCGTACTGCAGCGCCTCTACAGCTTCTGACCCGGATCGGTGCATCTCTTCAAGCCAGACCGCGTGGTCCCACAGTGCTGCGCTGCCTGTGCTGTCCCCATCCAGCCTCTCATTCTCTTGGCATGCCCCTTGGACACTGTGCGTGTCACCTTCCAGCACTCCAGCTTCCCCCTGCTGTTCTCCACTGTGAGCGTCCAAGGCACTCGGTTCCTCCAGGGAATCTGACACTCGGGTGAGTCCTTAGTCAGTGTTTATGTGTTTGCTGGCATTGCTATTGCCATTAAAGACATTCAGCAATCCACCTGAAGAGTCTGTGGTTGTTTTCCACAATAGTGGGAAAGGGTGGGAGCAATGATCAGTTGTCAGTCTGTGACCGGGGTTCTTGCGTTGAGCAAGCTGCGGCTGAAGCCTACTCATCTTGAACCTGGCTAAGGGGATGGCCAAGAAGCAATAACTCTGAACATCTTGAATCCTGTCACCCATAATAAATCCCAGGCTGAATCCGAAATCCCAGACAAAGCCAATGGAATACATCATATGAAGAGGCATCAGATAGGACTACTTTATTTTATCGAGAGATCGAAGTTGGAAAGAAGGGCGAGTAGGACCGGAATGTTGGACTGAGCTAGAGGCATGGGGTAAGCGCATAACAATCACCTAGGTAGGGGGTACAAATAAATCCACTGGACTGGGACATAGGCACCACTGAGCAAATAGTTCAGGCTATGACCTTGTGACCACTGAGAGGGCTGCATTTAGGTCTTCTTATACTTGTCCTGGTATGGACTACCTACCATCGTAAATCAGAGGTTGGAGCAATGCTGTTATCAGATAGGGTTGCTACGAAAGAATCCCTTCAGGTGCAATGGACAAATCCAACCACCTTGGCATAGAGACAATCAAACCTACGCCAAAGAGATCATCTTGAACTTGCCTTGGAGATTGGTAGAGATTGAGATAATAGATACAGTATGATAAGCAGAATGGCCTGGTCATTTTCCGTCACTTTAAATTGCCGTGCAAAGAAACAAGGTCTCTTTTTCCAAGACAGGCATATCCTGTATCCATTCAAGTCACAGAAACAATGGCTATCTTGGAACAAGATTGGACTCCCAACTTGGAGAAGGGGAGGGTGAGAAAGGGGTCATGGAGATCTGGAATAGTGGAAATGAAAACCCCAACTGACAATTGTCAAGACCTACAGGTCCCTGAAGTTGTTCTTTCAGGCAGGCAGATGAAGTGATAATCGCCTCCCATAGGGGTTGGGATGTGGACAGGGTCCTGAAAATCTTTGCTTCAACCTATGGTGTTGCTTGTGGCATTGGGATCTGGGGGATTAATAAGACTGGCACTTCTTACCTTTCTGAAACCACCGAAAGCTAGATCAGGACTTGCTCCTACCTGGCATAGACCGCTGGTGAGATTGAAAAGGTTTAGCTGTCTGCTGTCTTTGCATAGTGAAAGACTTGGCAGTCTCTGTAGAGTTATTTCCCTTTGTTGTGAGCTCCTGTTGAAGAATGGAACAAGTCTACACCCTCGAAAGGAGGTTACAGAATTGGGTTTTGCACATCCTGGCTGAGCTTTAATTCCCTGAAGTTCTTGACTATTGGTGTCCAGGCTTGCAGCTGTGTATAGGTTTGACTGCGCTCTCCATCATGTCATCAGCCACCACCCTTGCCATCAACAGATGAGACTTAAAAATAGTTTGCCTATTATCAGGTAAGTCAGTTTCAAAATCTCAAAACTGCTTCCAGAGTCTCTGATGCGCAGCTGCCATGAATAATATCATCCACAGTCGACTCATCCACTTTCTTCCCAATCTGTCTTACAGCTTTTCTATCCACATCACTCTCGACAGTGGAACCAGCAAGGCACGGTACAAGAGAAGGTCCCCTTCAAACCGAGGCAAGGATAGACATGGTACAGGAGCAGAAGGAGCCGTGTGTCAGAAGATAGTTCACTAGGGAGCCACAGTCTCCTTAATATACATCTATAAAAGCACAGTAGGTTAAGCAGGAGTGGCAAGAACCACAGGCTGAGGAAGAACCCAGGAGGATAGGCTTCCCAAATATGGTTGAGAAGAAAGCCCTTCATGACTGATGACATCAAGGCTGGAGAACACACTAACAACCTGTCCTCATAACTAGTTTGAGGGGGGGGGGAGAGAACAGTGACTAGTTTGTGGGGGGGAAAGAGAACAGTTTCTTGAAAAGGAGTGTAATGTGGCTGCGATAAGGCCGGCTGTTCAAAAGCTATGTTTACTTAACGCTGAATCAGCCACTGCCAAAAAAAGTAAAGGAGTTTGTGCAAGAGACCCGGTTATTTGAGGGAAGGGAAAGCAAGCCTCCATCCCAGCAATGACGTTTTCAGTAGAAGGCCGAATGTTTCCTAGTGATGGATTGTGGTGGAATTCCACCAAAACCTAAAAGGAGGATACAGGGAAAGAGGCGGAGGGTCATGTCTGCTTTTGGCAGTGCCTTCCAGTCACCCATCTTACGGACAATTTTTATGTGCATCATAATGGGAAATAGGGAAGAATGCGATTTTGCCTTAGGCAATTAATTAGTTACTTACTTACCTGTAGGTTTAGAGCTCTTGAATGGTGTCTTTCACAGATTCATCTACCATCCAGGTGTTAGACCTATTGGCGTCTTGACTTCTGATACAATATCTGCACTTACCACTAAGGTAATCAATGCAGTGAAACCTTTTGTTTCTACAAAAAACTGGCTGTCAATAGCTAGAGCCACAGTAGGCACCAAATTGGACTACTGCAATGCCGTTTTTCTAGGCACCGCGACAAAAAATGCAAGTCACCCAGAACAATGCCCTAAGAGCAGCTCTCAGCATTCCAAAAAGGGAACACATCTCCCAGGCCAGGAAAGACGCCCACTGGCTACCTGTTAAATAATGCATCCTCTTCAAATCCATGGCCATTACCCACAGATGCCTCTCCTCTGATCCCCCTCCCCTATCTATCCGAAAGGATCACCAGCAATGCATCCACCAGATCTCACCTGACTAACCAGTCATATGTACCCACATTCAAAAGAAGCAAAGCCGGAGGGGGTCCAGCTTCCAACACCTTGCACCAAAAAACTGGAACGCACTACCCACAGCACTAAGGAATGAAAAATCTTACCATGTCTTCCGCAAACTGCTAAAAACCACTCTCTTCAACTAACCGCTCTTCACAGTCCTGACCATACGGTATGTTCTCTCGTATAGTGACTTATGCAACAACGCTATATACTAAGTATATGCACTTGTTTAACCACCTGTAACCTATGCATTTAATGACTGTAAAGTGAACCTACCTACCAGTGCCACCATGCCTCCGGGCAGATGCGCGCTTTACAAATGCAAATAAATAAATAAATAAAATAAATAAAATCACTTAGCACTTACGTGGAAAAGCTAGAACCATGATCCAGAGAATGATTAACCCCGTATTGGGAATCCTCCTGCCATGGTCCTGCAGAACATATAGAGCCCCTGATCAGGGATCCTTGGACAGAGATATGGTTAACAATTTAGGTATGACTGAGTCAGGATTTTAGAAGGTCGGGTCTCTCTCGTTTGGTAGAAGACAGAAAGGAAGGAGTCACTAAGGTGCTGTAGAAAATTGCAGACTTACAGTCCAGTGCTTCTTTTAACAAAGTCCTTGAGGGACAGAGGAGGTGGCTGGCAAACAAGCTGTCAGTAGAGCAGACGGAAAATACACAGAACAAAAAGCTGAATGCCCACACATGATCTGACCTGAAGCACTCCAGATGGAGTAGCTGCGGGTTGGACAGGATGAACTGCAAGGGGACAAAACAGATTACATGGTATACGTGGGTTCACCTGGCACAAGGAGAATAATGAAGAATTTAATAAAAAACCAGCAGAGCTAACGGCGGGGGAGGTGTTCCTGCTTTGCATCCTGTTCATGGAAGCATGGAGAAAATGACTTAAGAACAGAAGCATGGTTGCTGAGTGTGAAGGTTGCACAAGTGTGGCTGGGGGCCCTATTTGTGAGCTTGCTCCATGAAATAAAAGAGTACTACTGTGCACTTATGGTTCCAAGTCCCAAGTGCACAGATGAAAGGGATTGGGACGTAGGAGTAATGCAGTGTATGTACATAGGGGGGATTTTGCACTAGTATTGCACCTTGGTCTTGGAAATATGAAATTGTCAATGCAGTTTCTAATTCCACCAAAGGTATTGAAACTAGATCGGCTGGTGGTCAATTGTGTAAGTTATTTAAAATATTTCCCACATTTTGGATTGTACAAGCAACACAAATACCACAATACTAAATCAAAAGATACCACATTTCTGCTTTGGAATTGGAGGGTTCATATTTTCTGAGCTATTGATGGGAACTATATTCAACAAGCAGTTCAAATGGACATTACTTAAGTCATGCGTATGTGGTGTTTTCTGCGACAGAAAATAAAGGTCTGAATGTTTTTTGCCCTAAAGAAGGTGGCGGAAAGGCTGCTTCCACTCCTGTGTTGTGTTAACCTTTATACCATGGCACAGCCAAATCTGGGGGAAGCAAACATTACATACAAGAGTCTGAGGATTATACATGCTTCAGAGGCATAGTAACCTATCCTTTTGTTAAGGAGAGCAGCTGCAATGGAAAGAAATCATGTCCATGACTCATTCCTTCCACACACTCATCTATAATGGCTTCCTGCACCCTGTCTAAGCTGCTGTATGCACGGACAGTTTTCATTTGATGTGCACGTCGATAGGCCACAGCAGAAGGGATGATTTAAATCAATATCAGCATTATTCCCAGTGGATGCCTCGGTTTTCTTTTTTTAAAGCTTTCTAGAACCGTACATTGGCAACCCAAGGCGTGTGCTCCACTTGTAATGCTGACTCGCGGATGTGTGAGCCAAGGGAGATGTGAAGGGCACTTTCCAGTGCTGTGCTATATTACAAAAGACTGATGAGTTTATAAAGACGCACATAATTAATACATTGTAGACATAAAGAAGGCGAGGATAGGGACATCACATTTTGGGAGCAGTTGGCTAGTGGCTAAGTTACTATCCTTCAGACCTGGGTGTGAATCCCGACTTGGTCCGGGACCACAACTTGTGCGATTCTAGCAAAACCGCTCTATCTCACTGTGCTTCAACTTGTCAATGTGTAATGTCAAAGAAACACTGTACAGCGTGTTGTCTAATATTGATCCAATTCCATGTTCCCACTAGCATCCCATCGCACTCTGACCTTTGTCCTCGGGTTCTCATTAGGAGCCCCACAACATACTGTTTCAGAGGCGGCTGCTTTGTCTGTCAAACATCTATATCAGACCTATAGCAAATATCTAAGCACTGGGTCACAGGGGGAAGGGCCAAGCCTTAGGCACCTTATGGAAAGACAGGTGATCTTAGAAAATCCAGAGGAAATGTGGGTGTGAATTTCCGAGTTGGACGTCTAGGACAGACATTCGTCTGTTGTGAGGAGGGTCCTGAAGGATAAAGGTGCGAGGGGAGGGGAGGGTTCGAAGTGAGGCATAATGCTAGAATCTGCAGACAATGAAAAGGGGCCCTAGTTGGTGGAGGTTGCAGTGGACTAAGCAGACAAACTGGATTGCCTTTGTAACTAGTAGTCAGTAAGGGCAAGATCCATCCGCTTTTGTTTTCCAGGTCTCAACATTAAATTACAGTTCAGAACTGTTGCTGAGTGACACGAAACTGCAGCATTGGCAGACAAAAGTGGAGAGTTGTGCAGAAATTCACATATTTATGTTGGCAAAACAGAAGAACCATCAAGATTCCAGATGCTTTCTTGGGCTTGTGCCAATCCTTCCTGGGAAATAAATGTTCCATGCCAAACCAGATGTGCTGTGTTCGATATTAACCAAAATGACCTTTTACAATTGACCTTTTGCACAATTGACCTATTTATAGTGGTCCTAATTGACCTTCTGCACAATTTACCTTTATATTGTTTTAGTTATTTTATATATGTATTGGGTTGGTTTTGGATTATAAATAATATAAGGTGATTGGGTGAGGGTTGCGGGGGGTTTTGGATTGGGTGAGCAGGTGCGGGGGGTCCCCCCACCCTTGCACTGCATATGTCCTATTTGACCTTCTAAATTAGGTAAATTCTCCCGAGGTCAATTGTGAAAAGGTCAATTAGTATACAACCCTGTGTTCTACATGTAAGGAAGGCATGGTATCAACAGTAAGACAGACAAGTGACCGCAGTTCAAGGGTGTTTATTGAACTTCAAAAAATGGTGTGATAAATACCCATCTAATTCTAAATCTACATATGGGAGCAAGCTACGACCATCAAATAATAAAGAAGGCAGTCCTAGTGGAGTCTTGTCAAAGTAAAAGCGCCTATACTAAAAAAACGTATTGCCAATCCTTACCACTAAATACAAATATCAGGATGTTCAGGCCGTTGGCCTCCCTGCCCCACGTTTTCAGCACGGGACAAGGTGGTTCACTTGAGCAAAGCACACACTCTGGCTTATTCGGCACGAGGATACAGTTCCATTACCAGCATCAGGGCCTTCTGTGCCCAAGTCTCTTTACTTATCAAAGTCTTTTGATTCAGAGGGCCTGGTTTACCAAAACAAAACACAAAGTTCCTTTCCTCTTATAAGTACTCAATACATGTGATTCACCCTGGATACACCTTAGCCGGGCTCAGATCCCTTTTATATCATGATTGTTACTGTGGATCCTCCTCTTCCGGGCTCAGATCCCCTTTTTACAATGTTCAGAGAATATTCTCTCGGGTGACTCATGGTTCACCCAGGATCCTCCTCAACCGGGCTCAGAACCTTCCTCTTACACAATTAGTCTCCCTCAGCCAGGCTCACACCAATTTCAGTTTGCATTAAACTACCAAAGACTTTCAAATGAGCACAGCGTTTAGCTTGACCTGTTGCAGGACCACTCCAATCTCAAAATTCCCTTTTTACAGTTGCCAACCAGTTGGATACCTAACAGAGACCTTTGAATGAGCACCCACGTGGCGCCAGACCACTCTGTCTACGGTATCTTTCTTGGCCTCCACAGTTCAGTCACTCCTCTGGTTTTCAACTATATTCGTGTCGCTCATTACATACCTTTCACACACTGTTCTCTTTCGATTTCTTCATACAAGGTTGCTGCTTGCAAACTTGGTTCTAACACCAGCTGTGCTGTCTTTACTGGTGCTGCTTTATTGTAGGAGCCAAGGACAGTACCACAGCGGCAATCATCCCTCCCTGCCTTGGTTATCGATGCGGGAGAGCCCCGGGTACCTCCGACACACAATGCAGATTTCTTTAGTCCTTGGCCTTGGGTTTCTTATTTTCCAAGATTCACAAAAGTAACAGTCTGAAAGATCAAGGGCACTGCCCTCCTTGCAACCCTCTCTGGTCTTGTCGTCTTTCTCCTTGTATTAAACTGCCTCTTGGAACTGCCGCTTGTTTTTTTGCTACGCCTTTTATCCGTGTGGGGAAGTGCAGCGGAAGTCAGGTGTGTGTAATGATCATTAATTGCCTGACCTTGCCTGACCATTGTATTTGGACATGTCAGGTATATGGCTCTGGTGTTAAGTTCGTTTTAGTTCAAGGTGAGCTGCGAGAAAGTGTTTGTGTCGGAAAAGGTGTGGGGGGGTTCAGTTCCTAAGTATCCTACCTGGTAGGATGGGGTAAAGGTGTCATAGGGAAGGGGATGCCATGTCTCACTATCCGGTGACCCACTGCCCGAAGACCCCTCACCCAGGTGATCCTCCAGCACTGGTCCAACCCACGGAACTGGATCCAAAAGTGATGGCCGTGTCCTGACCACCTGGATGACAGATCCCCAGGGACTAGCGAGGGAGACACCTTCATGTTTCTCACATACCACAAGGTGAAACACAGTCTTGCCTTGTTTAATGGTTACAATAGCTATGGGAGAACTCTACATGGTATCCACAAAATCATGAGTGTAAAGAATTTGTTATGTGCAGATGATACGCAACAATGGGGTTATACCACAACAGCATATACCTTGAGGTGTTTGGCATATCTGTCTATGGTTTCATTTCCTCAAACTTCTCCCCACATTTGCATCTCATGCATCTATACTTGATTGGGGTTTGCATTTATACTTTGCCTTGTCTGCATTCAAACATTCTTCTTATTGGGTGTTGAATTTGTACTTTACCTTGACTGCATTCAAACAAACTTTGTGTATTTTCTGCATCAGCAATCTCGTACCATTCAAACACATATTGGCTTACTTGTTGGAACACCCTGGGGTCCCCAGCTACTTTGGAGGGACTCACTGGTACCTTCCAGCATCTCCTATGCTGCTCGTGCCTCTGCGATGTGGTTCCTTCTCCCGCTCTCCAGCCCGGAGTGTGCAGACATTCTTCCAGTGTCCTGCGTGGCTCTGCGGTCATACACCAGCTTTCTTCTTCGGCCTGGACTGAATACTGCTTCCTTGAGTGTACCGACCTACAGGAGCATCTGCGTGGCTCCTAGCATTTCCACGCTCTTTCTTGCTCACACGCGGCATCTCTTCTCCTGTCCCATAAGCCTTCTCCATTTCGCCAGGCTTGACGGTGTGCCTCCCGTTCTTGAGCCTCAGCAAGGATGGCACTGTCTGCTCCTGCAATGCTCCATACACAAAACAATCCCATAGTGTGGTGGCCATCTTTAAATGTGTCGCGCAATGAAGACTTGAAAAGAAAACTAGCCTGCACATTGTACTTCACACTCCATGGTTGTCTTTGATGTTTTTTCTTAGAGATTTCACATAAAAGCACATCAGAAACCAAAGATGTTATGTGTGTTTTGTGGGTGTTTGGCTCAAAAGTGGGGGCCTAACCAGAGTAGTGTGGAGAAAAGGTTTATTGACTTCCTCTACAGGGGGGGAACAGTTAGTTGACAATAGGCCATTAAGGTCTTGGGTGTCAGAGGGTCAGCCTCATGAGAAAGGGGGGATTCTTTCTTTCAGCCAATGAAGTCATAACATATCCACCGGCAGTTGTCTCCTCCCATGTGGTCCTCCCTCATAGAGCCGCCCCCAAAGTCAGGATCAGGTAGTGGCTGCCGTCCCCCGGACACATGGGAGGAGGTTCCCTCCGGGGAATGATGACTCCATTGGATTCATCACAACACCCCCTCCTGCCAATGATCTCAGGCTCGGTGATCGAGCTGGCTCTGGTCTCTGACCACTACCCCGTTTGGATCCAATTAGATTGGGGTTCTCAGCAAATTCATAAACCTAGGTGGCACACCAATAACACTTCTCAAGGAACCAGTGTACTGGGTAGCAATTTCCACTAAAATCTCCCAATACTTTACAGAGAATTCCTCCAATGATGTTTCTTTAGAAACAATATCCATCATCCACAAGGCTTTCTGGGGCCTGGGACCCCGCTATATCCAACTCTCTCTCCATAAATACCTCCATGCTGGAGCCCTTCGGTCCTCTAGCTCCCACTCTCTGTAGATCAGATGTTTTTCCAGCAGAGAGTAGGGGGTAGATATCTCTCTTCGGCCGGTGCCTCCCTCTGGAATGGCCTTCCTGCCCCTCTCAGACTTGAGCTGGACCTCCTTATGTTCCGGAAACTTCTCAAGACCATGCTTTTCTCTACTTCTTTCCCTCTCTCCCTCCCTTGCTAACGTCCCCATCTGCCGCTCAGACATGGACCAGTCTATACCAGCACTCCTCCAAATCAGCATTGCCCTTCCGGTCCCTCCTCCGTGACTAGCGTGGTTGGATGGCATCCTTTCCTGAATCTGGCCCACCCCTGTCCTCGCACTTAATCAGTGGTCCTCACCCCGGAACCCCCTGGCACTTACCCCCCACCCCCACTCTCCTGGGCTCTCCTCAGCACCTGCCTAACCCTTAGGCCCCCCCTTCCCCAACCTCTGCATTGTATGCAGTCCACTCTCCCCTCAGCCCCTGTTCTTGCACTTCTCATTATTGCACTTGCAGGATCCAAATGTCACAAGGCCTAGTAGGACCGTTATAATTGTTATCTCCCCTGTGCCCCCCACCCCGTTTTTTTTGTCTTGTGGCGCTTGGAAACACCATTTGCTGTATAGGCGCCTTATAAACATTCAATAAATAAAATAAATATGGGAAGCTTTTAAACCTACAATTAGAGGGGATCTTATTAGCCAAGTCTTGCAGAGGAAAAAGGAGTTGCTGGCACACCCAGAGGAAATAGAAGGGCAATTCAGGGATTAGAAATTCAATATAAACAGCAGCATGCAAGGCACGTTTTTAGACAACTAGAAACAGCTTGACCGGAGCTAAAGGCCTTATCGGTGTCAAAAATGTCTGTAGATGAACCGGATAAACTACAGATACTATCTCGACTGTTTCGGTCCGAACAATCAGAAGAGAAACCACATACACTTTTTTACAGGAACGGCTCTTCCGAAAATGTCAGTACAGAATAGGCTAGCGCTAGAGGCCCCAATCTCTCAGGAAGAAGTGGCACGGGTTATCAAGAGTTTGCCTACAGAGGCAATTCCGGAATGTTGGTCTCTGAAACAGCAGCCTGATCCTGCAGCTCCTGGGCCTTCTCCCTGATAACATTTCATTGAATATTATGAACACTAAGAAGAAAATTCAGGAACCAGATAATCCACTGCCAAAGAAGCAGAAGTAGTTTTTTGAGATGGAAGATAATCCTAGCACACAGGATGTTTATAAATTGCTCCTGCCGGGTGCACAGGTTGTCAACGAGGTCAAGATTACCATGGCTGAACTTAACTCCAAAGTATCTCATCTAGATGTTAGAGTTACTGATTTGGAGAAAACTTCTATCAGTATGGGCTCTGAGATTTCGGGGAGTTTCATAGCCTACAACAACAGAAGGGGGGGCATATGGAAATGGATTTAAAACTGAGAAACAAGAACATTAGGTTGATTGGGACTGAAGAAAACCCTGATCCTGGTAATGAAAAATTGTTACCTTTGATTCTGCAAGTATTTAAAGACTGCTATGCTATTGAGTCCTTAAAAGTTACTGATATTGACCATATATACCGGGTTGGAAGATTGACTAGCTCCAAACCTAGACATATTGGTTACCTTTGTGCTATCCAGAACAAGGGAAATTGTTTTGAATGCTGCAAGGCTCAAAGGCTCTACCAGATTTGGAGGGAATCCGATTTTCATATATCCAGATTATCCGAAGGAATTTCTGTATTGGGTTTATTTTGCATTATAAATAATATAAGGGAATTGGGTGTGGGGTTGCAGGGGGTTTTGGTGGGGGTGGTGGAGGTTTCCCCCCACATATATGCCCTAATTGACCTTCTAAATTAGGTAAATTCTCCCGAGGTCAATTGTGAAAAGGTCAATTAGTATACAACTGATAAAGTTACCTCTGAACCAAAGGAAGCCACTCTTTGGCAAGAAAAACTGAGGGCGAGTCCTACTGCTTCATGACCTTTGGTGTAATCTTCAGTTTTTAGTATTTTTGCGTCACTTATGTATTTTCATTCTTTTAATTTTTTTCATGACATTCGTTTTTATTATAAAGTTTTTTGTTTAGATAGCTTATTATTACTCCCAAAGATGGCACCCGTTTACATAAACTGTTAAACATTTCTTCTTCGAATGAAAACATGTTTTGCTTCAATGTACGGATGATTATACACTTCGTGAGCATTAGAGTAATGGACCTCATGCTTGTCAGCCTACTTGTGCGTATGCACAAACGTATGGGAGTTTTACGGCTTACATCAGCCTTCATGCTATTCCACCAACAAACTGGAGGGAGATTTGCGGCAGTCCGAAAATAGCACCTACATACCAGCACCTCCGTTCAAGTGTTTAACTACAGGAACATATTCTCTTGTGGTTGGCATTGCTTCACCCTTCATTTGCAATGAGCGGCATCCAGTTAGTCACTGTAAATCTGCGCCGGCGCTTCCAAAAGTAAGTCTACTTAATAGAGAGCGCCACTGAGGCTTGGAACTATTGGAACTACGCAGTGTGTCATCAAGACTCGATCTTATATTGGAGGGAGATTTGCGGCGGAACCAGAAGGTACTGGCAATGAAGATCGGAGGCAACCCTGCAGTTGACACTACCTGTTACATACTTTGCGGATGTTGGATGTCTCTGGAGGTTTTACCAGAGACTATTTTGAGACCATGCATTGTATTCTGGGCGTTAAACAAAGGCCGGCTGTCTATGCAAATATAAAAATTTTGAGAGAGTTTAAATACTAGTGTGTTAAAGTTGATTACTGACTGATATTTTTATTTTATTTTATTAAGGTTTCCTTCCCTTATTCAAGTTTCCTTCTCATTATTTCTCTTTGTTTATCCTTTTCAGATTAGCTTTGTGTGGGTGGGAAGTTTTCTATTATAGTTGGTTAGGCCTTAACTTGCTGATTCAGAATCCTGGTTCTGACCCAAGGCAAAATGGAGCCTCCCAGTGACAGCTCTGATTGGTTAGAAGACAATGGAGAACAACAATGAACATTCTAAACTGTCACTCTGTGCCTTTCATCATCAAAACCCCATCTGAGAGGACGTGTTTAGTGGCTGCTCCTGCTTTAGTCTTAGGCCTGGTGGATTTTATCCTTCAGGCGTCAGCAGTTGAGCGGCTACTTTCTTGGGGGTTACAGGAGAAGCTATCAGTTGGCAGGAATTCGTTTTTGAAGACAGGAAAAGCAGAAGATCCTTTTTAATTCGCTCAGGAGATAAGTGACTTTATTTGTACTGTTACTCTGTTCATCATAATGACATTCTCCTTGAAAATTCGTGAAAAGTTGTGTTTGTACTAGAACTTTTGAACTCCCGGAGTGCGCGTGTGTTTTCCAGCGCGGTGTTCCTCAGCGCGAGAATCTGTTTGTCGCGTGCGAATTCAAGTGAGCGTGTGTTTTCTAGCGCGGGTGTTCCGAGCGCGAGAAGCAGTTTGTCGCGTGCGATTTTAAATGCGCGTGGTTTTCAGAGCGCGGGTGCACCTTAGCGCGAGAAGCTATACGTCGCGTGTGAACTAAAGAGCGCGTGTGATTTCTAGCGCGGGTGTTCTTAGCGCGAGAAGCTATACGTCGCGTGTGAACTAAAGAGTGCGTGTGATTTCTAGCGCGGTGTTCTTAGCGCGAGAAGCTATACGTCGCGTGTGAACTAAAGAGCGCGTGTGATTTCTAGCGCGGGTGTTCTTGGCGCGAGAAGCTATACGTCGCGTGTGAACTAAAGAGCGCGTGTGATTTCTAGCGCGGGTGTTTTTCGCGTGAGAATCAATACGTCGCGTGTGGAATAAAGAACGCGTGTGTTTTCCAGCGCGAGTGTTCCTTCGCGTGAGAATCAATTCGACACGTTTGTACTCAAGAGCGCGGGTGTTTTTATTTCGCGTGTTCCGCGCGAGAACATTGTTGCGCGTGTGGATTTTTGCGCGTGTGGATTCTTTTGATCGCGTGTATTCGTTCGTAAGTGAACTCTTTGCGCGTGTTCTTCAACCAGGAAGATTTCTAAGTGAAGTTCATCGTTCATCTGAATGGAGATACCCTGCGTGTGAGTTTAACACGTGTTTTTTCTTCAAGGATTCTAAAACTCAATATAATTATAAATAGTTTGAAAAGTTTGAAAGAAAAAGAAAGAATATTTTTAAGAACAATCTAACTGGACCTCCAGGGCATTTTGGAAAAAAGACAATGAACTAAGATTTCCAGATTTGCCTAAAGTAAGAAGTAGCTGTGAATTTCAAGTGTCTCAAGTAAGAGAGATTTTCAGCTTCTTATCAGCTTCTCTAAGAAATTTCAAGAGAAGAGCCAGGTATGATTTTTTCATTATTAGTTAAGGATTAATGTCTTCCCATTCATAAGGTTAAGTAAGTAAATTAAGGAATTGTATCTGCTATTCTTATATCCTCTGCAGGTTCAGCTCTGGTTAGCCTTGACGCAGTCTGCCTGGTGTTGTTTTGTTATCCACTTCCCCCTTTCCCTTTGGGGTGTAGTTTACAGAGCTGAATTGAAATCTAGTTCTGGGAATTACATCTCAGGGGGATTGTCGGCGGTTCAGCAGCTTCCGCGGACACAGGACCTCTCAGCCTGACAGAATGAAAGGCCAATAATTTAGTCCGCCCGAGCTGTCATGAACCCCGACGAATCCATGGAGATGTTAGGATCTTTGATCAGAGAGTTACGGGAGGAGTTGAAAATTTCTCGGGATGAAAATGCCTTACTTAGTCAAAAGGTGGATGACTTGAGTGTTAAAGTTACACAAATTCAACAGAGGGGAGAAAGGAGAGAGGATGAGGTTTCAGGGGGCGCAGGTTCTCCACCTGAGTTAGAAAGAGAAGATCAGTTACCACAAATACAACGGGCGCCTCCAGTGGCAGAAGGGGTAAGGAGTATAATTATGCCGGTTCCTTTGGCGCCTCCAGAACGTTATCATGGGGATTCCAAGAGGTTTAGGGTGTTTTTGACACAATGTGAATTACATTTTATGAGTAGACCAGAATTATTTCCATCGGATGCTTCTAAGATAACTTTTATGTTGTCATATCTTTCTGGGGAGGCATCTGCTTGGGCTGGGTTGTTGGTGAGTCAAAAGAGTGCGGTTTTAGGAAATTATACCAGTTTTTTAGAGATATTCCGAAAGATGTTTGATAGAAGACAGTTATCTCTGGAAGTGGATGGTGAACTTTTAGAATTAAAACAAGGTAATAGAGACTTGATTGCTTATATAACACAATTTAAGTCCCTAGTGTTAGAAAGCAAGTGGCCCGAGGTTAAACAGGCCTCGTTGTTTTATCGGGGCCTTAGAGATGAGTTAAAGGATGCATTGTCTGGAGTAGTTGAACGCCCTTCTACTTGTGAAGGTCTGATTGATTTGGTTATTCAATTGGACTTTCGTTTGAGTGAAAGGAAGGCAGAGAGGCGTCATTGTCAGAGTGATGTAAAGTCTCTAGTTAGAGTAGATAGACCTAAAGTAGAGAGTAGACCCAAAGGGAATAATCCATCTCCTAGAATCAGAGGCCCTTTAACAGTGGAAGAAAAGACTAGGAGGAGAGATAATAATCTGTGTTTATACTGTGGAAGAGGTGGGCACTTTTTAGGAAACTGTCCTAACACTCCCAAGAAGACTTCTTCCTCAGCAGTCAAGGTACAACAGATCGCCAATACGGTGCAGACAGCGGTTCCTCATATAACCATAAATGTATCCTTATTTTTTGAGTTGGAGTGTAAGGGAAATGGTCCTGTAATGCTCGACTCTGGTGCGACTGGGAATTTCATGGATTGGGGTCTGGCAAAATCTTTGGGAATTCCAATTATTCAGAAGGAGGTTGTAGAGCAGGCTAGGGCTGTTGATGGTACGTGTTTATCTTCTGGTCCTATTACGCATAGAACTGGTTCTTTAACTTTGGAGTTATCAGGAGGTCACAGAGAGATAATTTCGTTTGAGTTAATTGATGCCCCTTTGTTGAAAATTATCTTGGGCATGCCTTGGCTTACTCTCCATAATCCCCTGATTGATTGGAGTGCTAGGACAATTGACATGCAGTCCGATTTTTGTAAAGAGAATTGCTCTTCAGGAAGTCTCTTAGAGGAAGATGTAAAACAAAGTAATTCCGTGTCTAGTTTTCTGGCTGAGACTGGAATTGGATGTCATGATGTGGGAGCTGTAGTGGGTCAACTTCCCCAGTGTTACTAAGATTTTTGGGACGTATTTGATGAGAAAGTGGCAGGAGAATTACCACCCCATAGGCCCTTTGATTGTAAAATTGAACTGGAGCCAGGAACAATTTTGCCTAGTAGTAGGGTATATGCTCTTACTGAGAAAGAGAATGATTATTTAAAAGAATATTTGTCGGAAAATTTGGCCAAAGGGTTTATTCGTCATTCTAAGTCACCGGCGGCCTCTCCTTTATTTTTTGTACCAAAACCGGATGGCACGCTTAGAACTTGCATAGATTATCGAGCAGTTAAAGTCACGGTTAAGAACCGGTATCCTCTTCCTCTCATCTCGGAAATGCTTAATCAAATACAAGGAGCAAATATTTTCTCTAAATTAGATTTGAGAGGAGCTTACCATCTTGTACGTGTGCAGGAAGGGGACGAATGGAAGACAGCGTTTAAGACCAGGTTTGGGCTGTTTGAATATCAAGTTATGCCATTCGGTCTATGTAATGCTCCAGCGGCTTTCCAATTTTTCATTGATGAGGTTTTTAGAGAATACTTGGATATTTTTGTTGTCGTTTATATCGATGATATTTTGATTTTCTCTTCTGACCTGGATCAACATCAGAAACATGTGCGCTTAGTTTTACAAAAGTTGCGAGAAAATCATTTGTTTGCCAAATTGGAAAAAAGTCAATTCCATACAGATTCTGTGGAGTTTTTAGGTTTTATAATTTCACCTAAGGGTTTAGAAATGAATCCTAAAAAAGTGCAAGCAGTTCTTGAATGGCCCTCTCCTACTAAGGTTAAGGAAATACAAAGTTTCTTAGGGTTTGCCAATTTTTATAGGAGATTTATAGAAGGTTTTTCTCGGCTGGTTGCTCCTATAACGAGACTTTTGAAAAAAGGAGTGAAATTTGACTGGGACCTTGAAGCAGAAAAAGCTTTTCAAGAGTTAAAACAAAGATTTACTTCTAGTCCAATTCTAATTCATCCAGATCTTTCTAAACCTTTTTTTGTGGAGGCGGACGCTTCAAATTTAGCGTTGGGGGCGGTGCTTTCTCAAAGGAATGAAACTACTGGTCAAATACATCCAGTTGCATTCTTTTCTAGGAAGTTTTCTGCTGCTGAAGTGAACTACACAATTGCTGATCGTGAACTATTAGCAATAAAGTCCGCTTTTGAAGAATGGAGACATTTTTTAAAAGGAGCAAGACATACAGTAACGGTCCTTACTGATCACCGAAATTTATTGTTTTTAAAATCTGCAAGAACTTTGTCTCCACGACAACTTCGTTGGTCTTTATTCTTTGCAGATTATGATTTCATTGTGACTTTTAAACCCGGAAGTCAGAACAAAAAAGCTGATGCGTTATCTCGCCAATTTCCTGGAAGTGAGGAGAAAGAGATTCTAGAACCAGAACCTATAATTGCTCCAGAACGTTTTTTGTTAGCTGGAGCCATTAAAGAAATGGATTTTTTGAATGAAGTTCGTCAAAATATGTCCTTGCAGAAGATGGAGGAGTGGGTGAGACTGGATCCAGCCAGAAGTTTGAAAGACGATCTTCCTTTTTTTGATAACAAGCTTTATGTACCTACTGATGAGTTAAGAGAAAAGGTTTTGAGAAATTGTCATGAATCCATTTTATCAGGACATCCTGGTTTCAGAAAAACTCTGGAATTGGTTCGAAGGAATTTTTGGTGGGAAAAAATTCGCCAAGACACATTGAACTTTGTTAAAACTTGTGTAGTCTGTGCACAAGCGAAAAGTCAAGTTGGGAAGCCGCATGGTTTATTGGAGCCGTTACCTGTTCCTCCTCGTCCTTGGCACACAATTTCTATGGATTTCATAGTTGATCTCCCTCAAGATAAGGGTTGTACTACCATTCTTGTTGTGGTCGATCTTCTTACTAAAGAAGCACATTTTTTACCAATGGAGGGAGAGGTTACCGCGGAAAAACTGGCTCATAGTTTTTTGCAAGGTGTAGTTCGACTACATGGACTCCCAAGTCAAGTTATCTGTGATAGGGGATCTCAATTTATTTCACAATTCTGGAGGGCCTTCTGTAAGAAACTTGGGGTGGAAGTTAGTTTGACTTCTGGGTATCATCCGGAGAGTAATGGACAAGTGGAGAGAGTAAATCAAGAATTGGAGAAGTTTTTAAGGTGTTATTTACAAGCTAGAGAGGAATGGGTGGATTTGGTGTGGTTGGCAGAATTCTCTTACAACAATTGTGGAAAAGATGCTACTTCTATGTCCCCTTTCTTTTTGGGTCGTGGGTTTCATCCTCGCTTTCTGAGTTTTGAGGTGTTGGAGGATTCAGGGAATCCTAGAGTGGAAGATCGTTTGTTGATAATGAAAAATAACTTGGATAGAGCAAAAAAGGTTCTGGGAGAAAATAAGTTGAAATATAAAAGGTGTGCAGATTTGAGAAGAAAGGCTGGTCCTGAATATAAGGTGGGAGACTTAGTTTGGCTTTCTACCCGGTACCTGAAAATTAAGGGGAAGAATAAGTTTAGTCCACGATTTGTAGGCCCTTTTGAGGTAGAGAGAATCATCAACCCTGTGGCAGTAAGATTGAAATTAAACAAGCAGTTGAAGGTACATCCTACTTTCCATGTTAGTCTTTTAAAACCAGTTTGTTCAGGAACTAGATTTAGAACACCACCTTCCCCTGTGATTTTGGAGGATTCATCTGAGGAATTTGTGGTTAAACAAATTTTGGATTCCAGGAAAGTGAGGGGAAGGTTACAGTATTTGATTGATTGGGAGGGATATGGACCAGAGGAACGATCATGGGAAGATTCAGTTGATGTACATGCCCCCCGTTTAGTTGCTAAGTTTCACGCTAAAAATCCACATAAGATAAGCCCAGAGACTGGGCATTAGGAGGGGGGTACTGTCAGGTTTCCTTCCCTTATTCAAGTTTCCTTCTCATTATTTCTCTTTGTTTATCCTTTTCAGATTAGCTTTGTGTGGGTGGGAAGTTTTCTATTATAGTTGGTTAGGCCTTAACTTGCTGATTCAGAATCCTGGTTCTGACCCAAGGCAAAATGGAGCCTCCCAGTGACAGCTCTGATTGGTTAGAAGACAATGCAGAACAACAATGAACATTCTAAACTGTCACTCTGTGCCTTTCATCATCAAAACCCCATCTGAGAGGACGTGTTTAGTGGCTGCTCCTGCTTTAGTCTTAGGCCTGGTGGATTTTATCCTTCAGGCGTCAGCAGTTGAGCGGCTACTTTCTTGGGGGTTACAGGAGAAGCTATCAGTTGGCAGGAATTCGTTTTTGAAGACAGGAAAAGCAGAAGATCCTTTTTAATTCGCTCAGGAGATAAGTGACTTTATTTGTACTGTTACTCTGTTCATCATAATGACATTCTCCTTGAAAATTCGTGAAAAGTTGTGTTTGTACTAGAACTTTTGAACTCCCGGAGTGCGCGTGTGTTTTCCAGCGCGGTGTTCCTCAGCGCGAGAATCTGTTTGTCGCGTGCGAATTCAAGTGAGCGTGTGTTTTCTAGCGCGGGTGTTCCGAGCGCGAGAAGCAGTTTGTCGCGTGCGATTTTAAATGCGCGTGGTTTTCAGAGCGCGGGTGCACCTTAGCGCGAGAAGCTATACGTCGCGTGTGAACTAAAGAGTGCGTGTGATTTCTAGCGCGGGTGTTCTTAGCGCGAGAAGCTATACGTCGCGTGTGAACTAAAGAGCGCGTGTGATTTCTAGCGCGGGTGTTCTTAGCGCGAGAAGCTATACGTCGCGTGTGAACTAAAGAGCGCGTGTGATTTCTAGCGCGGGTGTTCTTGGCGCGAGAAGCTATACGTCACGTGTGAACTAAAGAGCGCGTGTGATTTCTAGCGCGGGTGTTTTTCGCGTGAGAATCAATACGTCGCGTGTGGAATAAAGAACGCGTGTGTTTTCCAGCGCGAGTGTTCCTTCGCGTGAGAATCAATTCGACACGTTTGTACTCAAGAGCGCGGGTGTTTTTATTTCGCGTGTTCCGCGCGAGAACATTGTTGCGCGTGTGGATTTTTGCGTGTGTGGATTCTTTTGATTGCGTGTATTCGTTCGTAAGTGAACTCTTTGCGCGTGTTCTTCAACCAGGAAGATTTCTAAGTGAAGTTCATCGTTCATCTGAATGGAGATACCCTGCGTGTGCGTTTAACACGTGTTTTTTCTTCAAGGATTCTAAAACTCAATATAATTATAAATAGTTTGAAAAGTTTGAAAGAAAAAGAAAGAATATTTTTAAGAACAATCTAACTGGACCTCCAGGGCATTTTGGAAAAAAGACAATGAACTAAGATTTCCAGATTTGCCTAAAGTAAGAAGTAGCTGTGAATTTCAAGTGTCTCAAGTAAGAGAGATTTTCAGCTTCTTATCAGCTTCTCTAAGAAATTTCAAGAGAAGAGCCAGGTATGATTTTTTCATTATTAGTTAAGGATTAATGTCTTCCCATTCATAAGGTTAAGTAAGTAAATTAAGGAATTGTATCTGCTATTCTTATATCCTCTGCAGGTTCAGCTCTGGTTAGCCTTGACGCAGTCTGCCTGGTGTTGTTTTGTTATCCACTTCCCCCTTTCCCTTTGGGGTGTAGTTTACAGAGCTGAATTGAAATCTAGTTCTGGGAATTACATCGCAGGGGGATTGTCGGGGGTTCAGCAGCTTCCGCGGACACAGGACCTCTCAGCCTGACAGTTGATTACTGACTGATATTTTTATTTTATTTTATTTTTTAGCTGCTACGTTGAATTCCGTTTTTAATATAGACACCAGTGTTTTTGCTTGTTGATTTAGACAAAATACAAATAATTAATGGTCAGTTTCGCTGGAGTGCGTAGTATGATTTTAAGTTTAGGAATTTCAACTTGGCTTTTACTTTGGTATTTTCGTTATGGCCCTGAGTACGAAAACTGAATATTAACTTTGATGTACACTACACCATACTTTTCTGAATTTGAGAATGTAGTGCTGTTCTGGGGTGTATTCAAGCACCTTTATACAATGATACGTACAACAACATCTTTTGGTAGTCCCGGGTTAATGGACAGAACAGTGGTCAGGGGTGTTATAGCGGGTGGTTGGGTAATTCTAATCGTAACGGTAGTGAGTTGGGGTGTGTGGGTAGGAGTTGAATATGGGGGGTTATGTACAAAGATTTGTGGGGTTTTTGATTTTGCAATAACCTAACTCTTTGTGGATGTTCACTGAGATGTTTACAGGCTTGTAGAGGTTTGAGAATGTGTTCTTTGACTAATTAGATATAAAGTTTCATACCTGCTTACAAAACAATGTTTGAGGTTTTGTCAGGATTCCATGGTACATTTCAAGAGTTTCAAAAGCACTCACTTAAAGATTCATGTAGCTATTCATTTTTAGGTTCACCATTTTAAATACTTTTAATGTAGGTTTTAGCAGAGTGGTGTTTGGGTTATGTTTTTGATTGATTTGAGATTTTGAAAACATTCCTTAATGAAACTTGCAGGAGTCATTTGTTTTCCCAAAGCAAGATGGAGTTTCCATGCAGCAGCAGTAATTGGAGGGGATAGATTGTGAGGTAGTTTGGAATTCTAACAAGAGTTCTAAACTACCTTTCATTTTAGTTGCCTTTGTGGCAGGTCGCAGTTTCTTTAGTTCAGTGAAAAAATTCCTAAAGTATTCTATAAATCTTAGATCCAAAAGAAGATACAGAGAAAATCCTATCTACTAAAGACTTTGTGATGAAGGAGTCGTTCTTTGAAGCAGAGAAGCAAACACAGATGAAGCAAGCTAAGTTTCTGCATACTACAAAGTTATAAAGCCAAAAAGTGTTTTTAGTTCAGTTTTAAGACATTGAAGTTATTTAAAGTTGTTAGTCTGAATAATATGAACATTTAAAAGGTAAAAGACTTAATAACTGGAAGAAGTTCTGTGTTTGTCATCTTGAAATCAGCAAGTTTGCGCGTGTACAATGAAACTGAATGGTTGTGCTTGAGCGCGTGTAATCAAACTAACAGTGGTGCGCAAGATGTTTTGAGCTAATAATATTTGAAAATGCACTAACTTTGTATATAGTTAATTAACAATTCAGCCAGTCGCAAGCGTATCTTTTCATCGTCTCGCGCAAGGCTCGTTCGAGTATGTTAAAGTAAAGGACCGTAATATGTCGTCTGCGTGCTGCCATGCGAGCCTCGCTTTGTTACAGGAAAAGGATTTGAATCAGACTCGTTGCATCGGAGCCGTCTAAGCAGTTTTAAACGACGAAAAGCGTTGGAAGTTTACGCAAAAGATTTCTAGTCAGACAAAAGAGTTCTAAAAGAAAAAAGCAAGATTTAAAGCTGAATGTGCATCAGTTTCCGGGAAGCAATGAATAGAAATTTAACTGGTCAGCTTTAGTAAACTAATGACTTTGAGCAAATTAAAAGACTCAATTAAGAAAAGAAATGAAATATTAGATAAAGCAACCAACAGAGGAGAATACAGTTAATTGTTTGCGGAAAAAAGAAAGTGAATTAGTAGATTTGACATTAGTTAAATCAGAAATAAATGGAAGAAACAATTGCTAAGAAGCTATAGTGAGAAAAAAGATAAAGGAACTACTGAATACATTGTTTCAACTGCAACAAGGAAAGAAAGCCTATCACCACCATTGCAAAGGCAGCAGGTACCAAGAAGTAGGGTGGCAGTAATTAAGTTAAATAGAATAAGAGTAGAGTGGTTAGGAATCTGTATATTATTGTTATCTTCTAGATAATCACAGACACTGAGGCGTTTCAATCCAGTTCCAGAGAGCATAAGTGAAAGCCAGTGAAGATCTGCATTTTTCTTTTATTTTCTCCATTCCCCTTTCCCTTTGGGTTTGCCAGGTTGTTAGTTTTATCTGCTGAGAGACTGTTACGTAGGCAGACTTGGGGGGTCTGGTGGGCCAGCTTCACTCCTGCAGGAAGATTCAATACTGGACTTGACAGGTTTACACTACCAGACGAGAATACAATACAATATGGGAAATATTCCGAATGTAGCGGAAAATTACACTATGTTGTTCACCTATGTTTATTTCTTTATGCAGTATTTACATACGATCTAGGTACTTAATTTCTATAGATGTGTTAGTTACTATTAGGAGCCTACTAAAAGGTAATGTACGGTCAGTTGTGCATATGCTGATATGTTGTACGCATGTAGTGGCTTATGTATGCAAATCATAGTTTGGGCTGTTTGAACGGGGGACGGGTTCTATTTATTATCGAACGAGTTTAAACTGTTGGGATGCACAATGGATGCTCTTTGCTATTCTTTTAAGTTATGGAGGTGGGGGAGCATTGTTACAATGTTTAAGATGTATTTGTGCATTAGCTATGTGTTAATTAGAATATGAGAAATAAGAGCATTTCCAGAATTACTTCTTAGCTTTGGGAATAGCTCTAGTGTAGGATATAGATCAACTTCCATATACTAGCCACCATATCGGCTGGATATTCCCAGTTTGCGGATGATGTCCATTTTTTAGATTAGTAATTTAGGAGTATGAGATGGTTATTTGTGTAAACTAAAAGAGGAAAATATACCCGTAAGTGTTTGGATGTTTGGATTGAGCGAGTGTGGATGATTGCTGATCGATTCCTCTAAATTGCCTAAAAATACATATATGATAGTGTATTTTATTGGAATAAAACAGCAGATATATAATTCTACACATACAGGAGGTTATTGTGAGTCGTTGAATCTATACTTGAGGTAGAACCAGTACGGGGAAGCAATTGGATTACTTTGTTTAGAGTTTGAGACTGGTAGTAATGGGTGTCCCTCTGGGTAATATAAGCATTTAGGCTTTATACTTTATTTTTAGGATTTGAACATTAAGAATTCGTTTTTAATATTAAAATGTGTGACACTTTGGCTGTTATAGCCTTGGTTCTTTGAGTTTGTTGGATATATTATAAATATTATGGGTTCTGTTTTTGTCTTGGGAGGGGTGCCTGGGGCTTGGCTTTTATTTTTCAAGGTGGTGTTGGATTCCAGCATTTTCTTAAGAGGGGGTGGGAGGGTGGTTTGTTGTATTTCTTACTTGTTTTTGGAACTAGCGCATTTTCATTGGTCTGTGGATATCAATCAAAGGATGGCTCAGATTTGACTATCTCAACTTGGAATGTTAATGGAATTAAAAACCAAGTAAAGAAAAAGAAAATTATTAATTGTCTTGATGATATGAAAAGTGACATTTGCTTCATACAGGAAACACATATTCTGAAGGAGGAGGTTAAAAATCTTCAGACGGTTTGGGTGGGAATGGCTTACGGTTCGTGCTCTTCAGCTCGATCGGATTCGTAGAAATGCCCTGGTGAAGGTCTTAAGGGAATGTTTGGATGGAGAAGGGAGAATTATTGCTTTATTGGTGGAACTCCAAGGAGTAAAGGTGATTTTGTGTAATGTCTATGCCCCATCACTTGACTATGGTTTATTCTTCAGGAGAGTTTCGCAGATTATTCAAGACTTGGACACTCCTAACATTAGTTTGGCAGGGGACTTCAATACGGTATTGGATCCCGACTTGGAGCGTAGCGTTACAAGGATGGTGAGGAAATCAGATAGTCACTGTTCCTCACTCCAAACTTTGGTTGAAGAACATGATTTGAAAGATTGCTGGCGTTTGCAACACCCAGATACGAAGGAATATAGTTTTTATTCAGCCTCACATGCAACTTACTCCCGTTTGGATATGTTGCTCACGGGTGGGAGGATGACTACAAACTACAGATCAGGAGAAATAGGGAACATTCTGGTTACAGATCATGCACCTGTGTTCCTGAATCTGAAACTAGACTTTGAAATTTAGAAATCTTTTCCCTGGAGAATGAACATGTCTATTTTGAATGACGATGAAATACTTGAAAACATTGTATCGAAGGCTTATCACTTTATTAAAGAAAATCTTATAGATACGATAAGTACCAAAGTAATCTGGGAAGCTTTTAAGTGCACCATGAGAGGTTTAGTTTTGGGGTTGTCCAGTGGGAAAAGAAAGAAATTGGAGAGAAAGCCGCTTGATTTGGAAAGGAGAATTAAAGAAATTATGTGTGGCCTAATGACCGACCAGGGGTGCTATGATAGGAAGAAAGAATTGCGTAAACTGAAAAAGGAGATTAATTGAATTATTACAGAGGGCAGAGAGAGAATTATTCTGTATAAAGTGTAATTATTTTGAGATTGACAAAAAATGTGACAGATGGTTGGCATACAGGCTTAGTCAACAATGCTCGGAAGGCGCAATCACGTCAATCAATAGACCTAATGGTGTAGTCACTTTCAATCCGAGGAAAATTAATGATGTTTTTAAGAACTATTACGCCGATATATATCGGAATGAACCGGGTATAACAGGATGTGGTAAATCCTATTTTAAAGATCTCATAGTTCCTAGAATTACTGATGCGGACAGAGAGAATCTAGAAAGAGACATATCAGTTGATGAACTGTGTGCAATTAACAAATTGAATACACGAAAGTCACTGGGGCCAGATAGTTTGCCAGTTGAGTTTTATAGGATACTCCCAGAGCCAGCTTTGGAACTGATGAGGGATATGTTCATCGCCTCGAGGGAAGACAGCCAGCTGCCATTAACTACTAACCATGCCACAGTATCAGTGTTTTTAAAAAAGGGAATAGATCAGAATTTGCCCTCTAGTTATCGCCCTACTAGTCTGATCAATATGGATATCAAGATTTTGGCGAAAACACTGGCTATGAGAATTGATCATTTATATCCAATATAGATACATAACGATCAGTCTGGGTTTGTAAACAAAAATAGAAGGACATCTAGTAATATACGTACATTGATTCTAACTATGTCCCAGTCTCAAGAATTGCTTGAGGATATGGGAGTCTTCTCACTTGACGCCGAGAAGGCTTTTGATCAGATGAACTGGGAGTACCTTTTCTCGGTTTTATGTATTATGAACTTAGGGGAAGCATACATATCGTGGATAGCTCTTTTATACGCTCATCCAACAGCTGATGTTAGAACAAATGGATTACGGTCAGATACTTTCAACTTGGAGAGGGGTACGAGACAGGGTTGCCCCTGTCTCCACTACTATTTGTGTTAGCAATTGAGCCTTTAGCAATTGCACTTAGGTCAGAGCAAGGTTTGAAAGGAGTCCGATTTCGAGGTGTGGAACAGAGGATATGGTTTTATGCAGATGATCTTTTATTGGTCTTAAGGGATCTTGACAGTTCTTTACCTGTGTTGACGGATATCCTGAACAAATTCAATGAGGTGGCGGGGTACAAAATAAATTGGTCCAAGTCAGAGGTGATGCCTTTAACCATCACATGTAATAAGTCTGCTATCACGGTCTGGGGTTTCAATTGGTGTGCGAGAAGAGTACGCTATCTAGGTATTTGGCTGACACCGTTAATCAGCGATATGGTGGATAAAAACATGGCTGAAATTTGCAAAGATTTCAAGATGAATCTGGAAAGATGGGCTCTGCTACACTTATCGCTTTGGGGTAAAGTGAATGCACTGAAGAGGACCTCAACCCTGAAAATAAACTACACTTTTAGCATGTTTCCACTTAAGATTAGCCCTCATTACTGGATGGAATTAGACTCTTTGATTCAATCTTTTCTTTGGGATCAGAAGCCGCCAAGGCTTAAACGGTGGAAACTTCAGCTTCCTCTGCATAAAGGGGGTCTTGGCGTTCCTAATTTTCATGCGTACCATTTGGCTTTTTCTAGTCAGTTTATTGTGCTGTTTCTGAATGACTCGCCTGATGACTGGACAATTGCAGAGACGGACCTTACTGGCCCTTTGAAACCCAGGGCCGTTCTGACTATGAAGAATTCAGCTGGTAAAATGACCCCTACAACTGAGTTTTTGAGAGATCCATGGCGGAATTTGTATGATATGCTGGGTGTTGATGCACTTAAATCGCCTGATGCTTCAATATGGTTTAATCCCAAAATTAAGGAAACATTTTATTTTGGCCAGAATGGTGTGTAGGTGGAGTGAACTGGATTGGAGATATTTGGGTGGATGGTAGATGGATTTCTGGAAAGGACTTAAAATTGCAATGAACATTGCGAATTTTTCAGATACAGAGTACAGAAGGTTGAAGCAAATCATTGGACGTGTTGACTGGAATAGTGATGTGAATTTAGATATTTTTAACATACAGAGGCAGCCTGGTGAAGGCTTTATTGCTAGTCGAAATCTACAAACTAATAGTTGCGAAATACAAGGATAATGTCAAAATAAAAGATGACTGGAGTGAAAGGTTGGGCTACAATATATTGTCAGAGATGTAGCAGAGTATCTGTGTGAATGTGCTTCTATGTTCATTGAGCCTTTGTGAGAGATCAAGACAAATCAAAACACTTAGAGTCTATTGGAGCCCTGAACTATTGGAGAAGAGTGGAATGTCTGATTCAAATGAATGCTGGGGCTGTTCAGGCGAGGTTGGAACATTGGAGCACATGCTTTGGAATTGTGCACGAGTACCAGATTTTTGGTCGGAAGTATGCAATACTTGTTTGAGAGTGATTGGAGAAAATATAGATATTGATTTCAAGACAATGGTACTTGGATGAGATGAAATGTTGGATGTTTTGACACTATCGGAGAAGAAATGGCTTCTTAGAGGAGCCATGATCAGTAAGAAAATAATTTTACGAGGCTGGAAGTGAGTTGCACCGCAAACTGATGATTGGTTTGAG
Source organism: Ambystoma mexicanum (assembly GCF_040938575.1). Taxonomy (NCBI): domain Eukaryota; kingdom Metazoa; phylum Chordata; class Amphibia; order Caudata; family Ambystomatidae; genus Ambystoma; species Ambystoma mexicanum. The sequence goes on along the minus strand of NC_090940.1, from coordinate 650,428,210 downwards.
GAGATGTATAAACTTGCAGATATGGAGAATACAATTTACAGAAGACAAAGGAAAATGCTGTTCTTTGACAAAATTTGGGCTAAATTTTTAGATATGTACTAGTCCCATTTTTAAGATGAGATGTTGGGAGGTGGGTGGGAGGGGGCTTGGAGGGTTGGAATATTTTCAAATTTTTGTGTTCTAATAATTTACAATGTATGTGTTAAGCATTTGTTTGTTTTCTGTTCTGATTACTGTTCACTTCTTGTGTATGTTTATGGATTGTAAATAAAGAATAAAAACATTTAAAAAACGTTTGCTACAAAGTAGCGGGCCCTGACTGATTCTCAGCGGCCTTTTACAAGCAATTTGTGTCCCTATTAATTCTGCACCTGGTCACATTGTTCAACAATTTCCGAGTTGAGTGGGGCGGTGAGCCCTTCAATGGGGGAGGCGACTTTATCACTGTTGCTAAAGCCAGGGAAGGATGAAGGTTTTAGTACCTCATACAGACCTATCGCAGTACTCAATTAAGATGCCAGAATTTGTTAACATTTATTTATCGATTTCTTACGCGCCGCTGCCCGCAGGCTCTAGGGTGCACAAAGACTACACACACACATAAGACAGACACTTCTGACCTGGAGTCCTAATCACGGGTGGGGCTGTTTCAATTTGATAGCAGTGTCTTTCAATCATTTGCAGAACGTACAGAGATTATTATCAATTTGTAGGTCCATCGGTAGTGCATTCTAGGCACTAGCTGCCTGGACTGGAAAAGAACGACTGCTCCCCTCTTGTTCACTCGACCTTAGAGCATATAAGTCAAAAAGTATTACTTGATCTTGTATCTCTCCTATATGCTTGTAAAACAATGCTTTCCTTAAGATAGGATGGTGCGGATCCAAATAGACATTTGTGTGTCGTAGTAATTACTTTAAAAAGGATCCTAGATGCAATTGGTAACCAATGCAAATCCTTTCTGGCAATGGCCATGGTCCCTTCGTGATATGTTCTTGACGATTGTAAAGTATTTGCAAACCATTTAGCAGCTATTCTCCCAACTCTAATTCCCAGGCATCAGACAGGCTTTGTCTCCGGAAGGCAGACACATGACAACATTCGAAGGACCATCTGTATAATAAACTGGGCGAAATATCACCATTAGCAGTTTTATCAATCAAGGCCAAAAAATCATTTGACCGGGTCTACTGGTCATAAATTCAGAGAGTACTGGGACAATTCGGATTTGGGCCAAATTTTATGAAGCTAGTATTAGCCAATTATGTACATCCCACCGCAAGGATCAAAATGAATGGCCAACAATCAATCAGAACTAAACCTTTGACAAGGGCCCTTGCCCGGGGTGCCCCTTATCCCAGTTATTATTCGCATTAGCCATAAAACCAATAGGGGGCATTTATAAGCTCAAAAGCAGGGGAGCTGAGCTAGTATCTCACCTCTTAGTAGCGGGCAGAATTACATTGGCTCATAAATGGAAAGGAAACACTATTCCTGATATAAGGGAATGGTGGGCTAGGATTTGTTTTGGGCTTGCCATGGATAAAATCGATGCAGCCAATAAGAGTGAGATTCTATTCTATTCCAACACATTTTTATATATAGCGGCAACACGCCCGCAGGCCTCAGGGCGCTCACATAACAACAAACAAACAGAAAACACATAAAGAGTCCTAAGCGCTGTGATGGATCAATTAGGCTCCTAGAGATGGTGAAAAATATGCAGACATTTGTAAGAGTTTGTGCAACAAAATGACTTCCCGAATGTGCATCATAAACCTTAGAACATGCAGGCCTTGTGATGATATTATATTTATACCCAACTATGTTGTATGGTGGCAAACAAACCATTTTTATTGCGTTCCTCTCCTTTCCTCCCTCCGCTTCCTGTATTCCTTCCTCTGTGATACTGTTCATCCCCAGTCCACCGGGTCGCTTTGGGGCCCTGCATTCTGATGCAGACAAGGACTGCATGTTGATGAATAAATCCAGGGGTTGATTGCTTTTGGTATCTTTGATAGATGCATCATATTATACAACGATCGAATGTAGACGTTATAAGGATGTTACCAATGTCATGTGCTGGTTGCTTTCAAATACTCAAAATAGGATTTTTTTTAAAATGACTCTTCAACAGAGTGTTACAAACCATTTGAAGAGTCTTCGTAATGGGAGTTCTGGAAGGGGCGTTGATCTGCCCATTGTACATGTGGTGTTATAATTAAATACCCAGAAGCCTGAGGTAGAACAGCATTACAGATAGCATGTTTTGTGAACACAAATGGGCCATTGTTCTTTTCAAAGGCAAGACGTTTGTACTGAAAATGTTGACCTCCGAGTCTGAATCTCAGACCTTCTGATAGGGATGACAATCGAGTAACTTTAACCAGTCACTTTCTTATATAGACCATATTCAATTCCAACTATTTTAATTTTTCCTAAAACGTTTTGGGATAAATAGATGAATGTCAATTTTGGAGTGTAGCGCTGGGAATGGATTGGCAAAATCAATAATGCATGTAATGTCATCAGGATGTAGTCTTGACTATGGGATAAATACTTAATATTCTAAATGTAGCCAGTGTAAACACAAAACACGTTCAGCATAGTTCATGTCTGCATTTAGTGTGTTATTCACAGTAATCATACAGACTATTTGGCTAATAATCCAGTTTTAGACTCCATTATGCTTGACCCCTATTAAATATGACACATCTTCAAAAGTCGTTCCCACAGGTGAATATTTGGAGCCTTTCAGTTCACAGAGGGAACACACTCTGCTCTCTCTATCTCTCTTAGCAGGATAAGGTCAGAGAGGGAATCCCTGATGCAGATTTAGGGACTCAATAACACAGTTAGGCAGGTCAGGCTCTGTGAAACTCACGATACACAGCCACAAAGAGAGCACATCGACTAGCGCCCAAATTAGGAGTTGGCCGGTCCAGAAATAAAGTGCAGGTAACAATGTATACCGGCATCTTTCCGGACCAGTCAACTCGAAGTTTGCCGGTAGGGGCTCTGATCTACTGGCAGGCCTGACATGCCGGTAGATCAGGCCCCTGCCGGCAGATAACTGTCTGAATCACTGGCCCCAGCACTAATGGTGCTGGCGATTCAGACAACCCCATTCCATGGAGTCCTAAGGGACTTACCAGCGTCTCTGCTACCGGTAATACTCGGTAATACCAGAATATCAGGCAGGGGAAACAGTACAGTAGTTTCCCAGTAGCCCGCTGGAATTGCTAGCGGGATACCAGGAAACTCATGATGAGCCTCTAGGTCTCTTTCCCGTCCAAATCTGTGCCCTCTGCCTGCCTGTTACTCTCTGGGACCTAATAGTCTATCCTTCTGACTGTATTCCTGTTATTGCACCCTAATAACGCATTGCCTCGTCATACAGCAACCCAGCACAGTAGAAATACATGCAGCGCATTGTCCTTACCATCCACTGAGCCAAACTCCCTTTCATGGGCTCGAGTGAGAATCTCCTTGTATAGTGTTTCTGCTTGCTTGAATTTCCCTTGTTTCAAATAGCAAGATGCCTAAAAGAGAAAGGGCAGACGATGGATTGCAGGCCCCCAAATCTCCAATACACACACTGTCTAGATGGTGTTAGAAGATCTATACAAGCACACACTAAACATTGTTTGCGTTTACTTTGGTGTTGAATACCTACCAGGTTATTCTTTGTTTTGGCGACATTAGGATCATCTGGACCCAGTTTAGTTTGATAAATCTCGAGTGCCCGCTGATAGTAATATTCCACTTCCTCGTACTTGCCCTGGTTTTGGCACAGTAAGGCGAGGTTATTTAACTGCTTCGCAACATCTGGATGGTCCTTCCCCAGTACCTAGGAAAGCATGGAGACAATTTTAGAGCAGGTGTCAATCATAACAAACAAGGAATATACTCACTACAACAAATTCAAGGATACGGTTACATTGATGGTGATTTTGGTACTCTAACACCTAGCATCACTCCTATTGCCAACAGTTGTTATGCCTTTAATATAATAGTAGGCCCATCAACATCTTCTCACAGCAATTATTCAGATCTGTGTGTAAACAGGTAGCACACATGTGCATGAGTCATGGGCCATGGCCGCAACCCTACCCTCAAAACAGACACACCCCTCATTCCCACATATTTGAGCTAGTCGATAGGTGGATCTTAGTACTGGGTGAGGGTCTAGAAGTAGTTACTTACGTGGTGACATTCTCCTATTTTATCTATTTATTTAACTTTAACTGTTTAAAGCACGGACCTAGCTCGAGGGAAGCAGAGCATGAGAATTGTGGGGGCATGTCATGTCGATACCAGAATAGAGTTCTAGTGGATGGGTGCTTGACAAGCTCATTTTTTGCGGGTCCTCTCTTTGTGGGCAAGTTGTGATTCGAGCCATTTGGTCGATTTGCTGAGTGAACAGCATGTGCCACCAGATGTGTGGAGCTTAGCCACCAGGTAGGCTGGTGTGCTACTCGTGACTGCTTTGTAGATGATACATTCAGTTTTGAACAGTTTCCTTGCTTGGAGAGGAAGCCAATGTATTTTGCGCAGGATGGGGTGATTCAGTCAAATATCTGCACACCTGAAGCATGGTGGGCTGCTTTTAGGGGAGCCAAGTGAGCCAGTGGGAGACCTAACATGAGGGCATTTCCCCCATCGATGTTTGAGACCATAAGCACCTGCACTACACTCTGGAAGGCCTGAGGAGGGAAAAAGAGTTTGATTTTGCTAAGGGTGGAGATTAGGAGCGAAGCCCTTTGGGGGCCTTCTTGGCTATGTCTTTCTAGAAGGACAGACTGCTATCTATGGTGAAGCTTAAGGATTTAGGTGAATCTGAGAGCTGTGTATCAAATCCTTTTAGACGCATATCATTGTGTCATTTTTAAACAAGTTGTTGTTTAGAAGGGGGACCGATGAGGATGAATTTGGTCTTGGATGGGTTACATTTGAGGTAGGCAGTCCACATGCAGGGCTGGAGGATGGCTAGTTAATCAGAGACACCCATGTCCTGTTGGCTTTTTACTCACATGCACAACTGAATATCATCTACATATTGGTGGATGGCCATAGCAAGATCTGTGAGGGATTTGCCTAGAGTATCCATGCAAAGGTTAAAAATGATCTGTGAGAGGGGCACTCTGCACGAGACTGGGAGTCATTTAGAATGCAACTCATTCATCTGGACGGCTTGGAGTCTGCCCGCGAGGTGGGCGGTAAACCAATTCATGATAGTACCAGAGAATCTCATCCCATCGGTGAGGAGGGAGTGGAGTATGCAGTATGCAGTGGTCAACAGTGTTGAATGCAGCTGAGAGGTCAAGGAGGATAAGGAGGCATGAGTCGCCCTTATCTATGATTTGGAGGACATCATCCACTACCTGAATGGTGGCTGTCTCGATGCAAAACTGGGGGCGGAAGCCAACTGATAGACATTTAAGAGGTTGAGTTGTTCGATTCTGGCAAATAGTTGGGTAGCAACTACTTTTTCCAAGATGTTGCCAATAAACTGAGGTTTGTAATGAGCTGGTAGATTACCAGGTCGTCTGGGACTAGGATCAGTTTTTTCAAAAGATGACATATGAAATCAGTCTTGGGGATCTCCAGGAAAGTCTTCTGTGAGGGGGCATTAATGATGCTGAGGAGTGAGTTGAGCACCAGGCCGATCCTTTATTTAAAGATGCAGGCCGGGATGATATTGTCATGGAAGGAAGTAGGTTTGAAGGAGGTGATTGTTTCTAGGAGGTCTGGGGGAGAATGAGGAGATAATTCGGTCCAGAGGGGCAGTGTGTGTGTGCTGGGGAGCAGGGAGGGCTAATGGGCTTCTTGTCGCAAACACTGGAATAGATTGCCAAACAGACGTAAAGACATCAACCATAGCAGATTCTGATAAAACATGTTCATGAGAAGTTATTTCCAAGTACCATTTCTTTAAGATGTGACGTGGATGTACGGCCCACAGAATGCATGATGGAAGGATCAATCACACCTGTTCAACTCATCCCACCCTCTCTGGAAAGGTGTACATACATTCTCCTTGGACAAAAAAAAGAGATATTCAAAAATGCCATAAAAGCCATCGAAATGTTGGATGAAAGGCGCAAACAATCTCGCAATATGTGGTCATGAGGCATCAACTAACAGGTGGTGAGAAAAGCGGGGTGGCTGTCTAGAGGACACGGCCCTGCTCAAGTGAAAGTGCAGAGAATGCAACATGTTCAACATCTGCATTGTTTCCTCAGCAGGGCGAGCATGTGAATGAGGAAAAGCTGGTCAACAAAGGTATACATTTAAGTTGAAAACCTGCTACTCACCGAGCCTTGTGGCTGATGTTATAGCCAAGAGAATATAGACCTTCATTTCGGAAACTGATATTTTCTGAAGATCTATTCGTGTATGTGGGAAAAATAGCAAGGTTATCGGGTTGTCAAGTACTTTGTCTCTTGATTGCGAGGTCTGTGGTGTTTTTTTAGTTGGATGCACCTGACTTTGTTCCATATTGTGCATGTTAGCAGTGCAGCAGGAGGAGCCAACCCCTCTTGCACCCTGAGGGGTTGAACATTCAGGTATGGTTGGGGATGGACTCCCCACACCGTGGGCTCACCTCCCCTGATTATGCGATGTGGAGTCAGGGCAGAAACTGAGCTGGGAGGTGCAGAAGCATAGACCACAAGATACCCTGAAAGGCAGGCAAAGTATCAAGAGATGGAGCAGGATGGTAGGGTCAAGAAGCCCAGCTCTGGCAATATAGAGAGCGAGAAAACAAGGAGCCCCAGCTGAGGCAAAGGGTTGGGGCAGTCACAGACCAGAAAAGAGGCAAGCAAAGATGGGGAGGCCCGGGTACCTTGAGAGGAACAGGCAGAAGGTGAGGAGCAGGTACACAGGGGAAACCAGGGGGTCAAAATATGAGATGTAGAGAACAGAGTTCAAGCAGGCAAGGAGCATTGAGAAGCACTAGGATGCTGTAGCATCTTCCTTTAATGGAGTGCTGCGACTACCCAAAGCATACTCTGCGGCACGTGGTCATGGAAATAGGCTGTGATGATACTGTGTCATGCAGCGTAACCTGGAAGGAAGGCAGACGTGTCCGCATAATGGCAGCCACCATGGTGGAACGTCGATTTAAGCATGGATCGTCGATGCAGCATCTGTAGTCACCGCGCTCGGGACAGTGTTCGGCGCGGACCGCAAGGAATGTAGCACCAATGGGGAGGAAGGATAGCTCAGGGGCAATGCATTTATCTTGAAAGCAAGACAACACAGTGCAACACAGGTTTGAATCCTGATCCCACACTTAGAAACCACTTGCTGGTATTAAGCGCATTATAAATGAACAATAAAATAAAAATAAACATTGGTATAGGCACCATCATGAAGCAGGCGAGGTGTGGCGGCGCCAGAGTGGCACTGTCACAGGTTTCCCCCTTTCTCACCTGTTTTCGCTGTTTGATGGATGCCGCTGTAGAAGGTTTCTTCCTTATGGTTCGGGTCTTGTACAAGCCTGCTCGGCCGTCTTCGGCTTCCAGTGGTCGTTCAACTTCTTGTCCGGGATCGATAGTATACTCCAGGAAATCCAGGAAAAATAAGGAAAGGCACTCGGAGGCGGGTGCACGGATTCCAGGAGAAGGTTGGGTAAGAAGGAGAAGGGATAGAATGAAGCAAGGGTCCGGGAAACAGGAAAGCAACAAAGTTCTGAGAAAGCGAACTACGGAGCACACGTCTAGCCACAGCTAACAGTAGCGTTGAGACGTGCGGAAGCGCGGGGGTGTGGCTATTTTATCGAGTGTGCTGCAATGAACGTGAAGGCTGGAAGGCAGCATTCAGTGCTTGCGGCCATGTTGAGTGCAAGCCCCGACGTGACAGGGACCAGGAGGCCCAGAAGGGGCATGTTCGATGGGTCATGACAGGCACGCGATATGGTTACAAGAAACTATTTTCTTTGACAAAGAATCATATTGGATATCTTCTTTTGAACCAGAAGCAAATCTTAGCCATTTGATTTCTCTTGGTGATCTTGTGGAGGTCGTCCTGGCATCTGGTAATACCGCAACACTAACAGCGGATCGGCTCAGTTATGGGATGGTCAGTTGCTTAGGAAACGAGCACGCATGCAAAAAAGGGCATTGGTGAAAATCCTGCCAATCTCAGATGTGTCCGAGCAACAGAAGAGTCATTACATTGTTCTGTGTCAGAATGAAGTTTGTGAACCAACCCTGATGTGGCCACAATGGTACTACCAAATCTCGTTGAAACTCTGGGTATTCTCGAATTTTAGAAGGGCTTTGAAACTAAATTAATTGGAAGGAAGGCATCCAGAAATTCTGCTGGCCGCTCAAGCATGAAGCCATTGCCTACTGAGATCAAACCCATGCTTTATCAGGCTTAGAAGCACCAGCTTTTCACTTTCTAGCTGCTCAAAAAGAAAGATAGTAAAAAAAGAATCCAACATGTGAAATTTTGCAGGGAGGAACAATTGGTTTCCAATCTTTAGTTTTTATGGATGTCGCATGGCAGCCTCCACACTCAAAGCCCTCTATCTATGGATTGCAACCAAAAATATCTAGCCCACACCCAGATCTCGAAAGGTAGCTGATACTAGGTAAAATACAAGGAGATCAAAGTCTGCGAGTCACAGTTTTGGTGAAGGTGCCTCTTCCTCTACTCTCCCACGAGTTCTAAGGTGCTGGCCGTCAAATAATTTGTCACTATTGCTGACATGCTGATGACCGCCTCTGAAACGACTAGATCAGATGGAAATTTGTTTGTGCCTAAACACCTTCCTATTACTGAGAGGTCTAGATGGTAAAGCTGCCATGGCTCCTGTTTCATGTTCATTATTTGCCTACTCCATATTGTCATCCACCTATTACCAAATAGTGCTGGTCCATCATCCGGTGCGTTAGAACAGAATGACATTTTTGGGGTTCCTGTGTCACATTTTATGGGACCCCTAACCCTTTTTTCCTGGATTCTTAGCTTTATTTTTGCAGCCAGAGGGACTTCTACTAAGGTTTCCCTCCAAATGGGATCCCCTTTTAATGTGCTGTCCTATTGTAGCCTAAATGGCTCTTAGGACAGAGGTGATTTTTAAGCTCCCCATTTTGTTCCCTCTTAGGAAAGATTTGTTTTTTTGCTGCTTTGCTCCTAAAGACTTCTATGTGACACCTTTTCTTTTTGCTTTTTGTAAATATCTTTTTATTGCAGTTTTGAATCATAACCAAACAAGAGCGATGCCCTGAATGTGAGAGACCACCATTCTAACTACGCACAAAAAACATCAGTTAAGAAACACTTTTCTCCTGGAGTCTCTCAGACAGTCTTCTTTAACATGAGGGAAAGTGAGCCAAATACATTATGCAAAGGTCAGAAAATGAGATCGTATGGTCTTTTTTGTATTTGCACTGGTCATTAATTATGTATTTCCCAAAATGGCTACAGCACATGATGTGCGGTTTAGCATAATGCTTTTATTTTATTTAGCTTTGGGTAGGATGTTTAAACATATTGAGTGTGCCAAAACTAAAATACACTAAAACACTTATTTTCATTTACCCGCGTTCCGGAAATGTTATACGATCGCCTGCGATAACAAGCGCGGAAAGGTTTCGATAACATTCTGGGAACGCGGGTAAATGAAAATAAGTGTTTTAGTCTTTTCATTTTCTCGCACTCTAGTAATATGTTAAGATCTGATATCAATGCTGCACTTTAAAAATATGTGCTTTACTTTTCTCCTTAACTTAATATTCCCTCCTTTATTTATCCTTTCTGTTCATGTGCACGCTCTCGTTTTTCTGATGTTCTCACTCGTTTGCGCGAGATCACACGTGAGGTTTCAGACACTGCAAAGTGTTCATCGAAACAAAGCAAACAAAGTACGTTTTAGCTTTTAGCAAAAAAACGCATTTGACCTTAATCCCAGCAAGCAATTGCTTGACTATATATTTATTATTGTGTTTATACATTTAAACGGTGCATTCGATCTTTTCGGCGAAACAAATTTTTTGTCTTCGTTCATGTCCAGCTTTTTTGCCGCGTTATTTTTGTGTTTTGTATTTTTTCACTTGGATCCTATATTATAATGCACAAATATTATACATCTTGGCAGCGGAAGCCTCTCCAGACACCAATCATCAAGCAAGTGATCTTCATTGTGGGTGTGTAGGGTATACAGTAAATCTTTCCACTGTGCCTTGCCCCCAGACACTGTATGCACATGTTTCCATGACCCATTACCGGCCTACACATACTAGAAAACAAAAAAAAAGACATCAACTGTAAAGGTCTCCTCATTTCTTGTCTTTCTTTTCCGCAGCTTTCCCAGGAATCGATTTGAACAGGTTTTCAGCTTTCTCTGTGTCGCAGTAAATGTATTCCTCATCTTTCCACTTAACCCTTAGCTAAGCAGGTCTGAGCAACCCAGCCTTTGCACCCCGGGCCATAAAAGCTTTACTCCTCTTTTCTGTTGGCAGCGCTAAATCAGGAAAAATTTAGATTTTTTGATGCTGGAATCAAAGATTGTCTCTTGTTGCTGCCACTGTCGGGATCCTCTCTTTGTCCCTAACGTCTGACGGTTTAACAATGAGTGTCGGTTCGAGTGTAGATTTGGATGGCTTTTAAGGGGGCGCATTTTGACTCTATAGCACTTTTCAATATATATGGGGTTTTCCTCTGTTTCCAGATCCAGTAGCTCCGGAAGCCAGGTGGAACAAAGGCAATGGGATCATTCCCTTCTGCGCCCGACAGAAGGCCAAGGACTCAGATTTGTGTAGCTCACATCACGTTTTCCTTGTATTCAAGCCGGGTTTCCAACACTTTACTTTGTTTCCCTTAATAACTTCCTCCATCTCCTTTCCCATCTGAGTCATCGTTGAGGTTATTTGGGAGTATTGCCGGTCCAACTCGGAGGTTCTCTCTTCCAAGGTAGAGGTCCTGGATTCTAATTGCACCACTCTCTCATTGATTTTTATCAAACTTATCTTCCAGCCTCGATACAGACTTCTGAATGCGTCCAAGGGCTGCCATTACTGGGTCCCGAGAAGACGACGCCAAGCATAATTCTTCCTGACATGGCTGCCTACTGCATGCGCAAAAAAGTCAGCTTCTGCCACTTTATTCTTTTTCCTAGTTTTCCCTGATGCCATTTGGCCCCTCCTTCTACCCGAAATTCATGTCTGACAGTGCTAAAAGTGGGCAAGCACGCCCCTTTTTGAGAGAGTTGACTATGATCTGCAGGTCCCCCTCTTTTGGCCTGTAGCTCTGTGTTCAAGGTAGGTCTGCCTTACTTAAGGACCTGCAGAACCCTGTAGTGCTGTCAGGGCTGGCTGTGTCAGGGCTGGCTGGAGTAGATGATTAGTAACCAGAAAGAGTATGTACATAGAATTAACATTGTGATTGCCCAAGTCAAGATGGAGAGAAAGAAACTTAATCTGATTGGTTTAAGGAACAATGATATGTTTGGTTTGTCTGATTGGTGGAAAGAATAACGGGTTGGTTTCTTGGGAGGTGAGCAAGATTCTAAACTGCCTTTCAACCATAGTAATTCAGTGGCTGGTTGTACATTAGTTAAGCTCCTTAAGTAAGGCCTTTTAGAGTTCAGAAGGTTTACTAAAGAAGTAAGAAAATCGATTGCTGTGCCAGAGTGCACAAGAAGACATCAGGTGGGATCGTTCCTTTTAAAAGTTTAAAGACTTTCACAGTGAATTTCCATTTTTTCATGAGGAACTTAAAGTGTTAAGAAGTTATTTAAAGTTACTGAGAGAAAACGTTTATACAGTTTTAAGACTATAAGAAAACAAGTGTATAGACTGTGCGCTCAGGTTTAAATGTTGTTAACTGCGTGAAAAGTGTTTCAATACAGTTGTACGCGTGCGCGAGTCCTCGTGTCTTCAGCAACGTCGTTATGGGAGCGCGCGGGTATGGAGAGCGATAGTGAGCGTGTCCTAATGAATAGTGCGTGAGATCATTTTTAGCGCGTGCACAATTTTCACGTGAGTGACGTTGCGTGTAATAGCGCGTGTTCGATGTGCGATAGAGCGCTAGTCTATATGAACAGAGGGCGAGTTGTTTTTCAGCGCGTGCACAGGTTTTCATTTTTAGTAGCGCAACGTACAAATCGCGTGCGTGTGTTTTGTGAAGGTGCGCGTGAGATTTTTCAGCGCAAGGACAGTTTTTCACGTCTTGTGGTTTTGCGTGTTAATCTCATGAGTGCAGGGAGCGAGTACATGATTTCAAAGCGCGCGTCAAGAAAATAACTATACGTACGTACGTGTAAAAAGAAAAATTCACACGCAGAAGGAGCAGCAGCATTCAAGAAAGTTTAAGAGTTACTATTTAATGTAATTTTCATGCAAATGGGAATTCTATACTTCAAAGAAAGACTGCATTTCTCAAAAGCATTTAAAACTCAAACTTTATAGAGTTAAATGAAATTTAAAAGCAAAGAAGAATATCTAAATCTGTAAGGTGTTTGCAAGAGTCATTTACTTTAGGGTTCTAAAGAGACTTGAATGGCTAGTGGCAATATGTACTAAAGGAGCACAACAGTTTACAAGATATTCAATACAGATAATTAACCTCCAACTCTTAAACAGAGGTTTAAGAGGTAAAGAAGTTGGAATATGTTTAAAAATAATTTAAGAAAGGAAATTTACACTAATGCATAAGTAACCAAGTATATTTGTTTACTACAGATACCAGAGCCTACCAGAAGGTTGCAGGGCAGCAGTGTCTCATTTGTTATTTTCTCCAAATTCCCCTTTCCCTTTCTTGGGGTTCCCAGCTCAGCTTTTACTTTAGGGTTGAGAAGTGAACTCCTGGTGAGGGTCAGTAGGGCCAGCATCAGCTCCTGTGGAATTCAGTCAAGCCGGACCCTGACAAGTGCTAACCCAAGGCATGGGTCTTTTGATGGTTAATTCTATTTGCCCTCAGAAAAGATGGCTGCATCTTTTCGGCTTCCAGATGTACACCGGTACATGGGACCTTGCCCACACCATGAGGACAGACTCCACGGGATCGCCTGGTCACCCCAGCTGGGAAAATGATTGCACTGAAGGTGGGTCGGGAAGGGGGCTTCAACGCACTGTGCCACTTTATTGAGGCGTTACACACTCTTTCTCAGCGCACTCTCCTCTATCCAGACTCTCAGCTCAGAGCACCGCAATCGGCACGCTCTCCTGTGGTGTGACTGCCCCTCAACCGGTGCGATCTCCTCCACCGGTCCCGGCGTCACTGCTGCATTCCCGGGCCTTAATCCTGTCTCTCGGCTGATTCACAGTGCCAAACGTCTCACGGTGGGCCGGAGCATCCATTCTTCTGAACACAGAGCTCAGCAAAGACGCTCCAGCATTGCCGCCATCTTGGCCACGCCGACTTCTTTTTGCTTTTTATTTTTTTAATGCTGCTGGCCTGACATTTGGGGGTCAATAAAGCCTTCTGCTTTACTTTCCTTGTCATTTTGCTCATTATTATGGGAAAACTGATCGGTCTCTAAGACTATCAGTACTGGGGGACTATAGGCCTCATTAGGAGCATGCGGGTCGGAACGAAATGCAGTAAAACAGCTGGTAATACCGGCTCTGCCATTTTCTCCAGACTGGAATACTCCGGATCTGCCGGTAGGGTCTGACGGTAGTGAACCACCGGCAGGCCTGATCTGCTGGCAGGTCTGGCCCCTGCCGGCAGATAAATTACTGAAGCACCAGCACTGTTAACAACGGTGTCAGTGCTTCAGTGGTTCCATCCCATGGAGTTACTCTGCCCCCCCATAATATCCCGATAAACCCAGGATATCTGTTGGCGGAGACAGTAATACAGCTTTCCCAGTATCCTGCCGGAATTACCAGCGGGATACCGGGAAAGCTGTAATGACCCCCTATGTCTTCCTTGGTGCATATCTTATATTTTTACAGCTGCACTAATCACCCTTAAGTGAATTGTGGTTATGATACTTGGTATCCTTCTAACTTTCCCTTTTGAAATGTTATAGTTACAATTACAATGTGTCCAGGATGGACAAGTGGCAGCGGATATTTTTCTACGGTGTTTTGACATTTTTACTTGTGCACTTTTAGAATGACCACAAATGCCTACTAAGTGGCTAGCACTCGAAAAGGGCTGTGCCGCAAGAGGTTTGCCTGTCCTTTGGCCATATTGTTCTTTGACCTTCGTCCTGCCTTCTCGGTTTCGGAATTATCATATATTGAATGTACTTTCACAGGGAAAGCTCCTGCTTTCCCGTGCAAAGTGGTGGTCTCTGTGTAAGCCCAGATGTGGGGTCTGGGACCATCTGGTCTCAGTCCACATCCAGATATCTGAAGTCTTTTGCGTGGCAGATTGTGTGGCCAGTGGCTAGCCATGATTGAATAGTGTGACGATCCTTCAGATGGCGGCACTTCCCCCCCCCCAGAGGGGAGCCCCTTTCCATGGGACTGGGGTGGTGAGGCTGCTAACCCTAGCCGTGATAACATGTGGGAGGATCTCATGTAGAGGAAGACCCCTCAGGGAATAAGGACGCAAGTGGGAGACACGGCCCCTTTAAACCCCAACCCTGCAGGCTGATGTTAATGCTGAATCCTCTACAGATAAGATCACATCCAAAACTATGTGTTATTGTAAAATATCAAACCACCCTGATGTAATAGGTACAGGGACGAACAAGAGCTTGAGAATGCTACAATCAAGCGGGAGGAATGCTCGATCATGTGCTACCAAATTTGACCGGTGTTACGCTGTGCTGTCCCCGCTATTTAAATCTGGTGTTAGGTCATTTTCCTTTTCATCCATTTGTGAGCCCCCTCAGCACTTTTTGCTGGACTACTGAATTTTTGGTCTGTTCCCCTGAGCAAGTGGGAATCTTTTTCCAAACTCACTCTTTTACCCTATCTTTGGGATCCTTTTATATTTCTTTTTATACATTTTTCTTATTATAGTTTCCTCCAAGTTTTATGGCATCTGTCTTTTGACTTTTTCAGCACACAGCACTTACAACCTTGCAAGAAATTGGTTGTCACATTTAGAAAATGTACTCAACGTAGTGACTAACATACTCAGTCCAGTGCCATCTTGCTTGACAACAGGTGTCCACTGCGATACCAGCCCCCTAGCAGATGTGTCTACATAGTTGGCCATGGTTTCTAATAAATTCCACTATCATCAAATCCGTTCGGCTGCTTTTAAAATGATTGAGCTTGTCAGATGGAATGTATTCTTGGAATTCGGACAACTCCTTCTTCAGTTTAATATTAGGAGTGGCTAAATTAGCCTCTGTGATTTTTCATCTCTTTCTAGAATCTTATACTCCTTGCTCAAAAGTTGTGACGCGAGGAAGAGGTCTTTGAATAAAGTGTAGCAGCTGCTACTACTGTTAAAGAAGGTTGGGCACACGTTAGTGGAACAAACGTCCTCAGTAGAAAGCAGTCTGTATCATGAATCATGCTTACGATTGATATGCATCCCAGAATGTGGCCTCTCCTACAGTTGCTTTGCTTATGAGAGGGCATCCTTTTGTAAAGTGAGTCCTGATCACTCTGATGCCTTCAGGGATTAAGCACCTGCCAATGCCCCCACCTCGACCAGGGAAGCATTTGGCACCGGCCTAGGCCTGGTATCAATTAGTACAGGTGCCAAAGAGAGATTAAATGGCTGTTGCTGCGTTATCCCAAGGGGCTGCCTTTTTTGAGAGATGAACCGATGAAGTGTGTCACAGATTTACCAGAGGACTCTGATGTTTTGGCTCTTAGCAGAAAGGACTTCGATTGTAGACTCTAGAGTTTGAAAGGTTGTGTAGAATCCTTTTCTGAGGACATTCTTTTAGCCCTTTTGGTGGGATCCTTTGCAATCCAGGTTTTTCAGTCTTTAAGTGAGCTTCTGATCTTTTAGGCCTTTGCGGGATCCTCAACGTGGTCATTCCATTGTTTAGCCCCTTTTTGTGGATCCTAGGAGGTGACTCCAGTAGACTTAGCCCCGGATAGGGGGGTTCTCGGCTTTACCAGTCAATATTCTAGCCCCAAATGGGGGAATCTCGGGAATGCCCCTGTACCTTAAGCCCCTTTATGGGAAACCTCAGAGGAACCTCAGGACGAGTTCTGGTAAGGCTAGGGTCTACCCAACCCCACCCTGCTCCAAAATCCTTGGAAAAAAAGTTGCCTATCAGGGCGGGCTCTGAGAAGAAGGGTACTTACCAGATGATGACGGTTCTCCTCAACGGAGTCCCTCAAGTGATCTGGAGGAATACAACGGGAGACTTTGCAATCTTCTTTCAAGTGCTCGTACCGATAGGGAGTCGCAGTAAAAATACAAACTTCACCGATGTTCCGGGCCTAGGAAATCGAGGCACAGATAGTGGGGATATGCGTCATGTACTAACACCCACAGGACACACATGACACTAATCCTTTATGCTCCGACATAGGTAGAGTTAAAGGGCAGACCGTGGGAACCAGGCACGAAGAGAGAATAATTGACACGATAACAAAAAATCAGGAAAAAGGGCCTAGAGGTACTACCACTGCCCAATCCAGACCGTGCGGAGAGAACGACTGAAGCTCGGAAGGGGCACAGGAAGGCTCAGCTAAGGCTGTTCATGCCCCGTCCCTTGCATAAAAAAAAAAGAAAAGACGAGTGTTTTTTGGTGCTACAAAAAAGTGCTTTGCCCTAATTCTGAAGAAACAAAATGTCCCTTAAGTATGGAGGAAAGGGGACAGAATGTAGGAATAGTGCGCAAGCTGGAATCGAGGCCCCATTAGCACGTTAATACTACATTCAGGCTCAATGGAAGGACTGGTGCTCCAGATGATGGCAAGTCTTTTCCAACTGTTCCAACAGAACTGTATCACTGGAGCCTTGAACAGTGATCGTACGTGTGCAAGCTTCCCAGATAACGTACAGCTATACTTATATATCCAGCCTGTAAATCGCTCACTCACCTCGCAGAGAAAAGGGGAGAGATGCAGTATAGATGACTTACACCTCCCAGTATCTGCCAAAGTGGATAGACAAAATAGGATAGGGGTGCTCTAATGTCACTGCTCTGCTGGTGATGGTGCTCTTGGCAAATACTAGGTTACAAATCATTTGCTAGCATAAGAAAATCTCATTGCATGTCTTCTTTTCACTTACAGCACGTGCTCCTGCATTTTGTAGGCAACATAAATGTCCATATCTTAGGACTGTAGAGACACTATATAAAATTAAGCATGCTTGGATTGGAGTAGCACACTAGGGAATCAGACTGGTGTGCACAATAACATTCACGGGATTTTTGTGAGCCACTTCTTCCTGGCTTACATCAGTGCTATGAGACTCTTCGCCATGGACACGTGATGCATTGTGTGAGAAACAGGAGCCCCCCCTTCTGGCTGACCAGAAGCTGCCCTGCGACGATGCCGACACGATGACTCCATACCTAGAGGCATCTATTATTTTGTCCTGCATCCGGCATTCAAGTAAGTAGAGCCCCACTCGTGAGCGCATGCAAGCCTAGTTTATGAGGCATTTCCATTTGTTTTGATAACAAAGCAAATTGGCCTGCATCCATCTGAAAAAGGCCGCCGTGTTTGCCTGAGGCGTCCAAAAGCCCTGTCTGAACTCTGCCGCAAGCTGATTGTCCCGCTCCTCCACTTCCCTAACCGCCCACGACCGGAGGCGGAAGCCGGCCACCCGATCCTAAGGGCCACCGTCACAAGGGCCTGTCTGCGGCTGTCCGCGGAAGAACACGTGCAGCCGTGCGCCCGCAAAGCCACACCTCCTTCTCCCACCAACAACAGTGAACTGTGACCTTATCCTAACACTTGAGAAGTAAGTTGTCGGTCCAATGCAGGCACCCGTATCCTTATACCGCTCAAGCCAATTAGCATACTGCGTGCCACAACGTTGCCCGCTGCCTCTCCTTACAGCGTAATGGTAACCCACTCCCCCTCGCACCCACTCCCAGTTTGTTTTCACAACCTGCAACCAACAACTGGCCTGCGTACCCAAGATCTACCTGCCATTGTACTTAGGTTGATTTTTACCTACTGGTGATCATTTGCATCTAACCTATATGCCTAACTGCCAATAGATCCCTGCTTCAGCCTGTCTCATACCCGTGCTGGTTAGTTGTACTTAGCCTACTTGCCCAACTGCTAACTGTGATCTGCATTAGTGCACTACCTACCTGTGCTGGATAATTGTACTTAGCCTACTTGCCCAACTGCTAACTGTGATCTGCATTAGTGCACTACCTACCTGTGCTGGATAATTGTATCTAGCCCATGTGCCCAACTGCTAACTGTGATCTACATTAGTGCACTACCTACCTGTGCTGGAAAATTGTACTTAGCCTACTTGCCCAACTGCTAACTGTGATCTGCATTAGTGCACTACCTACCTGTGCTGGATAATTGTACTTAGCCTACTTGCCCAACTGCTGTGATCTGCATTAGTGCACTACCTACCTGTGCTGGAAAATTGTACTTAGCCTACTTGCCCAACTGCTAACTGATCTGCATTAGTGCACTACCTACCTGTGCTGGAAAATTGTACTTAGCCTACTTGCCCAACTGCTAACTGTGATCTGCATTAGTGCACTACCTACCTGTGCTGGATAATTGTATCTAGCCCATGTGCCCAACTGCTAACTGTGATCTGCATTAGTGCACTACCTACCTGTGCTGGATAATTGTACTTAGCCTACTTGCCCAACTGCTGTGATCTGCATTAGTGCACTACCTACCTGTGCTGGAAAATTGTACTTAGCCTACTTGCCCAACTGCTAACTGTGATCTGCATTAGTGCACTACCTACCTGTGCTGGATAATTGTACTTAGCCTACTTGCCCAACTGCTGTGATCTGCATTAGTGCACTACCTACCTGTGCTGGAAAATTGTACTTAGCCTACTTGCCCAACTGCTAACTGTGATCTGCATTAGTGCACTACCTACCTGTGCTGGATAATTGTACTTAGCCCATGTGCCCAACTGCTAACTGTGATCTGCATTAGTGCACTACCTACCTGTGCTGGATAATTGTACTTAGCCTACTTGCCCAACTGCTGTGATCTGCATTAGTGCACTACCTACCTGTGCTGGATAATCGTATTTAGCCTATGTGCCCAAATGCTATATTGAACCCTGCTTCTGCCCATTAAGCCCCTACCTATATAATGCTGGCTCTTCTGACTACCATCATGTTCCCTTTCTGCATAATTCCCCACTCCACACCATGCACAAGAGGACACTTCATTAAGATTGATGAAGGTTTAGCCAGACTAGGATGTCAACGACACTTCCCGATCCCCTTCCCCACCCCATTCCTTCCCTCACTCCCTCCCTCCCTTCCCCACACAAATTGTACCCTCCTACACTACGTCTGCCACCATTACGAATACAGCAAACTTAGACATCCTGAGCCTCAATCCCAACCTTCCCACTTACAAACACTCCCAACCCAATAGTACCAACGATAGGACAACACCCATCCTGGGTATTGAAGACTTAATAGACTCATGACTAGAACCAAAACGTCCCTTCTAGCCACTTCACTCACCACAACACCCAATACATTCACCAAACTAGACACCACCCCTAACAATCACCAACACAAAAGCCACCACAACATACCTCTCAAACACCAAACCAAGACCAAAACCATTGATCTCTTCCCTAACCTAGGTAACACACCACCTCCTGCCCCCTCTACCCTCAAAGGCGCACTCATCAACGCTCGCTCACTAGGAGCCCATGCAATAGAAATCCATGACCTTATCGAGGACCAACATCTTGATATGTTGGTAGTCACCGAAACCTGGCTACACCCAGCTGCAGGCCCACTGTTAGCTTTTGCTATTCCCCCGGGCTTTAGTATCTTCAGAACAGATAGGACAAACACTCAAGGAGGCGGAGTCGCCATAATAGCCACCTTGGAAATCAGAGACTGCCCATTAGAACAAATACAGGGTTACAAACTCCTACTAGTAAAGTATACATCTAACCCCAAAACCACCACCAACTTCTTAGTAGTGTACAGATCACCTAAGAAAATCACCCACCCCGATCTGGACATCCTTCTACTTCTAACTCCCTTCATAAAGACCAAAACCAAATGTATAGTCCTCAGTGACCTCAACCTAGGATACAATGATCCCTTAGACCCTGATGCACTAACCTTCTATACAGCCATGTCAGAAATGAACTTCGCACAACTGATAAACAAACCTACCCACTCCAAAGGAAGAACCTTGGACTGGCTCCTCACGCTCAACTCTCAAGTCGCCATCGACTCCATCCTCCCTGTTAAATGGTCAGACCACTTCGTAATTAACTTCACAATAGACAACGCTAGCATAGACCACATCACTCCTAAAAAACCAGACACTTTTGAAACCAGAAATATGA
The DNA here is from genome assembly GCF_040938575.1 of Ambystoma mexicanum. Taxonomy (NCBI): domain Eukaryota; kingdom Metazoa; phylum Chordata; class Amphibia; order Caudata; family Ambystomatidae; genus Ambystoma; species Ambystoma mexicanum. The sequence goes on along the minus strand of NC_090940.1, from coordinate 650,407,834 downwards.
AAAAGCTTTCATCTGACAACCTCACTCCAGCCCTGAGTGTAGCTCTAGCCAACACGGTACTAGGTACCAACAACCCTACCTACCTAGCAGAACAATACCAACAAAGCATTACCCATACCATTGACCTACTTGCTCCCATCACCACCAAAACCCGTAGACCAGACAAACTAACCTGCTTTTGGTTTAATGAGGAACTAGTGTCCCTAAGATGCATAAAAAGATCATTCGAACACCTCCACAAGAAAAACAACACCCCAGAATCAGCCTTAGCCTTTGCGGAAGCCAATAAAAAAATACAAAACAGCAATAATCACCCAAAAAGCCAATGCCTTCAACATTCGTATTACCAATGCGTCCTCAGACAGTAAAGAACTGTTCACCATCCTTAGAGAGCTCGAAAACCCCTGTCAAACTACAGCACCTACCAACACTAGTAAAAACTGGTGCACTACCATACAAAGTGCCCTTTCATTCAAAATCCTACTACTGCAAAACAAAATCAATAGTAAAAAAACACTCCTGACAGATAAAACTCCACCCACCATAGCAGTGACCCCAACGACCACCACTCTTGGCCCCCCCATTTCAATTCATACCAGTTTCTCACAAAGAAGTACTAGACACCATAACGAAACTTAAAGCCTCCAACTGTAAAGGAGACCAATTCCCCTCCCACCTAGTGAAACTCTGCGCCCCCACCCTTACACAGATCATCACCGAATTCGTCAACGCCTCTTTCCTCACTAACACAGTCCCCACTAGCATCAAAAAAGCATAGGTGACACCACTTCTAAAAAAAACACCCTTGGACCCATCGATACCCACTAACTACCGACCTATTACAACTGTCCCATTTCTCCTAAAAATAATCGATAAAATAGCCTACTCCCAAATACAAAACCATCTGGAACACTACCAACTGTTAGGAGACCGACAGTCAGGTTTCCGCCCTAACCATAGCACAAAGACAGCCCTCCTTGATCTGAAGATCCAAATGGATGGCACCAGAGAAGCAGGTAAACTCTGCCTACTAATGCTTCTGGATCTCTCAGCGGCCTTTGATCTGGTCGACCATGATAAACTCTGTAATACTTTAGCTAACAACTTCAACCTAGCTAAGAACGCCACTGACTGGATCAAATCATTCTTGGCAGATAGGACCTCCAGAGTATCCATCGGCAAAGAATCAGCAGACCCTGTGCCAGTCCTCGCAGGCATACCGCAAGGCTCCTGCCTATCCCCCACTCTGTATAATGCCTATACTAAGCTGCTATTCGCAGCCTTGGATGCCATGGGTGTCATCTATACAAACTTTGCTGATGACACCCAAATCCTCATCCCACTCTCAGGTAACTACGAACAAGAATCACTACTGGTCAACCAAATCTACACTCTCATACAAAACTGGATGGCCAACAAAAGCCTCTGTCTTAACAACGACAAAACAGAGCTCCTCATATTAGGTACCTCCACCAAAATTGATACCCTCGAGCCTGTCTTTAAATCATTCACCATTGACGGCACCACGATCCCGTACTCAAACAAGTCAAGACCCTTGGCGTTTACTTAGATGCCACTTTAACGATGTCTAAACAAGTAAACACAATAGCCTCATCCACATCTTACACTCCAAACACATCTCCCTTAGTCGCAAATTCCTCTCAGCTAACAACTGTGTCACACTAGCCAGAGCTCTCATACTCTCCAAGCTAGACTATTGTAATATCCTCTTCCTTGTCACCTCCACATCCAATCTAGCCAAACTTCAACTTATGCAGAACAAAGCCCTCAGAGCAGCCCTAGACATCAAAAAATCTGAACTTATATCCAACACCAGAAGAGACCACCACTGGCTCCCCATCCAAGCCAGAATCCTATTTAAAACCTTGAGCATCACACATAAATGCATGGCCAACAAAGCCCCCAAATACCTCAACAGCACAGTCATGAAGAAACCCCAGACCAGACTCCTCAGCTCCAATAAGAACACATACCTCGAAATCCCAAGATACAAAAGAGAGAAAGCGGGGGGTAGCAGCTTTAAAATTCTAGCTCCCAGACAATGGAACTCTCTACCCACCAATATTATGAATGAAACATCTTTCCCAAAATTCAAAAGTTCATTGAAAACCTGGCTATTCACCAGGTACTAACTGAACCTAGAGCACGATCTCGCTCGTATTGTACTGTATATGATTGACTGTTTGTTCCTGTGTATCTCTGTGCTCACATTTAAGATTGCATTCTCCCAATGTCTGTAACTACGCCGTGATACCCCCGGGTCTGGGCGTATAACAAATGTAATAAAATAAAATAAAAAATAAACCAGACATTGTTCTCCCACCTACTCCCCTCGGATCTTCCATTCTGGTGGCCTGAGAAGAGCCCTCGCTTTTGGATCCAGACCCTGGGTGTGGACAAGCGAGGGAGGATCACCTGAGTGAAGGATCATGAGGGATTGGGAGAATACCAGAGGGCGAGACATGGTATTCCCCCTCTCCCCATTTTCCATCAGAAACCGCTTCCTCTGCCTTTATGGGATATTTTCAATCCCATTCCATCTCCGCCTCCCCAGTTCAGACTAATACTGGGAAGACGAGGCAACAGAGTAGTGAAGATTACCTGCAAGAAACACCTTGAGAAACAGAAGGAAGACTGCCACCTACTATCATTAGGTTGTCCCATTAATAGAGTCAAGCAGGCTCAGGCATTTAACATCGACTACTCAAACCTGACTCTACTTGACTGCTGTTTTAAGTATAAAAAGGTGTGGTTTTGCAGAATTAGAAGAACAAGCTGTGAATTCTGATCGGATCTAAGGAGGAGGGAGCTGCAGAGAGAAAAGCCTGTACGATCCGGAGGAGAGAAGTGTGCCAAGACACTGGCCCGGTGTACGTGAGGGGCTGCAGCGTGGCTAGAGAGCTGTGTCTCCAAAGAGCAGGAGCGAGGTGTGATGAAAAGTGCTTGTTCCCTTGGGATGTGTGCCGGTCCCAAGGGGGTCTGAGGGGCAGGTGATGAGACCCTGATCTCGATCCCATATACCCAGAGAGACTGCTCACCAGCACAACGCTACCCGGTGAGTTTCAAGTCAGTAAGCAGGAGAAACTCGGGAGCGTGCGAGTAGTTGGAGCGGGAAGGGAAAAAGACAGATTTTGGAAGCAGAAAGCAAGAGAGAAAATACGAAGTGAATAGAAAGCAAGAGAAAAGCGTTCAGAGAGCGTAAAGGAAGCAAAAGGCTTGAAAGTGGATAAGATAAGAAGGGTGCAAGTCACCCTAAGGTAAAGGAAAGGAGCAAGTGAGCACCGAAGAGCGAAATAAGTATGCAAAAGGCACAATAAGGAAGAGGACAGGTGCAAGGGTGCACAAAAGTGAACAAGATGATGTGCAAGAGGCAGAGGGAAGAGAAAAATAATCAGAGGCAGGTGCCAAGGGCACAACAAGGTGAAAGAATAGAAAGCCAAAGAAGGTGCAAGTGTGCACAGCAAAGTGGAAGAAAAAGGGGTGCAGGAAGCACCGGAGGATGAAAGGATAGAAGAAAAGCAAGTACAGGAAATACAGAGAGGGGCCAAAGAATAGAGTGGGCACGCTTAGTGGGAGCAAATAACCTATTGTTTTCAAAGGTTTACGATTTAACCTCATGAGAAGGTTGTATGTGAAAGGAACTGTAAATAAGTAAAAGGCACATCCTGACAAGTTTTTGTTTGAAACTAAAGGGGCCTAAGCTTGTGGAAAGGAACTCCGAGAGGCCTAAGAGAAACTGCGTGGTTTAACTGAACTTGTGTTTGGAACTGAAGGGGTCTGAGCTCGGGGAAGGGACCCCTAAGAGGCCTAACAAAGGTGAATACTTATATGCTGAAATAAGGAGGTATAAGCTTGTGGAAGGGAACCCTTAGAAGCCTGAGAGAAACTGATATATTTTTATTTTGTCTGAAACTTGGAATGATCGAAGCTTAGGGGGGGAAGGGATTGAACAGTGAAACAGTTATTAAAGCAAATGACATGTCTGCAACAGATGTAAGTCTCTACTTCGCATGCATTCACTTTGACACTTTTACTTCTCCATACCTTGACTTCTCCGGTCTTTCACCTCCCATAGCATTCACTTTGTCATTACAGGGGGAGCAAACTTTGCCCCCGTTGTTTCAACCCAAATATTCTTCGCCCCTGCCACCCTTGAAGGTAAAGGCATGAAGAAGTGAATGCATGACAAAGTAAGTGCAGACAAAGTGGCCCTCATCACAAGGCTGCGGGTAGGCCGGCGGCAGAACCAGCGGCCTACCGGCAACCTCGGCTTACCGTTTCCACCACCCGATATCCTGGTAACACCGGGATATTATGGGCGGCAGAGAAACGGTAAGTTCCCATTCCCGTGGAGTCCCATTGGACTCCATGGGAACACTGAAGCCCCTGGCACCGTAAGCAATGGTGCCAGTGTTTGAGTGAAGAATTTGCTGGTAGGGTCCTGAACTATCGGCAGGTCAGGCCTGCCGGTAGTTCACAGCCCCTACCGGCAGACTCAGAGTGACCCAGTCCAGAAAAGGTGCTGGTAACAGTAGTTAACATCAGTTTTTCTGGACCGGGTCACTCATAATGAAGGCTGAAGTCTTCTGGGCGTAGTCAAGCGGGCATAACGTTCTACAATGCCTCCATCTTAAGATTTCGCATTGGAGGGATGTGTTCATTTTAAGTAGACATGGCCTACCAAGCGGCCAAATGGTCTTAGGCAAGTGTTCTATAAATCAACTAAAACCAAAGAAATGCACAGGAATACAGTTGGAAACAGTGTTTGAGTATTGTTTTTTCAGTTTTGCAATTTTTTTTTACCCACTCACAACACCACACTCTGTACCTTTTCTCGAATCTCAAGGGCTCTTTTACACAATGGTTCTGCTTCCTTGTACTTCCCCCGTTTTCCATAAAGTACAGCCAGGTTGTTGAGTGTAGCTGCCACCTGCCAAGAGCAGAGAGCAAAAGTCAGTGCACTGAATACTGCTCCGATTAGGCGCTTGTACAAGCAGACGTTCAGCGAGAAGAGTCTGATTCCATCCATGGATTCCTGCTTCCACTGGTGTACTGTTCATAAAACATAGTAGTGAAGGTGTACATTGTTAACAGGTGTGCAGACATTTATTAACCTCACTTATGGGATGTGGTTTAGCAAATGAATGTTTGTTTATTTATTTATAATGCGCACCAAACCCGTGGGTAACAGGGCGTGACAGTAAGAGAATGCAAGGCTTACATGGTTACAATTATGATTACAACAAGGCATATAAAGTTACAAGCAGGCAAGTACCCATTAGGGCATATATACAGATATACAAATTTGCATCATGTTATGAACAATAGGGCATATATACAAATATAAAAATTTGAAGCAAGTTATGAGCAGGCAGAATAGATGGGCTCATAAACAGTTATTACAATGTACTGGGAGTTAGTCTAAGGTAGCCTAGGTGCGGCTGGTGCAGACCCAGGCTAGTGGTTAGTCAAGTTGAGCATGTTGATCTAGTTGCTTGTGAGGTGATATATGGTTGATCTATTCTAAGCTGGTATGGCAAGGAGTTCCAGAGTTTGTACGCTTTCACGGGGAAGCTATTAACGCCAATCTTGGTAAGTTGGAATCTAGGTACAATAAGGCAGTTTGCATTGCTGACTCTCATGCGTCGGATGGATGTTCTTCTGTGTAATCTGTCTGTGAGGTTACTAGGGGCTGCATTGTTTAGTATTTTGTGGGTAAGGGAGACCATTTTTAGAAGAATTTTGTTGCAAGTAGACAGCCACTTGTAGTGTCGTCTAGTAGGAGAGATATGTTGTCTTTTGTTCACGCCTAATGCAGCTCTTAAGGTGTTATTCTGAAGTGTTTGTAGCCTCTGAATAATAGCCTTAAAAGCACCACTATAAAGAGCATTACAGTAATCTAATCTCGAAAGTATTAGTGCTCTTGCCAGTATCATGCAGCAGTCATTTGAAAGGAATGGTCTGCCAGCCCTGATAAGCTTGCAGGTCTAAGCGGTAGTAGAGGCCAGTGATTTAACCTGTTTGTCAAAGGACAAGGTAGAAGCCAGGGGTTTTCACCTGCTTGGCTACCCTGATGAAGTTTCCATCGATGACGAATGATAAATATTCATGGCTTAATTTCTTAAGTTTAAGGCAGGTGCCCAGGATGATGAGCTCTGTCTCATCATCATTCAGGCATGGACCGTGGGTGGCCATCCATGCCCGGATGATGAGGTACACTCTATTTAGGTAGGGTACATTGAGGTACATTGTTTTATGACACAAACCAGACCAAGGTAACTGTCTCATAGGGAAATATGCACAGGGCCTAGGGTAGCAGCCAGACCAAACAAGACAAAGGCTCATCTGGTTCCGATCTCCGGCGCAATGCACAAACAATGTCCCCAAAGAAAGGAACACCAGTGTCTAGGGCTGCCTCAGCAAACACATGCCGCACAACAATTGTACACCTTAGAAGACATAATATCATCAGTATTAGCTTCTGGCATATTATGCTCCCAGAAAGCAGCAGAGCTAAGACCTAGCACCAGCTAAAGTCTGAAGCTGATGTAATGGCTGCTAGTGGTTGTTGCACACACCATGTAGAGATGAAGAAGGGTAGTGAGCAAATGAATTATAATGGTGGGAACAGGACAGCCACTTATATTGCTCAGAGTGCAGTCCATCATTTCCAGTGACAACCCACAAATGGAGCTCTTTCCGAGTAGGCAACACACTGGAGAAGTAACAGATGGGAAGGGTTACTGGGCTGGCACCTTTACATGCTAACAGAATTATTTAACTTGCAGTACAAGAAATAAAGGTATTGACAGTATCAGGCGCATTCCTCAAATGTGCGCCAATAACTAGCATTGCTTGGTATTCAATAATGCTTTATTCAGAGAATGACGTGAGGCTAAGAAAAAACAATATCACACTTGTGACTGAAGCATTAAAAAACAAATGAATGCTTTGGTAAGAATGTCTAATTATTTTATTTAAATGCAGGAAACACAAATTCACACTAATGTTAGCTTGGGAAATAAAATCTGTAATAATGCATTCAATCACATGTCTGACAAAGACAAGCAGCTAGATCAGAATTCTACATAATTTCCTTTGCAGAATCATGGAAGCATATCCCATTTTCCTATTTGCAAATTTGCGAGATTGATGTAAGATTGTATTTAAAATAGATTTCCTACAGACATGCAGCTACGATTCTGAATCGGCCATTGGTGTTTGTGCACAATGGTGAATTTTGCACATAACAGATTTATCAGTGTACTAATGATTTAGCATTTGAACACATGATATCGTGGCCTCCTACCTGTTCCCCTTAGTGACAAGCCAGGTCAAAATACTGTCCTGTTGAGTTCAATATTAAATATCAGTTTAGAAAAGTTGTGTAAACGAGAAACATAAAAGGAAGAAAGACTCCAGTCATACACCTACTTTAAAAAAAAATGGAGGTCAGTGAGCACAGCCAACTCTTGAGATGTTTCACAAAGGATTTGCCAGAGGTTGTTCTGATTGCCTGTAAATTGTTTAGGAGGAACTTTTGAAGCTCTTCACCAGACATTTCTATCTACTATTGTCTAATGGACTTTGAGCTATGAATTCAGCTGTAAAGAACAACACTAACAATAAAAGGAGCAGCAATAACAGTCGATTTAATTTGGACTCCACTGCGCATTTGTACTGAAGTCATTCGGCCCTTGTGAAGAAGGGGGTACTAGGTCTGCCAGAGGAAGCAGGGGACAGGACACTGACAGGGGCCCGGGAGCACAGCAATACGAAAGCTGCAGGCGTGAGGCGGGGGTTGATTGGAAGGTGTGGGAGGGCAGAGGGAGAGCAGAGAGAGGAGCAAAGCCGAACGACTAATGGATGGGTTTTCATTTTCTTCAGAGCTGCCTTGCGGGGGTGTGTGTGGACCGCAGGATGAGCAGGAGGAGACTGAGCAGACCACCACCAAAGAGGCATTGGTTTGGGCTTATTCAGCCGAGACGCCCAGGCCAGAGCAGACAGACAAAGCGGACCGATGCCCTAGATACAATTCTACATTCAAGCAGGAGCTTGCCTGCTTATGCGGAACGCCGCCAATGAGGGAGTATTGTTTAATCAAGCAGGAGCTTGCCTGCTTATGCGGAACGCCGCCCATGAGGGAACAATGGTTATTCAAGCAGGACTTGCCTGCTTAAGCGGAACACCGCCAACAAGGGAACTATTGTCTGTGAAAGGCAGAAAGGAAGGAATTGGACAAACTCATACAAGAATTTCAGGGCATCTTCTCATCGTTACCAGGCAAAACCACGAAGGCGGGTCACGGGATAAACACAGCCCCAGGAACGATGCGATTTAGCCCATACAGGATATCAGAGGCCAGAATTCAAGCAGTGAACAAGGAAATACAGTCCATGTTGGAAATGGGGGTAATAGAACCCTCTCCGTCAATGGTATGGTGCTCCCCCATTGTGTTAGTGCCAAAACCAGATGGAAGCTTCCGGTTCTGCATGGACCTCCGGAAATTGAGGTGTCAAAGCTCGACGCCTATCTGATGACCTGCATTGATGATCTCTTGGACAGGTTAGGGAAGGCATTACATCTCACAGCTATTGAGATATTGGCAGATTCCGCTATGACATAGCGATAAGGAGTAGACCGCTTTTGCAACAACATCTGCATTATACCAGTTCACGGTGCTTCCGTTTGGCCTACATGGGGGCCTAGCCACATTCCAGCATCTTATGAATTCCATCCTAAGAGGCCATGCTGTACAGTACTTCCTGAGAATGCCACTTACAACATCTGTGTGCCATTTTCGAGACCCTATGACAGACTGGCCTCAACATCAATCTGAAGACATCTGTAGCGTTCTTGCATATCAAATATCAGGGTTATTATGTGGGCCAGGGAACCATTCGTCCCCAGCAAGACAAACTACAAACCACTCTTTCAGGCCAATGCCAGGCAAATAAGAGCTTTTTGGGGATTTGTAGGATAGTGGTCTTCATTGTCCTGATTACTCTGCCCCGTTTTTTCGACATACTGATGCATCGGGGGTGGGTGTTGGAGCGGTGCTATTCCAAAACAAGGATGAGTTGGAGCGGCCGATCCTACTCATCAGTTGGAAACTATTGCTGCATGAGAAGGCCTATGCCACCATTGAGGAGGAGTGTTTGGCCGTTAAGTCGGCTATTAAGGCTCTAAGATATTATCTCTTGTGCCGCCATTTCACTCTGGCCACAGATCATGCTCCGCTGGTTTGGATGGCGAGAAACAAGGACACAAACTCCAGGATTTTGTGGTGGTTTCTGGACTTGCAACCCTTCTCCTTCACGACTATCCATAGGCAGAGGAAATTGCTGGCCCAGGTGGATTTTCTTTCCCGATCGCACTCCCTGCCCGAAATTCAGGACTTGGTGAGGGGGGGGGGGTTCTGTAAAGAAGGGGTACCAGGTCTGCCGGAGGAAGCAGGGAACAGGACACTGAAATGGACCCGGGAGCACAGCGATAAGAAAGCTGCAGGCGCGAGGCAGGGGTTGAATGGAAGGTGTGGCCGGGTGGAGGGAAAGCAGGGAGAGGAGGAACAGGTGAGGAGGCAGGTACAGAGTCTAATGAGTAATGAATGGGTTTTTTCTTACTTCGGGGATAACTTGTGGGTTTCTGTGGAATGCAGCAGGAGACAAGCAGAACGTCACTGAAGAGGCGTTTGTTTGGGCTTATTGAGCCGAGACGCCCAGGCCAACACACGGCTCAGGAAGTAGATGTCTGAGTGACCTGAACCCACGGAGTGAAAGACCGGAGAAGCCGCCAGTGCACGGGAACCTGGCTGCCGACAGGACGTCAGAGAATAAAAGCGGGGATGTGAAGAGAGCAGAGCAAACAGTCAAAGCGGACTGCTGCACGAGCAACAATTATACATTCAATCAGGGGCTTGACTGCACATGTTGAATGCTACCAACGAGGGAGCATTGTTTATTCAAGCATGGCTTGCCTACTGATCCAGAACCCCGCCAATGAGGGAGTATTGTTCATTCAAGAAGGACTTGCCTACTTAAGCGCAACGCCGCCAACAAGGGAACTATTGTTTAATCAGGCAGGGCTCGCCTGCCCATTTCAACGCCATGCCCAAGAGAAGCAGCAGGACTACCGGACTAAAGGTATATCGCCCGAGGGGCCCACAGATAGGACAAGAGCTCACAGAACAAAGGGGAGGAGGGTCAAAGATGAGAGGTCTGCCGGACAGAGAGAGAGAGAAAGAGGGTGTTGTGCAGTAACAACAACCCTACCAGGGTCTGGACCACTGGGTTAACGTACTATGAGTAACCGATATAAAGAAACCTACACCTCAACCTCACTACCGCGTCCATGTAATCCACCTAATGCCCTAAGTGTGTGACAGCCGTATCTCCTGCCCTTCAGTTCAGGCAGCCCAAACCTAAAGGTACATCCCAAAACCGATTACAGTAATTTACCTTCCATCCTTTGCAAGCGGTAGATGTATGTATGACTGGAGCCATCTTCCTGATAATGATAAAGAGATACAAACCGCAGGGTGGTCTTTTCCCAGAGTCTTCTCGCGAATGGCCAAGGCATCGTTCAGGAGATTGGCTGCATCCTTGTACTTGTTCTGGTCCCTAAAGTAGAGAGCAGTAGTTAGCAGTGAAGAGACTCAAAATGCACGTTCTCGTTTTTGTAGTTTTCAGATGATCATATCATAGTTATCTATCCAATAATGTAGGATGTACCTGTAAAACTTTTTCACTTTCTTACAATTTTTCCATTTATGTTACACGAACATCATCAGACTAGTGTTGGTTTTAGTAATTGTGAATTTATCTTCATTTTAATATTGTGTGCATTCTCAAATCTTCTATAATAAAGTTAGAATTAAATTAAGATCCTGTAGATGGAACAAACTGTTCCTGCAAAAAGCATATGGTGCATCAATTACATGCATAAGTGTGTTTTGGCATGGGGAGTGGCGAGTGGAAGTGATGACTTGCTCACATGCCGCAGTCCTCTTCCATTGGACGAAGGGATGTCATAAAATGCGATTTCATGCAAGTTGGCTGCCATTCACTTATCTATGAATATTAACCAAAAAAGCCAGACATGTTTCTTTCTCTGTGGATCGAATGAATGGCAGATGCTTTCATTTCAGGACACATTTCATTCCAATGCAACTATTGTTAGCAGAGCTAGTGCAAGAAACAACACTCCTTATCACATGTGCAAACAATCCTATGCCAACCTCGTACACCATTACCATCCTACAGGTAGAAGATGCAAAGAGCCAAAGAGACCCCCAACCCACCATACCAGGACAGCAGACATTACGGACTGCACACCATGACATTACTACTGGACCTGATCATAATGCCCGACTGCATCAAAAGAGAAACTCTGACACTTGGGGCACGGGAAGGGCCTAAAGGCACCAGACCCCTTTCCAGGACTACTCACCTCATTGACCCCAAATACGTACAACCAGTACATTCCTAGAGGTCTGAGATGTGGAAAACCTACATGTGCCCGACCATCCTGCCTCACAAAACCAAATAGGAATCACACAAACATACATCACACCAACAAATCCAGACTGATAGGTGGTGGGGAAAACCTATTAGGTAAGCAACTAACTGCCAGTAACGTTGGCCTAATTGGATTGCAAAACTTCAAAAAGAACATCCTTACTCTGGTCCAGTATATTAGCAATCATATGAGAAAGTTATCCGCCACATATGATCATATAAATGGCACGGGTGCACTTTATAAAGCCACCTAACATAAGATAATAATACAAAGGTTTATACAGGACATCCCTTTGGACACGCCTGCCCCTGTGGTTGGGTAGGAACCTCATAATTCAGTTATTTCATCATGAACATTTCTGAAGTATTTGCTGAATCTCAGACGTGCATATGGGAGCATGTACTCCGATATGCTGCATCAAATCTTCTAGCCTATCAAATATCGTCATTATAATGGCAAGGCAGGCTGGACCAGTAGCAGGCCCGGCTAAAGTCAAACGGCAGGTATTTGAACCGAGAGTGGGGCCTACTTACCAGAAAGCACAGCTACTTCCTGTGAGAGGTACGGCGGTGCAGGGGATGTAGCCCAACCAAGCTCCTTTTCTCAAAGTGAGACATGTGTTCTAGACTCACAGCTCTTTCACATGTACACATCTTGCAAATAAAAACAGCTTTAATTCTCTTATTTTTGTACCTTAAAGGAAATTTTGCTGCCCATCACCTTACTCTTTGGTATTGCTTCTAGGGCAACTGAAGGGCGGGTATCCCTTCCTTACTTAGCTCTATGGATGGGCAGAAGGGCAAAGCCTTTATCTTTTCCGGTTACAAGTCTATCCCAAAAGAAATCCATTTAAAGAAAGAGAAGGCCCACTTGTCAAATTCCTGGGTCACAATGTCAGTCTCTGCATTCAGGTTGACCTAGTGGCAGCATTCTTTGGGTTCACAAGTGTTGGGTGTGCAAAGGTGGCTCTGATCGCTGTCCTTTCAGATCTGTGGCATTAAAGTTGGCTTCAGGCTGGCATGAACCATGGTGGGTTGAACACAAATCTAGGCTGATGTACTTTTCCAAAATGTCTTCTTTGTATTAATGTTGCTTTGTTGGCTTCAGCTGGGTGGGAGGGGTCCCAAGCCACCATGACTGCTCTGCACTTCCTTTCTGTGGGTAAATAAGGTTACTGGCCCAGAAGGAAGTTGCATTTCATGTCTGTTTCTTGATCTTGGGTTTCTGTTGTATTATGGTAGCTTTCGTGCTCCATGCTGGGTTGGTCAAGAGATTGCAGAACAAGCGTGAGGTTTTATCTTAATTTATGGATCTTTCCCATTGGCTAAATATCTGTTAAAAACTCCTGGTTCTATGCTATGGCATCAGGGTTGGGATACCGAATTTTAAATGCCAAGAATGGATGAGGATCCATCATTCCGCTTGATATTGACACCATTCTCCGAATGGAATGGGACATGAGGAGCTGCTTACAATGTCACTGAGGTGTTGCTACTAATAAGGTAAGCAAGAGAGTAGGGCAGAAGAGCCCGGTAAGACACTGCGCATGCAGAAAATATTAGTACAGAAGAGGCAGCAAGTGGCTGGAGGATGTGGGTACGTTGCCCTAGTACTCCACAGGGTTAGCAAAATTTGACACTTGTTCCAGCCTCACTGTGCCACCACAAAAAAGAGTTACAGAAACTGCTTGAGTTGCAGTATTATTTAATTATTTAATCAGGCTGCATTTGTTCTAATTAAATAATCCTGCAACTCAAGCAGTTTCTGTAACTCTTTTTTGTGGTGGTGCAGTGAGGCTGGAACAAGTGTCAAATGTTGCTACTAATAACACTCAGAATGTAAATCCTTTATGTAAGATCTTACAGAACCAAAAACGAAAATAATTCACAGCTCACTGGGCAAGACAGAATGTGTAGTTTTAAAAATATAACACATTTGAAAGATTAAATTAGTATACATTTAGGCAACTTTTCCAGCTGTAAAATGACAACAGTGAATACAATTACGTACTGTCAGGCTGCGTCTTGATGGGACATAATGAAAGGGAAATACCTACCTATACACTAAAGCGAGTATGTTCAGCATGGTAGCCACATCAGGGTGATCATGTCCAGAGGTCTTTTCAAGATCTTCAAGTGCTTGCTTGCAGAGGGGCACTGCCACTTCGTATCGTCCTTGGGATGCGTACTGGATGACAAGGTTGTGCAGCGTCCTCAGCCGGGCTGGAATTTCATAGCCACCTTGCTGGGCTGCGGCTGCCGCACTGCTGTGTTGCTGAGGCACTGCAAAGGAAACCATGTGTATAATTGTGGCACGTTGATCTAAGAGTGAGAAGCTGTGGAAAGGATTACTCTCCTATAATAGAAGTAATTAGACACAGATTCTGTAACTTTTTATACAAAGCTCCTATTCCAATGGACATAAGGCAACTGTAAATCTCAGATTTTACACATTTTTCTGACGATAAGAAAATCAAGTAGTGCAAACAAATGTGGCCGCAGAGTTAGATTAATCATCTACGTGCTGTGAGAAACCGGAGGGTATCTCCCAAGTAGACCTCGGGAATCCCTTATTCAGGTGGCCAGGGAAGGGCAGGCGCTCTCAGATCCCAACCCTGCGGGTGGACGAGCCGCCTGGCGAGAGGAACCCGGGGTTATGCTCAGGGGAGCGCACCAGGCGATACGCAGTATCATAGGTGAGGAGGACGAAGTCCCTGAGGCTTTTATAGGCTGCTCTACATCTACCTCCTTCCACCTAATGAATCTCCCTAACCAGAATCCAGCAACCCCTTTGCATCTGGTAGACCTATTAAGAACCCAAACCCCATTAAAGTAGGAAACATCTCCAAGAATCCATGTTTTCCTGTTGCCTACCCGAGTACTCCCAGTCATTCTTCTCCATGTCCCTCTGATTATTATTTCCTGAACCCCCAGTCTGTATTGACAAAATGCTACCATTCCCACAATCTCCCCTGTTCGTTTCACGACAATAACCCCAGTAATTTCCGTTCATTTCACAAACCCTACAAATCTCAGCCTTCTGAATTTACCAACCCCCCCTAGTGCGAGGGCTATAATTCCGTATAACACCTTTTCCAACATGAACACTTTCTTACACTGTGACAAACAACAGACTAACACCAGAACCATTTACCTGACATGTCCCAACACAAGTGTCATGCGGAGTCAGGCAATTGACGATAATTACACACACGACAGCCCTTTCTCTTCCCCATAGGGATAAAAGGCAGAGATCGAGGGAACACTACAAGCAAGGCCGAACACACGAGGTAACAGCCATTAGGGACTGGCAATTCAAATGGAGGAGAACGGCGGTGAGACCTGAAAGAACAATGAGGAGGGAATTGCCCATGCCCTTTTCAACTCAGACCCACAAAGCCTCCGAAAGGGAAATCATAGGACCGGGAAGTCCAGCTGCCATGTGGTGTGCCAGGTGTCAACTGCACACAGGGCCCTCCCGCGCTGATAGTCAAAGCGGGGAGAAGTGCTTGCCACCATAATGCCATCCGTGACTCCCGAGACAAGAAACTCCAACAGTTCCGTACAGCCGATGAGTCGGAGAGGACCGATTACAAACCAAACTGTGCTTGGTCCAAAGTTGCAGGGGGCACAAAGACATTGTGACAAAGAACTGGTGTATTTGAACTTTTAATGCAACCCCAGTGAAGGTCCAGATGCAGAGTGGTCTGGCGTCGCGTGGGCACTCATTCGAAGGACTCTGACTGGTCCCTTTTGTTGAAACTACAAGTACCAGGCCGGCGTGAGAAGTCATAGAGGTCATACAAGGGTCGAGTCAAACCCCTTGTATAATCGAAAGTCTCTGACACATTGAAGAAAAGTAAGAGGAAGCCTGGCTGGGGTCTTAAAGGAAAGCCTGACTCGGGGCTGAGATCTGGACTTCGGCAAAAGGAAGAACCTAAGGGGTCTAAAGGAACTGTTGTGTGAATTTTGGCAGGTGTGAATCAGACGGATGGATGCCAAGAGAAAGCTAGGGGAAAGGAACCCTGTTTTCTGATGAGATGAGCAAATCATGAACTGTATTAGAAAATCATGAACTTAAAATGGCTATGTGAACCTGATAGAGGGATGCCAAGGGGGGAACTAACAGAGTGAATCCCGCATTGTGAGAAAGCAAAGTGAACTGTGTATTTGGCAAAGGTGAACTCGGATATTGGCAAACGTGAACCCGGCTGAAGGATGCCTGCGAATTAGGGTGAACAGTGACACACCCGTGAACATTGCGATGACAAGCGTGAACCCGACTGAGGGATGCCCACACTTAGTAGGTGTTATAAAAAGACATTGAGACTCTTGAATGTTACATTTGAATGAAAGGCCGTAGTGAACCTGACTGAGGGAGGCCAACGTTGCAAGAAGGCTCAGAGCCCAGTTGAGGGGGTCCGAGGGTTAAGAAAAATCACCCACCGTGTAGATTACTGAAGGGAACTTTTATTTTTGTTGTTTATGGCACACCAGGGCAAGAGACTTTGTGGGAAAGAGACTTGGCCACAGAAGGCCCTGATATTTTGGAAACAAACGGTAGCCTTGTGCTGGAGAAGCCCAGGAGTGTGCCCTGCTCAAGGGTCCCGCCTTGTCCCATGCTAAAAACGTGCATGGGGAAGGGAGACGCCAGCTATACCCCCGCACCCATTTTGAGAACACTTTCTTTCTTTGTGAACATTATCCCACACTCCTTTGTTACATTGCGGTAAGGATTGACAATACTTATTTTTAGTATAGGCCCTGTTTATTTGACTAAGACACCACTAGGACAGTATTATTATTTGATGGTCGTGGCTTGCTCCCATCTTAGATTTAGGTTTAGATTAGGCATTTATCTCACCCATTGTTACAATTTAATAAACACACATGAACTGTGATCCCTTGGGTCTGTCTTGCTATTGCCACCATGAGTTTGTTACATAATGGACCATGAAAACAAATGTTTATGGTGTGCAGAAAACAATAGTAAAAATCATGTTTCCGTCATTTTTACCCTATGCACAGGGTTTGTTAGATAATACGAGATGGAGTTTGGTGGGATTTCAAAAAAGACACAGCACTGGATAGTGCTTTCTGCTTCGAAACACATGGAATGGAGATGAATTACATATCTTGCTGAGATTAAACACAATTGTCCAAGGAATCATCCTAGGACATATGATTGATATTGATATTTTATTTCTATCGCGCTCGTACACAAGTGTTTCAGAGCAAGACAAGGCAAGGGAGGGGAACAGGGGAGAACAAAATCAGCGATCTTACTAGGCCCAGTGACATTGAGAACGCGCAAGTGTATGGGAGAGGGGGCGGGGAAAAGTGGAAAATGCGATTCAGAGGAGAAACAGATAAATAACAATAATTAAATAATTAAGGCAACAAAACAGTGGTAGTGCAGCCAGCAATTTGCAAGCGCTAGGTTTAAGACAGCAGACACGTTAGGTCAGATAAGTGCAGGAAGAAAAAGGGGCGGGGGCTGTATGGGTACAGATACAGACCCCAGTGCAAGGTGTGGCCCGGAGGCAGTGCAGGAGGGTGGCAGGGTGAGCAGATAACTGGGCACGGAGGACAGAGGGTGGCCAGGTGCACGGTGCCAAGAGAGAACAGATCAGCAGGGGAGAGGGGGAGCGAAGGCAGAAGAAAAGAGGAAGGTCTTGAGGTGCTTCTGGAACTGGAGATGGTTCTCCTCAAGTTTTAGAGTGGCAGGGAGGCTGTTCCAGAGGGAGGCCCCAGCCGAAGACAGATCTACCCCCAGCTTGTTTCTTTGAAAAATGACTGACCCTGAGGAGTTGGAGGTAGAGGAGCGAAGAGCTCAAGAGGGGAGGTATTTGCGGAGGGATAGCTGAAGGTATTTTGAACCCAGGCCCCAGAAAGTCTTGTGGACAATGCAGAGGGTTTTGAATTTAATCCTTGCATCCACTGGGAGCCGATGGAGAGATTTCAGAGCTGGAGAGATATGATCCCAGGGCTTGAGGCCAAGGACAAGTCTCGCAGTCCTGTTCTGGATTAGTTGCAGAGGGCGGAGAGTAGAGGCAGGTAGATTTAGAAAGAGGCTGTTACAATAGTCCAAGCTAGAGAGAACCAGAACTTGGGATACCATGAGCTTCTGGGGGAAGGAGAGGAAAGGCAGAGTACCTCTGAGGAGGTGCAGTAGGAAATTTGACTTTTTAGAGACCTCAGAGATGTGGGCGGAGAAGGAAAGGGTGGAGTCGAAGATGACCCAGAGGTTCTTAGCCTCGCAGGTGGGGGTAAGAGGAGGGCCAAGGGAGGCTGGCCAGAGTGAGGGGAAAGGATGGTGAAGGTGTGCCTGAGAGGAGGATCACTGTCTTGCTGGCATTCAGACAAAGATCATTGGCGGCACACCAATCTTGAATGGCAGTTAGGCAATGAGAGATGAGAGAGGGAGTGAGTGTAGGTGGCAGAGGGCAGCCTGAAAATGAGTTGTGTCGTCAGCGTAGCACTGGAAATTTGAGCAGAAAGTGGCAATGCAGTGGGTGAGAGTTGCCAGGTATTGGTTGAAAAGCCAGGGTGAGAGGTTAGACCCCTGGGGAACACCACAGGTAGAGAGGAAGATAGATGAAAGGAAGGACCCAAGTTGGACCTGGGAGGGTCGATCTGAGAGGAAAGAGGTCATTCCTCTGTGTCGACAAGCCATTGATTTATGCTAGGGAATGAAAACATCACCACCTGAATCCACGCCTCACTCTGTTTTAGGCATCTACTCTTCACAGAGCCTCTCTCTTGGCAAGATAATCTACTCCTTTGCTGTGCCAACCAATTTTTCACCGATAACACCCAGGTCATCTTTTTTCCACCTTTACCTCGATCTCTCTGCACGGATGTCCATTTGTTCTGAACAGATAGCACCCGCACTGGATGTCAAATGCTCAACTCCTCAAAAGGGGCAGAATCAAGCAGTCCAACAGATGCCTTCTTCATCCATCAGCTCTGTAGCCGATGCGTATGCCCAGGGGTGAGGTACCCACCGGGTAGTCCTTCAGGAACTTGCAGGGGAGAGCCATATACAGGGGCCGAGCCAATAGAGCACAGGTCAGGATGTTAAATGCCCTGTTCTATGGGCAGCTTAGTTTAGTTTATGACTGAGCCTGGCCGCTTGATTCTGCATACAATGAAGCTACTTGATCTCATTTTCAGGTGCACCATTATAAACACTGTTATGGTAATCTATGTGAGAAAACATTAACACTCCTGCAATTTCCACTTGATTAATGGCTGCAGTGGTGAATATTTTCTTGAGCTCTTGTATGTTTGTATTCTCAACTACAGGTTCAATTTGAGTTATATAAGAAAGCTCTCTGTCGAAAAATGCCCTCCAGATTTATTTTCATTTCTTTGCTGGTAGCCATGTTGGGCTCGCTCAGACACTGCAGCCAATCAACCAATATGGCTTTGCATGGTGGGTGCTTAAGAATCAGCATTTCTGTTTTGGAACCATACATAGAAAGGATGTTTTCTTTCATCCACAGTCGCATCTGCGCCAAACAGTTTCTGCTACTCTGGTTTATTTGTCCCTTCTGCAGCATATTTGGAGTTCGAATAAACGTATCACTTCTGAAAAAGGTCTAACATTGGCACTGAATACAAGTGCTTATTGGGCAAAACATTTTGGAAATGCATAAGAAACTTTCCAGGTTGAAGAAAAAGTAGAAGCAAACCTAAAACTTCGGTACCAGTCAGTAAAGAAGAAGTGGACTGATACACCCATCCACTACTCCAATCTCTCCAACAGGATCTTGTGGTGTATTTTATCCTGAACCACTGTCAGACTATCGCTCACCTTTGCACTCATCGCAATTGACAGGGTACCTGTCCTTTGAAACAAACATACACCACAGGACCTTGCTGATCAAAGCAAGACTACATGTCTTGCTGCTGGCAGCACGGACGCACATTTGGAAGGTGGGAGCCAACCCCTGATGTGTCTTTAGTGCAGTAGAGAGCCTGGCACATTTTATTATCTTCTGCCCTGCTTATGCTGATATAAGAGCCCATTAGTGTGCATTTTAAGAGAAAGTGGCATAAGGCATTTACAGATCTACACTCGCCTTCCTACTGCCGAGTTTGGAGGTGAAAGTTGCCTTTGCTCTGGCCGCCTTCTTAAGCAGGGCATGGAAAAGAAGAGCCAAACTAATGATAGTCTAGCTGTGTCGCTGCACCTTGCACATTGCGTTTTTGTATACCAAGTTAGGCTGCTATCTGTTTCTTCTGCACCTTACGCGAGTATTTGGTACGCTGGGTCAACCGGGGAACCAAGCAAGCGCCCAATGTCGTACTATTTGTACTGTTAAACCCTGCCCTTTTGCGTTATTTGTGATGAATCCTGCAGATTCCTCACTAATTCGCTGCCTAAAGTCTCCTCCCAGGTGGCCAGGGAAAGGCAGACGCTTTCTGATCCTGACCTTGGCGGTAGTGTTCTGCGGGAGGATCACCTGGGAGGAGAAAAGGACCAAGGAATTGGGAGGACTATGTGGGATGAGAAACAGTATTTGTACTCCTCTAGGGAGGATATCTCCACAATGCCAAAAATATATAATAGCTTGTTGCAATAATCAGCTTGCTATTCCACTAGATCCGCCAGCAAATAGAGGTGAAAACAATTATAAGACTCCTGACAAAAATCTTGAAACTTGGAAATCTAAAAATCTCTCCGACGCCCAAAGGTACAGTCAACGAAAGTCTAGGAATAATAAGCGCTTAAACTTAATCCCTACCCGAGAAAGACTATCTAAAACCAAGCAGCTTGTTTCTGCAGAAAGCTATTGCCGGTTTTGTTTAGTACCAGTGGAGCCAGAAACTTTGTACCATCTAATTATGGTATGTACGGCACTGGCTCAGAAGCTAGCCCTATTTGGATCCCTGTTTGGAATTGAAAAGTTCCAGCTT
Source organism: Ambystoma mexicanum (assembly GCF_040938575.1). Lineage (NCBI taxonomy): Eukaryota > Metazoa > Chordata > Amphibia > Caudata > Ambystomatidae > Ambystoma > Ambystoma mexicanum. The sequence goes on along the minus strand of NC_090940.1, from coordinate 650,387,372 downwards.
GAGCCTGCTGAAAGATGGGAAAAACTGATGAGTGGACAGGATAAAAAATCAATTTTTACCCTCACCCAATTCATTACAAATATCTTGGACCTGGATAAGATATAGTTTAAGGCAGTGAACAACAGGCTTTGTTTCCACGGATCTGTAATGCGAAGTTAGAATTGGATATTTTTTTTTTGTCTAACCAAAAGAGGCACGTGATTATAATGAACTTTTATATAGAATGTATAATATCGAAAATGTATAGTAGAAAAATGAACATTTTATTGTATAAACTATATCATTTTAATAAAAAAATAAAATAAAATAAAATAAGAGCTTAAAAGAATTGCCTGGCCCTTGTCAAAGTTTGGTGACTAATTCCTATGAAATTCCTTTATAGAATATTGGGAGGAACAAGGGAGTGTTTAAAAATGCAAATCAAGCTTAGAAAACTAACTTTGTCATTAGGGACTTCAGTCCTTTTATTCCCTATAGTACTGGGACGAGGAAGAGGGTTGGAGGGGTGCAATGTTGCAGGAGTAGTCCAATCATTAAAACCAATGACCCACGCCTGAGGGAGACAGAGGTTTAAAAAGCCCCCTCAGGTGCAGGCCCAGAGAGCAGGAGAAGAGCAGTAGAAGTGAGAAGCAGCAGCTTGACTCATGAAAGCAGCCCATATTGAAGCTGAAGGAGAGAGAGGACACTGGGCCCCCTTTGAGGCAGATTGCAGCTGCTGGTCCTGAGAGGGTGGGTGTCTCCTGGAGTCTGAAGGGCAGAGGTGACGCAGTGGGAAGCATGCAGCAAAGACGCTTGCCCATTGGAAACCCGCATTGCAGAGGCTGCGTGGCGGGAAGCGAAGGCAAAGGAAGCTTTCCTTCCCGGGAGGCCGACTGAGGTGGCTGGCGTGCACTTGGGGGCTTCAAGGAGGTTTCTGGTTGATGGCATGCATCAGAAGACCTCCGGAACAAGAGACGCTCCCAATGCAGGTGGCGCAGGCGAAGGCGGACTGAAGGAAGCAGTCTGCCGAGAAGCGACGAGCCACAAAAGCAGACGCGTTCTGTGTGCAGTGAGGGGAATGGAAACGTGTGCTTTACCCAGTGAGTTCACAGGTTTGTAGTGACCCCCGGAGCGCTCCATCCCCGCTCGCATGGCTCAGGCAGACACTCGCGTAGGAGTGAAAGAAGTCGAAAGCTTAATTTTTAATACCGAAATATTGAACAGCAGCAGACGCCGCACTCGTGTAGGAGAGAAAGTGATTCACAAAGTGATTTTGAAGCGCTAACTAGTGAAAGGCAACACATTGTAACCAAGGTGAATGACTGCAGTGTTAAAAGTGTGAGTTGGTGGGAAGCCCAGCAAATTAAGGGGGCGAAATTGATAAAAGCTAAGACCAGCAAACCGTGCCCAAGACAAGAGAGACTACTGGTAAAAACTAAGACCAACAAGCATTAACCCAGACACGAGAGACTATAGGTAAAAGTCAAGACCGACAAGCATTGCCCAAGCCAAGAGAGGCTAAGACTTAGGAAAGCACCATTTAGTCGATATTGCCAAAAGCAGTAGGGGGCTAATGAAAGGTCCACGAGCTGGAGACTTGTTGCCCACACTTTGTGAAATATATTGTGAAAGCTGATAAAAACTTGCATTGCCAAAGCCAAGGGAGAAGCAGAAAGTAACCCTATCCTCGGCAGCCATTGGTTACTGGTATAGTGGGGAAACAAGAGTGGCAAAAATGCTGCCCTTCTGGGGAAGGGATATGCAGAAGGAGAGGAGCATCATTTGTAGAAGAATAGTAAAGAGCACCAATGTGAATATTGTTTCCCCTGAAGAGTTGTCAATACTGAAGGTACAATTTGTTGAATACTGTGAAGTTGTTGTGAACCTCTTGACAGCTGATCTAAACCACAAAGCCACTGTTGATGTGAAATGTTTGAGCAGGTGAGTACACCCCGACGACACAAACCATTGGAGAAGTCGACCTGGCATGGGAGTATACCAGGTGGACGTTGGAGAAGTGCAACAGAGTGGTTCTGGCAGAGACAATTTATGTTGTGTGTGGTGCTAAGAGAAAATCTGAGTAAAGCTGTTGCAACGGAACTATATTTTTTGGGAATTAATTGTTATGGCAAAAATCATCCTGACCAAGACAACTATGGCTGCTATTTATGAACTGAGAACTTCTTGAAGAAGGAAGAGAAGCTTTCTACTTTTTTCTGTGTTGGAACATTTTGCCTACCAGTGGAAGTGGCATAAGACTGTTGCAACTTTTCTTGAAACCCAGGATTTCCCTGTATTCCTTTCATAAACTGTGTCACAGAATCAAGTTAAATATGGGGAAGGGGAGAGACTTTGAACTGTCATGCATTTCCTTATTCATTTGTTGTATGTTTAAGTGTGAGGGACCGATATCCTTTGTTAGAGTGTTTCCTTTAGTTTATTTTAGGCAGGGAAATCCTCATCAGGGTATGGATAGTGAGGCGTTCATCCAACCTTTAAATATAATAAAACGGCATTTGTTGAGAAAACCTTACATGATCCGTCTCACATGTCTGACCCCTGACATATTGCACATCACATTTGACTGCTATTTGCACTTCATGGACATACTTCATAAGCATGCCCAGCTTATTATTTATTTACTTGATGGATTACTCAAAAACCTCTATTTCGTCCGCTAATCTGATTATGTGTCACGACTCGCTCCCTTCGCTCCCGTTCCCGCCACTTGGGGGCATGTTTTGGGGTTTATTCCCTACTGGACATTTCCTCCGAACCTTATGCTACAGTGCTGTGATGAATTGGGAGCGCTAAAACCTTATTTTCCAAGTTACTTCCCTTCCGGATCCATTCCAGGTTTTTGGCAGCCAGCATGCTACTTTACTCAAATGACTATGCTTCCCAGAATGCCTGGCTCACTGCTTCACCTCCTCCCTTGCAGGACAAGGTAGGGTGGAGGATAGGCAACACCTGTGGCTGCAGGTGCAGCAGGCAGCACACCTGAGGGGTGTGCTCGTTAAGCAGCTTTAAAAGCCTCAGTTTACTTCAGTCCAGCGCTGGTCATCGTTGCAGTGTTCCTGTTGTGACTAGTCCCTTGTTCCTTGTTCCTAGCTTTTGTGCCTAGTTCCTAGCTCCTGTTTCTTGTTCCTCCGCCCTGGATTTCGGATTCATGTGCTAAATTGATTTCTGCTTTCTGGATTTCCCTTTCTGTCTTCCTCTGTCTGCAGGCAGCCTTTCTCTGTGCTTTACCCTTTGATGCAGCCCAATGTGCCTGTGTTTTCTATTTCTTTGATGCTGTCCTTTGCTACTAAAAAACTTGATGCATTAGTCTTTCCTTTTTTAGATTTAGTTTCCTGCCTTTTCCCCTTGGATGGGTGGGTAAGGTTTCCTTTTGTGATATCATTTTCCCTGCTCCTGATCCTTACTTCCTATTGGGATCCATGCCATGTTTTCCATTTCTCTTCTGCATTTATTTCCCATTTGATTATTTAGGTGTGGGGTGCTGTAGTAACTAGTCCCTGTGTGAATGCCTTTTGTTTTCCTCACTATTTCTTTATTCACAATTCCTACTTGCTCCTTGACTTAGGTCTTAGGTATTTAGTTATCCTCCACCCATTGCTGTTATAGCCTTCTGGGTCCTTGTTTGATCAACTGGGTTCGTGGGTTTACTGACATTCAAGTGGTCTTTCCGGTTCTCGTGAGTACTGTTTCTAAGTTCCTTATTCAGTATCATCCAGAGTGTCAGCACACAGATCCTGTCCTTGCTTGCCCTCTACGTGGGGTTAGCGCTGTCAGTATCTGTAAGAGCATAGTGGGTAAGGAGTTTGCCGACTTTCCTTTCAGTCATAAGGAGGTTCTAAGTGCTTACCCCACATCCCTTTTCATATATAGGTATTTTTGTTTCACTCTATCTGCACTCCTGGGTTTTAGTATTATGAGTCGTGGTTCTTGTGTGCACGTTGTTTGATTCAAGGTTATTCACTGTGCGATTTTGTGCACATTTCCCTTGCCATATTCGCTGCCTTTGTACTCACCTGATTAATCCTGACATTATGCAACTAAAAAGATTGATGGAAAGTTGATTTAATTAGCTTCAGATGACCTAATTACCGACATGTTGATGTTTGCAGTCTTCTTAAGGTTTTTGTAGCTAAATCTTTTTCATGTCACTTTTTTAACCCGCAGAGAGTTATTAACATCATGTTCTATTTTTCTTTTTAGGATTATGTGTATAAAAACAGTTTTTTGTTACTGTTCCTCATTTTACTGTGAATCCTTTATGGCAATAACGCCAAAATAAAGAACTGAACCACCACTGCCAGGTCCAACAAGATTAGAGCGGCTGGAGTATCTTTGCTCAAATATTCACTATCCTCAAGGATGTTGGATCTACACATAGCCCGAGGATGGAGTCTAGAAAAACCTATAGTTGCTTTGCGATTTCGGATTCCAAAATCTTATATGGGTAGACTAGGTTGGAAATGGTTAACATACTGGAGCCTTTGGATTTTCCAAGGTTTTTAAGAGGAGGGGAGCGAGGACAGTCTGCTTGAAAGCCGCTCTTTGATGAAAAAGGCAGAGCAAGAATCTTTTGGGAGGTTCAATGCCTTCATCTTTGCCACTCCCACCAAGGCTTGACTTTGGTACTTGGTATCAAAGAACGTAAAATGTGCCCCATGTACTCTGGACTGATATTATAGGGTATGTTGATGTTACCAGCTCAGCCAAAACTGTTCCACCAATCTAACATCTTGTTGTCTAAGAATGTGAGTGTCTTCACAAAACTTGGGGTTCGGGTTAAAGTAGCACATGGAGGCTAGCAAAGCACACAAGCCCAATCTTCGGGATTAGTAAACAGTTTTAAAAGAGAAGTTTCAAAAGACCAAAACAATGTAAACATGTTCTACAGAGTTAGCTGGGGTTCATTTCGGGATCTATAGATTTAGCAGATAAGATCTGAAGACTGAACCGTTCACAACTGAAAGGACAGACTAAGCAATTGAAAGGACAACTCCTCCTTTGAGATGTTCCTCAGTGAACAAGGTAAATCATTTCTCAAATAAGAAAGGAGCTTTCATTACAAAGTGTTATAGAAGATCTGTAGCGCTATGCTCACATTGGTAGAAGTCAGAGACCCAAATGAGTTCCTAGGAAATACCAGAAAATAAATGGAGCATCGTTTTCCTCTGAGCAAATAAAAGGAGGGATTCTCAGTTTAGGATGAGGTTTCCTGAAGTAAGAGAGGACACTGGAAATACAGAATGATTGCAGTTGTCTTGCTTTTCATTTCTTCTTTGTGGATCTCTGTGATGAGATCAAAGTGTGTTGTTTTGTTCCATGTTCTGACTGCAGTGATTAATTTAACTCTACTGACTGCACTCTAAGAGGGGTCTGTGGGGCCAGCAGCTCTAGATGAATTCCTCTCGTGAGGACATGACATCCATGCAGAGCTTGAAGTCGCCCAGAAGGAGTACTTAAGTGTGTTGGACCTGAAGGATCTCTGTCAAGTCGAGTCTCCTCCAAGAATGGTGTGTGGTACTGTGGTTTGCTATAGACTGCAAATTATATGAACGAGTGGTTTGCATTCTGTGACTGTCATCTGATCATGTGCTAATATTAGACGTAGGGATTATTTGTAATCTCAATGCATCAAAGCTCTTCAATATATAGGATTGTAATTCCCCATCAGCCATGCTGTCTTTGTGTAGGAACATACAGCCTCGAAGAAGAAGATTGTTAAAGGACCACTTTTTGGTGTCTGGTTCTTTGAGGTGATGAGGGTTTGGTTAGGTCCCTTCATGGCTGCCTTTGAACTTCTCACAAACATATTTATAGGATATTACTTCGTTCTTGCAAGCAATGGGATCTTTTGATCCGATTCCAGCTTTAGTTCTCGTAATCTTTGTATTAGGTGTGCTATTTGAAGCAGTGACACCTAGCCTAATTATGAAGAGATTGTCATTCGGTGATGGATTTCTGCTACAGTTGCAGGTCTCGTCAGACTTGGCTTTAGAGTTAGAATATCCTTATATACTGTGTACGTTACTCTTTCTGTCGATCTATGCATCATACTCTGAAGATAGTAACGATTACTGTTGTTGTACGCAGCTCTAAGTGTCATGGGTTTTGATAGAGGATTGGTTCTCCATTTGGCTCTGGTGGTGATTTAAGTTGACCTGGAATTATCACAGAATTAATAATGCTACACAAATCAGATGCCATTAGTGTCTCCTTAAATTTAGAGGGAGGACATGGGTCATGGGAAGCGACCATAGGCAAGCAGGGTTCCCAATGACGGGTTTGTCTCTGTGTTAATGTCCTGCAGAGGTGACATGATTGCATGAGGATCACCTAGTGGGGCGGCTGCAACCAAGTCAGCTTGAATCTTACAGATTTTGTTCTGAGAAAAATGTAACCAAGTTATTGCAAAGAGAATGAGCTAGAGGTGTTGGGCAGTCAAGAGAAGCGGAGTTCTGAAATCCCAAAAAGGCGATGAAAGGTTCCCGGGCGATATTCTAGCTAGAAAGAAATGTGCTCTTAGAGATATTTCTTTTTGGAGATAAAAATACAATTTTAAGGCCACAAAGTTTGGGGTCAACATATGAAGTGTCCCTATGCAGTTGATCGGTGGCTGAGGGGGGAATGGGAATGGAAAACTCTGAAGATCACCAGCCCCTAGGCAGTTCACTTCACTGACCCTAGGGACCTGGCAGGCCGGCTTTCCAGAGACCCATATTTCTCAGCTCTTAGGATGACGTCAGGACACTGAATTGATCACACTCCACATGTGTATGGGGCCCACCAGAGTTGTAGGATCCAGATTATACCAGCATCAAACACGGTATGTGGTTCATTACCACATACCGTGGTAAACCACATACCGTTACCATTACCAAAAATGCCTGCTGCTTATTCATTCATCTTAAGTCGTGCTAGCCCCAGTATTGATTTCAGCAGGTCGGTAAATGACCTGGCCTTGGAGCCGCCACCTTTGGTGTTCTCGGTTATCCAGTGGAGGCCACTGGGTGCTCCTGGGGTCCAGTCACTTTGCTTGTTCTTTCCACTTCTGCTCCTTCCTTTACCACCTTTCCCTATGACCACCAAAGGTCAGCACGCAGTCCCAGGTAAACTGCCACACTCATCTGCAATGCTTCTTGGCTACCCTCCTAAACTGTGTGTTCGCTGCCCTGCCTCTTAGCTTAACAATTGCCACCCAAATCAGGACTCTACACTTCGTCAGAGTGTGAGGAATGTCAGCACCATCTTGCCTGAAGCCCTGCAGGTTCCTTGTGAGCCAGGACTGCAAATGATTCCCACTTGACCATACCCAAGCGGCCAATTTGGAAGTATTCAAGCTCTGCACCATTTTCTCTCCTGGATCCTCGGTCTGGGAGGATAACTAATGTCTGGTGGCCATTTGGCAAGTGCCCCAGGTGGAGTCTGCACCACAGCTCTTCACATGCATTTTCACTTGTGAGCTGGTTATGCTCCCTGATAGCTCTACTTTTTAATAGTTGACTAGAAATGATAGAAACCACGTTGATTCAGGGTTATATGCCGTGGCCTCCTACATGTATATGCTGTTTACTGTATCAAATGCTACTGGTCTCTCAGGGTTGGTAGCTGGAATAGATCTGTAGTGGTTCATAGGGTTGGAGGCTGTTTCTTTAACAATAAATATGGTAGGTTTCCCAAGTTAAGATGGAGGAATGTTGGGCTATTCTGATTGGCTAGGAGGACAATGGCCTAGGTACCTTGCTGGTGTGCAGGGTTCTATAACTGCCTTTTATCCCTAGAAACTCAAAGACTGGTTGTGTACCATAGTTTTCCTTGATTTTAGGCCCAATTCAGAGTTCAGAAACCTTTCCTCAGAAGTAAGAAGATTTCAGAAGCAGAGTGTGTCATCATCTTGAAGAAATATTGGGTGGGAGCGTTTCGCTTTGAAATTAAATGTTAGGAAGACTGAAGAACGGATTTTGCCAATACTTACAGTAAAGCCATGAAGCGAAGATCATTTTAATTGTTCCGAGAACATTTACGGTGCAAGAGAAGTAATGTAATTGTTGAATGGAAGACCTGTAATCATCCTAGCTCTTTAAGAAATAAGTAACAAAGGAAAAGGGCACATCAACACAGAAGATACATTTAAGAAGCTTCCAGATTTCCTGCCAAAATTTAACAGTAAATGAACATTCAAAAAACATATGCATATACGTGGCGGGAGATATGCCACATGACCAACATTTAGCATTATAATTCGGATTAGACTTAGCCAATTTGGCTGGAGTAATAAATGCTCTGTGCATGAAGAAATAATAGTGTTGTGATATATTTGCTGATACCGATATTTGTTTGATTTTAGCAAACAGACGATGCCATATTTCATCTTCAAACATGAAGCCCAAATCAAGTTCCCATTTCAGACGTATAGGGCAAATCTTAAAATTTGAGGTGAGCATATTGTAAATTTTAGAGGCTCGAAGTTCACTACCTGTGGTAAGGTGCATTAGTCTAAGGGCATCTGGAGTAAGAGTTTCATTGGAAAATTGGGCAAGTGCATCAAGGCAGGAATTAATTAAGTTGTTATAAAATTGAAAGTCTTTCTTAGGAATGTTAAAAGTGAATTTAACAAATGACTTAGCCTTATAGAAATACTATTACAAAGGATCAAAATCATTTACTATGTCATTTCTCTGTGGTTCTTGTTTTATTCAAAGTCTGTAACCTGTTGATATCTGTATCAAAATCAATATTTTAACAATAAAAAATCATTAAAATAAAAAAAAAAAAAAAAAAAAAGAAATAAGTAACAGTTTGGAATTGAGTTGAGTGTAATGAAGACGTTGTTGTAACAGACATCTGCAAGTGTGTACAGTGCGGCGAATGAAAGACAGATTGACATTGAAGATCGGCAATGTATGACATTTATTTTTAACGTGTCCCGAGAGTTAGAGCAGCATACAGAGTGACGCCAGGCTTGTGTACACTAAGCACGCTTCATTCCTCGGCAAATGACTGCTAACATTTGTGCGACGCGTCAGTTTAATCAAGCGCGAGTAACACTGAGTAAAGGCGTCAGCTGTGAAGCGTTTTTTTCAGACACGCGATTTTAATCCAGCTCGCGATCCTGTCCCGTAGTACGCATGCTTCAAAAGAGATTCAGAGAGCGGTAAGTTCAGTGAAAGAAAGTTCATGGAAGCAGAAAGAGGACAGCGTTTTTTATCGGAAGAACGCTCCGTTTATAGTTCATAACTTAGTTTTCAGTTATTTTTAGGTTAAAAACTGCAAAGTGCAGATTATTACCCATTTAGTCTATACAAGTAACTGGAAAATACATTATTTTCAGTTATCCAAGCAACTGCAAATATTAGAAGACATTACTCCCAGTTCTTTCAAAAGCAAGCTGTTAAAGGTTATATCTACTATCAGTATTCTTTTTAAGGGGCAGAGACACAAGGATCTGGTGGTGTTACTCAGTACAGAGAAAGGAAGAGACTAGAAGAATATAGAACTCTAGATCCTGGAACTGTTAAGCTGGGTACCTCTGAACAATCATTTTAAGAAATAAAAGAACGATTATTTTGTCAATATTACACCTCTGAGCTCATAGCAGATGTTAGGCGGGTAATAGAGTGAAAGTGATAACTGTTTTAATGTTGCACTTGCTCCATACAGGGTTTTTGTAATCTGGTGTGTTTGCTTTATCACAGATACCGGTGTTTTCAGAAGATGGAAAGTCAGCTGTATCTCGTTTATCATTTTCTCCACTACCCCTTTCCCTTTCCCTTTCTTGGGGTTCTAAACTCAGCTGTACAAAATAGGATAGAGCAGGAAACTCCTTGTAAGGGTCTGTGGGATCAGCATCAGCCCCTGCGGATTGCGACAAGCCAGTCCTGACATGGTCAAACAAAAAGCAGGATAGTGAAAAACCACTTAATTCGAGAAATGTAGTGTCATCCAACACATTAATCAGTGCAGTTTCAGTACGGTGCTGTGTTAAAACCCAGACTGCACAAATGATTTTCTGGCTTGCAGTGTTAATGGAGAAGGCCAACCATAACTATCTTGCATTTTTGATAGAATTAAAAGGTTTTCTTTTGATTGGCTATCTTTTCTTTAAATTACTTGTACATAGTAATTAACGTATCGTTTTGTGTAGTTCCCTATAACATGTAAAAACACAGGGAAATGTGCAATAGAGGCACATGCAGTGGTGTATAACAGTACACATCTGACCAGAGAGGGAGGATCAAGATAAACTGGGATGGAACAGATTCTTATCAATTTCCACTTATGATAAACAAAGCACTTCTTACAGTCTGACAGAACGCTGACGTTATTGTTCGCTTTCCCCTCATTCAGTCAAGAAGACTGTGTTCTGTTACAGTAATGCTATTAAAAAAGATTTAGTGCAATTCTATAAACATATTGGCAAACTTAAAATAAGAAATTATTTGTAGTATATAATGCTGGAAAATATGGGGAAAACTGTAAAGTCATGTTCTTACAGAGCTGTAAAAGCTAAACCATGTCTGGAAATCCAGGAAACAAAGAACTCTGTGTGAAAGTATGGCAGTGTACTCACTTCCCGGGCCTTGATCATCATCATCATTCGGGAACAAGTCATCCAGACTTTCTTTGTTCGAGTCTGTGTCTTTGTCATCCTTCAGGACGGGAGAAAGACCACAAAACACAAAAAGAATGCATGAATCTTTGTGGCGCTGCCTTTCAAATTTCAAGGACGTTTCTGATTGCTTATGCCATTAGGAATTAGGCGGGCCCCAAGATAACCCAGTTATAAGAAGGCATACACAATAGAGAACATGCTGAAAGTTGTTAAAAAACAGACCTGATAGTATGCGCTCCTCTATCAGCAGAATTAAAATGTAATTAACTTGTTTGAATTTCTATGTTCCACGAGCACCATTAATTTCCCCTACAGAATTAGCACCTGCTTCCGCCAACCTCTTCCTGGGCACATTTTCAATATGGTCACGTGCTGCAGAACAAAACTTTCTTTGGGTCTAGCAACTCAATTTCATCACCAAGTCTTACGTAGGAGTGTGTGCCTCATACACTACACATCCCAAGAGTTTCTAGAAGATCCACATTGAGGCATTAAATGCTGGCTAGTAAATAAGGCTTTATTTTCTGAGCATTTCTTCCCATTGCCAACCGTGCTGGTAACAATGCTACCTCAGTACCTACAGGGAATGTCCAACAGGTGAAAATCATATGGTGATCCAGGGCATGTTTAACCAACTATGGAAATGTGGACATTGATACCTTCTTCCAAGATTTGTCACCACTGATATAGTCCCAGGTGTTCTGCACAGGAGGAAAGGCTACTTAACCAGCATTGGATGTTTCATAGATTCACATGTATTGAATAGTCTCCATCCTCAATTACAATTTACTATTGTCTTAATTATATTTTTAAAAGGGCAGTCATATCACAAAGTTAAATAGTGGCACTTCACAAGGAAAAATAAATTCAGAGCGCACCATGTATTAGAAGAGAGATGGTCCTTGCAAATAGAACGCTCATTTCCCCCCTTTTAGGAAAGTCGAATATGGGTGGTTTTGCAGTGTACTGTACCCCCCACCCCTGTCTTCCGTCCACACTGCTCGTGAATTCCCCTGTGGTGTGTTGTTTGCTTGTTGCCTCCTTCTATGTGAACCCTCCCCCCTGTGGTGCTTCCTGTGGCTGAGCTTCTTTTCCTCCCTCACTCTCCTCTCCTCTCTTACCTCCTTGCACCCTCTATGGTGCTCTCAATCTCTCCCATCTTCTCAAACTGCTACTCTATCTCCTATCCTATCCCCCTCTCCAAGTGTGGAAGGAAAAAGTTCAAGAGGGATATCCTGGTGTCCAAACCAGTCCTCCCTATCGCTGATATCCACATTAGCGCTTCCTCCAGACAGACTCTCACCGACATCCTCTGTCGTTTCCTCTTCTTTCTCCTCTCCCATTAATGGTGGCCCCCGGTGGAAGGTCCTCGTGGCTCCTTCCAATCCCCCAAGACCATTATCAATGCCTATCTAAATGGTACAGTCATAGTCCAGGACCCTCAGCTCAACCTTCTCCTAATTGATAGGCGTTTCCTGAGACTCATCAATTTCCTCCCTCCTCCTGCCACTCCGAGCACCTCTCTGGCCCATCTGCCACTTCCTTCCTCCACCTCTCTGGCACCCACCTCCTCCTTCGCTCTGTCCCCTATGCCAACTCCGCCTACTACCCCTGCCCACTCTCGGGACCTTCTATGCCCTCCTCTAGGTGTACATCACTCCAGCACCCCACCCCGGAAGTCTTTCAAATGTGGAACCTGCTCCACGTAGCTACCCTCAACTCTTACTCTGCTGTCAAACATTCCTCTGACATCTGTCACCTCCTAGAAGACATTGACCTGGATGTTCTCGCTCTCACCGAGACAGGGTTCATGGTCAGCTCTGTCACACATTTTGAAACTCTCCTCCCTGAGGGGTACAAGATCCTCTCCAAGCACAGAACTAACAGGCTCAGAGGTGGTGTAGCCCTGATCTTTCCAGAGTGGTCTCTGCTTCTGTCATTCCTGCGCAGGTCTACTCCGCCTTTAAATGTCTAGTCTGCAGGCTCTCTATTTCCCATGGCCTCTCTCTGACTGTGGCCACCATCTACAGGCCTCCTGGCCAGGTCACCCTCTTCCTCTCAGAATGGGTGACTCACTCTTCCTTTCCATTCTACCCTCTGGTCCCACAAACTCTTCCGGACACACCCTGGATGTTCTCATCTCCTCGGACATCCCCCCCTCTCTAACCCTCTCACCACTCCTCTCTGGGACTGACAACTTTCTGCTCTCCTCTCCTCTCAACTGAAACGTCTTGCCCCTCAAGCAAAGCCTACCCCAGCACTGCCACCTTCCTTCTCAGTCATTCGGCCCATGAAGCGAGTGTCAGTGGATGCCTTCGCCTTACTTTCTCTGCTCCTCCTACACCTGTGGCTTACTAGCACTCAGACACAGCCCTCTTTGACCTGCATCTTTCCATCTCCAACACCCTGGACATCCTTGCCCCAGTCATGAGAATCTGTCTGAAGCCTACCTCCAAGTGCAACTCTTGGTACAACTCCAACCTCGCAACCCTGAAACGCAAGGGCAGGGTGGCTGAGAGGAAGCAGAGGGCTTTGGGCGCATCCTCTGACAAACTGGCCTGCCGCCTGCTCCCAAGGCAATACAGACTCTCTGTCCTCTCCAAGAAGAGGGTCCATATCCACCCTGCATCTCTGCGGCTTCTAAGAACACTGCTGAACTCTTTAAAATCTGCAAGTAGCTGGCCAATCTTTCTGCAGTCTCCACCTCTCTTGTTCCCTCACAGGCCCTCTGTATGACTCAGACCTCTCATTTCACCACTAAAACCCAGGACATCCTGTCCTCACTTTCCTCTACCTCTCTCAAGCCCCCTTTGGCCACCTCTCCTCTTCCTTTTTCCTCCTCTCTGACGACACCTGATGTCTCTAGACAAGTCTGATCTAATAAAGTGTTGTCCAAACAGGTGGTCCCCTTCTCCTCCAGAACCATCAAGGACCACATGGCCACCCTCACTCCAGCCTTGGCTGATTTCTGCAATCACCTGGATCTTTTCCCTCTCTCCTCAAGCACTCCCTTGAGCACCCCCTCCTAAAAAAGCCTTCTGCCGATCCTACATGTCGGGCAAACTGGGTAGACTTGTGGAAAAGCTGGCCATCTTCCAATTTACCCTCCACATTGAATCTATTGGCTGCCTCCATGACCATCAGTCTGGCTTCAGAGCAGCCAGAGGCACGGAAACTGCTCTCCTGAACACCTGTGAACAGCTGCTTTCTAACCTCGACTCCAGCTCTCACGCTGTCCTCATCCTCCTTGACCTTTTCTCTGCTTTCGACACGGTCAATCAAGCCACCCTGATCAACTGACTGCGGGTGAACCTGGGCATCACGGATCAGCCACTGACGTGGCTGACCTCCTTCCTCCTGGACCGTCCTTTCCCAGGTCCAACTTGGGTCCTTTCTCTCCACCACCTCTCTCTCCACATGTGGTGTGCCCCATGGCTCTCACCCTGGCTCTTCAATGTATATCTGGCCCCTTTGGCCCACCTGATCGCCACCTTCTCTTTTTTCAGTGTTATGCAGATGACACTCTGTTTTCTTTCAGGCATCCATCAGCCTCCTCTCCTCCCTTGCTCGTTCCTGTCCATCTATCTGCGATTCAGGATTGGTGCGCCTCCAACAATCTTTGCCTTAATGCCAGTAAGACGGAGCTACTTCTCAATGGGACACCTGCTCCCGCTTTCCCTCTCTCACTCTGGCCGCCCTCCTTGGGCCCTCTACCCTAGTCTTCCTGTGAGGCAAAAAACCTTGGTGTCATCTTCGACTCCACCCTATCCTCACATCAAGGACCTTGTCAAAAAGGCCCACTCCAAGCGGCACCTCCTCAGAGGTATTCTACCTTTTCTCACTTTCCCCCAGAGGCTCACTGTCTCCAGAGCCCTGGTTCTCTCCAGGCTGGACTACTGCAACAGCCTCTTTCTCAATATGCCTACCTCTACTCTTAGCCCCCTGCAACTAATCCAGAACAGGACCGGCAAGACTTATCCTTGGCCTCAAGCCCAGGGAACGTATCTCTCCGGCCCCGAAATCTCTCCACTGGCTCCCGGTGGCTGCAATGATCAAGTTCAAGACACTCTGCATCGTCCACAAGGCTTTCTGGGGCCAGGGCCTGCACTACATCCAACTCTCTCTTCTGAACGACCTTCCTTCTAGAGCCCTTCGCTCAGCTACCTCCAACTATCTGAGGGTCAGACGCTTCTACAGGCAGAGAGTGGGCGTAGATCTCTCTCCTCTGCGGGTGGCTCCCTCTGGAACGGCATCCCTGCCTCTCTCAGACTTGAGCTGGACCACCTGAAGTTCCGGAAGCAGATCTCGATCTCGATCTCTCTCTCGATCTCTCTCTCGATCTCTCTCTCGATCTCTCTCTCCCTCTCCTCTCCTCTCCTCTCTCTCTCTCATCTGTCTGCAGCGCCGACTGGTTGCTTGGTTCCCTCAGGGTCTCACAGGGTACCAGGCCCCTCCACGATCAGTCTTCCTTTGCACTGCCTCCTGGCCTAACACGCACTTAGAGGCTGTAACCCCTATAGCCCCCCTGCCTCCTTGCACTTGACCAGAGCCGTGCTGCCCTGGCTGCACTTGCTCATAGCCATGCTACCATGATCGCACTTCCTCCTTTCCTCTCCATTGCACTTCCCCCCCTGCACATCTTTTGTCCCACTTGCACGATCCGAATGACACAATGCCTAGTAGGATTGTTTGTCTTGTCCTCCCTATGTCTTTGCTCCCTTGTCTTGAGGCGTCTAGAAACACTTGTGTACAGGAACATTATGAATGCCTTATCATATCCTACATCATGTAGGGCAGGAGGTAAGGAGGAAAAGATGGCAGAGAAGTGCAACATATCCCTGGTCCGCAGGATGTCGTGCTAAGCAGAATACTTTCCAAAAGTCACCAAAGCCAGGGGCTGGAAAATTACATGAGCTGCTGCAGGGGGTGGCAACAAATGACACCATGAAAGAGGCTGGGGAATATTAAAGAAAATATATATCATATACATGAGGAGGTGTTCAAGGAGGGTTTGAAATGGGGGCAGAGAAAGGGGGGTGGAGGAACCTCCTGGAGAGAGAGGGCTGTGCTACATGGCTGGAGATTTGGCGAGGAGTGTGTGCAGAGCTGCCATCAGTGTAGCTGGGAGTTGGAGCCGCCGAGAGAATTCTTTGAAGGCCGTGGTTTGGCTCCGGGGTAGTGTCCTGGCAGACATTGGCCGAGACGTACCTAGCTGCAGGGAGGAGTGCTAGCGAGCCAATGGCGGGCAGGCGGCCCTTCTAAAAGGCAGAGAGTCCAGGAATAATTTGCGAGCAAGTATTAATAGGTGAACAATTAATTAGGACGCCTCCTACAGGCTAATTGGCAAGGTGTCAAACTGGTCACGAAGGGCAGCATTTCCTGATATTTTAGGCACCTAAAGATTAATGGAGTAGCCAGAGTCAAAACTTTGAAGGGGAATTTGTCCCTTTAGTGCAAAAGGGGACCTAATCTAACAAACCATCCAATGACAAATAAGGGAAGGAGAATAATCGAGAGCTGAAGTCATAGTCCTATTCTATTGCTTTTCTAACACATGAATGCCAGTTAGGGGCTCTGAGGTTAGAAAGACAAGCGCATATGTTTGAAATGCCATGCTGAAGTAGAGTGTGTTTTTGCACATGTGCCTAATGCAAAAGGTGCATTACAAATGTACTTGTCTAACAAGTGACCTAATTGAATAGTCTGTCTGTTCTTGCTGAGGAGATTGAATATATATATAAAGAGCATACCCGTGAAAGTGTGTAGCGGTCATTATTGTGTCTAGAGCATGTCCTTTTTCTTGCATCTGGTAGTAAATGGGCATTATGAATGAAAGGCACAGTATGAAGCCTGAAGATGCATAGCTAAGGTGGTGCCGAGATATAATATAAGTGGAAGAAAGGAAGAGTCGGTTATTTCTTCCTACACTTTTAAGTCAAAACCTTCCAACCTTCATTCTTTAGTTTTAGCTGGAGTTCATTACTCGTTGTGCCACAGGGAACCAAGATGCACCTCACAGACATGCCTGACAAGGATGAAACATTGCTTGGGTTGCTTGTTTCCTGTTCAGATGGGACGTGGCCTAGCAGTTTGGGCTGGATGCCCATTGCTGGCAGGTCATCAGATGATTTGCATATGGAGTGAAATGGAGTTCCTTGGCCATAAGGCCCTCACCAATATCCCCTGTCCCCTCCGCACACATTCTCTTTTAAATATACTACGATTCAACTCCTCCATCCAGCTTCTTTCAACAGGCTAGCCCTCTATCAAACTCCTTGACCTGTAACTCCTTCTACCCTGACATGAACCTTCCACCGTGAGTCACACCAGCCTTCCCACTCTGGTGGGAACTCTCTTGACCTGGTCTTTCAACTTCCCTCTCCTCTGACCACCCTCTGATCACTCCACGATTCACTTTAATGTATGGGGCCCTCAATCCTCTACTCCTCCTCTCCCCTCTTCAATTGTGAAGAGAGACTTCAAGCAGGACTCCTTCATCTCTTAACTTGAAGCTAAGAGGACCTCTCTCCTGTCTCTCCCTCTCCTCTATCCATGTCTTTTCCATTGACCGTGCCCTTTCTGACATGGACGATGTACTTAGGTCTTTCTTTGATCAACACCATCCTGCACGCACATTCACACCTTCCAGCCTCTGTCCTTTTCCCGAGATTACCTCTGAGATCCAGACCCTCAAAACTGACATGCACTGTGACCTGCGACACTGCTGGACATCCCGGACCCCTACTCTACTTCTAGGCTCTAAAAATTCCCTTACTGATCTCTAACCCGGAAGTCGACACTGCCAAATCTTTCTATTTCACGAACGAAATTTCCCCCTTTCACAATCACCCCCGCAAACTCATCCACCCTCCAAGCTTTGCATACACCTCCCAAGTCAATATGCATTACCTCCTCCACCTAAGAAAATAAATTTGCACAGCACTTTTGCCCTAAAATCTCTACAATGTGTGACAGTCTCAGTGCTCTCTTCTCTCTCCCCCTTTCAGTCCCTCTCCTACTCTTACCTATTTCTCCCCTACCTCTCCTACCGAATGTGCACCCATTCCTTGCAGAGCCACCACATCTTGCACTCCTATCGGCCTGTTTGCACCCTAACCATTTAAAGATTTAGTCTTAATCACCTGCCCTGTCTCTCTGAGCTGTTTAGCCTCTCTCTCAGCTGCACTCCTTCCCGCTGCCTTCAAATTTGCACTTGTCCCACCTCTTTTGAAGAAACCTTCAGCTGATCCAACCGGCCCAGAGAACTATAGCCAGGTGTCGCTACTACCACATTATTCAAAAGTCCTTGAGCGGGTGGTCTTCAACCGGATCACTAAGTACCTAAGCCGGTCAGATAGTACAGCAAGTAGAACGCTCGCTTTGATATCGGTGTAGAGCCTGTTGACGCAGGTTCAAATCCCGGTAGGGTCAAACTCAGCCTTTCATCCTTCCGAGGTCGCTAAATCAGCACCACACACCGTGGGTAATATTAAGCGGTGCTCAGATACCTGAGGGTTCGTAGCGCTATATTAATGCAAATTATTATTATTTTTAGCTTGATAATGGACTTGGAGATCCACTTCAATCTGGCTTCCGTAGTCAACACTCCCCCGAGACTACACTCATGCACGTCTCCAACTTTCTTTCTGATGCTTGTTTAGTATAGTTTGCTACTCCAAACCCTCTACAATCCTCATCCTTTTATAGCTCTCTGTAGCTTTTGAAGTTGTCAACCACTCTTCTCGCCCCCTCACTCTTCAGGACCTTAGGTTACACAAATCTGTTCTAGCCACGATTATCTCCTACATGGCTGGAAGGTCGCTCTTTTACAATCATCCAGAACAAACAACCTCTAACCCCCCATTTCTCTTCCTTTTGGCATCAACCCAAGCATCAGTCCTTTGAGCTCTATCAGGGGCAAAGGCATAGAGGGTGAAAAGTAGATTTCCTGTCCTTTGGCTTTCACCATCACCATTTTCCTGATGTGAGACACATCTTTTTTTCTATCTCGCCTCACTCACTCCTTGCGTAACAGATTACAAACTGTCTGTCAATGGATGGCTCTCCGCTATATCATGCTAAGCTGCTTGAAAATGCAGGTCGTCTTTCTCTGGGCTTCCAATGCTATCCCTTACCCTGCCCTCTCCAGCGCTTCTGACCTTCTTGCTCCCAAGACTCACAACCTTGGGGTCTTCTTTAATAGAAACCTATGATTGCAATCATTAATCACTACCTCCCTCTTCAGCTTGCATCAACCCTCTCAACATTTGGAAAATGTATCAATTTCTTACTCGCCACTCTACGAAAACTCTAATCTCTGCCCTTGTGCTCAGAAAACGTGGCTACTGCTGGTGATTGCTCCTTGGCCTTCCTCCCTCTGGACAAAGTCCTCAACTTTGCTATTTGCACGCTCTACTACCTACTGGAACCTCACTCACTTCTACCTACCAACACCATGCTGGCTGGCTCTCCCTTCACAAAAACAATCTTTTCAAGTTCCTTGTCCTAGTCTACAAACACATCAATGGTCTTGCTCCGCCGTAATTGGTTGACTGTATCTCTGTATAGTCACCATCTTATTCCCCTCCGCCCCTCTCCTGCACTCAGTCTCACTGTCCAATGCCCCCAAGTGCCTCCTCTCGCTTTCGCTCTTCATCCCTGTTCGACCTGCTCCATTGGGTCCGGCTTCCCATCACAATCAAAGCCAGCCCAAAGTCTGGCCTAAACTTCATTTACTGGCCAAACATGGAGCTCTCTCACACTCTTCCCCCATACTCCCTACCTCGTTCCAGCACTGCAACCGGTGCAATATAACAAATTAATTTTGTATCTTTGTACAATACTCCTCTTTAGCTTGCCCGCATAAGATTAATGATACCTTTGTAAATCACCTGCATTTTCACCCCTAGTATATGTTCCACTTTGTTCACATGTTTGTGCTATTGTACAGGAACCCGCCATCTGTAAATATGTTATTCTAAGTCATTTCTGATTGAAATTGACATCCTTCTTCAAATATACACAAATACAAACATGGATGGTCTTGACATATAATGGAGCAGATGGGATAAAACAAACAATGGCATGAAAGGCTGCACAGAGCAATGCCAGATGTTACAATTAACTCAAAACATTCCACACATCGCTTTATAGTTTAAGACATCAACACTTTCTGCCATCTACCACTAACATAGGTAAGACCTGCTATTAATAGTCGCCCATTGCTGTACTCCACATAACCATTAAAGTGCAATGTTCCCTTCTGACACACAAAGCTTGCCTTTCTCAAAATCCTGTTCCTTTCATGAGCAGAATACCCAGTGGTGGCACTCAAGCCCCCTCCGTTACAGTCACTTTACTCTTTCCCTATTAGCATTTTGGTCATCTAATAGAACAGCTCTGTCTTCCGTGCTACCAAGAACCTCCAGCATCCCCCTTATACAACTACCCTCCTGCTCCATTAAGCTTTCACAGTCTCTCTCCAGAACGTGTTGACTTGGAAAGCATCCCCTCCATCAAACTCCAGACCTTATCAACGAGGGATTGGCAAGGGTGCCATACAGTGGATGCCCACCCTTGAGAGAAGGTGGGAAGCCACCCTGCTATGGTATAAAGGGGGCAGCATCCAAATGCATCATGGTCCTAAGGATATACAAAGGATCCAGTCGGTGGCAGTTTATTGGGGTGTTGCGAGTGGCCGGCATCATGACTGGGCTTTTGCCTGACTCGGGCGGACATACTTGTGTTGGAAGTGCCTGCATGTGCCTTCGTGCAGTAGCTGGACATGTTCGTCATCTTTACTGGCATTATAGCCCTGAACTCCCCCAGCGCCAGCAGCACGGCTGATCTCTACCCCTTGCGCCAGGCCTATCCGTGCACAGAGGTTGAAAGCCATACTTGCATTGACATCATGCAAGCAAACCATAGCATATATGTTTCAGAATAGGGCACTTACTGAAGGAGAAATATCGTCGTCATATTTCTTGAGCTGATTCATGAACTCGAGATGCTTCTTCTCCTCCTCCAGCTGGGCCACGGACTGCTCGCTCCTCTGCAGCTTCTGCTGGGTATTGGCCAGCTCGTCCCTCAGCCATTGATTTTCCTGGCAGAGCCGGCGGACCTGCGCGCGCAGCTTCTGCTTCTCAGACTCCACTGCATTTAAGTGATTGGACAGTGCCATCATCACCTGCAAAGTCCAAAGCACAATGCAGTTAGGGTACTCCTTGAGTGCTAAAATAATTGTACTGTGAAAGATGCGTTTCTGGGATAACCAGAGGGAAGACATCCAGTATTGCGGGTGAACAGCAGTAATATCTCATCAGACAGAACACTTACAAAACATATATACACTCAGTACAGCGTGCAAATTACTGCAGGTTGCCTAAAATGTGTTGAATGATTCCTAGATGTCTCCTGCAAGCTAGTTTATATAATTAAAAATAAACAAAAATGAAGCAGACCACAGCTGGCTTCAGTCTGCAACAGTCTTTAAACCCCGCCCCATAATCCTGGCAAAGTCTGACTTCTTAAAATACCATCACACAAGCAAATAATATGCGTAAGGCAGCTATGGGCCACCTGCCACTGCACCTAGCCTATCCCCAATGGATGCATGGCTTTCCTTCTTCCGCACTTACCTCTTCACACACTTACTATGTCTGTCTTGCAGTTCGTCATTACATGGGGAGACTCCCTGTACCGCCCCTTCTTTCCTGACCACCAACCCCAGACTTACCATATCCATTGCCACCATCACAATGTGAAGATGCAGATGAAGTAAAGGTAAGAAGAAGTACATGTCTGACCAAGTGAATGTAGAAAAGAGGTTTTAGGAGAAGGGCCAAACTTCCCACTGACCCAGCACTATCCTCAAACACAAATATAATGCATTCTATCAGGACAGCACAGACCTAAGCAACATATCAGCAAACAAACCCACCATCCTCTCACGAGACAGCTAAAAACACTCATTCATACCGATCACTAAATCTCAGGGACTTTGTCTACATTATCACTCTCAAAGTCCTCACCTTTTAAAAAAAAAAAAAGAGACATTCCACACCCAGTCATCAAACCCACGTTAAACCGTCTCAACCAAAATTATAACTCTACCTGTGACATAATCAACAATAGTGATCACACTGGCACATTCCCATCTTGAAGAGAAGTCTTAGAAATGACTGATTGACCCAGATGAAGTTTCCAGTTAGTGCTCCTTTGGGTATATTCCCTTCCTGGAAATAACTCTGGCGAGAACAAGTCCTAACGGACTTCTCTGCTAACTTCGACTTGCTCGATCAGCAGATTCTACTCTCCACCCTGAGCTCACATGTGCGACTTCTGCTCGAGTCTGTATCCTACCAAGCAAAGTGAAGACCGATCACCCACAATGAACCCCCTAGTAACGTGGACATTTCTGCAGGGGTGACTTATCACCAAAGGTCTCTGATCCACATACAAACCCCGGGGAGTATGAATAGCAGTCAAAGGGGATCCATTCATCAACAAGAAGATGACAACCAACAGTAGATGGGATCCAACAGTAGATGGCAGCCAACAGTAGATGGCAGCCAACAGTAGATGGCAGCCAACAGTAGATGGCAGCCAACAGTAGATGGGATCCAACAGTAGATGGCAGCCAACAGTAGATGGGATCCAACAGTAGATGGGATCCAACAGTAGATGGGATCCAACAGAAGATGACAACCAACAGTAGATGGGATCCAACAGTAGATGGCAGCCAACAGTAGATGGCAGCCAACAGTAGATGGCAGCCAACAGTAGATGGCAGCCAACAGTAGATGGGATCCAACAAGTACAATTGTGGATGCTGGTGATATTCCTCAAATAACAATTAGCTTAAAAAAGGAATACTCACATCATCAAAAGAAACGATTCTACATTCATTCATATAATAAGGTAAGTACCTTCAGAAAGCCAGAGGGAGTGGAAATCCATCAACGTAGAGTGTATTTTACAAAACTTATCTTACCCTCTATATGTACAAAGCCAGACTTATCGTCTGCATCATTCATTTTGTTTGAAGGACCTACCGGAACGCTGTTTGAACGTCTTTATTTCTACTTGTAACATGTTTTTGTTCAATGAAATTAGCCTCGTAACAACTCGCCTTGAGAGATTGCTCACCCGACACTTTGCATTAAGTTATATTTCTCTATACTCAGACTTGACTCGCCTCGTGTTTCTGTCACCCTTATCCAGTGCAGACTTTTAGCCAAGAGCAGGTTGCATGCTGGGACTATTTTAACTTGTAGTTTATAAGTTTGGCGCTACAAGGTTTAGCATGCAAAAAGCTTCAAGCTAAAAATATGAAGTGACCAGGATGATTCTAAAAACAGAGTGGCAATGTGATGTTTCACCCATACGTGCTCTGCAGTGCTGTGGTCCACCCTTTAGAGAACAAATGTATCACGTTGGAATGCCACATTGAGGATGGTTTCAGAATTGCAGTGCTTAAAATCAAGCTCCTTCTTGAAGTGTTGCAGACGTTCTAGGAATACATTACTGATACCAAAGACAAGACCATTTCTTATCAAAAAGGCGATATTCACATATTGGGCCTCACCACGAGTTGGGCTGTAGCCCTTAAATGCGGCGGTAACGGTATTATCGCCGCATTTAAGGGACCCTATCAACAGTTGGGCGCTAAATCGGCCGTTTTACCTCCAGCTTTTTTCTGGAGGTGAAAATCCCTGTTTTCAGCTGTATTACAGCCGGCTGTATTAGCCCGCAGTATTAGCACTGAAAATTCCCCATTGAATCCAATGGACCCATTCAGGAATGGGGATTTACCGTTAAGGCCCAACTCGTGATCCGGTGCTAATACGGCCGGACCGGTCAGCGCTAGGGCTATTACAGTCGGCGGTATTACAGCCGGGAATACAGCCCAACTCGTGATGAGGCCCATGGTGTGAACAATGCATTTCTTATAGGATAACCAATATTCTCTCCAGCTCATAACTACCTATACTCTTGTATATGAACCAGCAGCTATAGGTCACAGCCATCGCCACATATACCTGTGCTTCGCCGAGGCCCAGCTCCAGCATCTCCAGAGACTTGCGGATCATGCTGGATTTTTCCTCCACCAGGTTGGTCTCGTCATCCTTCTTCAAGCACTTGAGCGTGTCGAGCAAGCTTTGCAAGATGGAGTTGTGCTCATTCTTCAGCGCCTCCAGCCCCTGAATTACTTGTTTGGTCTTCGAAATGATTTCATCTTGAGTGAGCTTCTCCAACTTGTCTTCCTTAAGGTGCACCATTGTGGACATGTTGTCATACATTCTATATAGAAAGAACAAAAACATTTTGTTTTTAGCTAGCGCTATCACCGTCTAGTTATGTCTGCATATCCTAAATCTGGGCGTTGAGCATGGCAAACACAATATTGAAACATGGCATCCGCCAAACCCCATGAGATACCTTCTTTTGCAACTAGCCCAGGGGTCTGCAACCTTTGGCTCTCCAGATGTTGTGGACTACAATTCCCATCAGTCCTAGCCAGCATAGCTAATGGTGAGGGATCATGGGATGTGTAGTCCAAAACATTTGGAGAGCCAAAGGTTGCAGACCCCTGAACTAGCCATATCATTGACTGACTTGAAGCAGGCCACTACATTCCACTGATAAACTATAGCGATGCCAAACAGAACACATTCTGATCACAAGAAGATCTTAAGCGGCCACACCCATGGGCTCTCAAGCCATTAACACCTGGTCGGAATGCAATGTCTTGACACAGGGTAGAAATGTTCATGCACCAAAGATGATCTGCTTGGCAAGCAAACATGAAGCTCAACGTGATAACATCAAGAAAAATCCCTTTCAAGATCGCGCCCTTATGGGCAATCTCTTCAGTTCCAAAAGTCAAAGAGAGTGCTCCAGAATAACCACGCGGGACAAAGGAGTCGCAGAAGGAAAGTCAAAATATCATACCAAATTCTGGAGAAATACATGCAGGGAAGTGACAGATAAGTGGATGGGGCCCCGTAGATAACGGAGGGACAGGACATGAGCGCAAGGAGTGGTGGCAGATGGACAACAGAGAGTAGCAACCAAAGCAGTTGCTTGGCCTGAGGGTTCACATTCTTTACAATTATTGCCTGCATTCTAAGAAACCTGAATGGCTGTGAAGCACCCAATTCTGTGCAATAGTATAAATCAGAATCATTTAGATAGAATTGATACAAATCAAAATAAAATATAAACTGAAAGAACATCATCCAAGATAGGCTTCTTTTGCGGGTAGGTTGCAAGACATGTTGGCCTAAACCCACCTCTGTCCTAGTCTCGAAATCACGGACATAGGAAACCTCAGATTATTTAAGCGAAGCTTTGAAAATCATGAAAAGTATGCACTACATCCGATAAAAGGTGGATACACCAGCCTACTTTCTTCAGTGGACCGCCTAGTCCCTGCACCCATGCCTCTCCCCCTCACAACTTGCCCAACACGCTCTGGCAGCTTAAGGCTAACAGCCCATGCATAAGGAGGGTCCCGGCAAGCACTGAGGGAACACAGCGCAGCTTAGGCAGGCGCGTGATCAATGAGCTTGGTGGCTGTTCGTTGACCTCCTGCAATGTCATGGACCTTCCTTCATTCCGAATAGTAGCCACGAACCCTGAAGGCTCTCCAGATCCACACATGTGTAAAGCTATGCTGTGAATACTGTTTTGCTGCTGGCGCTGGACCCTGCTCTTCACAATGCAAGGGGGTACGCTTCATGCAAGGGGGCATACTTCATGCAAGGGGGCACGCTTCCTTTGGTATTTTTACAAACTCCTGGTTCACCAGTGCCCTGGTCCAGCGGAAGGGATGCTTCAACACTTAACTTGAAGTGCCTGATGGACTACACTTGGCTACTCTTCGGCGGCACCGTCTCTCTGAATTCCCCGAGGAATGAAGGGTACCAAATGTTTGCATTGGCACACATGCCTAAGAAACCAGCAGTTATACACATTTACAAGTGCATGTTTGAAAAGGTTATGGCAAGAATTGGGCAGCATTTTGCAAAGGAGATCATCATTGTTTTGGAATGTAAAATGTTCTACAGCAGGTTACAGGCATCATCTAAGCCCACGGACACATTTTCCCACAGTTGAAACAGCAATATATGTTCCTGGAAGAAGCAATCAAAAACCTAAAAACTACACTCTTCAACTAGCTGCTAGCGCACTGTATATCCCTGCGCACTACTATGATATCTGCACCTATGCGCTATAAGCCACAATGCCATCTTCATGCTGTATGTATTTACGTGACTACTGTAACTAAGATATGAATATCCACTGTAACCAGCGCCACAATGCCCACGGGCTGCTGTGCGCTTAACAAATGTGAATAAATAAATAAACTGTTGCAAACACCACTTAACAGTCACTTCTGTGTCTAGTGTAGATTGTGTGTTTTTTTTTAAGGGTTTTCTTTAAATGGGGCAAAACACAATTTTCCAAGTACACAGTGAGCGGTGCCATTGAGGTGCAGGCAGCTCGTGTCGCAAACCATGTCAAAGGAATGGAAAGGACGTGTTGGTCGTTAGAAGAGGAATTGTGAATGTTTGTATTTCAGTGTGGGTGTTTAGGAGTGCAAACCTGCGTCTGAGAAGCAGCCGAGTGCAGAGTAAGGGGGTGTGATAATTCTAATGGTTAGACTGTATGAATTAATAAGAATCAAGAGACTTCAGTCAGTAAGTAGTTTTCTTTGGACTGAAAGAGAGCCCAATTCTTTATTAACAGAATTCTTTCTTTTCAGAAAAACCATAAAAAGGATACTTCTGCTTCCGTGTTCAACAATTCTTCATGGGAAGGATCGTCTCGTCTGATACACCAGGTTTATAAGGGTAGGTTCTACTTGAAAGTCTCCTTAATGTCCTTTCTTTAGTTATCTTGGTCTTACTTCTGTCTTGGCCTCTTTTCTTTATTCTTTACTTGTATTTCTGTTTATCTTCTATTTACTCTATTTGATCTTCTTAGGCTGTCTTTTCTTTGTCTTTTCTGTTTAGCTCGTAACTAGGCTGATAAAGTTTATTTGTCCTCGTTTTCCCCTCAGGCTTCAAGCGTTTTACCCTTTGTCTCTCATTAAACTTGCAGAGCTTTAGTTGGCTTGAATATTTCTCAATCCCACTGCTGGCGTCTGTTTCCCTTCAAAAGTTTTTTCTTTCAAAATGACTACTTTCTAGTAAAGTTCCCTTTTTTTCCTCACTATTCACTTAAGGAAGCTCATTTGTTTTTTTCCTTTTAAAATGTCTCTTACAGTTATAAAAAAAACTTATTTTATAGTTCGTAGGGTTTGACTCCTCCTTATTGATACCACTCCGCCCTTTTAAAAATCTCTGCCCCTTTTTTATCCTGTTCTCTCTCCTTGCCGACTTCCTTATGCTTCCCAGCCCTTGACTCCTCCTTATGATACGGAGTGGTTACCTTTGAGTGGCGTCTTTCCCTTTTCCACTCGATCGGTGAACGAAGGCTCATCCGCTGCTCCTCCTCTTCCGAATCTCCAACCTTTACTCTCTCTATGCTCTCGATACCTTCACTTCTCGTCGTGAAGACCGTCTCTTTCCCTCCTTCACTCCGCAGGCGGGAGCAGCTCGCAGCGGTCCGCGCCTCCTCACAACAGGGTACGCGGCACCAACCTTCACTTCTCGTCGTGAAGTCCGTCTCTCTCTCTCTCTCTCTCCTTCACTCCGCGGGCGGGAGCAGCTCGCATTGGTCCGCGCCTCCTCACAACACGATACGCGGCACCAATTAACTATTATTGAACTTTTAACTTAACTATGCGCAACGGGACTCTAGTAATCTCCTCTTCCAACCGCTAACCTAATACGCCCAGCTGAGACCGTTGGGCTCGACCTCCTCCTCGTCGCCCACCGTTTCCTAGGGAACGAAAAACAGCGTTAGAGGAAAGGTGCTACATGTTTTACTTCCTGCTTTTGCATCTCCACGTCAGTAAGACTTTATGGTCCGGCTTGTATTACATGAAAGCAGTTTCTGTAATAAGACATCCACATTGTCACAGGGGATGTTGCTATTCCTAGCCGAGTGCAGAGTAAGGGGGATGTTGCTATTCCTAGAAGACTTGCTCCTTTCATCAAGCACTGTTTAACTGCTGGTTCAATGGGGGAGAACACAGGCAGAAATGTAAGGACAGCCTGGGTTCCGCCAAATATGTTTACAAGAGCAGTTCTAGCCTCTAGTGAGGTGCCAGTGGCCTCAGCAGTCCCTTTTCTGTCAGTTCAAATGGTGGCTAATCTAACTTAATGAAGGGAGTGAGATGGGATTTATCAATCAATCAATTCCCTTCACTAAATTAGTAATGAATGGTCATGAATTTTGAACAAACTACTGAAAGTCCACCCCTCGAAGGGTCATCTCCAGAGGTTCTTCTCGATTTCCCCCTATTGCGTTGGCAGACCCAACCTCAGATTAGAACATTTCCAATCCTGGGTTTCCACATTTTTTTTAATAAACCAGGATTCATTTTCCGCTCATACAAAATGCTCGTTTGTTTGTTTCCTGCTTTGTTGTGAGGTAAGAACCTAGTCAGAAACACTCATTTGGTTTCAGAGAATAAGCCTTGTTTTTGACCAAATGGATAAACTGAGCATGTAATGGACGTATGCCTTTTTCCATGTTCAGGTCTGTCCCCTTCCTTTTTGTTTTTCCCCCTTTTTTACTTTGATTTCAGGGATTTTTATGTTTTAGAATGTGCAATTGTTGATGTCTTTGTCAATTTAACACGCCCCTCTATATGGGGCCTCACTGTGTGTACATTTATTTTCTCTTTTCTACTTTCTTTGCAATTGTAATATGTTAAATGATATTTATTTATTCTTCTGTTTTTTACATGATGGTATTTTCAATAATATCATTTTGCTTTTTTGAACAACTTGGGGCTGACCAGCCCACAGCGCCTCAATGCCCGTGGGCTGCTTGCGCGCTATATAAATTTAAATAAATAAATTTGTTTTATATGATTGAAGGTAGTTATAATAACCTCTGTGGTTAAATAGGATTGAACCGGGTAATTGCTTTAAACAATTTAAACCGAATAGGGCCAATCCAGGAAGCACCAGTACCCCCTTTTGCTGAGATCAGATATTCGTGCCCCAGACTCTTGCGTCTCCCACGGGGCCGACCAATGCCCCTGGATAGTTGCCCCGTTGTTTGCATATATGCAAACGGAACTGAAGGCATCACCTTTGACCTTAGACTATGCACCGGTGTAAAAGAAATGGATTTAGAAATGATGCTAGAATTAAAGGAATACGTGGAATACTGCGCAGCAGATAACAGAGGGCGAAAACAACAAAGAGTTTTGGCCGAATTTCAGCGCAGATATATGTGGGGGGGTGGGTTAGGGTTATAATTAATGTGGGGGAATTATGGGGTGGGCTTTGGGGGTGGTCCCCCCCCCTGCATGCACTTGCGTTGAAATGACCAAAAAGAAACTCAAGGTTTTCATCCTCGATGTTATTTTTTCGTTGTAATCACTTAGATCCGAATTAAAGACCCATAAGAAATATCTGCCCGAAATCAGCTGTAGGGCGGGTAGGACACAAGATCCAACCCTCCCTTTGGGTTCTTTCCCGCAGGGACCCCACAAAGGGCAAACCCTATCCCAGGTCCGAGTCTGAACTGTCAACAGCAGTAGCTGCACTTAACAAATATAGTTCTATCTTAACATCACATCCGTCCCTTTGGTTGGGCCTCATGGGTTATACAAAAAGTAACAAACCACAATTGTGCTCCGATATTTCTCTGTAAAAGGACATGGATGTACCATGTATACTTCGCCCGTACAGATGTAGGGCAAATAAAACAAAAAACAGCATTGGTTAACACTTTGGCTTTTCTGTAGGCATGAAATAGTCATTTACCATGCACTGCCATAATAGCACTACCTAGCCGTGAGACGGAAACAGCGTTAAATGGAGCTTGGCATATGATACCAGTGCATGCCAAATGCCTATCTGATACTTCTACAAAGGCCAAAACTGTTGGCTTTATAAATTCTTATTTTTATCAGGACTTCAGTGCAAGGAACAAATATAAATCAAGTTGCCAAAGGCAAACTTGGAAAAGACATTTTTATCACAGCAGTACAGCATTACCAGTTGCAATAAAACAATGGCCTCCCAGCAGACTGCAATGGCAGGTCAAAGTTTGATGCTCTTGCTTAAAAGCACAAGCTGAAAGAGATCCCAGGACAATGAGTTTGGGCGGTGAGGTGCAGACAATGGGTAGGAAGGACCATAGAGATCAACATGGGCATGTGCAGTCAATGGGTTGTGTGGTAGTTCAGAAGAAGGACATTTTTGCAGATGTTTTAATAAAATGGTAAGTAAAAAGCCTCACTATTCCTAATCTGTGGATTTCTCTGTCTAACCAAACTAGCAAAGGTGCTTGTCGTATGTTGTAAAGTCCAAAGTAAACAGTCTGTCCTCAGCCCAAAACTAAGCTGCACTGACCCCACCACTAAACAACTAAAGCCCAGGAGAATGGCTCCCTTCTGCCGGATAGGCATAGCCAGCCTTAGAGGAGTAGATGTGGCTATAGGTCACCAATATGGAAACGGGAAGACAGAAGTGCAGCCATTTTCCTAACGCAGACAGCTGCAACAGGTCTCAGAATTAGGAAGGTCTCAGAACTAGCAAGACCTCAGAACCCAAGATGCTGAATTTACAAAAACACATGTATTTCATGAATAGCCCAGACAATAGCTCAAGGGCCAAGTCAAGGTCAGGAACAAGGAAGGGAGTAATAGATGAACGGAACGCAGGCACAAGGTAACGGTTCCCAGGATGGGAAGCAGTAGACTCCCAATTTAATCAATTTTAATAAGAGCACAAGCACCCATTGATGTCCATGTGTATGACATTAGTGAAGCCAAAAGACTTGATAGATAGTAATTGACTAGCACGCCAGTGGCTACAGAGAACACAACGTGCAATTCAGAATTAGCAAAAACCTCAATAAATAGAAAGATATTTGCTCTCAAACACGGGACCCTAACACGTAACACAGACATGAAAAACACTGACTATTCATGATGAGCCAAACCCATATAAGAGACCTGCAGAACTCCCTTAATGCGCACACAGACACCGGATGGCACACACGGCCAGTTACAAAGGATAGTGAAGGCCTCATCAGCTCAGGATGACCAGGAGTATTCCTTAATTGGAATTATGGCAGACTACAGAATTCTCTTCCCCTGCTCATGTTATCCAGTGATTTCAGCGAAAACAATTTCATAGAGGGATTTTTTTATGAAACAAAAACAGCTAAAAAAACACTGAATTTCTTTTAAAATATGCATGGGGTGGGGTAAGGGGATAAAACAGGAGGGGGAGGGGCTTGGGGTAGGCTTAAATTCATAGGAATTTAAGGAGCTTAGGGGGAACCCCACAAATAGAAACACAATTATTCTGTTATTTTTCGATGTTTTTTTATTTAAAAAAACCCTCTTTGAAATTATTTTTTACTAAAATCACATAGAACGCACGCTCATATCTTGACGTCTCATCAAAGTGTTCAAAGTTGGTGAGCTAAATGGCAACCAATAGAATTTCTCTGTGCCACATCGCCTATGATGGATAATGCCAACCAATTAGCTGTCCCTGTAATGATGTATTAGCAATAGTATCTGTAATGGTTTAGGACTATCTAACTTCAAATCACTCTCCAGCATTGCATAACAGGTTTCTACCACAAGACACCCCTTGCCTCACTCTAGGCTATACACAGCCATGGTAGGCTGGATAGTCATTGCCATGTTCCCTTTCTGTATTGTTCAAAATAGCGTACCCTGTACGGGCAGTCATTTTTGCAGCCATAGCAATGGCCTGACTAGACTGGCCCGTTTCCGGCATCACCCCATTCCCTGCCCCACCCCTTTCCTAACCTCCTTGCCACCATTCCCGCCCTTCCCAGATTTTGCCCACGTCACCAACTCTAATAACAACACTCCTTGCTCAGAGACCACCTCCACCAGCCACAGTATAGCTCACCCCCTGACTGGAAAATACTGCAGATGAGTATTGCACCCATTCCATCCTGGGTAACACCAAACTCCATCGCCTGAGATCACGCACCACAACACGCCCTCATCTCAGTACCCAAGACACCTACACAACCCATGACCAAAGCTCACATGCACAACAACAAATCCAAGACTCCCACGGCCCTGACCAGCAAACAAGTGCCCAGTGCCCCACATTCACGTACACACATGAATGTAATTACATTTGATCAGGAGCCAACTAGTTTTAAAGGTGCCCTCATCAATGCCCGATCTCTAGGAGCCCACGCCATCGTGATACATGATCTAATCATTGAACAACAACTAGACCTCCTAGTAGTAACAGAATCCTGGCTTCACCAAGCATCTGGACCTCTGCTAGCACTTGCCATCCCTCCAGATTACACCATCATTAGAACCGACAGATCCCAAGCTCAAGGAGGTGGTGTAGCTATTATAGCCAAGACCAATCTACAACTAATATCATGTCCCATTGAAGACATTTCAGGCTATGAATTGCTACTAGTTAAATTTGCCACCAATGAGAAAACCACGATTAACTTCATAGTGGTCTACAGATCACCTAACACCAATAGTCATCCAGATGTAGACATACCTCTGCTATTAGCTCCATGTATCAATCCCAACACCAAATGTATCATCCTTGGAGATATGAATCTAGCATTTAATGACAACCATGACCTCAAAGCAGAAGCCCTACACTTAAGGATATGAATTTCACACAGTGGTTGAATGCCCCTACCCATATCAAGGGGAGAAACCTAGATGGGATCATCACACTTAACACTACACTAGTTATCAAGTCTATCTCACCCCTTGAATGGACGGACCACCATAGTATAAAGTTCACTCTGTTGTGCAATGAATCTTGCCCCCCTAACACCAATGTAATGGACACTTACAAAGCCAGAAACACTCGTAATCTTAGAGCTGAAAATGTTGCCCCTCTACTCAGCAAAGCGCTAGAAACTAACTCGGCCATCTGTGACAACCCATGCATTCTGGCAGACTCATACCACAAATGTCTCACCACTACCATCAATGCAGGAGCGCCATTAACAACTAAAACGCGACACAGACAAAAGAACCTGCTTCTGATTCAACGATGAGTTCGTTTCACTAAGGAAAACCAAATGTGCTCTTGAACACGCCTACAAAAAACATCCCTGGAGTACAGATGGGCGGCTCCCACTATAAGATCAGCCTGTTCGCCGACGACGCTCTCCTCTATGTTACTAAACCGTCACTGACGGTCCCTCATGTGTTGCGGGCACTGGAGCGTTGTGGGAGCCTCTCGGGGTACAAGGTCAACCTGGGCAAATCTGTGGCTTTTATGGGGGGTCGATTACCGGACACCGAGAGAGAGTATGTGGAGGGTCTTCCCTTCCAATTGCAGAGAGAGGGGTTCCGGCACTTGGGAATCCAAATAACACCTGACCCAAAGGACCTCTTCCTGAGCAATTTCAACCCTTTGTGGACTGAGGTCAAAAGAGATGTAGAGAGGTGGGCGGTCTCGGGGTTCTCGTGGATAGCACAACTCAACCTGATCAAAATGGTGGTACTTCCCAAATTCCTATTCCTCTTCCAGATGCTCTCCACTCAGGTCCCCGCCGCGTTCCTACAGTCAATGAAACGCACACTACTCAGGTTCCTCGGGGGGGGGGGGGGAACATAGGATCTCCTACGACGTCCTAACGAGAACCAAGGAAGACGGTGGGGTGGGATTCACGGATTTTGATACATATTATAGGGCCTCCCAGCTGAGGATTTTGGTCGACCATTTCAACCCTGGGTCAGAAAAGCAGTGGGTAGCACTGGACAATAGGTTACTTGCCCCGGTCACGCTCGATGAGTGGCTGTGGGTCCCCAGAGCGCACATCCCCATGTGTGTTATGGACCACACAGTATTGGGTGTCCTGTGGTCTGTCTGGAAGGAGGAGGGGTTACTATAGATGGCTCACAACCTGGCCTTCCCCACTAAGTTGCATCTGGGCGTCACCATTCATAGCCAAGGTGGCGGAGCCGGCCGCGTATCAGAGGTGGTATGAGGCGGGCCTTGTTAGGGCATGCCACTTGTGGGTGGGTGGCTCCTTCATGCCCCTTCTGGACCTGGAGGAAGCCCTGGGGCTGGGCACACTTTCACCTTTTCGCTACCTTCAACTGAAGGGAGTCCTCTCCCTCATGGGGGGACACACTCAGGAGGGAACTCACGGACTTCTCGACACGGGGCTCCAGGGGGGTCATATCTCATTTGTACAAACTTCTCTTGCTTTCGATACCCAGGGATCCACCGCCAGCACGGATACAATGGGAAAAAGATTTGGGCACGGCAATAGATGATAAAAGGTGGACTAAAATGTGCATCCGGGCCCACCACTCAACGACCTCCCCCCAGTACAGACACTAAGCTCTCAAGGTTTTACACAGATGGCATTACCCTCCACAGCTGATAGCCAGAATGAGCCCGGGCTACGACCCACACTGCTGGAAATGCAAAAAGAAAACAGGAGATTACATGCACATGTGGTGGTCTTGCCCGAGGGTGCAGTCATATTGGAGAGAGGTCCTATCCTGGGTCAAGGGGGTGGATGGTGTCTCTAGGCCCCTCTGTCCCTGGTTGCTTCTATTCGGTATTGAGGTGGGTGATGACCAGGAGGACACCCAGGGCCACATGTTGCAGGTCATGCTCGTAGCGGCCAGGTGCTGCTTGGCCCAGAAGTGGAGGAATCCGCACATGCCTGATGAGAGGGAATGGGTTGCGAAGGTGCGGACGATATATGACTTGGAATTTTTGACTCACGTCCTGGATGAATCCAGATCCAACATTGAGGAACTCTGGCTTCCCTTTTTTGAAAAGTATGAGCGATCGACCTGAGGGGTGAGCCCATGAACTGTAGGCCTGTTTGGGGTTTTGAGTCCAGAGGAAACGGGGGACCTAATAGGTATCCGTTGTACAAGGCACGCACCCCCCCGTGGGGTGCTGCTAGGTTGAGCCCTAGACTATGTGTGCACTAATCTATTTGACAGTCCAAACTCGAAAAATGCACAACGCGTCCCTGCAAGATAAGCTTGAAATCGGCACCTGTTCACTGGCTAGGGGAGGGGGGGAGGGGGTGGAAGGGTTTTTGTTTGAATGTTTTTTCTGGGAATGGTACCGGATTGAAATGACATGTTTGTTGTGATAACCTTAAAAAATGCTAATAAAAACTATACTTAAAAAACAAAAAACATCTCTCCAATGAGTCTGCCAACGCCTTTCCAGCTGCAAACAAAACCTATAAAACAGCAATGATCACCCACAAAGCTAATGCTTATAACACTCGCATTAGTAGCGCCTCATCAGAATCTAAAGAA
The DNA here is from genome assembly GCF_040938575.1 of Ambystoma mexicanum. NCBI lineage: Eukaryota > Metazoa > Chordata > Amphibia > Caudata > Ambystomatidae > Ambystoma > Ambystoma mexicanum. The sequence continues at coordinate 650,352,354 of NC_090940.1, read as the reverse complement.
CTCTTCTCTATTCGGAGAGAATTTGAAAACCCCGACCGGCCTCGGCCCCCACTAACTCCAGCAAAGAATGGTGCACTGTCATCCAAAATGCTCTAGCCGCCAAGATTTCTCTATTATAAAACAAAATAACAACGAAAAGACATTTTAGCGGATAAAAACACCACTAACAACAACTCCCCCACAAAATCTAACGAGAATACCAACCCACTATTCCACTTCACCCCAGTTACTAGTGCTTGATAGCATCACCAAGCTAAAAGCTTCCAATTGCAAAGGGGACAACGTCCCACCACAAGTAGTTAAATCATGTGAATCCACCCTCACCCCCAATGTAACTAACTTTGTCAACGCTTCCTTCAATACCAAAATGGACCCGGCCAGTATCAAAGAAGCTTGGGTCACCCCTCTACTAAAAAAAAAAAAATCGTAGACCCTAAGGTGCCTGTGAACTACCGACCAATAACAACGGTCCCGTTGCTGCTCAAAATCTTATATAAAATAGCCTACACACAAGTACAAGCCCACCTGGAACAAAACAAGCTCATTGGAACAAGACAATCTGGCTTTAGGCCTAACCACAGCACGGGACCGGCACTCCTTGACCTGAAAATCCAGATGGATACTATCAGGGATTCAGGAAAACTCTGTATACTTCTGCTGTTAGACCTATGTGCAGCGTTCGAACTTGTGGATCACGATAAATTGTGCACCACTCTAACTAATGACTTCAATTTCTCTAAAGATGCCACCACGTGGGTGAAATCTTTCCTAGCCGAACGCACTTCCAGAGTTTCCATAGGGAAAGAAACTGCAGACCCCATACCAGTCCCCATCGGCGTACCCCAAGGTTCATGCCTTTCACCGACCCTCTACAATGCATACACAAAGCTTCTCTTCTCTGCATTAGACGACATGGGGGTCATCTACACCAACTTCGCAGATGACACTCCGATCCTCATACCCCTCAGGTAATTACGACCGGGACACATTGACCATCAACAAAATGTGTGCCATAATCCAAAACTGGATGGCTTTAAATAGCCTCTGTCTCAACGATGAGAAGGCAGAGATTCTCATCGTAGATTCCCAAACTAAAAAAAGCACCCTCCACCCGGACTACTCCACCATCAACATTGACGGCACGCTGATATTTTGTTATGCTCTATTTGTTCCATTTTTGATTGCCTGTTCTGAACTGTACTTATTTTTGAATAACTTAAATAAAGAGTAAAAAAAAAAACACTAGGAGTTTACCTAGATGCCAACCTCACTACGGCTAAACAAATAAGCACACTCTCCTCTTCCACTTCTTATACTTCAAAATGAATTGCCTTAAGCTGACAATTTCTCACACCCACTTACTGCATCACTTTGGCCAGGGCTCTGATCTTATCAAAGTTAGACTATTGTAACGTGCTACTACTAGGGACCTCCAACACTAACCTCAAGAATTTACAACTGATGCAAAATAAAGCATTGAGCTGCATTAGGTATAAAAAAATCTGATCATATCTCTAAGATTAGGAGGGATTCCCACGGGTTGCCCATCAAAGCCAGAATTATCTTCAAATCACCTACAAATGCCTTTACAAAAAAGCACCTATCTATTTAAACAACGCCATAGCTAAAAAAGAATCCACCAGATCCCTGAGATCCAATGACAATCTGCTTATGGCAATACCTCGTTACAAAAACACTAGAGTTGGGGGCAGCTGCTTCCAATTTCTGGCCCCTAAACACTGGAACTCCCTCCCTCTTAGCATTAAAAAAGAGGAATCCTTCCATGGTTTTAAAAAACTGCTATAAAACTTGCTTATTCAACCAATTTTAACAAAAAGCTCAGTTCCAGAACTTGTAAATAAGATGAGCGCACTACACTTTACTATGTAAACACGTGAAACACTTGTGTATAGGCGCGTTACAAATGCCATATCATATCATGTCTGTAACTGCTCTCTGTAAATCTTTTGTACTTTTGTTCCATCTACCCTGTAACTACTACCTATGTCTAAGCTGTCTCTAACCACGCCGTGATTCCCCAGGGTCTGGGCGTGTACCAAATGTAAAAAATAAATAAATAAAAATAAATAATGAGATGGGTCCAGGTGAAGCCATCAGCTAGGTATAGGCCAATAGAGTAACTAACCCCTATGCATCCTATATGTAGTTTGAGCCATTAACCAACCCAATTCCCTGTAGGTTTTGCAGACTGATAATGTAATGTGACGTCATCGCTGACGACGATTTGGTACAAAACGTGCTTGTAATCGTTGAAAATGTTAATTGTTATGAGAACAAGATGCTTGTTTGCTGCCCCAGCTAGAATTCATTGTTTGATTAAAGCTGGGTTTTGACGTACATCTGAGACCTCCATCATGGAGTATTATTTTGACTAATTGTGTGATTTTTGGCGCACCTTTACAGTCAGATGGAAAGCAGAAGCCCTCCTGCCCAAACAAAGAGAAGTCCCTGTCCTGCAGGCAGGCCCGGTGATGCCAACCCGTGGGGAAAAAAGGTGACAGGGACGGCAGGAATCGCCGGAGGGAACACGGTTAGAACGAGTACCAGCATATTACTCGTCCCAGTGATAAAAGCAGGGGTGGACTGGCCTATAGGGAACTCTGGAGATTTCCCGTTGGGCCTCGGCACTCTGGGCCTCTTTTGTGAGCTATTTGCAAATGTTCTCATAGGAAAAGCATTGGGCTTGCTGAAAATGTGTCATATGGGGCCACTTTGAAATTTATTTCCAGGGCCTCTTTTTGTCCCCAGTAATTATTTCCAGGGTCTCTTTTAGTTCCCAGTCCACCCCTGGATACAAGAAAGAACTGAGAGAGGGAATCCCATCACAGTACTCATTCTACTCGTCCCAGTGATACGAGAAAAAGCAGAGAGTGAGAGTTATTACAGGACTTGGCCTACTCTTATCAGTGACACTAAAGAGAACCAAGATAGTGAGAATCATTATGGAACTCAGCTTACTCATCTCAGTAATACCAAAAGGGGTCAGGAAAATAAGGATAATTATTGCTTTCTGGAACCTGCGACTTCCAGAGTACCACACCAGTCCTTGTATCGTACAGGTATTTGTTTCTGTTCATTTTTGCAGTGCATATATTGTGTTTTACTGTTGTGTTACCTACTAAGTCACTGTGAATTCCTGTAGTCCTGACAATCCAGGCACCAGCGAACGTTGAGAGGCATGCCTGCTAGGAAAGGATCCGACACAAGTGGCAATCCTCCTGAGAGGAAGACGTCCAGATGTAATCTCAGGGCTCTTGAGGAACTGAAATTGTGACCAGATGACAGGAGTCCCTGGATATAGGGATACCTTCTGGTTGATATGGAATCTTCAAAGCACTATTGTATAGAAATGAAAGGTGAGTGGTTTGACAGACTGACTCCCCTTTGTAAAAACGTGGGACATGCTCTAAAGCAGGAAGTGCCTGGAGTGCGTAAATTCCACAGCAAAGGCAATGACTATTTCAAGTAACAATGTTGAATGTCCAAGGCATTAAGGATTTGAATAGAAAACTTGCCAACACAGTAAATCATATCCACACAAATTTCAGACAGTGGATGCTGCCTTCTCTGTACATGCGTCTTGCATCCCACGTGACCACCTAGCACTGCTATTTTTCTAGCAACAGCTCCGGCTGCTGACATGGATCTGTTCTTGAGATCTTCTTCCATTTTCTCTTGGAATTCCTGTGGCTGCTTTTCTCCATCCTTTACTACTTCTTCTTCTTACCCCGCTCCCTCTCTGGACTGGAGGGCGGCGTAGCAATCCTGTATGATTCATTATCTTATTTCTCCTATGCCCTCTTATCTCCCTGTATTCTCTTCCTTTAAGCATCAGTACTTAACCAAATTTTATTTCGGATTACAATCCATAAAACAGCATACAATAACAGTATATTAAAAAGCGAAGAGAACACTTTATATCTCAGTTTATACAAATAAGTAAAAACAAAATACATCCCAAAATGTATTGTGCAAACAGAACTTCCTGACTCAACGCTTACCCTCCAGTAAATTACCTCTTCTTGCCCATACTTTCTTCAAAAAATTGGCTAAGGCAGAAATGACCAACAAATTGGTTAACACTAATAGAAACAACATAGCCGGTCGGTGATGTCTCAACCCCGATTCCCTAAGTATGCCCACAAGAAACACTTTCCTTAGGTCACTATACAGGTGACCGAATAGAACAAGATGTATAAGAGGCTCTACTTTCCCTGATAGACAACAACTCTTAAGAGCATCCGAGGAATGCTTTGTCCACTTACACGTGACAGCTTTCACAGGCAGATTGTTCAATCTTGCTCTTGTAAGAAAAAATCTGTGTTGGTTGAAAGTAAACCAAATTGTTGAAGATTACCATCTACACAGGCTGCGCTTAATAACCATTTAGAAACCACTTGCTGTAGTAAGTTAAAGAAAGTTGATGCGGAAGTAGTCGCAAAATATGTTCAACTGATTTTTAACTGATTTTCAATTCAAAGAAAAAGTGTTCATTCACAGGAGAAAAGACACACAATGTTAAATGCATGTGTTTGTTGAATCAAAACTAAAACAAAGCAAAATAAACCTTTTATACTAAAGAAGTTCCATGAGATGTTTTTTACCTATACATACACATTTGTAATACAGGCATTATGCCAGAAAGCGATAGTCAACCAGAATGGCCGAAAAACAATGTACCAAAAGGCAATGACACCGTTGAATTTAAACAATTGCGGAAAATGCCTTGTACTAAAGAAATTCCATGTCATGCCATGTGATGCCAAGGCATTCCATGTCATGCCATGTGATGCCAAGAAATTCCATGTCATGCCATCTGATGCCAAGGCAATGTACCAAAAAACAATAACGCCGTTGAATTGAAGCAATTAAAGAAAAGCCTTATGCTAAAGACATTCCATGTAATGCTATGTAATGCCAAGAAATTCCATGTAATGCCTGCCAACACGTGTTTCAACCAAAAAGGCCGTCTTCAGCAACAACTGAGCAAACAGTTATTGTCTTGTATTGGTGTTGTTCACAATGATAGTTGAACCTGATGTGGTGGATTAGCCAAATCTGTAGATACTATCAATATTACATGGACTTGTAACGAGTGGGCTGATAATTGACACCAAGGAACCAATGATATTAGATCAGTATACAACCAATTGTGCTATTGTAGTTTATAAAAACACATTTAAGTTCATGGTCTTGGTTCAGGCCCAGTGACGGGCAACATAGTTTGCAAATCATTCTTGCCCTGATTTATCTGTTTATTTAATAACAAGTTTAGTTACCAAGTGTACGCATTATTCTAACGTTATGTCCCCATTTTTTCTTCTCTCCTGTTTCTTCATGTTCATTGCTCCGACCCTCTTCCCCCTACTCTGGTTGTTTTGGGTCAATAATAGCCAATGTTTAGCAATCATATAACAGTTCAAGTGTTAAATGTATTTGTATGCCCTGAGGACGGCCTTTTTGGTTGAAACACATGTTGGCAGGCATCACATGGCATTACATGGAATTTCTTGGCATTACATAGCATTACATGGAATGTCTTTAGCATAAGGCTTTTCTTTAATTGCTTCAATTCAACGGCGTTATTGTTTTTTGGTACATTGCCTTGGCATCAGATGGCATGACATGGAATTTCTTGGCATCAGATGGCATGACATGGAATTTCTTGGCATCACATGGCATGACATGGAATGCCTTGGCATCACATGGCATGACATGGAATTTCTTTAGTACAAGGCATTTTCCGCAATTGTTTAAATTCAACGGTGTCATTGCCTTTTGGTACATTGTTTTTCGGCCATTCTGGTTGACTATCGCTTTCTGGCATAATGCCTGTATTACAAATGTGTATGTATAGGTAAAAAACATCTCATGGAACTTCTTTAGTATAAAAGGTTTATTTTGCTTTGTTTTAGTTTTGATTCAACAAACACATGAATTTAACAATGTGGGTCTTTTCTCCTGTGAATGTACACTTTTTCTTTTGAATTAAAAATCAGTTAAAAATCAGTTGAACATATTTCGTGACTACTTCCCCATCAACTTTCTTTAACTTACCACAGCAAGTGGTTTCTAAATGGTTATTAAGCGCAGCCTATGTAGATGGTAATCCTCAACAATTTGGTATACTTTTTGGTGATGGTGGTAGATCACCCTTCCACCTACACGACAGCAGCTTAACTAATACTTAACTTACACCTAATAACTTCAAGGTGTGCGCATTCCTGGCAAAGGCCCCACTCCCACAACCTCATTGGTTGAAAGTAACTTGTAAAAGATGGGTTGCAGGTCCCACTATGGGCGATAGCCGGGGATAGCAGAGCATAAAAGCTCTCTCCTGATATTTCAGGGCATATCATCTTCTCCAAGTACCTTCTCTAAACCCCATTGCTTAGCTTTTTTGATAATCTATCAGCCTCCTAGCCCTGTAAAATCCTACAGTGATGATCTTGATGTTCTCCTAGCATTCCTCTTACCTTGCGACTCGCCTCCGATTCTTTTAGGTGATTTCAAGCCCCATCTTGCTACTACTCATTCTTCTGTCCCTCTCTATTCTTGTCTCGGTTCATGACACACATCTGTACTCCGCATTCCCATGTTTCTGGGTGATGTCTGGACTTATCCTGTTTTTCCTTTGCCGGTTACATCTCCAGTATCTGCCGGTTCATTGAATTCTTCCGGTCACACTTTCTTTCCTTCTCATCATTTTGACTCCTGCACTTTCCTATGTCATGTTCTTCGGTTCTTTCATGTCCCCGACCTTTATTTCCACGCTTGCTCTAACCCCACTAAATACCTTTTCCACTGATTCAGCTACTTTTCTTTTCCATTCTGGACCGCTGGACACTCACGATTCTCTTTATGCCGCCTCCCCATCTCTCCGTCACAGAAACCTCTGCACCCACGAATGACCCACGTTGTTCTTACTAAATCAAACACAGGCATAGGAAAGTTAGGGGATTCTGCTGCAGGGAGATTGCGCATTGTATAGTCCTATTAACAGACTATGTGGTGATGAGGAATAGAGGGAAATGGTTGGAGGGGATGTTTCTTGAATGAGTACAGGCCAGGGAATGAGGGTATTCAGGTAAGAGAGGCTTGATGATAATTGGTATTCAAGAGGAGAAGGACGAGTGCTTGAATCTGAGATGGAGGTGTAAAAGAGGGTATGGCGAATTAGAATAAGGGAGAGAGGAGACGCAGTGAAGCGAGTCAGCAGGGAGGAGTAAATAACAGTAGGGAGAGGAAAGGGATGGGCTTAAGAGAAGGGTGAGGGATGGTCATGGAGGGTGCGAGTTGAGGGAGGCCAGATTGCTTATAGAACAAGTTGGTGGGTAGGAGTAGTGACATACAGGAAACAGGGAAGAATGGGGATAAAGTGGAGAGAATAGAGGATGATGGTGGGAGGGAGAGGAAGCAAGATTACGAAGGGTGGGCCAGTGTAAGGAACAGAGGAGCGGAGGAGTGTAGACGGGTGCTATGAAGCAATGGGTATGATATGAGGGGAGTACAGAACCAGAGCAGATAATATTTGATGCAGCCAGAAATATGTAGCAATGCTTAGCAGCACATGATGCTTCACCATAAACTGTATAATATGATGTGATGTTGCTCAGAGATACATGGTGTATCCAGACATATGTTGGTGAATAGCACACTGATGACAATAGAGAGGCAGCCCACCCCCAGCAGAGCAGTGACCTACGATTCTGGGGACACTCGGACAGGGCAATCACAGCTGAAGTTTCCAGATGAGAGGAGGGGTCTTCAAATGAGAAGCTGCAGCCGGTTATCTCAGTATCCACTGGGGTTCCCTCTTGCAGGCTGCACATAGATAGAACAAGCAACTGTGCATTTGGCTAAGGAGCAACCCCCTAGGGGAGATACCACGAGCCCCATGCCCAAGAAGACCCTCCTTGCATGGCTAAAGAAGTCACAAAAGGCAGTGGATAGGTCATTGAACATTTGCTCTAACCAGCATAGTGAATGGTGATGGATTATGGGAGTCAGAGTCCAGAAGATCTGAAGAGCCTAGGGCTGCAGATACCTGGAGCAGGATAAGGGCCTGCTCAAAACCTGCAGAGTCGCAAACCCCATCTTTTGACATATGAAGTCACAAAGCTTTTCTAGTTCCTTAATGATGTTATTTATTGCCATAAAGCAGAGAGCAGGTTTGAATATCCACATTGGCTTACGCTGAGAGAATGGGTGCTTCTCCAGGCGGTCAGGGCCAGGTTCCTGCAGTGAGGTGACAATCTGGACTACGGAGCGCGTAGAGAATCCAGACTGAAACGACGCTCCAGGAATCCCAGGGCATCTAAAACGATCTCAGAGCACCGCTGTGGGGGGAAATAAAAGCAAAAAAGGGTTCCCCTTTATATACACTTAATGAACATGGCAACACACAAAGAAAAACAAAGATCAGGGAAAACAAAACAGCACATTTAAAATAACAAAATAAAATAAGGGTAAGCCTGCACTTTGGGTATTCATGTTTACACATCCTGTACCAGCTACAAAGTGTACATTATTAAACGAATCTGGAAAAACATAATATGCACAGGTATTATTAATACAGAGGTTCTAATGATTCTGAGTCACAGAGGAGTTCTGTGGCCACAGGCACACAAGGTCACGGAATTTCAAGGCGACTTGCAATACCTTTTTTGGTACAGTAGAAGCGCCACCAAACCGTGGGGTGTAATTTCCTTTCCCTGCCCTTTTAATTTCCACATTGAGTCATCCCTTTTAGTGTTTTTACTTCTCTTTTTGCACGGTATTCCGGAACTGTGCAACTTTTGCCATTTGATGACAGAGAGGCGTGGAAGTGAATTTTGGACTGGCGAGGTGTGCACAGTACAATATTAAAACAAGCACCAGCAAAGCGGACAATATTGGCTTTTGTGTAGGGACGTGGTAAGCTTTTTATATGCGAGGCCAGAAGATGGCAGCAGCTGTCAAATGCTGCTAGCACCTGGCCTATTGTGGCAGATCCCAGCAAATTCCTTTCCAATCAAGTATATGGAGGCACAGTTGGTTAAGATATTTGTATTATGCCAGGAGCTCATTACTTTGCAGAAGACTACTTGGAAATAACAATGTATCCCATTAACAGCACAGCACAAAGGATTCAGCAGGAGGTGGGGGGCGAGGAAAGGTGTTTTGGGAAGGGTAGTGGGTGTGAATGACCCTAGGGATTTATCATGGCCATGGGCGGTCAGTGGGTGGGTAAACACCCACAGGTACTGTGTCCATCCTCACATCCCATCTCTCGCCAAGCTTCACTTCCCATGCCACCAGTTCTGAGTCACAGCACACAAAGCCACCACATGAGCCAAACTAAAGACAGCCTCCTCAGCTCGAGACAGAAGAGGGAGTCGGCAAGAGGAACATGGACCCAGTCAACTCTGTATAGGGCCAATATAGCCCTATGCGGCGGCACAGAATGTGGCAGGAACCGGTGACTGCAGCTTAACGTGCATGTTACCCAACACACACAGTATGGTCCTGTGAAGCGTCAATGGAGACATCGTGTGTCCTGTGCGCAGGACACTTACCCCCAAGGCCCACTTCCGGTGCCTTCCTGTCCCTCGCTCCTTATCCTACACTCTTTGACACCCCCAGAATGCCAGACTCTTGGTTACAGAAAACAGCAGACGTGGGATGCAGCTCATGCTTTCTCTACACACCCCAGCACTGCAGGAGAAAGGGAAGGAAGGTTATGAAAGATCAGAATTGTGACATTAGAGATATTTAAATGGACAGCATGGTTGAGTAATAATGGCAACGCACCGCCGGAGACGGTCTCAGGCTCTTAAAGCACCCCAGCCTGTGTGGGGCTTCTAACAGGTTTAAGGGCTAGGTCTGGAAAATATCCGGGGCTCCGCTAATTTCGGGACTGTCGGGACTCTGGGCAAGCTAGCCATTTGGTTGTAACCCCTCAGCTTCTATCTGGGGCTACAACCAAAAGACCCGGGGCTATTGACACCCACGCCCCCCCTCCAATCCCCCGTTAGCAACACCTCTGTTTAAGCCGCTGCCACCCGTGGCCCCCTGAGTGCGGGAGGCCACGGGTGGCCTTATTGCCATCTAAAGAGTCTGGCCATTTTAGAGGAGATTAAAATGGCTACAGAGGGTCACCCCTGGCCACCCACAAGAAATGGGGTTTCTGCGCATAACTTTCAAGAGGGCAAACAGAACAAGACTCGGACTTGGCGAGGCCCTGGCACTGCCTTTCGCTGCCTGTGGAAATAAACAAAAGAACAGCCCTCAATAACCACAGGGAGCGGCTTCCAAGCACACTCTTCTTTCCAAGAATATCCTTGGCCTCAAAGTCAAATGAGCCACAACCAACCCACTCCTCGTCCAAGTGATGGGACAGCTAGGAATTTGGGAGCAATCCATTGGTCATGCCCGTTCAACACACAGACAAAATATCTCCACTGGCCCGTCAGTCTGATATGATGGCAGGGTGTAAAAGTGCCCATTACATGACACGCAATAAAACACCCACATAAAAGCAAATGGCAGTTTCTTTGCCTTGTTCAACACTACAAGATAAAGGAAGCCAGCGTGCACAGAACATCTTAGCACTACCTGCCCACTGCGCACTCGCCCTCTTGGAGGGGGCCTCCCAAAGCCCTTTGACCCCGAATAGATGGGGGCGGCACATTGTTCAATACAGACAGGAAGTTGGGTAAGAAGGGCGATCGTGTGATGCTCCCACCTCCAGGGGCAGAGAATTGCAGACCACAGAGTTCCAATCAATCCACATCCATAAACATTGCCAGTAACAAAGCTCTTCTGATTCAGGTCACCAGGGGCTTCAAACCCAGAGGACAGCGCATGGCTATGTGCCAGTATGTGCCCAGGCTATGAAGAGGTTACAATGCTCCCTCTTGCAAAACACGATACTAGTGGCCAAGCAGGGGAACAGAAGCTCTGCACAACTGAGCTTTCATGAAAGCCTTGCCTGAAAAACACGATGATGATGATGATGAGGAGGGGTTTGTGAGGCTCAGCGAAAGGAAGAGAGAACAAGCAACCGATCAGGGCACCTCTGGCATGTACCTTTCAAAGTGTTCAACCTCGCTACCTATGCAGCATGCTACAATGCTTGCCCACCCCCCTGCGCCACCTTCTTGCAGGGTAGCGATGCATGCACAATTATTTCTTCCCTACCTTTCCCGTGGGGACAGGGCGGTGCATCCACAGTACAAAATCCCCTTGGAGGTGGTGCACCAAGGGAGGACCGCATGGGGAGGGAAGCCCCCTATAGAATTGGGGCCGATTCTACTCAGAGAACACAGTAATCTTCCGCCTTATTACACCCAGTCCCCTCTCAGATATCAAATCCTTCCCCCTCCTTTGTAGGCTGAACCAATATGCTCTGTTGCAAGGCTACGGACTCTAATATCATTTAAAACCTTCCCCTACTAGAGAATCCCGAGTGTCCTACCTCTGGGGGAGGGGGGAACCAGTACTCGGACGAGGAAGAACGCTCAAAGGAAGCAAAGTGAGCGGTCTAGTCTTTTACGCAATGTCAAATGCCTGAATGAACACACCTGGTCGGTGCAAGAGTTCAAAAGAAGCTCAGCTGTGTAGCTCAGAGTGAACGATCCTCCTCCGAGAGTGAACAGCGGGATGCTCAAACAAGGCAGGCAGAGAGAAGCCAGACGGGTAGCCACAAAGAGAGGGTAAGGAAAACCCAACAAAGATCTGAGTGGGAAGGACCAACAGGGTTGTTGCCGATACTTACCTCCAGGTGACCCCCGGCACCTGCGAGCTGCATGCAAAGCAGGACGTGCAACTGGAGAAAGAGACACACCGGTGGAACCGCTGCAGAGCCCGCTTTTCACCAGGGAGCTGCCGGAGCCATGCCGGGCAACACAATAGACATTTGCAAGGCTGCCAGGTCAACTACCACCTGGTTTCACCCTTATTAGGAATCATCAGTGCAGTATAGGCCCGACAGCCTCGAGGTTGGTAAATTTGTAACAACAGTGATTTAACAGCTGACACTCAATGTGTATGCCAGCACTGTCCATAGGCGGAAGCACACCCTACCCCTATAGGGTGCTGCGGTCCCTAGGTCAGAGGTGGTGCGCCGCCTAGCTAATAGGAAGCACACCCTACCCCTATAGGGTGCTGTTGTCCCTACCCCTATAGGGTGCTGCGGTCCCGAGGTCAGAGCTCGTGCGCCGCCTAGCTAATAGGAAGCACACCCTACCCCTATTGGGTGCTGCGGTCCCTAGGACAGAGCTGGTGCACCGCCTAGCTAATAGAAAGCACACCCTACCCCTATAGGGTGCTGCTGTCCCTAGGTCAGAGCTGGTGCGCCGCCTAGCTAATAGGAAGCACACCCTACCCCTATAGGGTGCTGCTGTCCCTAGGTCAGAGCTGGTGCGCCGCCTAGCTAATAGGAAGCACACCCTACCCCTATTGGGTGCTGCGGTCCCTAGGACAGAGCTGGTGCGCCGCCTAGCTAATAGGAAGCACACCCTACCCCTATAGGGTGCTGCGGTCCCTAGGTCAGAGCTGGTGCGCCGCCTAGCTAATAGGAAGCACACCCTACCCCTATAGGGTGCTGCGGTCCCTAGGTCAGAGCTGGTGCGCCGCCTAGCTAATAGGAAGCACACCCTACCCCTATTGGGTGCTGCGGTCCCTAGGTCAGAGCTGGTGCGCCGCCTAGCTAATAGGAAACACACCCTACCCCTATTGGGTGCTGCTGTCCCTAGGTCAGAGCTGGTGCGCCGCCTAGCTAATAGGAAGCACACCCTACCCCTATAGGGTGCTGCGGTCCCTAGGTCAGAGCTGGTGCGCCGCCTAGCTAATAGGAAGCACACCCTACCCCTATAGGGTGCTGCGGTCCCTAGGTCAGAGCTGGTGCGCCGCCTAGCTAATAGGAAGCACACCCTACCCCTATAGGGTGCTGCTGTCCCTAGGTCAGAGCTGGTGCGCCGCCTAGCTAATAGGAAAGAGCAGAGAAAAGTGCTGTCCCTGCATCTACAATGTATACAAGTATAACGTTACCATTTTCAAACCAGGGGCGCTGTGGAGGGTGTCACTTGGCGCCGATGGCTTTTCCTATTTTCACATTTCAGGTGAAAGGGTTTTTTTCAAACCTTTTTAAACCCATCTTAACTTTCTTGGTGTTGCTAAAACATGGCCAAATGCTCCAAGGCGCGAGGCTGTCAGGGCTATACTGCACTGATGATCACTAATAAGGGTGAACACGGGTATCTAGTTGTCCTCAGTGTTGCCATGTGGCCTTGTTTTAGCCCAAAGTCTCCTATGCATGTCCCAGTTGGCTCCTTGCTGCTGTTATCTGCTCATCACCTCCTTTGTGCGCTTTGCTGACCGCCAGCGGCCTGGTCCTTCATAGTAGAATTCTACATGAAAGGAAGAACGCTCCGCCCGGCCTCACTCACTCACACGCACCCTGAAACTCCGGCAAGGCCCCATTAGAGGAACAGACTTTACAACGCGACTTACATGTTATGCAGTTCCAGCGCGCCCCTTAGGTGCTCGAGTGTGCAAGGCGGGGCGGGTCATCTCTGGGTGGGTTCCTTGCCGCTGCCATGTACTCGGTGAAGACCTACTGCGGAGCTGCCAACGTGTATGTACCAACTGCCCAATCTGCACCGGAGCACTGACCGAAGGCAGCCGGGTGGGCTGGGCTGGGGCGGGGGTAAAAGCTCACGGCCCCCTCTGCAGCAAGGATGTGAGATTAGTGATTTGATTTCCATGTTGGGTCACTCCACCCCCCTGTGCAGTCTCTCACACCCATGCCATTTGACAGTTACTTGCGGGGGAAATCCAGGCCTGTAAGTGCCAGAGTGAGAAGTAAAAACCAGGCCAAAACTAGATCTGTCGAATGGAAATGACGTTACCATCCCGTCCTCCTTCCTCGTCTCAGTACTTATGTCATTGGGGCAATAACCATACGTACGTATACAGTATGTCTTGCAGATACACACCCCATGTATTCCTTTCCTCCTTCCATCAGTGCTTAGTGACCACCCACAAAACTCATATACCAAAAGCTGTGTCACATTTGCACGAATGTTGAGTCGGTAATGTTTCACACACTTGTTCGGGTCTGCCCGCGTGGCTGCCTGACACCCTCCCATTATGTAAACACCGCTGGCTCTGCCCAAGATGCCCCATTGCTCTTGTGGATCTAGCTTGCATCCTCCTACCCGGGCATCTGATTCCCAGGCACCCTATATGCTTCCATAATGGCGTCCCTAATCCATCTGCTAAAATTACCCGGAGAACCCCCAAAGCAATGAAAAGGCCCTCAGACATTCCCATACCCATGGTCCTCGCTAGGTAGAGCACTACTGCCCTTTTCCAGGACTCATCCGGAGGGGCCGGATGTTGCAAGAGCTCTGGCAACACAACCTCTTGAGCCTGGGAAGGAATTTTGGGTCACACCTTAATCTAAGCGTTTTTAAATCAGTGTTACTGTGCCATGGCAAAAATGTAAGGTCCGCGGTTTCTAGTCCGTTCCCCAGGACCTCACTTATGACTGCCCACTGACTCCTCAGACACTCCAATTGTAGCACTGCATACATGCCAACATGCCACACTCCAGCATCTAGCCCAGTCCTGGATTTAACTTTGCATTCTTGTACTTTTAGTTCTGGATTTGTAATATGGAAATCCGGAACTGCAAATCCCAGAATGCAAAGTTAAAACCAGGACTGAACCAGAATTTCCCAAATGGAATGAAGCATGTTGGCAAGTATGGCAGTTGGAATGGTGACCTTGTCTACGTTTGGAGTTTCCATAAAGGAGTTTTAGGCCGGGTTAGGGACCTATCTGCCCCTCAGCATGGCAAGGTGGGTTGGGCCAGGGATTCCTTCATGCCCCCCGCCCCTCAGGTGCAACATTACAGAAGCAGACAGCAGGCAGGACACTTTGTTACATCCCAAACAATTCTAGCAATGTACGTTCTAGGGGCAGCCAATACAATGATAGGTTTCTTGGCCCCTCGCTAGGCTCTTGACCACATAGACAGTGATAACAAAGAACCTTCATTTGCCACCAACAAGGACACAACATATGCACAAGCAAGGCCATTGGGGACAAATTGGCTGACACCCTTTCAGGGCTGCAACAAGGAATTGTCACACTCTTGCCTGTATATTCTCATTGTGCAAATTGAAGCCATTCTCTAGTGCCAAAGCATAGGATATCAAAAGATACTAGTGTTGGCGTTTTATTTTGTATACCAGACACAACCGCTCATCACCAGCTACAGGTAAAAACAATGACAGAGGAGCCATGAGTGAACTCATCACACATCTCCTACACTGAGAATAGCACACTGCAGGTGTTGCTTTAATGAGGCAGGCCGATGGGTGGGTGACAATTATACTAATAATAAAATAATAATAATAATTTTGCATTTATATAGCGCTACGAACACTGCTCAGGTTCTAGTCGTCGAGACGCATATTTGGTCATAAAGACTGTAAAGTCGATGCTAGAATACTTTTGTTTTTCATCACAGGCAGCTTGATCAGAAGGGAATGAAAACTAGACATTGAAAAAAAGAGCCAGTCTGGCATGAAGCAAGCAGGACCTTTGCTGCAAATAGAACAGTTTTAGTTTCAAAAATGGATGGTACAATCCCGTACAGCCCTTCATATAAGAGGAGTATCGGCTACTTTCACTCCCTAAAAATAGGCAAAAAATAAAAATAGGGAGTAAAAATAGTCCCCAAAAAAAACAGGAAATGGTCACGTCTGACCGTGTGCCTCTGCTTTCACTCACGCAGCTTTATTGATATGTTTGGATGAGTAGTGCTCGTAGTTCCACAGAAAGAGACTACTATTATAACTGCCTGCTCGGAAGAAGTAAACATGCATCTTTTAATGGGTATGAATAAATAGGTGCAAAGAAATAATCATTACAAAAACATTTCTGTTATCCGGGTTGAAACATATTTTTACACGCTTATAAAATACTCCCATTGGGAACTGAACTAACTTTTTGACTCTCTAAAAAATCATTTTTCTCCCAACTTAAAAAAATAGGAAGCAAAGTACTCCCACTTCCAAATCTTATCTGGAGTACTGGTCCCATATAATGATTGAAAGGATATCCTGTCTTGTTTACCATGTAGAGACCCCTGAAGAAAGTCTAATGGAAAGGACCGAAACGCGCCTGGTTTAGTGGCTCGTCTTGGTGAAAATACAAGTACAACGGAATGCCACTTTTAATTCTGTCTGAATGTTATAAATGTATATTGTGTGTTTTTTGTGCCAATTATGTGAAAGTGAGAATACGTTCTGTGGCCAAGGGAGGAAAATTGAAAGTCAGAACACAAGAGAAAATTGACTAAAACAAGAGGGGTGTATTGTGTTGGATGGTTGCCTATACTATACACGAGAGGCAAACATATGTCAAGTCCTGGCTTCCCCTTAGACAATCACCCATGTGAAGCCATGCAGGATTTCACTTGGTGAATGACGGCAACAGAGGACATTGTGTTTTATTAGAGCGCTTGGGGGGTTACTGGAGATTCAGTGTTGGCAGCCGGAGAGTTTTGTGCGGGAGAAGCAGCACCTAAAACCACATAATGTCCTCATACGTAGAGACGATCTTACGTGGTACTTAGCCAGTACTTCCAGATTGTCAAGGTAATTCAGCAGTATAGCTTCTCTTCTTAGGAAAATGAGGAGTGGCACCAGAGCAACTAACAGAATGATGGAAACAATGGTAAATTCCACGACAGTGAGCATGTAACAAGTATCTGTGAATCACTACACATTATCTGAAAGGGTCTACGTTATTACCACAAAGCCAATCACTTCGAGGTCATTTACTTTGTTGCAATCACTTCGAATTCTGTTTTAAAATTTTGTATTTATTTCCCCCATTCCCTTCTTCACCTTCACTGCCACCCCTACCACAAGCCCCCAAAATATCCAGTTTTACCCCTTAACCCTTGTACCAAATTCGAAGTAATTCGAAGTGTTTGCCACAAAGTAATTTACTTCGTTGAAAGAAAAGGAGACCATCTAAAATAGCATTCATGTGGAACAAAAAACAAACTGTTCCATGAAGCAAATGGGGTCTCTGTACAGCAAATAAACACATACATTTCCCAACTGCTGCTGTAGAGCAGAGACATTACGGGAACTCGAAGGTTCCACATCCGACCTTTCATAAGTTACACAGGTCGGTCATCAGCCTACAGGAAGTACAGTCGGAAAGGCGTTGCAAAAGAACGGTCGGATCTGTGGAGCATTCAGTTATATGATATGATATGGCATTTATAATGCACCTATACACAAGTGTTCCAAGGCGCAACGAGGCAAGGGAGGAGGGAAAAGAGGGAAGACAGACAACGATCCTACTAGGCCAGGTGTCATTCAGATCGCGCAAGTGCATGGGAAGGGAGAAAGGGCTGTGGGGGAGGGGGGCAGTGCAGTACATGGGATAATAGAATAAATAACAATAAGTCAAAGTAAGGCCAGCAGGTGGCAAGGGTAAGTGCAGGCATCAGGAGTCAAGTGCTGGTAATGGGACTGTAGGGATACAGAAAACAGTCCCCAAGTGCAGGGGTTGCCAGGAAGGCAGTGCAAGTGTGCGACTAGCGGAGGAGGGGACCTGGGCCCGAGATCAGAGGGTGGCCAGGTAACCAGTGCAGTGTCAGTTTCAACCAGGAAGTCAGCAGGGGAGAGGGGGAGAAACGGCAGAAGCAAAGAGAAAGGTTTTGAGGTGCTTCCGGAGATGGTTCTCCTCAAGTTTCAGGGAGACCGGGAGGCTGTTCCAGAGGGAGGCACCAGCTAAAGACAAATCTACCACCAACTCGTTGCTTGGAGAAGCGACTGACCTTGAGGGAGTTGGAGGCGGATGAGCGAAGAGCTCGAGAAGGAAGGTATTTAGCAAGAGAGAGTGGAAGGTATTGCGGCCCAGGGCCCCAGAAGGCCTTGTGGACGATGCAGAGGGTTTTGTACTTAATCCTCACAGGCACTGGGAGCCAGTGCAGAGATTTCAGTCCTGGAGAGATACAATCCTTGGGCTTGAGGCCGAGGACAAGTCTTGCAGTCCTGTTCTGGATAAGTTGCAGAGGGCATAGAGTAGAAGCAGGCAGATTTAGAAAGAGGCTGTTGCAATAGTCCAGCCTAGAGAGGACCAGGGCTCTGGAGACAGGGAGCTTCTGGGGGAAGGAGAGGAAAGGAAAAATACCTCTCAGGAGGTGCAGCTGGTAGTGTGACTTCTTAGAGATGTCCGAGGTGTGAGGAGAGAAGGAGAGAGTGTGGAGTCGAAGATGACCCAAGGTTTTTAGCCTCATGGGTGGGAGCAGGAAGAGGGCCAAGAGAGGCCGGCCAGAGAGTGACAGGAAAGGAGGGAGCGGGCGTGCCGATGAAGTGAATCTTGGTTTTACTGGCATTCAGGCAGAGATCATTGGCGGCACACCACCCCTGGATGGCAAACAGTCAGAGATGAGAGAGGAAGAAGTGGCTGAGGGTAGCCTGGAAATGAGCCGAGTGTCATCTGCATAGCACTGGAAGTTGGGGCAGAGCGCGGCAATGTGGTGGGCAAAAAGTGTCAGATATTGGTTGAACAGCCAGGGAGAGAGGTTAGACCCCTGGGGAACACCAAAGGTAGAGATATAGAGGAGAGGAAGGACCCAAGTTGAACCTGGGAGGGTCGATCAGAGACAAAAGAAGTCAGCCATGTTAGGGCACGACCGGTGATCCCCAGGTTATCATGGAGACGGTTGAGCAGGAGTGCATGGTTGACTGTGTCAAAGGCAGAAGAGAGCTCAAGTAAGATGAGGACACAGGGGGTGTTGGAATCAAGGTTGGAGAGCAGGTCCTCACGGATGTTCAGGAGAGCAGTTTCCATGCTTCTGACAGCTCTGAAGCCAGACTGATGATTATGGAGACAACCAACAGATTCAGTGTGAAGATTGAGCTGGGAGATGGCCAGCTTTTCTAAGAGTTTGCCCAGTAAAGGAGTGATGGAGATTGGGCGATAGTTAGCCGGGCAGAAAGGGTCGGCAGAGGGTTTCTTAAGAAGGGGGTGCACAAGGGAGTGCTTCAGAGGGGAAGGGAAGACTCCAGTGGCAAAGGAGTGGTTGCAGGAGTAGGAGCCAGGGAGTCAAGGTGGTCTTTGATGGTTTTGGAGGAACAGAGATGAACCTGTTTTGATGAGACTTTCATAGATCGGACTTGTCTAGAAACCTTGTTCCAATCATCAAGTGACAAGTTAAGAAACAGATCCAGACTCTATAAATACGTACCCATGGGGTTATTCGGACATTTCTTCCGATTGGGCTTGTACGTGTGCGTATGTATTTTTGACTGCGTTTTGCGTATATGTAGCCATGCCCGGAGATCTCCAGATTTTCGTTGCGATCCGTAGACTGCCCGCAGATAGGCGAGCTTTGAATGTGTGTGTTTGTGAATGCATTATACATATCAATGGTCATCTCTATCTTATTCTGAGTTGGACTGATTGTGGTTGGATGTGTTTGTTTGCACATGTTCTATCCGTATAAATGTAGTACAAGGGTTCCCCCACTGCACTCATTTTAGATGGAGGTGATTGTAGTTGCTAAAGGTAAAAAAAGGTGGACTTAAATCATATGTGCAGGGGAGAAACAACAGCCATGGTACATGTGCCGTAAATATATGCAATGCAAGAAGGAAAAGTTCCCAAGGTGTGGGAACTCCCGACCCCTGCACAATATCTCTGGCTGGAATCGAACCAAACTGTTTAAAACAAAGCTGATAACATATTTCTCATAGGTAATTTGCTTGTATAGTGGTGAATCGTAGATGAAACATCAGTTTTTTAGACAAAATGGGTAGTGATAATCACATTTTTCAATGAATTCCAATGTTCGTCAAAAAAATCTTTAATGAGAGACCCAACGCGTTTCAAGCAGGAACACTCTTCATCAGGGGTCCTTATCTAGTATAAACTAATGTAATAATAAAGGAGGGTTACAATGAGCTAGTAAAATATCATCAGATGAAAATAGTCTTACTGTATATACAAAGTAATTTAGGCATCAAAAGCTTGATAAATCACCTTGTGAATCAAAAGGTACCGGAATTGTTCCGTATTCATGTGCTACAAACGTGCCTTTTCAAAATCTGCTCATCCGATTTACCACAAGACCTATAAAAAAGGGATAAAGACCCAGCAAATAATAAATGATGAGATCATGTTACGTTTGAACAATTGTGTGTCAATCACATATTGAAGATCTCCCACAGAGTAGTGGCGGCGGCGGCGGCAAGGGGGATACGTCTCACCTTGTCTTGCTCGTAAGATGATAGAAAGCAGGCCCTGTGAATGCGGTCGCGATAACCATCCGACCTAGAACGTATGCACAGTAAAGGCTGTGTTGCAGTATAGGCATTTGTGTGGCAGAAACAGGAATGTGCAGGAGTCTAATCATTAATGGGACTTACAGCTAGATACGTGTCTGCTGTAGGGTTTTCAGAGACACGGGACGTCTGTCTTGTGCGGGCGATCGAAGTGAGAATCCAACCTATAATGATCATATACAATAGGCTGTCTTGTATGGCGGTATGGTGTGTAGTGGATGGATTACAAGGAGGAATGGAGCAAAGTCACTGAGCGTGATAATGGTAAGAAAGGGGGCAAGTGAAGACCACAAAGGAAGGGTGCAGCCAAGAGGAAGAGGGAAGGTGGGTGAGTGAAGAGGAAAGGGTGGAAAGACTAGCTGCGAAGGAGCGGATGCAAGTTCTGATTTAGACTAGAATGGCGGTTTAGGTAACTAAAAAGACAGTTAAACACCCCAAAACAGCTATGTACCTCCTGTGAGGTAAGAGAAAGTCACTTAGTCGAAGGAACCCTTATTTATTTTTACCATTTATATAGCACACAAACAGTCCAGGGGCATTGATGCGCTGTACAGTCGGCGTCAGAGACGCTTTTTGGAGTCAATACAGGTTAGTTACATACATAAAATACATATTTGTCAGATAGTATATGTAGCAACTGGGTGGGTGGGTTAGGTGAAGAGTAGAGTCTTGACTGCTTTGCGGAAGTCAACATGTGAGATTTCTCCTCTAAGTGATGGAGGAAGGGCATTCCAATGCTGGGCTGCAAGATGAGGGAAGCTGGCTCCACTTGCTCTGACTCTCTTGATTCTGGGAACTGTTAGCATGTTGGAGTAGGGAGTTCTGGTAGATCTGGTGGACGTGGATCGGTGCAGGTAAGGAGGGGCAGTTTGTAGGGCGCATTTGTGGGTCAGAGCGAGAGTCTTTAAGAGGATGCACTCTGTAATGGGTAACCAATGTGCCCGTTTCCTGGCTGCAGTGATGTGTTCCCTTTTGGGGATGCCTAGTGCTGCACGGAGAGCGCTGTTTTCAATAACCTGCAGGTTCTCAATGTTTTTTGTTGACGTGCCTAGAAATAGGGCATTGCTTGGATGTAAATGGTGTTAAGGGCTTTAGCGTCGGAATCAGTCACCTGTCAGTGGGAGGAGGATTCGTGTACCGTCTGCGTAGTTCATGTAGGAGATAACTAGTGAGTAGAGGATGTAGAAGAGGGGCCTTGTAAAAATGTTGTAGAGTGTAGCTGAAATGCATGAGCCTTGAGGCACTCAGCATGAGATGGTGGTAGGGTAGGCGGTCGCTAGGTCTGAGAAAACCTGCATGGACCTCCCTTGTAGGAAGGAGCTAATCCAGGCAGTTGCGTTTTGTAAGAATTTTGCTGTGGTGGTGAGGTGGTAGCAGAGGACATTGTGATTGACAAGATCAAATGCTGCGGAGCAGGAGAAGTGCAGGGTTGCCTGCGTCTCTAGCCTTATCCATTTGATTTTTGAGATTCGGTAAGGCTGTCTCAGTGCCATGGCCTGGGCGGAACCCGGATTGTTGAAGCCCAAGGATTTTGTTCTCTTCGATAAAGAGTTGAATCTTTGATTAAGCAGCTTTGTCTAGTATTTTAGCAAAAACAGGACAGTTTTTTTGGGCCTGTAATTTTTGGGAAACCAGGGATCGATGGTGTTTTTTTTTTTTTTTTTAGAAGCGGGCGGACCCATGATTCTTTGAGGCAGGCAGGTACTTTACCGCTGGAGAGGGAGGCATTCACGAAGGCTGTTTGGAAGGGGGCGAAGGTGCTGGCGCATTCTTGATGATAGAAGCAGGGCAGCTGTCTCCTTTACAATTGGAAGGCTTAATGGATTTCAATATATTTATGATATCTTGCTCCTGAATTTTTTTCAAGGAGAATATGGGGGTCGGGGGGTGAGGGGTGGGGGGAGTAGTCAAGGTTAGTTAAGTGGTTTTGATTTTGGATTATAGAGTGTCCACTTTGCCAAGCATGGCTGCTTGGATTTCATCACACCAGGTCTCGTCTTTGGTGATTTTCTGAGGAGGGGTAGTGGGGGACTCAAGGTTTCTAAAGATGGAGAAGATTTCTTTGGTGTTTGATTTGGCACCCTAGATCCTTGCTCTGAAGGAGGGGGCTTTGGCCTGCATGATGGCTTTTTTGTATATTTTGGAGTGGTGTTGGAAGTTCTGCTTGGCTGCATCTGAGTGGTTGGTTTACGAGAGGGATAGTGAGGCACGTTTTTTGGAGCCGAGTTCTAGGAGGTCATCCATGAACCATGCATTGGTGTGCATGGTGGGTTTGGCTTTCCGAGCTTTGAGGGGAGCAATGGCATCCACTGCTAGTTTAATAGCGATGTTGTATAATATTGCTAGTGTCTCGGGATCGTTAGACAAGGGGGGCCTGAAGGCCGGGACTTACAAGTGTAGTAGTGACCTTTCTGTAGTGAGCTGGTGTGAACTTCTGGCAATCGCTGGTGGGATAGTAGGCGTGGCGTCGTGCGTTTTCTTTGTGGACGCAATGTGAAAACTGGATAACATGGTAGTCTGACCACGGGGCCGGTGCATTGGCAGCAATAGAGTGGGCTGTTGTGTTGTGCTACTCAATCCAGGGCGCGGCCTTGAGTGTGTGTGTGTGGGTTTGTAGACAGAGTTAGTGAACCCTAGTGTCTCAAAAGCAGTGTTGAGGGATTTCGCTGCGGGATCTTTGGGGTCGTTGAGGAAGGGGTTTAAGTCTCCTGGGAGAATGGCTTTGGTTGATTTCTTCAGGTTGTCTGAGAGGAGGTGGATAAGGGCCTAGGGGCCCAGGGGGCGGTAGATGAGGTGAATGGAAATAGTAAGCTTAATAAGGAGGTAGTCACTGCCGTTTTCCATGGTTTTGTCTGATTTTTTTCTGTTAGGTGTCTCATGCTATGATGGCGACTCCCCCTCCTTTGGTGGGTTGGTTCTGTCTTACAATGGTGTACCCTGTTGGCAGAGCAAGGGAAAGGGTAGGGCCAGAGGCTTCATGTAACCATGTTTCTGTTATCATGAGGAGGTCCAGGTTTTGCGTGGTTATGAGGTTGTGGGTGTCTAGTGCGTGGGGGCGTTGATGGCCCGGGCATTGATGAGGCCGCAGCTCAGGGGCGTATTCTGTGCTGGGAAGGTGGTGTTAGTTGTGGTTTAGGGGGCTGAGAGTTGGTGCATGGAGGTGGTAAAGTAGGTATGGTGATGGCACGGTACGGAGCATTACAAGCAGAGGGGATGGCATCCCTCGATATGACAGTTAGCATCAATAACATGATTACATCAAATGGAGTTGGCATCACTGGCTATGGCAGTTGGCAGGTTCAGAGGGGAATTGGCATCACTAGCTGTGGCAGTTGGCAGAATCACATCAGTAGTAGGATTACATAAAAAGGTATTTACATCATTGCGTTTGGCCAATGGTAACGTCACATCAGTAGAAGGTCTGTAGATCTTGAGTGGTTGGAGTGTCCCAGCGTGCTTATCATGCGGGGCGCGTGCAGAGTATAGTTCGTACTGATGCAAGGCTTGGCACTACGTCAAGGATCAGGTTTAGAGCAGTGCTGGTCACGTGTTGGGAACCCTATTTGTGGAAGCAGGAGTCAGGCAAATGGCAAGCCCTACAAAGCCCTGGCATGAGCTTGGGCTTTAACCCTAAGCCCTTTCCAGCCTTAAAAGGCCCAACCAGTGTATCTTCCGAGATCAGGAGAATTCAGGACGAGTTAAAGAAGCGGGCATAACCCATGTGGAAGAAAAGGTCTTCGTTTTTACACAAAGCCTCACCTGTAATTTCGAACAAACAAACACAGAAAAGGCAAATGCAGCAGGGAAGTGGAAGCTGGCAGTAAGGTCAAGATCCCCACTGAGGCGTAGGCGCTAGTTCTGCCCAAATACAGAACCAGAACAATGAGCTCAGATTTACACAGTAGGTCTAACCTGATTCTGGAGCCTTAGAGGGGAGCAATCATTGCAGCTATTCTTCTGTGCGGGATGAACAAAAGATTTCTCCAAAGAACCAACGCGCTGTATCCTGCAGGGAAAGTACTTTCCACATCTCCAGGCAGCGAAAGCAGAAATTCAATAGACTCCAATTAGCACTTTGATATTTTTTCATGTCTGAAAGAATAAAACTGCTGCTGGATGGAATTAACCCACAAATACGGCTTAAGCACTCCGGGCTCAGGAGAGCTGCGAGAGCCGCCTTACCAGAGGTGTTTCTAGGTCTGGGAAAGATCTGGGGCTATTCTAATATCCGGATTGTCGAGGCTGGCTATCCTTTTCGTTGCAGCCCCTTAGTTCTATCCAGGGCTAGCCCCCCAGCCCCCTCCTAGCAACGCCTCTGTGCCTCACGTACGTCATCAAGCGAAACACTGAAGGATAATGTGCCGCCCACACTGAAGAGGATCGCAAGAATATGAATTTCAATATAAGATCTTATGCATGCTGAGCCCTACGGATAAACGGTATACCAGACTATTAAAACAGGCAAATACTCCTTACAAAATATAGGAAACAGACAACTAGGAGCCTGTTCCCCTGTTCCATCCACAACGTCTGTATCAGCAGAGCAGTGACAAAAGAGGGCAAATCTCATATTATTACGGCCTGATCTGAGAAGGAACTTTAAAAAGGCAAACATTCATAACATTTGTACTCTCTCAAATGAATTTTTACTAACAACTTCAAACAATAGGGAGTGAAATCCTCCTACTTCCCCGACTGTCATCTTAACAGCAACTGGACTCCAATAAGGAATCCATCTGGAGCCGGGTGGAGTAGGGGGCGATGATGGAAACTAGGCAATGGGCTGAAGTGGGCAACGGGATCAGGTAAAGGAATGTGTGGGGAGGGCCCGGGATGTCTCTTCTGCGCTTTGCCAGCCGAGCAGTCTGCAGGTTCCCGGAATATACTGCATTCTGAGATGTATCCATGGATTTGGGAAGATAAAATTGAGGTTTCCCTACCTCTCATCTTGCCCCCCGTAAATCCATCTACCACTCTGCCATCCGTACCCTCTGTCTTCTCTCTCCCCATGACTCCATCTCCATCCAACTCACTTTCCAACCTAGGCTGGCTTCCTTTCCCAACTTAAATTTCACTTCCTTTGTCTTGTCTTTAAATCTCTTCATGACCTTGCCCCTCCTTACCTCTCCTCTCTTCTCTCATTCTATACCCCTCCGTCTGTCCGCCCTCCTCCTTGTGCCTCTTCTCGTTTCCGCTCCTTTCAGCTCCTTGCCCCCCTTCATTGGAACTCCCTTCCCCTCACTATCCGCTCCACTTCCACTTATTCTTCCCTGCGTTCCTCCCTGAAAGCACTCCTTCCCTTTCCCTCCCCTCCCTTTCACCTTTTCTCTCTCCTCCCAATAGCCTCTTCCTTGCTCCTCTATCTTCCCGTCTCCCCATGATCTCCATCCTCCCTACTTCTCTCGCTACTTTCCACACTCTCTCCCTTTTCTCCTCCCCATGCTTTCTTCTTCCTTCTCAAATACAAATTGTTCCACATGCTGTTTTCCTGGTTTGAATCATATATACTGTTCCTTGTTTGTTGTTTCCGGGTTGTTAAACTGTAAAGCGCTTTGGATTAAAGCGCTATATAAATAATAATAAAATACAAATACAAAGATTAAAAACACTAATGTTATGTCGAAATTTAGCACAACCCAGGTTATAAGGGGTCGCTGCTCCCGGAATATGTGCTGAAGAGGTACATTGAAAATCGATCGACTATTTTACTGGGATACCAAAAAAGAAGGATAGGATGAATGAAATTGATGAATCCATTTTCAAATTATACCCCGATACCTGAGAACCTTGAAGATAGGCTATACACATTTGGCCACCTGCAACACTAAAACTAAAGATGATTTTAAAAAATGTGTTTAAAAACTGTACAGTTTTAATAGATAGATTATTTGAATATTTCCTAATGCCTAAACCACCCCATATTGGACCCACGCATACCTTTATGGTATAATCTGGAAATGCCAAAACCTTTCTTAAAAACCAATCACAGAATTATTGAAGTTACAAAGCCCAGAATCTAAAATAATAGACAGTTCTAAGGAGATAGACTAAAAAGCCTCTGCATCTGTAAAAAAGGTTAATTATCTTAGGTATGTCCAGTGATAGGTTGGATGATGAATTCATCCATGGGCAAATGACAAGTAGTTGTGTTCATACATGGGCACATGTCAAGCAATTATGTTCATGTGGGGGTAAATGACAGGTAATTGGGTTTAGAAGCAATTGGTGTATACAGGTTAGGGGACCAAAGCAAATAATGGGTACTACAGAGTACTTGAACACAGAGTGGAGGTCTGAAAAAGAGTGGTAATTTCAGGAATATTGTGATTTATTCCTCTCCATTACATCTCCCTCAACCTCTTTCCGATCATCCCGCTTCCCCGTACCTATCCACAACCTCTCCCTAACCCTCTACCTCCATTAGTTGCCTTGAAGTGGCCTGTGCATCTCAACTAGGCATCTCTTGCCAACCAAGGTGGGAGGGCCATGTACATGCAGCTTCAGTGGTTAGGTTGAGGGCGCGGATAGTGACTACGACAATCAGCAACATGTCTTAAAAGAAAAGTATTCTATATAATTCCCTTTGGGAAAATCTGAACACCTGCACACAACCCTTCATCCTGATATGCACAATGACCGTGGAAAAGAAAGCTACTAAAAAGTAGAAGAAAAATCCCAAGTGTTTGATAGATAGAAAAAGGGAATTTTAGATGCCTAGAATACAGAATATAAAATATACAAAGCACAGAATCAGCAACACAGTATGGAGATGTTAGGCAAAACTTGGAACTTTTTGTATTGAAATTAAAAACTAAAAAGGGAAAAGGTGGACAAAGGATGAGCGAGAGAAGAAAGGAGATGAAGGATATTATGTTATTTGACATTTTTATTGCGCTCTATATATCATTGGTATGACCTCAAAGCGCTGGTAGGTTGAACGCCCTCGGGGATCGCAGTCCAGGTCAGTTGAGAGAGTAAGGTGTCGTAGGGTGTATGGATGCACCAGTTATGTGTGCAGCTGATTCCTGATGGTAGCTGCATCCTAGCTTTAGGGGTGGTGGTTTTGATATCAATTGAATGTGTGCAGTCTGGCGGGTTGACATCCAGACTGGTTTTGGTTCCGATAGGCCTGAAGGAGGCTTATGTGAGCAGCTAGGCCAGTTGGTCATGGGATGTAGCTGCGAGAATTTGAGGTAAGGAAAGAGGAAGGAGAAAAGGGGAAACATGGTAATGGAAGCTTTAATTGAAAATATATCACTACATTGAATCTTTCCTGTAACATATCTTTAGAATATTTTCCTTCCCGTGTAGATTTTTTTTTTTTAACAACAATCTTTCCCCTTTTCCTTATACTTTTTCTTACCTGCTTTTTCTGTTCTTGTTTTCGTTCTTCCTCTCTCCCATTCACTGCTTGAACTCTTTGTCAATTGAGCGGTATTGCCCCCTGCCTGAGGCAATACCAAGCGTAATGAGCCCGGAAACCCTACTCATGAGCCAGATGCAAAAGCAAGCACACATGAGATGAGCTTATAGCCTACAATGCGCTGTGGCGAGGGGTTAGAATGCTACTAGCACCTGCTGCGGTACAAGGGGCTAAGTGGAAGACCCTCTCTTTCTCCTATGCACACGGTGAGCCTGGCCTTCTTTTGCTGGTCAGTCCAGGATTCCAACACTAGGCACTCCTAAAGTAAACGGGGATATTTTTACTTTTTAATATGGTCTGGTAATTGTTTTTAACATAGCCACTATGTTTTTTTTGTAATTCCAGGTGCAGAGCAGAAAAACATCAACACTGCCATATGGGTTGTATATCAAACAAACATGGACTTCGTAATGAACTGAAGACTCATCTTTACTATGTTCACTAGCTTGCAATTACAGAGTACCCGGACTGTATCTTATAAATAGGCAGCCCATAGTCATTGAGTAAAACATGTGAGCCAGAATGTGAACTCGTTTGAGACAGAAAACTTGTTTATGCTATAAGAGCAGATGAAAGTAAATCATAAGAAGTGGGAACACATCAAGCAGGTTTAGACCGAGTGATTGCAAGAAACCTGCATATCATGAACAATTTAAAAGTTAGTAAAAGTATTACTAACAATACATGCCCAGCTCCGAGAATAGATTAGCGCGAATAAACATCAGAGAACATTCCTCTCAATAGAATGAAAAGCTCGCAAGGGACGCATGGTTACCCAATGTATCCTCTTCGGGGTTTTAAAGTTTGGTAGAAATACACAGCACTAGTGCAAACTGATGTCCAGAACGCTCCTGTGTGGCAGGTATCCCTTGAGCCTCTTGCCCTTGATACATAAATAGGATTATTTGCTGCATTTACTGTATTTTCAAATGAACGCAAGAAATGGTAGTGATTTTTCCACAACACTGCACCCGTCTTTTACATGAACGGGCGTTAGAGTTGCCACTTGAAACATTATACATAAATAGGAGTATTTGCGACATCTGCTGACTTTTTTTTACATGAACACTTGATGCAGTAGCGATCTCATCATAACACTGTACCCGTTTTTAGATGAACTAATGATACAGTTACCACTTGAAACATTATAGACTCTTTATGGTCCATTATATCGTATGACTCCACTTCACACTCCATCATTAGACAGCCTAGTGTTTACATATGACGTCACACGCACGTCAACGTGATAACGTCATACACGACGTAACTACCATAAGCAGTCATCTTAGAACTAACTTACTTAGCCCAACAGCAGCCATCACCGGAAGGCTTATTTTTTTTACTTTAAAGTAACTTTAAGGTTATTCTTACACCATTGCCTCGCCCTCGTTAAGAGAAAATACAACCATTTCTTTGCATTTACAGAAGCGTTACGCGCATTGCAACTAAAATCATTGTGGACACAAAATATAGCCTCCAGCATGAGGCTGGATACAGATGTTTGAAGACTAACCAAGTACGTTTTGTGTGTTCCTTCATATTACCACAATATTGAGAAACCCCCATCTACATGAAAAAGGCTCGGAGAGCTGAAACACGTGTTATCGTATATGGACGGCTTCTTAACGTGTGATTTTTCATCAAAATTAAAAACACACAAATCTGGATGGCGCCGAGTCCTGGAGTCTTTTTTATGTTGCACTTTCCAAGGGACGGTTAGGCTTTATCACCGTCCGGATACAGAGACCTGCGACATCCTTTTTGTTATGTCGATGGCCATAAGGTTATGGCCTTCTAATATTAACCAAATCAGATATTAATTCAAGGGATTCTAAGGCGTCGCCTGCCAGAGCAACTTATTCAAAAGCCAACCCTTCCCTATCTACATGGGGCAAAGCCAGCAAACTTACAGAATCCATTTTTAGTTAAACTATCCCTTCTCCATCCTCTTCAGATGCACTAGCCCCATCCAAGGATATTTCATAGTCCTTTAGTAGCAGACTATGTTAAAAGTATGAATCAACCATCATGCATGAGGGTAAGATTACATTTCCTACCCTTAACTGTTACAATAGCTGTCAACCAGTTCAACAATCACTTAGTAGCCCTCTTTTATGCACATACAGATACTCCATGATTGAAAATCACAGACTGCAATATTTTGAAATACTCTGAGACTGCGATTATCTATGGACATCTACTAAAGGTCATCGCCTATTCCGTCGTAATTACCTGATGATGTGAATGATGGTCTCAGCATTAGCTGCATTCTCCTGTTAGCCTTCATGCAAACGAATATCCACCATCACAATGAAACACAAATCTGGATTAAGGGATTGTAATGGTATTAAGTGGCATGTTGTTTATGTTTAGGCATATGCAACACACAACATTAAGGATCCAGGATTCTGTGCCCAGTCATGTCAAACATTTTTTTAATGAGTTGCCCTTTGGATAACACGTGTTTGGGCCTTCCTTGGCCTTTCTCAAATCAGGGCTATTATATATATATGATTCTCCCAAAATCGGGTTAATTTCCTAATTGTTTAGTTTGGAACTAACAGCAAAGAGCCAAAGCGGATGACCAGAGCACAGAATTAAGAACATGGGATTTCACCAATAACTCGTGAACATGAGTAAAAGGCCAACAATTAGCAAATGAACTTTTTCTGAATCTTTTGTAGAAAAATTGCAACTGACCAACAACATTTTCGAAAATTGTGTATAGAACATTTGATTGTACGCCCCTGATGAAGAGAGTTCCTCGAAACACGTTGGGCCTTACTGAAAATAAAACATTTATTTTTGATTTATTTGAAGAATGGTGATCTGTAGGTCATATTCAGATATTACTGATTGAATTGACTTACAATTACAATGGAAATGTGATAAACCTTCATTAACTCGCAATTTGGGTCCTTTCACAGGGCCAACCTGTTGCTCTAAACAAGTGAGACTTATCAATAAGCCATAGATAGTGTGCAGGGGACGGGAGTTCCGTAATAAGGGAACCTCTCTCTTTGTCTTCTTTCACCGATTAGCCAGAATGCCATCCTTATATAAATGTACTCCACTTTGAATTTTCTACCCATCGAAAATGTCGGGGATGAATCAAGCAGTGTGTGCCGCTGAGCTGAAATCAACCTCACAGTGTTGCTGACCGCACATAAATGGGGCATGCTCCGAGCTAAGGAGAACTTTCCCTTCCTCAGCAGGTGGTGCCATTCACAACTACACTGCCCAGATCAAGAACAGCTTTCTGCTGGGCTTAACCGGGCTGGTGTTCTGACACATGGTCAGGACTTCCCAATACCAGCTGGATGTGGAAGCGGGAGGTTTCGAGGGGTCACCTCCACTCGGAGGGCTCAGGAGTCCTACCCTCGGTGGGTGGGCAAAAGTGGGGGCGGGGGGACACAGACGAGCCACCCACTGAGTGGTGATGTCTCTGCCACATACTGCAACACAGCACTACTGGTTGGAATTGAAACTGGCTATATTGTGCCAAGCAGCTAGTTTTATGGCTCTGATGGAAGATATGGGAATCCTATGTCTTATGCTTCTCTGACCTGGTTTTCGCCAAAGTGGGGTAAAAATACTGCCCGCCATGGCCGCCTGGGTTGATTCAGTGAACAGGGCATGACAGCGGTGTTACAGATGCCAGAATCTAACATCCCCTCCAGTTTTCCTGTACAGCTTTCCTGAGCTCCTATAGAGAGAGCACTGTGGCCATCCTACACGTTCACAAATCAGTGTTGACACATGATGGGAAAGAGGGTAGCTATGAAATTGTGCTTTCATGCAGCTGTTCCCGAGCATACAGGAAAATGCGGCTCACCTCGAGGTCTGACATTTCCCGGTGACAGTTTCAATAAAAGCCAATGTCAGCTTCATTTTCTCCCATTAGTTGAAATGTCAAACGTAAAGGTTCCATGAACAATACAGGTTTTTCTTTTAAACAGACATCAGATGTCTACAGGACTCAATTCCGAACTTTTATTTTTGGTATTTTTTTTGTATTCTTTGTTCTAGTTCAACAACAGGGATACAATACATAATGTGTTCGAAATAAATCATTCTATCAATATACATCAACTATTTCCTAAATCATATCCAAAATGTCTCTTAATAAAATATTGAGCAACAGCAAAAAGAACTATCCCAAAATATAACAACCAGCATTCAACAAAAATCAAAACATATAAGACAAACACCCCTACACCCATCACACAAACGACACAACACAGCCCCTCTCCTAGTCTCCTAATTATAATACAGCTTAGCACAGCACGGACACCTAACCCTGGCCATATAAATCATTAAAGGGTGCCCACAACTCACAGTAAAGATCCTCCCGGTCCTTATTCAGCAGCATAACCTTTTCAAAGCTGGACAGGACCTGCAGCTCAGCCAAACAATCCTCTACATGAGATTTCTTTCTAGTTTTACAAACTTTCAATATCTGTTTTGCCGCAATCACTGCGGTTCTATTATTCCACTGCTCATGCCTCCTAGCAATCTCACATCTCACCCTCTATGACAACAAAATAACTTGAATGGGGTCCTAGGGAGCGTCAAATTTAGTACCACATCCAGCCTATCCAGCACATTCCCCCTCCCCCAGAAATCACGAACCCTGAACAGTCCCATAGCAGGTATAACAAAGTGCCCTCATCTCTACCATTACCCCAGCACGTAGCATTGTCCGACAGCCCCAGATCTACTTTGGCCTTAAACCCGGCCCTTAGTAGATAGCCCCACTCTTCGGACGAGATGCCCAAGTCTGACTCCGTTCATTCCAAGATTCTATATGCAAAGGCTTTATAGGCATCATATTTATGAAAGTACGTACCATTCGGGGTGGGGTGTCAAAAACCCCACAAAATTCCGGCTTAATCTCTAATGTGGTATTCAACATCTGCGAAAGAAGAGACTTTAATTCCGTAGAACACCCCTAATTCTCTCTGCCCTAGAGGAAACTTCTGGCGAAGCTCTGCAAAACTCAATTCTTTCATCTCCCAAAACACCGGCTAGACACAACACCACAATATAAAGTTTGTTCCTAATCTGAAGTGCCAGATTGTGCCACAGTGACGCATTATAACTCAACCACAGGTTTTGATCGTTTTTAATCAACCAGAGAGCAGAGTCTTTTTTGGCTTGTTTTTATCACCCCACAAAAAATCCTATACAACCTCTGTAATAGCTTGTTGGTCCAACGTCCCACCCGTGACAGAAAATATAAACTAAGAAAACCCATAAAACACGAGTTTGAACGTACACCAAAGGCCAGAGGTTCAAACCGCAAACAGATCATACTATCATTCCCGCCGTATCCCTTCACCAAGAGGTAAACAGTTCACAGCAAGACGCATACGTATAAACTTTGAGTTTAGATATGGAGAACGAAGGCAGACCGAAATAGCAAGTAAATGCACATTTAAAATCAACATAGCACAAAGCCATACACGCATGTACGAAGAATAGACCCAAGAGACAGGGAGCACTTCAAGCAAGAGTGAGCAGAACAGATTCAGACAACAGGCACGAAACACTAGAATTTCCCCTACTGCCCTTTGACATGAGATAGACAGTAGTCAACAAGATTACACACACAAATACGCATTTATAGGTAGGCCTAAAGCCAAGAAACAAGAAGTGCTTTAGGTAGTTAGTTATAGGAGTGAGCAGTAGAAGCACTAAGGGGTAGGAAATGTAACACATGCTATATATACACATATAGTGACACTTCACAGGAACATAAAGTATAGAGTAAGTCTCAAAATAAAAGTAGTTAGTTAGTAAGCCATTTAGATTTTTTAGACCTCAAAACTTCATGGATAGTTCCATACAGTAAAATGCATTCAGTTCCAGCTCACACATGAGAAATGCGCTGACCAGCCTAGCAGCCTTGAACACGGTATAACGTTGTGCTGCGACTGGTTAGGAGTATGAGGTGAAATTCTTTCCCACGCACAAGACAATGGAACGACAATGAAACGTGAATTAAATAAATGTTGCCACTAGAAGCCGACCCTGCTAGGGGAAGATGTAGATTGTCGCACAGGGATTGGTTACAAACAAGAATGGTTCAGCAAGGTTCCACATATCCAACAAATGAAACATAAAGTTCCTGCTCATTGTATCAGAAATGAACAAATGCAAGGTCACCCTCCGATGAGAACAAGGCTAGGTGCAGAGGCATGCACGGGAGAGAGTCATTCAGACAGAAGATGCACATCTCCCCCCGTAGAGACATCCAGCTCGGAGTGGAGACACATACACTGAATAACGCAAGCCCTCTGCTCAGGAAGAGCTTGGTGTCCAGGACTAAGAGAAATCATAGGGCCTTAGCTCAGGATGTAATGAAGGTTGTACATCGATTTATGACACAATTATATAAATGTATAAAATAGCAAGACCATACATTTGTACACATTCTGAAAACAGATTTTGGTGGGTCCGTGGTCTCAGAGCATGAGGTCGAGGAGCACACCACATAAACACAAACCATGGGAAAGGAAGGAGAGGAGTTACATGTTTCCAGTAAGAAGTCGCAGTATTATGCTGCCAGTTGAGCCGTTCGAAGGGCGAGAATGGTAAGATGGTGCCAACGTTTAACTCTCATGGAAAAAGGATGCAAAGAATACTAATGTTGCCACACTGTTCACACCTCACAGTTCTATTGGTCAACAGTGACCGAAGTGGCCCACCCCAGGATCGCCAAAGGAGCAACACCAATCACATGTCAGAGTATATGAAACATGTTAACGTATTGACTGGCAAATCATAATCCTGAGAACCAAAATGATACCACCATGAAGACGTTATTATTAGGTAGTTAGTAGAATGGTCACATGGGCTAGGATAGGCCAATAGGGCTAGAAACTGAATAGGATTCCCCTATAGAGCAATCTTGGCTGTCCAATCAACGAACAGTATTTTTAAAGCATTATGAAACAATGTTTTGCAAGGTCACTCCACTCTCTACTATATAACACCACCATTTTGTAATGTTCTTTGAATGATTTTGCATGTAATACATTTTTGTTTTTCTTGCTCCTGTGCACTTTTATTAACCCATTGGATTCCTTGATTATATTGATTTTTGGGTCTTAACCCGCAAGCTTTTTAGGCAAACGCAGCGGAAGCGACTGTGATGAATCCAATGGAGTCATCACTGATCTCCCGGCGTTGCCTTCCTCCCATGTAGCCGTGGGGCAGCAGCAGCTACCTCATCCTGACCCTGGGGGCAGCTATCTGAGGGAGGATTGCATGGGAGGGGACAACCTTCCGGGAGATGGCATGGCTTCATTGGATGAGACGTGGTATCCCACATTTGCCCGTGAAGATAATGCTCCCATACCTAAGACCCTTATGGCCTATTGTCATTCGTCTACACCTCCCCCTTTAAAGAATAGGGAAAACCTTTCCCCACATCAAATGAGCCAAACCTCCAACCTTGATTAGTCTTGTACAAATTGCAAGACTGCCTTCTCTAGGTCAATTTTTAAATCATCCAAAAATACATTGCCATTTAAAACTATTGTAAGTGATTATTCAAGCTTTGGAAACCAATCACCAACAATGGACTTCTTGTGCCAGAATCACTCAAGTACTAGGACGAAGAAGAGGGAGAGTAATGCAGAGCAGGAGAAGCTGCAAGCCCAATAAGTGCTCCTGTCTTTGTCTGTAGACACCTGTGCTTTGGACATTTAAAAAACAGAAACAAGATGCTAGAGGCTGCTGTTGGGAAGAGAACATTTTGCCTCTCTGCGAGGCTCGAAGGATCGAAAAGCAGAAACAGGCATGGTGCAGCTGGGCGGCTCACCAGCAAAGAAGAAGGGAAACGCTAACACAGCAGGTCGCGCCACCAGGATGCCAGGGGAAAACTCCTGGGCGTTCGCCGACTGCCACAAACGACCCCTTTCTTACCAAAGCCTGTGGCA
Organism: Ambystoma mexicanum; assembly: GCF_040938575.1. NCBI lineage: Eukaryota > Metazoa > Chordata > Amphibia > Caudata > Ambystomatidae > Ambystoma > Ambystoma mexicanum. The sequence continues at coordinate 650,316,601 of NC_090940.1, read as the reverse complement.
AAGTGGGCGAGTGGAAGAGTGGAAGAGATGCTGCGAGAGACAGGAAAACGAACATGAAACTGCCACAAAGGTAAACCAGGCGGCGTACCTTAACCAAACAACTGTAAACGAGCCTGAGAATGCCAGCAAAGTAAACTAGCCAATCACAAGTGTGTGAATGCAAGAAGCGCTGGCTGGAGAATATTCCACACAATTACAAGTTTGTGAACATGAGAAGCCCTGCCAGGAAAGTATATCAGGCAATTACAATTGTGAAAGGAGCAGAAGCCCTGGCAGGAGAGTACACCAGGCAATCAGAAGCGTGTAACTACAAGAAGTCCTGGAGAATATCAGAACTTTGTTAAGCATATGATTAAAAGCTATGTCCTGGCAAAAGGATTTACAAAGCTAGGGAGTTCTGGTTGTGACAGTGCTACTGTGAGCCATGAAAGACACAAGGAACTGTTGCATTAATTGAAGAGAAATCCAGGGGAAGGGAGCAAGAATTCTTCATAACTAAAGAACTTTTGTGTTGGAACTACTTATTCTTCTTTTATAAACACATTTTCAAGAGCTTCAAAAGAAAGACATTTTCCTTTTCACCTTTATAATTTAGTTTTAATGCAAGGGTCAGAATAGAGCTTTTGGACACAAGGAGAGTTTGATTTTGACATACTGACACAGACCGATCCTAGTTTGGGTTTAGGTAGGTACATTTCTCTTAGAGCAGGGTCAGAGAGGCCTTTTCCAACCCATTTTATATTCAATCAAAGTCTTTCCCCAAAAACATGGCTAACACGTGTCCGAGTTTCATTCCTTACTCCTCACACGACTGAATTACATAAAATCTTTGGAAGAGTCATCTTGATGGTATTAATCTTGGCCCAAATACTCAAAGTCAAAGTCCATCTCTCCTACTTCCTTACATCTCCTATAATCTCCTCAGTTAACTTATTCACATTGAAATGTACAATCGTCCTCAAATCATGTATAATATGCACACCTAGATATTTCACGAGTCTCAGACCACTTGCAGTTCCAAGAGGCAAAATTCCCTCTGTTGCAAGAAGACAAAAGTGGAAAAACCTCTTGTCCCAATTAATTTTATGTCCCGACAATCTTCCTACCTCTTCAAAGATGGTCTTCAATAGTGCACTACCCTCCACCGGATTGGACAAGATTATCGTCATTTAAGATAGCACCTTAATATCCGTCTCACCTACACAAACACCACAAATCCTTTGTTGCTGTCTGATGTAGACCGCTAATGGTTCTAAAGCAATATTGAATATAAAAGGGCATCCTTGCCTAGTGCCTAGGGCTGCACGATATGGACCAAAAGGTTAAATGCTCAGTTGTGAGCCGCCAACTGCATGTGAGATGTTACAAAACACTTTATTTACAAGACATTGATTAAAATAAAGTGCAAATACAGGGTTCCTCTTCCTGTTTGAGAATACACAAAGCTGTGTAAATATCAAAATGTAAATAATAGTATATATCTCAGTGTTTATGATTTTGTCTCATCCTATTTTGATTTTGAAAATATACCAATAAATCTCCAAAACTTGATATATCGCACTGCGCTAGTGGTGCCCCTTGTTAAAGAAAATGGACAACTGAACATTCACCTAGTCTTCGCCAAATACAAGCAGCGCACTGCTCTAAAAAAACAAAAAATAAACTGCACCAAATCACATTTAGTAACGTATACTCCAAAAATGTCTGATTAACTCTACTGAATGCCTTCTCAGAATCTAGGAAAACCAATACAATGTCTGACATACTGTATAACCGTCCTAATATTATCATAACCTAATCTATTCCTCATCAATCCTACCCGAGTGCCATGAATTAAGTACCACATGTAATTATTCAGTCTATTCGCTAAGATTTTGTTAAACAACTTAATATCTACATTAAGCAGCAAAATAGGTCGATCATTTCCACATTTCCTGGGATCTCGATCCGGTTTCGATTTAAAGCCTCCCTCATTGAGGGACACAACTCCATTGTGCAAAATATGATTATACAAGTGTGTCAGGGGTTGCCTCGAAACTCACCAGAAAATTACAAAAGTAGTCAAAAAGGAGTGTATGCCAGTGCAAGAAGTAACACAGTTTTATTGAGGGCCCCAGACGCCGCTGGCACAGCAAGTTCAAACCGATTCCAGAACAGTACTGTGTGAAAAGGTGCTGTCAAAGAAATGCCCCTAAATCTAGAAAGTTTATACAATGCAAAATAATTAGCATTGGGGATTTGCGTCATGAAAAATTCTCCCCACACAAAGTTGGTTGGTGTTCGCAATTTATAGAAAAGCATACATTGTGTTCGATAATTGGGTCCGTGAACCTTCCCACATCGCCCTCAATTACAATATGTGACGTCACAATCCACCCACAATTCCCACAGCACAAAGTACATTCATTGAAACATTTGAGACGACCAGCAGAACTTTAATCATCTGCCCCTGTCGCCTCATCTCCGTTGACATGAGAAGCGCTTACCACCATGTCACCATAAGAGCCTTGAACCACAGACGTACTGCTACACAAATGTTGCCTATCAGGGACACTCTAACCTTTTTCTCAGAGAAAATGTGCTACGGGGCAATTTGAACCCGCTTTAGTTCTTTTCGGGTCCATTAGAAAATCATATTTTACAAGTGAATTTTGAATTATAAAATGGTCATGCATTCATTACTTGTTGGCGGAACCTGTGTGCTCTAATCTATGGCCTTGAGAAATAAACACTGTATACTTCTTCCAGTACTGGGCTGGGATCGCAGACTCTGCACTAGGGCACCAGCCACTGCAGCTTTTTCTGCACACTAAAAGCTAACACAGAGGCCTATTTACCTCATTTTGGCCTACCACTAAGTTTGATTATACTTACCTGTACCCCTGCATGCATTTATGAATCCGTTTGATTATTGATTTTATTTCACGAACATCAGAATGAGCCCCCTCCCCTTTTACAGTGCTACTCTGACAGCTGATAAGTGCGTATCTTTATACCGCGTTGAACTTGCATCTTTATTACACAAGTGTAAAACCCATAGCCATGCTGAGGGGCTCAAGTCGGAAGGGGGGCCAGTACTACCCAAGAAATGTGGCCCGCCAACAACAACCGAGAGTGATATGGAAGATGCCTTGGAAAACATATGGTGGGGAAAAGATGTAACCTGGACAAACTCCCAAAACGAAGACGCTGCTCGTGTAACCAAGAGCGGAGAGGCCAGTAATGCCGGCAGTGAAAAAACGTGTTGGGCAGAGTTCGCTGACACAAATTCTACGTTATGCGCAGTGAGGAACGGAAACTTTCCCAGATCAACCACTGCAGTGGGGAGAGGCCGAAAAACACGCCAGCGGCTGAGCAAGAATGCCAAAAGGAAAAGCCACGTGTCTACACAAAGTCATCGACACAGTGGGAATTGATTTAAAAACCACTGAAAAGGACAATGAAACTTCGGAATATCCTTTTCCTTCACTAGAGAAGTTGTGGCCATTGGATTCTGACTTACCATTAGACAACGTTTATTTTGACAGACCCAAAACACCGGGGCATGAGAATCCAATTGGCAGTCCCCGCGAATCTCCACTTCAAAAAACGTTATGGGGGCTTTTATTCCGGAAAGAAGGTGGTGGGGTTTGGGGGGGGGCTTATCAAACCTTACCAGTATGGTGATTCCGGATTGGACATTGGAACTCCAGCCCCTATATAATGAAGACAGCAAGAAGGGACTAACAAATTCTTCTCCCTTCTGTTTCAGAAGGGACTCGGAGGCGAGGAAGGAGCTGCAGAATTCCTCTAGGCTTACGAGGACTAGATCCAGGTTCATACCATATCCTCGAATGAGCCCCAGACCTAAGCTACTTTAGACTACTTTTAAGGAGAATATTTGATCCTATTTTCTTTTTGCACTTTATTAGTCAATAAAGACTAACTTTTGTTTCAAAGCCACATCCTGTCCAGCATGTTCTTACAAGTCACACAAAAATGGGGCTAACTGAACCATGAAGCAATTATAAAACTCAGCCGACAAACCATCCAACCGCGGCGATTTCCCTATATTAAGTTGATCTATTGCTGCTGTCATGTCAAAAGTTTTAATCTGGCAACCTTACCCTCAGATGTCACTGGATTCTCAATTTTCCCAAAAAAATTCATCCAACTCCGATCGCAATGGAAAAATATCTTCTGTATATAACAACTCATAAAAGGACCTAAAGCAATCGCAAATGTCTACACTTTTCATCATTGGGCCCCCATTTGCATTCTCTACACTCCTAATATAAGATCTTTCAGTCATACCTCTTGGCTTATTAGCTAACAATCTCCCACTTCTGTTACCACTTTCCCAATATTTCTGTTTCACAAATACAATACCCCTCTCGGCCTGCATGTTCATTTTGTTGTTCAAATTATTTTTCACTCTTTATTTCTAATTTCTTGTCATTAGATTTGGACAATGCAAACCTCTGTGGTAAAACTTTGGGCTCATTCTCTAATATTTCCAACTCTGCTAGCCCCTATTTCTTAATGTGGCACGTTTAACTAATTAGTTCACCCTGTATCACTGCTTTGAAACTATCCCAAACCATAAGCATATCAGCAGACTCTTTGGTCCCCAAAATGTAAACATTAATAAAGGCTTTCAGTCGAGCCGTCACTTCCAAGTCCTTTCCAATTCCACACCTTAGCCGCCAGCTAACATACTTCGAGCCTGCATCATCTAGATGCAACTATAGGTTCGTTAATGCATAATCTGCAATTCCACGTTCTCTTATATCCACACCAACTGTCTTCTCAATGAGTCTGCCAGAAAATAACAAATAATCAATCATGAGAATGAGTCCTGGACTGGTGAATAGAATGTAAACTCCTTCTCATTAGGATGCATTATCAACCAGATATCCACCAAATCATTCCCAAATTCTCCTCTTACGCCCACATTTGTAAATCTACAGAACGCAGAGTGGTCCCTTTTACAACCAAGCACACAATTGATATGCCCACCCAATGTAACTCTTTGACCTTGCGAGCCAAAGTAATTTGTTCAGTAAATAAAGACCCCCCCTGGGGAGCACAGGTCATAAACAGATTCAACATTAATCACCTCGCCATTACAGACTATATCAGCCAGTATTATTCATCCCTCATCATCCTTAACCAGCTTTTCCACCACAACATGAAAACCTCTGTGGAATAGAATACACACTCCTCTGGATTTTGAAATATAGCAATTAGAGAGTTCATTCGTGTATCCTGAGTTAGTTCAAAGGTTTTTAGAACATTCAAGCAATGAGTTTACTGTAGAAAGACGATGACCGCTGTGGTTCTGCATACCCTTGCCATTACCGTTTTCCTTTCTTGCGGACAGTTCAAGCTCTTCACAGTCCAAGTTGTGAAAGTCAACGGTGGCATATATTAACTAACACAGTTACACCTTTAATAAAAGATATCAACCGCAGCCAGCATGGCCCCACAAACGCAAGGAGCAAAACTGTGCGTTGGATGTCCAAGCATTATTTGTATTGCACTCAGCATCTCCGCAGCAAGAAACGCCATACACTAGACAAAACAAATGGATCAACAAGAAAAAAACACATGAGATCTAAGCAGACAACTGCCTGATAGTACCCTCGCAGCCTATGAGCATCAAGATTTACAGAACACATTGGGATTTCAACTATGCCCTTTATAAAGTACTGCAAAAACAATGTCCTTTCCCCTCCCCTCCAAAGCAAAATCACTCCATAGTCATGTCCATACACAGCACAATGAACTCCCTCCCCAGTGGTCCTTCTTTCCATCCCATCCCCTCCAGCGCGCCCCCCCCCCCCCATCTCCTCTGAAGATCCCCCCATTCCCTTCATTCGTTGAGGAATGTCCTGACTGAGCTCCCATAACCGTCTATTACTCGGGCGAATGGCAATGCGCTAGGAATCACCATGTCATCTTCAGCGTGAGGCCCCCCCTCTCCCCTAACTGAGACTCCCAGAGAAGACAACTGGCAGCTCAATAGGTCAAAATAAATCCATTGTGGATTATGGTAGTACAAAAAGCACCATGAGGAAAGATGTGAATTCTTGCCCTTATTTCCTTCCACTTTTCTGCTGCTCTTCTACCCCCTCCCCACTCATTCCCCCAGCTCCAGCAAGATCAACAAGGCATCCCAACCTTGGAGAAAGGAAACAAAAATGCCTATGTTTTTGAGGGCTTGGCAAAACTCTGAATTTTTAAGATTCGAATTGGAGGCATTTCTTTCTACTGTGTTAGCCAATCAACAGTGTATTTGTGAACATGCCACAATGGCTATCATTATGATGGTATTTTGTCAAGCACTTACTGACAATTCATATAATGATAACGATGTGTTACTTATATAGCGATTTCGCCAAAGCACTTTGCAGGGAACATATATACATACAATAGCACCCAACTGAAGGTGGTACTCATTTATTGACCTCAGAAGGATGAACAGCAGAGTTGGCTTTGCCGGGATTTCAACTGCGACCTGCAGATCATAGACATATTGCAGCAGCAAGTGCTCCACCCACTGAGCTATCTTACCAGTGTATATAGTTTATATACCATATTGTTAACACTTCCAATAATAACTTGGTTTTGATATTGCGCTTGGTGTTGTACTCCTCCCACCCCGTTTTCATGTCAGGTTTTTGAATGACCGGATGCTGGATTCTCAGTGGAAATGATGGAGAGAAACTGGTCCATTGTTTAACTCGTGTTTGAGTGTCGTGTAGAAATTGACGATCCGCTCTGGATGCCACTCTGCTTGTAGAAAGTTTCCAAGCCAGGTGACACCGCGAGACAATCTCCTGAAAGGGGAAAAGCCCTGAGGTGGATCCCATTGAGAGCAGAATCAGTTGGGTCAAAGACTGGAGGAAGGTTGGATAATAAAAGATTGCTGTCCAAGTCGGAGCAAAAGGTCCAAAAAAACTGGTGCAAGCTGAAGCAGGCTGACAAGGATGCGGAAAAGGAGGACACAAAAAGAAGGGAGAATGCAAGGCAGAATAACAAGCAGGGGAAAAACAGAGGAGCGCTGAGCTAAGGACACCAACCTTAGCATTGAGACGCACTGTTTGACTTGTGCTGCCGCTAGAAGTAGGGGACTGGATGGGAAGTGGAAAAGCTGCAGGAGCATCGGATCCGATGTGCGTGCCGCCATCTTCAAAGAGGCACACAAGTAACTGGAGGACATATCAGAGTCACCATCCGGGAAGTGGCAAAAAACACAGAGGAGCGTGGCACCCACAGTGAGCCTCCGACGGTCCCAGAGGGACCTCTGGTAAGTGCAGGGAATCGTGACATTTCATTGAAAATACTTTATTAAGGGATTTTAAAGTGCTGGCAAAAGTGTCTGAATGCTTGAGAAAAGATACTAACAGGTGTGCATATTGCAACAATTGTCATGGAGACTGAAAGTTAGCAAATTAGCGGGGCACAACATATGTGGACTTGTAGAACAAGGCAAAGCCTGTATGATACAAGCCTCACACCAAGAATTACAGGTGGTATTGATTGCCGCCTTACACTAAGTATTACAGGTGGTACCGAATGCAGCTCGTCTAGAAGTCCTTGGTGGACTAGGTTGGCTGCAGTGATTCGGCTGAAGCGCGGCACCTGTGGAAGCTGTGTACATCGCAGGTTCTCCTTTTTATGGCGGTCTCTTTCCGTCTCGGCTCTCCGGCTCGGATTGCTGTCAGCAGGTAACGTGGGGCGCCGATGGGTTGTCGTCCTCTGGATTCCTTCTCCGTACTGTTGCAACCTTACTTGTGGCTCTAGAAAAGAAAGAGAAAATGAGCCCAGCGCTTTCTTCAGGAGGCACGTGGAGCTGCAAGTTGGTACTGCACATATATGAGCCGGCACTAGGGGAGGGCACAGGAAAGGGGGCCTCTCCACTGTCACGTCAACCTCTGGGGTAAGACTGGCTCTGGCTTCCCATTCCTCGCCCAGAGGGGTTCTTATGCCCGCGTGACAAGATCAGATTGCCAACCTTCTCACAACACCCAAGTGGATCATGTTTCTAGATTTGTGTATATTCTAAACACGGAATCAATTAGTGGGTCGACAAACAGAGTCTGATATAAAATATTTTTTTCTTCATTAGGTCATCCCAAAATCTTCCTTATAATGGGTTGCAGTTTGTAGTCGGACTCTGGGATCGGTTCAGCAATTCAGGGCTCTTGCTAGGTCTAGAGTCTTCAGAGTTGATCCGGGTCGCTCCGGGTAATTCAGACAGTTGAGCGTCATAAGGTACTCCCTGCACATGAAAGAATGCCAACATTCAGGTAGCGTTTGCTTCACAGCGATGGCTCTTACTCATAGCTTCCTTAAATGTAACCTCTCACCTGCCAAGACTAGTGTCACATTCGCAGCACTACAATCCCAGTGCATTAAAACCAATATAAACTTGGATGGTTAATAAACAGACAGATTTGCAGACACAAGCTGCTAGGTGTTAAAACGAGGAAAGGAAAGGAGAGGGAGATTGCAGTAGGTTGAGCAAAACACCATTGCGTTAGGACAGTGGCTGACGGAGCGGGCGCCCAGGCAATGTAGAGATGAGTGCAAGTGCCCATCGGTGCATATGCAGGCAGCTAGAAAGGAAGAGCACGGGACCAATGGGGGGGCTACTAGGAGAACAGCAATTCCAGGGGAGGGGGCGAGAGGCCGAGAGCCTGGAAGATGGCTCCGAGGCCTGTGCGTTCAGGTCTGCTTTCAGAAGATCGGAGACTCCTCTGCAGCTGCTTTTCTTTCACAGAGAGAGGGTGCAAGGTCAGGGGTGCCCGCTGTGTGAAACCGCATACCTTGCGACAGACCTGTTGTGGGCGAGCCCGTGCCTCGGGCCACCCCGCACACACACACGCTGACACGCACTCACACAGAGAGACACGGGACGCGCGTGTGTGCCTTTCGGCGTCCCGGCGGCAACTGCCCGCACAGATGTTCTTTATTGCCAATGCGCATGCGCGGACCACAACGAGGTTCGCGCATGCGTCGTTCGTACTTGCAACATCACATCCCTTTTTTTCTTCAATAATAACAACATAAAATCAACCAGGATGAACAGTATAACCTTTAAACATAAAGCCTGTAACTGGACGTGGGTTGGCCGGCTGCTGTAACCTCGGCTCAGTCTCCCGAGTCCAGGACATAGTCCTTAAGGCGATCCGGCAGTCTGCGGTTTCCTCGCACAGTGTACCGAGGGCCGTTTTGCGAAGTCACACTGGGACCATCTGCCTGCGGAACATCCTCCTTCTGGGCGTCCTCCGCCTGACCTTCGGGGGCAGCCTCGGAGGCTGTGCATTCGTCCGGTTCACTGGCCCTCATTGATGTGTCCACGTTTTTGAAGAAGGACCTGTTGCGGATGACGGTCCCCCGGTTGCATGCTGCCGTGACCATGGTTCCTTTTACGTGCGTGACTGTCCACGGGTGAGGCTCGTAAGGCAATGACAGTTTGCCTTCTGGGTGGCGATTCCCAACTAGCACGGAATCACCTACGGTGACTTCCTTGTCTTGGAGGCCTCTCTTCTCGCTCTCTCTCTGATTGCGGGCTGCCCGCTCCTTCCTCCCTTTTTCATTGTCAATGACCCCGGGTACTCTCCCTTCTACCTCCGGTATCATGCCACGAGGGCCGCGCCCGAATAGCGCCTCAGCAGGGGCCACGCCCGTCGATTGATGTGGCGTAGTCCGATACTCTTGTAGGAATTCCACGACCTTCTTCGGGAGGTCCTCCCCACCATTTGCGGATATTCTCAGCACCTTGTTCAGCGTGCGCATGAGCCTTTCCGCTTCCCCGTTCGCATGCGGCCACAACGGGGATACTCTCTGGTGATGGATGCCCCTCGCTTTGAGATACTGTGCAAACTGCCTGCCCGTGAACGGGGGGCCATTGTCCGAGCAAAGTATTTCGGGGAAACCATGGGTCGCAAACATTTTTTCCAAGGCACTGGTGGTGTACTCGGTGCCGGTGGACTCTACGATCTCCACCTCGGGGTATCGGGACCATTGGTCTACCACTGCTAAGAAGTACATGCCCCGACCTGTTGAGCCGAAATCTACATGGACAGTTCCCCAGGGCTTTTCGCTCCGTTCCATGGAGCTGATCGGGGGAGCTTTATCCCCAAGATTTGCTGCCTGACACGGCAGTCACCTTTTTATGAACAGCTCGACCATACCCTCGAGGTCAGGGAACCATACCTTGGGTTGAAGCCGCGCTTTGGTCTTGGCTACCCCTTGGTGCCCTATGTGGGCCAACTCCAATACACGATTTCTCAAGGCCTGTGGGATCACAATTTGCCTCCCCCTCAGCAGTAGCCCGTCGTCAGAAATGGATAGCTCATCCCTCACCCTCCAAAGCGCCTGAAGGTCTTTCTGGGCGTCGGCCTGCCGCTTTGAATTGTTCTGAAGCACATCTCTCCAATCGCCGCTTCTGACCGCTGCTTTGATGATGTGGAACACTTCATCCTTGGACGACTCTGTCGCTATGGTGAGTCTGGACAGCGCCACCGGCAACGCACCTTCCACCACGTGACACAGCAGCCCTTGACACTCAGACACCTCCTTGGTACTCTCCCCATTCTCCGGGTTTGGGTGTAGCGACAGATAGTCAGCTGGATTATTGGTCCTCGGTCTGTACACCAGTCAAACCCCATATTCCATCAGGGCCAGCATCCATCGCTCAATTCTGGGTGGAGGTTTTGATGACACGCCCGCCAGGATGGGCAGCAGGGGCTTGTGATCGGTCACCACTACGACCGGCTTGCCCAGGATGTAGAGACGAAAATGGCGACAGCACCACAGTATGGCCAAGGCCTCTCTTTCTATTTGCGAGTAGCGCTTTTCTGTGTCTGAGAGCGCCTTGCTCGCGTACGCAATGGGTCGCATGTCCCCTCTCTTGTCCGCTTGCATCAACACTGCACCTACACCCACCGGGCTGGCGTCCACAACGATCTCGGACTCAGCGGTGGGGTCGAAGTACGCCATGGTGTCTCCGTCGGACAGGGCGTTCTTGATGACTTGAAATGCCTCTTGCTCTTTCCTTTCCCACACCCAGACAGCGTCATTCTTGGTCAGCGCTCCGAGGGGTTCCGACAAGGAGGCCAAACCCTTAATGAAGCGCCCACAGTAGTTCACCATCCCCAAGAAACTGCTTACCTCCGTTGGGGACTGGGGTGCTGCTGCCTCCCGAATGTCCTTGATCTTTGCAGGATCGGGCGACACGCCGCTGGCATGAAAGATGAAGCCAAAAAACCCAATTCTGTCTTTGAAAAACTCAAATTTTTAACGGTGTAGGGTAAGCCCCAGATCTTCTAGCCTCTTCAGCGTGCATTCCAATCTCTTCATGTGTTCTGCCTCTGAGTCTGCAAATACCAAAATGTCCTTGCTCATATTCAAGACACCTTTCAGTCCTGCCAGCGCCCCCCTGATGGTATTTTGAAATACTTCTGCAGCAGACGAAATGCCAAAACTCAGGCGCTTAAACTGAAAGAGGCCATCATGCATCGTAAACGTCGTGATATAACGTGAGCTTGAGCTGATGATAGCCCGCCCTCAGGTCTAACTTCGAAAAAACTCTCGCCCCTTGCAGTTCACCAATAATATCATCGAGGGTGGGTGTAATGTGTCTCTCCCTTTTGATGGCCGCATTCGGGAGGCGCATATCGACACAAATGCGCACCGCCCCCGGCTGTTTTGGTTTGGGGGCCACCACTATGGGCGAGACCCAGGGCGTTGGGCCTTCCACCCTTTCGATGATGTCCATTCGGACCAGTGAGCGAAGTTCCTCCTCCACATGCTCCCGTAGAAGGAACGGGATCCGTCGATGTTTGAGAGCCGTAGGCCTGATGGTGTCGTCAATGTGGAGGCGCACGGGAGGAGCTCTCAGCTTTCCCACTCCTTCAAAAATGCCTGCGAATCTGGCCACTAACTGCTCAATGTCCGCTTGATAGACTGCGAATGCAAAGTGCACCAGTTCCAATGCCTCCGACGCCGCGCAGCTAAGCAGGGAGTGGGGGCTCACGTCAGTGACGAAAAATCGTGCTTTTATGGATTTGCGGCCCTTTGAAACGGGCGCCACGAAGACGCCCTTGATGGGGAGCGGCGTGTCGCTGCCGAACGTGAAGATCTTTGCCCTCGAGACATCCAATGGTGGTGGTCCCGGGATCGACTGGTAATGATCTGAGGCCAGTACACACACTGAGGCTCCCGTGTCAATCATCACTTGTGTAGGGACCCCTTGAATGTCCACGATGCGTTTGGGCTGCCTCTTTTTCCTTGCCCCTGTAGCTATGCTCGAAATGAAGAACACCTCTTCCTCCTCTTCTTCCTCCTCGGCCATGTTCAGCCGCTGCATATCCTGTTCGACTGTTGCAATGCTCTTTTGCCCCCTCGACCCACTGCCAAACAACCTGGCCGGACCCCTTTGAGTAGCCACCGGCGCAGGAGCGCGGCACATCCAGGCATAGTGTCCGAGTCCATTGCATCTGCCGCAGGATCTGGATTTGGCGGGACATTCTTCTGAGTGCGGCAAATCATATCCGCAATATTGACAAATGGACGCCACTCCAAGCGTTGGACTTGCTTCCTGGCGTTTTTGGCTCCACTTATTCTTTAACAAGGGCTGCCTCCCGACTGCAAATGCCTCTTCTGACCTGCTGGGACGCACCGCTGCGTCCATTGTGGCACCCCTCGATTCTGCCAGTTCATATATTCTCCCGCTGTCCAGGATCTGTGTCAGAGTCCACCCTGGCTCTCTTAACACCGGTCTGCAGAGTTTTCCTGAGCCACAGCCTTGGATAACTTGATTTCTAATCATGGCCTCCTCGTTGTCCCATCTGCACGTCGTGGCCATTTGTCTTAGGCGAGCGCAGAATTGATCAAGCGACTCTTCTTCCCGCTGTTTTTCACTGTTGAACAGGAACCTCTCATAGTCGACGTTGGACAGCGGAATAAAATGATTCTTTAAGGCAGTCTTAACCGCATCATAGGTGACTACTTGCAGGTTAAGGGACTCGTAAATACGTCCATGCCTGCCGAGTACAGTAGAGTTGCCCTTTTTGCGTCATCATTAGTTTCTCCTGTTACAGTGAAGTACATGTCCAACTTTCTTATCCACAGCAGCCATCTTGGGCCCAATTTTGAGGGTGGGCCCGACGTGTCGAATTCTTGCATGGGTAGTAGAGATAGATCCCCGTTGTCTCCTCCTTACCGCCACCTGCGCTGTCCCTGCATCTTCGTCACTCTCCGCCATGTTCACAGGTCGCACTGGCACCTCCTCAGGATTTAGAGGCTGCTAACCTGACTTTATCAGACGGTAGACGTACCTCGGGCCACTGCGTGGTGGTGATCAGCGTGGCCGTGGACCCCTCCAATTACCACAGCTTGAAGGACAGTTCTCTTGGATGTCGAGAACTGTCAGGATTCCAAAAATGTGTTCGCTGTAGTTTCTGTGAAACGTGAGCAGCGCACAAGCACCTTCTCAGGCCGCTACTGCCACGTGTCCTGCGTAGAAACCCATCCGCTTTGCTCGCGCTGGATTTGGGGAATGCTCCGGTATGACGTTGCTGCCGTATGCGAGCAGCGTTATGTTAGCAGAACGCTCTGGTTGCATCCCGCCTCATCGCCAGATGTTGTGGGCAAGCACGTGCCTCGGGCCACCCCGCACACACGCACGCTGACACGCACTCACACAGAGAGACACGGGACGCGCCCGAGTGCCTTTCGGCGTCCCGGCGGCAACTGCCCGCACGGACGTTTTTTATTGCTAATGCGCATCCGCGGACCACAACGAGGTTCGCACTTGCAACATCACAAAACCATATCTCACCGCGTTTAGCATTAGTTGTGCTCAGCACGGCGCAACAATGCCTACAGTGATTAAGGGGTACAATATTTTGTGACAGTGCTGACAGTATGTTATTATTCAGGGTCCTGGACATACATGCGCCATGAACGAGGCTAAGCCGCTGCCATGACTGGCAAAGTGGCACGGATTGGCTGCTGATTGGTAGGCAGAAGGCAGCAGCGACCTGGCCCGGGCTGGATACCGGCCACTCCAGGACCAGCACTGGCGCCTGCCTCCAGAGAAGCGGCATTGAGACTGTGCCATGTGACGCCTGTCGTGGGCCTGCCGATTGTTGGAGGCCCACCCTTTGTTGGGTTAAAGGGATGGCGCGTTTCATGGCATAACAGTGTGCCACCGCCTCCTCTCGCTCTTTGATTCTTGGCACTAGATTTGACTTGACTCTTGCCCACATCGCTTTACCCTGCGTGAACGACCTACGATTGCCCTATAAATACATGCAGTCTCTGTTCTGGCCCCGACGTGGCCCCCGAGCTTGCTGGGCCCAGAGGGCCAAGCTACACCACATGTCTGGCGCCTAACAAAACCCAAACTCTTCTGGGGTTGTGTGTGTGTGCTAAAAAACTGTCAGCCAGCACTTCTGGGCTAGGACCAGGCCAGGTCTGCAACGCGCTGCACAGTGTTGGTTTGGAGGGTTGCTCTGGGTAGGATTGATATTTTATTTCTATCGTGCTCGTACACAAGTGATTAGGAGTCATTCCTAACCTTCCACCCAGCCATCATTCCTCAGTCTTGTTCTGCGTTCTGAAGTAGAAATGTATTGGTTGACTGTGATGGTTCCCGACTACTAGCCATTGGTAAAGTAGCAGAGTGGGCTTCAGGTAACAGGCTGTAGGGCCTGCCGCTACAGTAGGCCTCTCATCCTTTCCAAAGCTGATAAATGCCTGGTTCTCGCCTACTAGCCATTGGTAAAGTAGCAGAGTGGGCTTCATGTAACAGGCTATAGGGCCTGTAGGCCTCTCATCCTTTCCAAAGCTGATAAATGCCTGGTTCCCGCCTACTAGCCACTGGTAAAGTAGCAGAGTGGGCTTCAGGTAACAGGCTGTAGTGCCTGCCGCTACAGTAGGCTTCTCATCCTTTCCAAAACTGATAAATGCCTGGTTCCCGCCTACTAGCCACTGGTAAACTAGCAGAGTGGGCTTCAGGTAACAGGCTGTAGGGCCTGCCGCTACAGTAGGCTTCTCATCCTTTCCAAAGATGATAAATGCCTGCTTCCCGCCTACTAGCCACTGGTAAACTAGCAGAGTGGGCTTCAGGTAACAGGCTGTAGGGCCTGCCGCTACAGTAGGCCTCTCATCCTTTCCAAAGCTGATAAATGCCTGGTTCCCGCCTACTAGCCACTGGTAAACTAGCAGAGTGGGCTTCAGGTAACAGGCTGTAGGGCCTGCCGCTACAGTAGGCCTCTCATCCTTTCCAAAGCTGATAAATGCCTGGTTCCCGCCTACTAGCCACTGGTAAACTAGCAGAGTGGGATTCAGGTAACAGGCTGTAGTGCCTGCCGCTACAGTAGGCCTCTCATCTTTTCCAAAGCTGATAAATGCCCGGTTCCCACCTACTAGCCACTGGTAAACTAGCAGAGTGGGCTTCAGGTAACAGGCTGTAGGGCCTGCCGCTACAGAAGGCCTCTCATCCTTTCCAAAGCTGATAAATGCCCGGTTCCCGCCTACTAGCCACTGGTAAAGTAGCAGAGTGGGCTTCAGGTAACAGGCTGTAGTGCCTGCCGCTACAGTAGGCCTTTCATCCTTTCCAAAGCTGATAAATGCCTGGTTCCCGCCTACTAGCCATTGGTAAAGTAGCAGAGTGGGCTTCAGGTAACAGGCTGTAGTGCCTGCCGCTACAGTAGGCCTCTCATCCTTTCCAAAGCTGATAAATGCCTGGTCCCGCCTACTAGCCATTGGTAAAGTAGCAGAGTGGGCTTCAGGTAACAGGCTGTAGTGCCTGACGCTACAGTAGGCCTCTCATACTTTCCAAAGCTGATAAATGCCCGGTTCCCACCTACTAGCCATTGGTAAACTAGCAGAGTCGGCTTCAGGTAACAGGATGTAGTGCCTGCCGCTACAGAAGGCCTCTCATACTTTCCAAAGCGGATAAATGCCCTGTTCCCGCCTACTAGCCATTGGTAAAGTAGCAGAGTGGGCTTAAGTAGCAGAGTGGGCTTCAGGTAACAGGCTGGAGTGCTCGCCGAGTACTGTAGGCCTCTCATCCTTTCCAAAGTCGATACATGCTTATCTTCGAGCTGGGTAATTAGCTTGTTAGTGAGAATTCCTAGGACTTATGTAACCACTAAAAAGTGCTCTCATTAGTGTGTGCGTTATGTCTTGCAAAATTTAAATAAAAGATTTTAGGCAAAAAGTTGACTCCTCTTTCCTTAAGAGGCACACAAGTCCTACGTTGGAGGGTGTGAGCCACCCCTACCCTCAAAAAGAGACTTTCTGGGGACCACTGGAACTCTAGGCTGAAAGAGAGTGGAGGGAGCACTAAACAGCATACAGTGCGTCTAGACCAAGCAATAAAGTGCTAGTTAAGCACCAAATCATGATCTTTAAGAACTCTGAGCAAAGGCATTAAGAGTTGATTTATTTATAATGCGCACCAGACCCGAGGGTATCAGGGCGCAGGAACAAGGATATTTTCAGCTTACAAGGTTACAAAGGGCAATACAAAATACAGTGTGAAGTACAGTCAGATAGTAATGACAGGCA
Source organism: Ambystoma mexicanum (assembly GCF_040938575.1). NCBI lineage: Eukaryota > Metazoa > Chordata > Amphibia > Caudata > Ambystomatidae > Ambystoma > Ambystoma mexicanum. Next base: position 650,300,029 of record NC_090940.1, on the reverse strand, counting down.
GAAAAGTAAACAGTGCATCTGTTGTAAGAGGTAGGTTGCCAGACACATGGTCATGGGTGATAGTACAAGTAAAAGTCAGTTAGGTAGTAATGACAGGCAGCAGGGTAAACAGTACATATGTTGCAAGATTAAGAGTCATTGTGGAAATAGCCTAACACTTTGCTTTATATTCTGGTTGGCAGGGGAAATGCCATCTTGCTAAAGTAGGACAGACATTCAAGTGGCAAAGCACGAAAGCGATTGATCAAGGATTCTAATCCATTACACCAAGAAAGCCGCCCTCCGATTAGGTGGGGAGCACAGGCCTTCACCAGTGGTTGGTGCCGTCGACGCACTGCTATTTACAGCTGGTCAAAAACCTTCAGCAAGTGCCCTTGCTGGATGGAACAGGTGCTGGGGATTAGATTTTCATAACAACTGTGGATGATAAATGAAACTGGGCATTGTTCGCCGGTGTGGAGCACAGGCCCTTCCTTTGACACGCAGCTGGCTTCATGGTTCCACCTAATGGTGCAGGAAAAGCGATAAGTGCACCACCGCCTGTTCGATATGGCTAGAGAGGCAACGGCACGTGCAGGGTGTTGCTCTTGCTACTTTCTATCATAAGCTGCTATCTGCCAGGCAACAGGAGACTGATCTGAAAAGAGGTACCATCCTCTGATATAGCAATAAACGCTCAACCGCGAGGGTCGCGGGCCATATGCCAGCCAACGTCTTGACCATCACGCCCATCCACATTCCCTAGCACCGAGCTCACACCTTGCCAGCATTTCGAACTCGCTTTTAATAACTGTACTGGTTCTTGGACACACATGAGCCTTACTGTTTAAGATGTGCAATGGTAGGACAGCCACTTGTTCAACAATAGTACTGACTGATTAAAACACCCCAAAGGCACCATATCACTCTGGTCGGCCTCGGACTCTGAATAACAAGATGTTCGCTAGACAGAGGGGATGGAGTACAGCAAAGGAGGGCTATTCCTCATTCCTCTAAGAATTCAAATGAATTTTGCTCAGAGGGGATTAACAACACCTAAAGGAAGAAGGCACCCGAGAATGATAATTACACAAAAAGCGCAAAATCAAGATAACACAATATGGAGGGAGCACCAGCCATGAAAATGCAATCTTCTTTATCATAACCAACATGGAGCAAGATGCTAAACTTCAGACCTGCAAGAACTGCAGGTCCCTCTAGAGGACGGCACAGCTGACGGGGCACGCCCGTGGCAACCCTTCATCGTGGCGGTCTGCTTTGCACCAGAGAAGGAGGAAGAAAGACTATCCCAGGTCTGGAGTAGAAGCAGTAGTGGAGGGACATGGCTGGCCGTTCTTCCTCAAGAAAGCTACGCAGCATGAGAGAAAGCCCCCACCAATCGGGTTGGGCAGTGAGATGTCTGAACCCTAATACTAATAGTTAAGGATGCCAGCGACAGCAACCAGAGAGGGTGGAAGCAGCAAGTCTAGATGCAGAAACAAGTTCTGAACCTTGGTCTCCATTGCCCACCCTCCCTAACACCAGTGGGTTGAAGTGTCCCACTCACAGAAACAAGAGGAAAGAGCTGGAGGACAGGCAGGAAATTGCCATTGACCCTCGGACGCCCGTGGGAACCTCCTTTGTCCTTGGTTCTGGGTACCTTGACCTCTTCCTCTTTGACCAAAAGAGGAGTAATAACTAAAGGAACACTCTGATCGAAGTCTGCAAAAGTGGGTGTTGTGGCTGATGGATGTCTGCCCCAAAGCTTTTGCTGCAGCCTTTGAAGCTTGTAGCTTTTCTAGACTGTTGTCCTCCTTTGGCCCAAATAGGCTGGTCATATCCATGAGTCTTGACTGGACAACGGGGCAAACTCAGACTTGCATAGCCAAGCAAATCTCCTGATCACCGTGCTCGAGCCCAGCATCCGATGCAGTCGGACACATCTAGGCCTGACAAGAAGGTATTGACAAGAGGCCTCTTTACCTTCATTAATGAGGTTATTGAACGCATCTCATCTTCAGGAATGTTTTCTGCAGCTTAGGAAATTACATTCCACAGTGTACAGGAATATCTTTCAAGGGACCAGGAGGTTCTGCCTTCGAGAATACTTGAATCATTTTTTCACTTAACATTTCCCATTCGACCGTTGGGGCGATGCCGTTGTTTCTTTGACTTCTTCTGTGACGATGAAGAGTAGCGCAAACCGATCCTGGGTCTCGATCGTTTGGAATGCTTAAAGTGCTTTTGGGCCTTTCTGGAGACTGGTCTCCGGTGTAACTTCTGCCTTCAGGACATTTTCTCTTTGAAGGTGTGGAAGACAGAGACCTGGAAACCGTCCAACCAAGGGTGAGCTTTGACCTTCTCTCCTTCAAGGCCTTACTGGTCATAGATTGGCAGGAGCCGCATTCAATTACTTCATGTTCTTTCCCGAGGCACCAGAGACAAATCCAGTGTGGATCAGTGATTGACATCTTCAAGTCCCAGTACCAACATCTCTTAAAGCCTGTTTTCGTGAAGAATCACAAAGAATTACGATGTTAGTCGAAGAGAATCACCGAGGCAGGTTGAACCGTTTTGAGAGTGTGCTGTGCATGCAGAACAATTGAACTGAAGCAACGGGTGTGGTGCGTGCTATTTACACTATCATCTACATCACGTCCGGATGCTGGAATGGTAATTGTCGAGGGACATCGGCTTGATTCTGCACAAGGCCCTCTGCGTTTGAATTTTTTTCCAAGACTACAAAGCGGATATGAATATATCAAAGATGAGGAATCCGCGGGAGGACAAAATCGATTGGAAAAGGATGATACAGGCCCTACATTTCTCTTCACTGCACAGAATGAAAATCAAGACAAGATATTCCAGGCTGGAAGAACTAAACAGTGCACAGAACTGGAAGTGCTCAGGTGACTAGCCCAACTCACAAACTCCACGCATGTCCTCGTGTCCCCAACACATAAAGGAAAAATGGAATCTTAAAATAGTGAATGTAAGTTCTATTGGTTTTATAGTACAGAAAGTGAATTTCTCCACCACTATTTTAACATATATGCTGCTTTTAAGGAATCTAGTTAAGATGGGGATACCAATTGGCAACACTCAAATTAAATTGGAGATTTAGACTAGATTGATTGTATTAATTTACTATTGGCAACATTTAAAAGTTTAAATTGATTGACTGTTGTATTACATTGCTGAGAAATTAGAATGCCAAGCATTCTACCCAGTAGCTGTGAAGTAATCCCCCACCATCACAATCCACCATGCCAACCTTACCAAAACCAAAACCAAAGAAAACACAAGGCATATGCATCCACTTCCTACCAGCCTCATTTCTCCGGCTTCCCTCGGCACCCCACCAGACAGTGCGGCCTGCAGGGACATGACCCTATTAGGCCGAGTTTGCAAACCCCATAAGATGTTGGAAACCCCACACTGGGCGGGGCTGGCTCGTTAGGGAGCTTTGCAATCTGAGTGCATAAAGGAGGCACTGCAGCCCTGTGCCGAAGCAAGCGGACCACACAAAGCTTCAAGGGGGAGATCTGCCTATGCGTCTGAAACACCCACTCCCGCGTGCTTTACATAAGGCATGCAGTGTAGCCATTGCCAGCCTCAGCAGCCCTTTCATAAACTTGGGGTGAAAGAAGATTCCTTTCGGATTCGGGGATTTACGCCAGACCTGCCCTTCAGCAAGCGCTTGCAGCATGTCCTTTAAAACCCAAGTGCTTGCCATCGCCGACTGCACACATGGCATTTTAGACCCAGGGGTTCAGACTGTAATCTCTGCACTCATGCCTTTTTGCAGGGTTCTGGCATGGTGATTTGCGGAAAAGCAAACATTCTGCATGTGCCGTAGTCATAACCGGTAGACCCAAAGAAAGCAGTTGGAACCCAAACATTCCCTCATGTACCACACGAAACATTGGTTGAGTGTTGGCAATAAAAAGGCCATGTTTTTTTATTGTACATCACTATGTAGTAATAACCAAAACAATTAATTATAATAACCAAAAACATAATGTGTACTTTTGGGCACGAGGTCCCGAGGTTAGCCCCTGAGGCCCGTGTTGCCCTCTTGGTCCCACGACTGTGTGGGCCCCATACGGGCCCCTGTTCTCTATTCTCCTTCTTCTCTCCCTTTTTCCTGGGTGGGAGGGTTTCCAGAAAAAGAAAAAGTATGCTACGTAAGCAAGGTACTTGTTTGGTGCTCCGTGCGGAGTTCCAGACAGATTTGTGATTTTTAGCTGCCAATGCAGCTCCTTATATTGTCCCTGGGGCTGGCCATGGGCTTTGTCTGCCTGTGTGGTGGCTGTGCCCGGCCCCCGGCCAGCTGGCACCTATGGCATTTCGCACTTTCTTTTCTTGTTACCTGATGTTTCCTGTGTGCCCTGGGGTACTTTGCACTTCTTCACTGGCCTGACCAAAGTGTTGCTCCCACCTTGCCCCTCATCCTGCCTGGCTCCAGGAGTCTGAGGGGATGGGGGAGGAGAGGGAGGGGCTGGTGTACGTTTGTTTTTCCCTGACTTTGGCTGTGCTACTGCCAGCTATTTTACCCAACCCCTCTCCTTATCATGCCCCCCTTGGGGCACACGCTACTGGCCCCCGCTTTCGAGCTGCAGGGTTCCCCCTCTGCAGTGCTGGCTACAACTGCTTACCTTTGCGGTCAAGTTAATGGCAAGAGCCGCAGAGGTCCAGGTTTCACAAGACCGTGTGATTTGCTCTACCCCAACCACTCACCACTATACGGCCCCCTCTGCCCTCCTCCTCCCACTCCCTTGGCTCTGCTTTTCCTGCTCACTAACGGCACAGAGCGGCGCTGGATGGCCGGGGCACAGAACGTAGGGCCAGCCATAGGATTTGCAGGGCCCTGGGTGGCAAAATATACGTGGGGCCCCCTTATTTGAATTGCAGAAAATTATGTCACAAAGTTAGTCTTTAATATTCGTCGGAATCAAATAAACTGACGGTCAGTGTATGAATTTTAACTGTTAATATAACTTATCTGAGCAATCGAGGCAAAACCGATTTACTGGGAGTGTATTAAAGCAGTCACAGTAAGCAATTCCGCGGGTTTGCAAGTATCAATAGGTATCGCGACCCAAAAAAGTGGGCTAGGCCGGACTCATTAACATACACGAAATACGCACATTAAATTCAGCGGCCCGTCCCTAATAGATGAACATTTACAATACAAATGAGCAGTGTCTTTAAAAAAATGAATCGTCAATAACCGAAAAATGACCAGATATGATAATGATATGTGATATGATATGATATGGCATTTGTAACGCGCCTATACACAAGTGTTTCAAGGCGCGACGAGGTAGAGAGGGGGGGAACAAGGGGAGACAGACAAACGATCCTACTAGGCCGGGTGTCATTCAGATCGCGCAAGTGCATGGGTAGAGGGGACGGGAATAAGTGCAAGGGGGAAAGGGAGAGGGGAAAGTGCAGTACAAAGTGATTAGTAAAATACAAGATAAATAGTAAGGGCCAGCTGGTGGCAAGTGCAGTATGAGTGTAGACAAGTGCTGGGAAGGGGTACAGAGACAGTCCCGCAGTGCAGGGGTTGCCAGGGAGGCAGTGCAGGGGAGAGTGGCTGGGCCAAGGACCGAGATTGGTGAGTGGCCCAGTTGCTGATTCAGTACAGTTTCAGTGATTTAGCAGGGGAGAGGGGGAAGAGAAATCAGAAGCAAAGAGGAAGGTTTTGAGGTGATTCCGGAACCAAGATGGTTCTCCTCAAGTTTCAGGGAGGCAGGAAGGCTGTTCCAGAGGGAGGCCCCTGCTGCGGAGAGAGCTCTCCCCCCAACTCGTTGCTTGGAGAAGCGGCTGACCCTGAGGGAGTTGGAGGCGGATGAGCGAAGAGCTCGAGAAGGAAGATATTTAGGAAGAGAGAGTTGAAGGTATTTTGGCCCAAGGCCCCAGAAGGCCTTGTGGACAATGCAGAGGGTTTTGAACTTTATCCTCGCAGCCACAGGGACGCAGTGTAGCGTTTTCAGTCCTGGAGAGATACAGTCCCTGGGCTTGAGGCCAAGGACAAGTTTCGCAGTCCTGTTCTGGATGATTTGCAGCGGGCGGAGAGTAGAGGCAGGCAGATTTAGATAGAGGCTGTTACAGTAGTCCAGCTTCGAGAGAACCAGGGCTCTGGAGACAGTGAGCTTCTGGGGGAAGGAGAGGAAAGGAAGGATACCTATGAGGAGGTGCAGCTGGTAGTGTGACTTCTTAGAAACGTCAGAAATGTGAGGAGAGAAGGAGAGTGTGGAGTCGAAGATGACCCCGAGGTTTTTTGCCTTGCAGGTAGGAGCAGGAAGAGGGCCAAGTGAGGCCAGCCAGAGAGCTGCAGGGAAGGAGGGAGTGGGTGTGCCGATGAGTAGAATCTCAGTCTTACTGGCATTAAGGCAGAGGTCGTTGGCGGCACACCATTCCTGGATATCAGAAAGACAGTCAGAGATGAGGGAAGGAGAAGAGGAGGCCGAGGGTAGCCTGAAAATGAGCTGGGTATCATCCGCGTAGCACTGAAAGTAGGGACAGAGAGCGGCGATGCGGTGAGCAAGAAGTGCCAGATACTTGTTGAACAGCAAGGGAGAGAGGTTAGAACACTGGGGACACTACAGGTAGAGAAAAAGATGTCAGAGAGGAAAGACCCCAGTTGTACCTGGGAGGGTCGATTTGAGAGGAAAGAGGTCAGCCAAGCCAGAGCCTGACCAGTGATACCCAGGTTATCACGGAGACGGTTGAGCAGGATGGTATGGTTGACAGTGTCAAAGGCAGAAGAGAGATCGAGCAAAATGAGAACACATGGAATGTTAGAGTCAAGGTTCGAGAGTAGATCCTCACGGATGTTCAGGAGAGCAGTTTCCGTGCTTCTGGCGGCTCTGAAGCCAAACTGATGGTCATGAAGGCTACCAACAGATTCAGCATGGAGATTAAGCTGGGAGATGGACAGTTTCTCCAGGAGCTTGCCCAGGAAGGGAGTGATAGGGATTGGGCGATAGTTAGCTGGGCAGGAAGGGTCGGAAGAGGGTTTCTTAAGAAGGGGATGCACAAGGGACAGCTTGAGAGGGGATGGGAATACTCCAGAGGCGAAGGAGTGGTTGCAGAAGTCAGCAAGGGCAGGAGCCAAGGAGTCGATGTGGTCCTTGATAGTTTTGGAGGAACAGGGGTGGACCTGTTTTGACGAGACTTTCATAGATCGGACTTGTCTCGAAACCTCGTCAGCAGAAAAAAGGGGAAAGGCAGAGAAGGGGAGAGGCAATTTTCCTATTACGCTGCTGGCAAACTATAAAAGGTGCACCCTTTTCAAAACATCTATATTGAAATATTTCATTAAAAGCAAAACACCATTACAAGACATGCTTTGAAGACACTTCGTGTGGAATTGTGGGTAAGTGTGTGGCCAGAGAACTTGAGGACCTGGGTTGAAATCCTGGTGGATGAACACTTGAGCAAACAAGCATTATTTGCATTCCAGCCCCAGAAACACCAAAGGGGGATGGCATACAGACTGGGAGAAAAAAAAAAAGTGGGTGGAAGCTGTCAACCCACATGTACTCTCACCCTCAACTTGTACCCAGAAAAATCAGCAAAGGACCAGGGAGAACGAACTCTTGAGTCTGGTCATTGGAATACCTGCAAAAGCATCACAACCTGTTTGCCCTCTGATCCTTTCCAGAATCCGTAGAAATGAGACATGATTTAGGCAGCAAACATTTTTTGGGTGGGCTTTCAAAATAAAATACCCTTTTGAACGCCTTGTCCAAAACAATGGTTCTTGAATCGATCATTACTTAAAAAAGGCTTCCACTTTAAATGCTCTGCTAAAGCGAAGTCCCACGGCTGCGATGGGCTGCTGGGGAGGTGGGCGGAGTGGATATGTGTCTTTAGAAGAGAGTCACCGGGGAGTGGGAGCTGAAAGTGGGGCCTCGCTAAGACAAGAGCCCTGTGCCTGGAAGCAGGCAGGCCCTGAATTATTTCATATACTCTCTGCAGCTGGGGGCTGCGGGGCCCCAAAGAACGCAGGGCCTGGGGCGGCGGCATACACTGCCCATGCCGCGGCCCTGACAGCATGCTTTCCTGCACGGCCTTTTGTGCCCCCAGCTTCCGGCACAGCGCTACACAGACTGCGAGCGTTGAGGAGGGACACACATACTACTAGTGTGTGCGGTTTGGGATTTAACCATCCGTTGACTGGCCAGGCTAATCCCCATGCCAACACACCCTTCGTCCTCCCCACCCAAAACACATCCTACTGGGATCTCTTTGAGGTAGCTCTATCAAGCAGTACAATCAAGCTGTGTGCTGTATATTGGTCTCTCAGTGTTATTTCAATACAGTCTTCTGAGATTGAACAGCTTCATTAAAGCTGTAAATGTGCTGCTGGTGTAACAGAAGATGCTTAACCAAGTAAGGCACTTGATTTATAAGCAGTGTATATGTCTTCAGATCTGCTCCTTTCACTAAAGTTCTATTGAAAACCAGCATTGACAATGCCAACAGCTCTGGGTTGTGCATAGCCATTAGATAGGAACGGCTATCATATGGCTAGGTGCTTACACCGTTTTCCAGCTATTGCGTACCACCACTGTGGTAGTCTCTGGCAAAATGGATACCCTTACCCCACACAAAAACCACAACTCTAGGCTTTGCCAATGCTTGTTGTGTTTGAAGTGTATGCCTGATTTGTGGCAAGTACTTTAAGGACTCTTAGTACTGCTAATGGTGGAAACGTTATTGCCGTCCTATAAACATGGCACAAAGTACATAGGGGCATTTGTGGCTGAACTTGACATTGGACAGTAAAAACCATTGGCTTTGCACATGCCTGTTTATATGGACGCCATATGCTTATCTGCCTGAGGAATTCCTTTCGGCTAAAATAACTTTTGCGGGTTAGCTCCAAGCCCCAATTATATATACCGGTGAAGCTACTGCCTCCAAATGCAAAACAGATCTGAAATTATGCGAACTTCCTGGCAAGCTAGAGGAGAACGTCCTGTGAACTTACTGGCGAGCTAGAGGAGAAAGTTCTGCGAACTTCTGGCGAGCTAGAGGAGAACGTTCTGTGAACTTACTGGTGAGCTAGAGGAGAACGTTCTGTGAACTTCTGGCTAGCTAGAGGAGAACGTTCTGTGAACTTCTGGCGAGCTAGAGGAGAACGTTCTGTGAACTTACTGGTGAGCTAGGCGCGAACGTTCTGCGAACTTCTGGCGAGCTAGAGGAGAACGTTCTGTGAACTTACTGGTGAGCTAGAGGAGAACGTTCTGTGAACTTACTGGCAAGTTAGAGGAGAAAGTAAGGGCTATAAACGATCTTCACTCGGCTCCAGCCCCCGCCCCTCCCCTTTACATACCACATGAGCACATACATAAGATCAGAGCAGGGAACAATGAGATCAAAAATTACATCATGTGGGGACTCAACAAGTGGTAGTGGGGCCCAGAGTTCAGACCAAGGCTTTAAGTGTGCCAGGGCTGGCTGGGCCTAGATAGGGCTGAGCCCCAGCAGGCTGAGAAATATGGTCCGGAGACAGAGACTTGCTGGGGCCGCCTAATTTCCCCTGCAGACCTCTGCCACTCATGGGTGAGCGCTTCAGGCTTTAGAAAAAAAAAGGCAATTTCTTCATAATGGTGGCGCCGTCACCTGCAAGGCACCCCTTTAACCAAGAGATGCCTGTGCGCCGGGGCCACCATTACTGAAGAAATTGTCAGGCTGTAGGCAGACAATACCTTTTTGTCTAAAGCCTGAGGCTCCTGCTCATTTGCGGGAGCTTCAGGTTTTAGGAATAAATGCCTCGGCTTCCCGCAGCCTCACATTTTCAGCCAATGAGGCTGCTGTCCCTCACCAGGCCTCTCTTAGCTAAAGGAATGCATGGCGAGGGGTGAAAAACATGTGGCGCTGTCCCCCGCCAAGCATCCCTTTAGTTAAAAGATGTAGATATCAGCACCCTCTCCCCCAGCGGGGAAAGGGTGCTGATCTCTGCAAAGGGCTGCCTGGCGGGGGTGCCTGTAGCCCATTAAGCAGGGGCTCATCAGGGTGTTGAGGCATAACAAGCCGACAAACGACCCACACCACACCTGCTGTTAGGCCATGAGCCCTGGCTTGTGTTCCCTTGCCACGTAAGGCACTGGTTCAGACGGTCATCTCTTTCTACAAGCTCCTCATTTCCTGGCTTTGGTTGGGATGAATTGGATCATCTTAACTCTGTCTTAACTAAAGTAGTTAGATGTGCTTTATTCTGGTGAATAATGTACTGATTTTCAAAAGTGAAGAGTGGTAGTTCGACGGTGTAGAATGAATTGTAACCACTAGCATTGCTCTGGGAAACACTTCAGACCATCTTTTTTTATCTGGACAGAAAATAAGTGACCACAATCAGTGGAACACTCGCGTCTCTCGTACACCTTTTGCAACTGGATATCAGTCACTACTATATGTATTCTAGACATTTTACAGGAATGGCCCTGGTAAGGAGCAGTAGCTATATTTCACATAACTCTTTAAAATGTTCAAAAAATGTTCACATACACCTCTTTACAGTAGAAAAATATATATATTTTTCTGTTTTTTCTGGGTCCCATGTGGACAAAGTCCAGAGGAGCAGTTGATTTGCATACATACAATAACAGCAAGATATTTTTAACAAGATCATTTTTGTCAGCTGTACGCGTTTCAGGACGATTCCATCCCTTTTTTCTTGCGTTTCTCTTCTATTTTTTCTATTCTTCAATTTAGAAATCTACAATTGGATCACACAGATCCAAATTTAGTACAGTGTGGTTGATTATTTCTACGTTTATAAGCACATTCTAGAACACTCATTTTGGTTTTCCCTTGGTTCAACATGGAATCCTTCACCTGGGGTGGATCTGAAACCCAGCAGTCCAAGCGGTTTATAAGCAACTATAAATGATACACTCCCGTCTATCACAGGTGAGGTCCTGTAGAGGAATGATCTGGAAGCCCCATTAGTAAAGGCTTCAGAGTAAACGTGTCAATGATATACGTGCTGGCTGAGATGAAATGCAAACAGCCCTACAGGTAAGGGGTGTATCAGCCACTTTTACTCCCTAAAATAGGCAAATGCTCCCCAATAATTAGAATGGGGAGTACAATTACTCCCTACAAAAAAAGAGAAACAGGCACATATGACCTTATGCTCCATGGATCTGTTTGGACCAGCAATGAATGGTAGTACCACAGGAAGAAATTGCGATTATTGCCTAAGCGGAAGACATAAACATGCATCTTTTAATGTGCATGAATAACTAGGTGCAAAGAAATCATTATTACAAAAACATTTCCGTTTTCCAGTTAAAACATATTTTGACTGGTATCTGGTCAGTGCATCGAATCCAAAGCATCGACAGACCATACCATTGAAAATAATGCATCGAAAAAAACAGTGAATGCATTTTTTTAAATGGTGAAGGGTTTAGTTTAGTAAAATGTGTTTTAATGTTTTAAAAAAAGGGGGGTTGGAGAATCCCCCAATTTTTTATTTAAAAAAAAACAAACAATGCATTCGATGTTTTTTTGTCAATGGTATGGTTGCCGATGGTTTGGCTGTCGATGGAATCACTAGGAACCATTTTGACTCGCTTATAAAATACTCCCATTGGGAATTGGACTTACATGTTTACTACCTAAAAAATCATTTTACTCCCAACGTTTTAAAAAAATAGGCAGTAAAATACTCCCACCTCAAAATCTCATCTGCAGCACTGAATACAAGGTCTTCCTACCCTGGCCAGAATTGTCAGCCTGGGGCTCCAATCTGTTCCAGAGTTCTTGCATGCACAGCCCAATGTTTAGCAGCACAGCCTAATAAGGACCTCACCTGTGATGGACCGAAGTGTATTATATATAGTTGCTTAGAAACAGCTGGGTTCAGATCCGCACCAGGTGAAGGATTACATATTGAACCATGAGAAAAACAAAATGAGTCTCATAAAATGTGCTTATACACGTAGATTAATCAATCACACTGTACTAAATTGGATCTGTATGTTCAGAAATAGAACTGTTGCTCCTTACAAGGGACATTCCTGTAAAAGGTCTAAAATGCTTGTAGTAGTGACTGGTATCCAGTAGCAATAGGTGTGCGGGAGGCGAGAGTGTTCCACTGACTGTGGTCACTTCTTGTCTATGCTAGTTGTACTCAACCCAGTACCAGGGTTGTAATTCTCTTGTACCGTCTAACGCCTTAAAACCAGGTTTACTTATTTCTGAAACCTAGGTGTGCATTAGTCTATTTTGCATTGTTTTCTATCTGCCACAGCATTAAAAAGACCATATGTAAATTAAAACTGCTAGGCCACCTCCTTTCTGCACAAAACCACAAACTAGAATCCCTTTGCCTGCCATTTTATAGCAACATTGGAGTTACAATATAGCTCTATATGGGTGGTTAGTCCCAGCAGGCTTAGCATCCACGTCTGGGTACACCGGCCCCAATCGGAATGACATTTCCAAAACTGAAGAATAACCCAAGACATTACTCTGGGGAAACCTCCACACAATCGTTTTTCAGCTGCCACACATTCAAAAGGTGGGCAACTACAGTATGACTTAAGTATTTCAGCCATTGTTCTTCCAGCATTGCATTTGTCACCCAAAGTGGAATGCTATCCCATCAGTGGGTCCGAAGCCTGCTGTGGCTAGAGATGGAAGCTATGCCCAATGAGGCCGAAACATGTCGGAGGTTGCCTGTGGTCTTGTGCAGAAGGAATGTGACCTGGCATTTCAGCGATAGATATGTGGGCTTCTACCTCATCAAGCCAAGGATACGCCTTTTCGATAAACTTTCCGATTGCAAATCTTATTTCTCTTTTTATTAGAGCAAGGGGTATTGAGCCTGCAGTGGTTCCACCAAGTGACAATAGCCCCAAGTCACCTCAAACAGTAAGCACACAAAAGGTGTGTGACCAAAGCGCTAACCCCCTATTTGGTTAAATTATGACCAAAAAGAAAAAAATATAATAGCCGTGTACAGATTCTCTTATATCCAGTTGTAGTCATAGAACTCATCAATAAACCCTAAATAGTTGGTACAAATGTTCTTTTTAATGGGTAGCCAGGATAGCCAACACATGTTTTGACCTCTAACAGTAGATCTTCTTCAGGGCGACACATTTCCATAATAATTGTGAGAAACCAGAGGGTGTCTCACCGTCTAGTCCCCAGGAGTCTCTTGCTCAGGAGGCCAGGGCACAGCCATTGCCTTTGGATTCAGACCCTGGGAGTGGACCAGTGCGGGACGATCACCTGGGTGAGGAGTCCTCAGGAGTGGGGGTGAGGCATCTAATGGCGAGACGTGGTATCCCTCCCTTTCCAATAACCCGATCCCATCCTATTTTTTATGTTATTCCAAACATCCCATTTCCCCCAACCCCCCTTCCTACACAAATACTGAGCCGAGGAAGAGGAGGTCTAAGAGGAAAAAGATTGACACTCATACGTTGCACTTGACATGTCCCGTTAATATGGTCATGCAAAGTAAAGCAATTGATCTCAATTGCATACATCTGACACACATTAACTCTCCCCACACAAATAAAAGGTGGAGGATGAGGGCAAACTCTGAGCAAGGTGAGACACAGAATGAAGCAGTACTTCCAGGGCCGCGGCAAACGAGGTGGAGCAGGACTACAGACAGAGGGACATAAGCAAGGGGGAGAGCAACTCTGAACCTCCGTGTGAGAGGTTTTCACCTCCCCGGGATCATGAAGGTTGCGGATGCAAGGCCGATTGAAAAGAAAGAGAAGGCTGGCATAGTGTTTTCACATTCTCAGACACCCTCCTGGAGAACGACAGAGTTGGGGAGGCAAGACCTCAGCTGTGAACTTCAAACCTTGACTCCAGGAACCGAGCCACGATCAAATCCAAGGAGTTCACACAGCCGGTGAGTGAAGTGAATGCCCCGAAAGACCAGTCCGTGTGAAACGAAGATTGTAGCACCAAATAAAGTGGCAAGTGAAGGTTGCGCTTAGGACGCCAGCCATAAGGAAAGAGATTAAAGACTCTTGTTCCTGGTTAAAGGCGTAGCGCGATACCAAGTAGCAAAGTGGTCATACCGCAAGAAGCGGTACAATCATCGTGCAGACAAGAAATACATGGAGAAAGTGAGAAGCAAGGCGTGCGCCCGACTGAGGGGAGCCAGATAGTGAAAAATGGAAGTACCAGAAGGCATTGCAAGAAAGTGTCATTTGGTGAAGATTTTCTTGAACTTTCTTTTTTTATGTTTGCAAAACTATAATTTATCAAGAACTTTTTGTGTTAGAAGGGGAAAAGCCAATGAGAAGAAAGGTCGAAGTGGTCATGCAGAGGTCTTAGAAAAATCTTTGCACATTCAAAAGTCTTTGACAGGAGAAAAGGTAAAAATTAAGCTTGCGTCTGACAGAGGGGAACCTCGTGAAAGTGATACAAAGCTTGGCGAAGGGAACGCCATGTACTGTGATATAAAGTTTCAAGCCCGGCAGAGGGAGACCCTGGTGAACATTGTGAAAAGTCACAGGCAGGCTTGAGCCCAACGGAGGGGAGCCTAGTGAATGTGACTCAAACTTTGGGGAAGGGAACCCCTTGAACTGTGATATAAAGGTCTGAGCCCGGCAGAGGGAGACCTGGGTGAAATTGTACTTCTGGAGAAGAAGCTGAGTCGTGTTTGCGAACTGTGGTAATTTTTGTGAACTGCCAAAGAAAGGAACTTGGTCGTGGTAGGCCAAGTGGACCCTGGTTCACGATCTTTCAACTGCATCCGTGTGTCTGGAGCCAGAATGCGTCACCCAAGCCAAGTGCGCCACCTTACCACATGCTGTAAAACATAGGGAGAGACGGCTGCTCAGCCACACTGACATTTGTTTTTTACACTGATTTTCTTTTGACCCAATCCATATCCCTTCACCCATTTATTATCTTAGAGCGGGGCAGGCATTACTTTTTTTTTTGCATAGGCTGTTTATTATTTTAAAGGGGTTATTACACAAGTTATTATCTTGTTTCACTAGTATATCAGATATCACTGAGAGACCAATAGATGGTAATATCACATCAGTGGTGACTCCAACTTCTTTAAAACATTTCCTTCCTCTATTTATACTTTTATGAAGTAGAACAGAATGAACATCCAGCTTTCGTTCAATGTTATCATGCTTTGCTACTAGATCAGTCAAAACTTTCTCTAGCGCCTCAAACAGTTCTTCTGTATCCATCGCCACAAAGCTTGCATTATTAGATGCAGGTGTATTACTAACCAGGGAACTGTTACAATTTGATTGCAAGGCTGGTAAACAATCTAGTGGTTCACCAGTGCCAGCCAGTTCCTCAGTACATATTAATAGCCCTGTAATGGGGTCAACAATAATCCTGCTATCTTCACCATGTCTCGGAGACATCTCAGCCACTTTATTGGATGGATCAAGGGGCCTAAGACATGTCCTGTATTTGTCATGTTTAGAGACCCAGTATCAGGTTCATTAGTGTCAAGTACATTCAACGGAGGAGTATCCGGGTTAATTACTGGAGTTCTCGACATCTCCTGGAGGAGATTATTCCGCCTAGCGTCGTGATACGCATTTAGATAGTATTGGTTTTGTTTCTCCCATATAGTAATCGCACAACATTCATTCGTTGAGGCCATAGAACTCGTTTTCGCTTCATTCATATAATCTGGATCTTGCAAGACTAAAGATAGCAATTTCGTGTCAATACAAGGCAATTTTAACATTTAACTGTTTTCTTTGTCAGAAGTCGTCATCGGGGGAGAAAGAGACATTAGTTTCAATCTTATTAAATAAGAATGTCATCTTAGCTAATTTTCCTTCTGGTAGCAGCCCGGGTTTAGAGATAACTTTACGTTTACATGTTCTGCCTGGTCTTTTTATCATGTCTATATCCAAGGATCACTTTGTACTTTAATTTTATTTTCACTATCTCCCCACGCTTTAGCGCCCGACCGTAGTTCCATTAATTAGAACAATAGTATTCACTTTTCACTTGACATACATTTGAGTAGACAGTACTTTCCACACTAACAAATTGCCTTACCACGTATTGTAATTTTAGTTAGCTATAGTTTGCTTTCCACCTCTTACACCCTCCACGCTGCTCACGCACCAGCGAACAGCAAACAGCTACCTCAAAAAGCTACTTCCAGAAAGCGCACGCACTCTGTCTGAAATAGTAGCGAGGTCACAAGGGGCGGGACTTCCACACGCCGGCTGTAAAAGATAGATACAAGAATTACAGAGTGTCCATTATATGCATATGATGCATATAAATACCAATGCCTGTTTACAAATGGCATCAAAATCATGTAGAACACACAGACGTAGTAGCAGGTGCAGCGCCGTACCGTATCACAAAGTCTTGAAAATCCTCTCAATATCCTCAGTAGCGAGTAGCGTTGTCTCCCAGCAAACAGCTACTTCAAAAAGCTACTTCCAGAAAGGGTGCTTGCCAGAAAGCATGCGCACTCTGTCTGAAATAGTAGTGAGTTCACAAGGGGGCGGGGCTTCCACACGCTGGCTCGTATCACAAAGTCTTGAAAATCCTCTCAATATCCTCAGTAGCGAGTATTATTTTAACAAGACTGACCAGGAATATGCGTTTTCTTTGGTTTATGGTTGAGATTACTCCCATTGTAGTATTCGGGCAAGCAAGGAGTTCTCCGAACCCACCATTCAAAATATAAAAATAAAGGTTTTGAAACTTGGAATCTTGTGTCAGTGTCTACTTGTGGCACCATTCTTCCCTTACATATGGAGTCAGAATGGGATATGACTCAATTGAGAGCAGTACAGAAACATCGATCAAGAACATAAACATAAGAAATATAAATTGATATGTTACCAAATGTACATGGGATCACATTTCAAAATGAAGATTGTACCCAAATGTGGATTCCGCATACTAGGTACCCAACATGGGTTAAAGGGGTTGAGGGTGATAAAAATGCACATACAAAACTGCCATTAGTCATTAACTTCCAAATGCTAGATTGCACTTGCAAGCAACACCACCAAGACCAGTGCTCATCTTTGTGTACTTAAACATACAAATCATTGTTTCAGTGTTGCATTCCACTAAGGCCACCACCATTACAAACCCTCACCAGTCACTCTATTGTATTCATTATAGACCAAACAGCGCTTCTGCCCAAAATGTTATGGCCCAGGTTAGGTAAAATCAACATTACTTTTCATACATTTCAGTTGAGCAAATGCTCCAAAACGCCTTCCAAATTCAAATGCCTGCTAAAACAGCAGGAGGTCAAAATAAGAAAAAAGGTTTTCCCAAGATGCCATGTAACAATAGGGAATCAATGTATTATGGTAATAATACACCCCATCGAATGGTGCCGCAATATCCACATACCCACGTTACCTGTACGCATGCTCCTAGATGCTCTCAAAGTTAAGAAGGTGCTTCCAAAGTCATCCTTTAGAGAGTAGTTCTATTGTCCGGAAAGATTGCGATATGCCCTGTGAATCAACAGAAAGTAAACCTAAGGGCCATATTGTCAACTCCCTTATATCTAAGGTGCCTAACCATCACTATTACACCAGGCATCTCACAAAACATATTTCCTTACCTTCTACAATCAAGGCAGTAAAAAAGAAATCAGTAATCAATCACTTTATTTTTAATGGGGTTTGGCTGATAACCAGACCGTTTGTTAATTCTGCAAAAGGAATCCAGAACGTTTATACCCTGCACTCTTAGTTAAAGTGGATCCTAGTGGGTGTAAGATATTATATATTTTTTTGATTATCGTAGTCTGATTTGAGGTGCAAAGGAGAAAAAGTCAAGCCTGGCACATGGGTTGAAAAACTGATACCGAGCAAGAAAAAGTTCCTGTATAAGGGAACTCCCGTACCCTGCACACCATCTAAAGGCTAAAAAAATAAAGCCAAATAGAATAATGCCTTTAGATGGACAGTTAATCTAGTCCTGTTGTACACTTCAATTGTTAATTGTCAGTAATTGCTTGTCACAAATTCCATTTTAGAAAATAGTTTTTCATTTAATACAAATCGTGTTTATTCTTTAGGCCAACGTGTTTTCAAGATATTCCTTCTCTTCATCATGGACATAATTCAAATCATTTCTACAAAAAACATCAAATAATTTGGTTTTAGACATGTGATATAACATCAGTCATTGTACCCAAAATTTCCTATTTATCAAATTGATCTCATTGCACATGGTCTTTCCACCTCTAATTCATACTTAGAAGTTTTTTAGTGCAATGTACAGTTATAACTTGATTTTGTCTCATATCTTCCAATTCCTTTCAGTGACTGATTTTGAACAACAGTTCTACTTTTTATTAATACAAAAGTCCATAATCGCTAAGATGTTCAGAAAACATTCTATGTGAATATTCATTAGGTTTGAATCTGTATACAAGAATAATACACATGTTGCTTATTCGCTGCATTTCTGCATAATAGTTATCATAGGAATGAGTAATTGCTGACCTTTTGCTGGTATGAGACGCTATTTAGGCTGCCAAAATGGCTGCTATAAATAGGGACGTGATAGCGTTGTGATGACGCCATCACGTATGATGTCCATGACGTCATTGTTGTAAACAAACCAACTCGCTGCGAGTTGTAAGGCTATTGGTTCTACAACATTCCTTATTACTTTCATATAAGGATATGTAATCTGTCAACCATGGTACATATATAATTAGAACAGAATTGATATAGGTTTCTGAATCATGTTAGTTTAAGCATTTGATGCATCATTGCATCTATTGAAGATGTGATTTGTAGCCGATAGGTCAACGAATTAGGTGACTATGTTGGATCACTTCTAACCAAAGCAAGATTGTATTCACGTCAAAATTCAAAGTACAAACAAAACAATACATTCTGGGTCTGATTGGGTCACATCACCTCTGGCTGTTGCTAGATTGTGGTCAAGGCATAATTAAATAAATCAACTGTCTTCTCTGTGAGCTCACATTTAACAACTGAGACATTTAACAACTTTTCAAAAAGAGAAGATGGCACTCCGTACACTGACTGATAACGACCAAATCGTTTTAAAACCAGCAGACAAAGGGGGTCATTTTAGATGCAGAAGATTACAACAGAATGGTACTAACTCTGCTGGAAGATCCCTTTAGTTACAGACAGCTGGGAAGAGACCCAACTGAAGACATCCACCAACTGATCACACCCATTTTAGAAGAAGCCATAGCGGAAGGGCACATCGGTGCAAAAGAATATGACTTCCTCAATCCCAAGACACCAAGAAGACTGGCCTTCTATGAACTACCCAAAGTGCATAAAAGAAAAACACCAATCCCAGAAAGGCCCATCGTATCAGGTATTGGCTCCAACCTGGAACCTTTGTCGGAATTCGTCGACTTCTTCCTAAGACCAAGAGTATGCAAGATGAGATCTTATCTGAAAGACACCACTGCTGTGCTGCACCTACTGAAGGATCGACCTTTTGATACAGAACGACAGCTACTAGGGACCCTAGATATTGAATAATTGTATGCCAAGATTCCACAAATGGCGACACTGCAAGTAGTTGAGAAGGTCCTCAGAGAGACGAACCCACTCCTGGACACACCAATCAAATTTGACTATACAATTAGCGGAAATTGCACTAACAAGGAACTATTTCTTGTACGAAAAAACCTTCTTCGAACAAATATCAGGCACTGCAATGGGGGCCACGTTTGCGCAGAGCCTGGCGAATTTATATGTTGCCGAGTTCGAGGAAAGAACCATCTATTGCAACACAATCCTTGGACTGCTCAAATGGACCTATGGTCAAGGTACATTGACGATGTCCTTATGAGTTTTCAGGGAAATGAACCAGATCTGGCCTCCATGTCATAGTTGAACAATCAAAATCATTTCCTGACATTCACAGAGACGCATAGCCGGACCTCTATCCATTTTCTAGATCTCAAAGTAGAAATAAGAAATACCAAATCACAACACTGGTGTACAAAAAACCTACGGATAGAAATTCTCTCCTAACTTTCTCAAGCTATCATCCTACAAGCCTGAGAAACAACTTACCTTTTGGGCAGTTTCTCAGATATCATAGAAACTGCTCGAACCTTT
This sequence comes from Ambystoma mexicanum, assembly GCF_040938575.1. Lineage (NCBI taxonomy): Eukaryota > Metazoa > Chordata > Amphibia > Caudata > Ambystomatidae > Ambystoma > Ambystoma mexicanum. Next base: position 650,279,957 of record NC_090940.1, on the reverse strand, counting down.
GGGATTAGGAAAGACAATCAGGCCAATTAGCCCGTAAACGGTGTCTGGTCAAATGTTTCAATCAAAAGGATCGAATTACCTTTTGATCGAAATCAAAAGGACCGAAAAAAAAGGATCGAATTTCTTAAAATTTAATTATTTATATATTTATTTCATTTAGCATGTATAAAATACTTTTTTATAAAAAGAAAACAGGGGGGATAGGAGGGAACCCCCCTTATATATAAAAAAAATATATATTTCAAATTAAAATTCGGTCCTTTTACTGTAAAAAATAAAAAGGCATTCAAGCCTTTTGTTTTCGAACATTTCACCTAGAACCCCATAAACTCCAGGACCGTGGATATCCCAAACGAATCATCAAAAAGGCAAAAAAAAGAGCAAAAAAATATCCCGAGAGATACTACACTTGAACAACATACAAAACGAAAGGAACAATTTGACAAAATAACAGCAGCCCTTAGCTTCTCGCCCCCTGGCGAACAATATTAAAAAGGAAGTTCTTAAACTTTGGGCCATCCTGAATGTAGGAGATACGATTTGCAGAAGCCCTGAATTGCCATAAGAAGAGGAAAAAACCTACAGGATTCCCTGATTCACACATACAAGGAACCAAGTTGCACCGACCATACACCTTGTGAAACCACGCAAAACCAACAGGCCATTCTCCATGCAGGACATGCAGTGCATGTGCCGGTACATCAAGAACTACAACCATCTATATTGGGTGGCACTACCCATGGGCTCAAAAATCTTTGACCAAGTGTAACAGTAAGAACATCATCTATCTTATCACTTGCCCTGTGGGCTGCGTTACGTGGGCATGACCACCCACCCCATAAAAACCAGACTTGCAGAACACCGTTCGTGCATCCGCACTAAGAAACTTACTGCACTGATGGTGGAACATTTTGTGGCTAAACAACACGGCCCAGCAGATTTCCAACGGACGATCATCGAAAAGATTGCCATTCCAATACGAGGAGGCAATCTCCATAACCTTCTGTACAGAAGGGAACTATGGATTTTCAGTCTGAAGTCCGATACAACTGGTCTGAATGAACCTACGAGCTGGCAAACTCTGGCAACGCTATGAGCCCCAGACTCAAGAACCCCCCCCCTTTTTTTCTCCACTTTTTTCTCCATTAAAAGCCAGTTATGGAGCAATCTGGACGTCTTGTACAATATGTCTCTGAACCTGTGTGACCTATATGATGAATCTGTACATGTTTCGCATGCCTTTTGACTCGCATATGCTTGCATTTGTGGATTGCATGAGTGCTCCTGAATTATTTATCTAGATCAGGTCTTCGAATACCACTGCACACACGATGGACCCATTTGCCTTCGATTGTGGATTGCATGAGTGCTTCTGAATAAATTATCCATATCAGGTTTTCGTATGCCATGACACACGATGGGCCATTTGGACTATAGGCGGAAAGAGTCTCGTAGCATTTGTGAGACCCTTTGCTATAGCCCAAAACTTTGTGACCAGGTAGACTCATTCATTAGTCCACTTTCTTTACACCTGTGAGCTTGCCACCCTTTGGTTCCTGGCACTAGTTGCACAATAATCTCATGATGTAGAACTGCCTTTTCTATCCATCCATTACGTACTAATTTTAGTTGGTATCAGAGCGTCCAGACAGATACTTGAATATGGCGTTCTTTTCTGCTCGTGCAGCATAGTCTGTTTTCAGTGTCTGCTGTACCCTCGGCGCATAGTGAATCGCAGCAGTAGATGTAATGATGCAGATTTACTTAGTTAATGGAGCCGAGCCAGCTCCTGCAACAAGCCTCCGACCCAGCGCCGCTTGATGATACAGGAACGCCCGGAACAGAACCGTGAGGTAAGAGGAACTGCTCAGTCATCTGTTTCCACTTGGAAACAGACAGTGCTGCCCCGGTATTCACGTAACTCTCAATACAATATATTTTATAAACAGGATCATGTTATGCTTATCTTAAGGTAACAACAACCCCTATCGGCTCACGGCCGTGAACTTCCTACTTCCCCCCCCTCCACGGGTCTAGATATGTCAAGGGCCGACTCCGTAGAGCCGACCCTATAACGTGAGCACTAACTAAGAAACATTTGTAAACAAGTTCGTAGTTATTCTGCCCTTGGCCTGCATATGTGAGTTTCTTACAGTGTTTCTCACTCCAGGTTCTACGGCATGTATAAATAAGAGTGCCCACCCAGAAGCAAGTATCCAGCATTCGTGTCTACATGGACCGATTCCTTTGGGGAGTAGAACATGAGGGCAAGATACCTTTGACAGACCTTGTTGGCTGCAATTTTTATCCTTTCTAAATTGTAAAAAGGATAATATGGACACAGAATCTTTAATTAATTGCACGTGTGCCTCTTTTCCCTCCTCTCACCCCCCACCCGCTTTGTTCCATCTACAGGTGGGGTCTCCTGTTAACAGCAAAACAATTATGCCTCAAAGCAATATCTAAGACGGCACACCAACGAGTGCTTGTCCTTTAGCCCTGATGAAAGTGGTTCCAATTGGTAAACACCACTGAAGACCTGTAGGCTTTTTTGCCTTCCGTCCTGTTAAAACACAGTATTTTTGGCGTTCTTTTTGGCCAAACCTTTTTAAATTGTGCTGTCCAGAGAAACCGAATAAAAATTTTGAAAATATTTCATCTGTTAAGCAGCCTTTTAAAATACTCAGCTTGAAGACTCTAACAAGAGGGCAAGAAAAACAGAATCAGCATTTTTTTTTAAATATAAAAAACTAAAAATGTATTCAAGTGAGAGCCATATGTGTGACTATATCGAACAGGGGAATACTCAGGTGTGAGACCCTTGATGGGCCAATACGTGTATGCAGTGATATATTAAACACACTACGATCTATAGGGGGCTAGGACTAACCAGTTTCCATGTATGGCATTTTGGGACATCCAAAATGGTTCCACTCAAGCATTTCCACATACCCAATGGTCAGGAAAGAGGCCCCACTCGCCTTCAGAGTAGACTGCCAGCATTAGCACTTTATTGAAGTGCGCTTGGGTGCGGCAGCCAGTCTCTCATTTCTGCGACGTGGTGTACGCCACCTACCAGGATAGCTACTAAGCGGGAATGACTTTTTCTCAAGTCTTTTTTATTAATAAGTGGCTTATATAAGGCTACGTTTCTTGGAGTATAGTATCCTACGTTCCACTGCCACTTGCATGGCCTCCTGGCATACTGAAAGATCTGATAGAGAGGGGAGGGGTGAGGTTAGTAGAGAGAGAGGAAGATGTAAGATTGGTTTGCGGTTGTGTTCTGTGGGGGGGGGGGTCTGTATCAAGAGCATGGAGGCCTTGGAGTCCGAGGAGAACCTGTTGCACCCGTAGTGCCAGGGTGAATTGGCTTTGGGTGTGGCAGGTAAGATGATTGCAGAGGTGTAGTGTGCTGACGTTTGAGGTCTGTTGCAATGAGGTTGATCTGACACGCTCAATGTCCATGTGTTGGTAGTTGGTAGACGTATGTTGTATTAGAATACATAATTTGAGCGACCAGGATGGGTAGACAACCCTAAGAGCACATATAGCAGATCTTAACTGGGCATACATAGCATAGCATGCCAGAAAGCTATGTGCGTCATGGCAATGCACTATAAGTCATATCAACATTGAGACATTAGGGCAATAACACAAGGGAGCAATGCTAGTAATTAATTGCAAAAGCAAACGAAAACACAAGGTTTATAGAAGACCAGCTCTCAGCCGCTTACTAGTGAGCATGAACACCATGGCGACTAGCTCGCTTTCTAGTGTATAAGAAAAGAGACAGGCGCAGGTTGGTGAAAGGCATAAGTAGACCAGCGGGCAGCATAGGAGGACAGTACAAACAAAACATCCACGAGCAATTCATGACGAACAATTCATGACGAACAATAGCATGGGTATGCCCTCTGTGTGGGAGGAATTCTGGGAAGGCAGGTGAGGGCAAATAGAATCTGGAAAGACCCATTCTGAAGTAAGACCCATTCTCCACTGCCCGGTTCTAGCGGCATACCACAGGTACCGCTAAACCCATAGCGTACCACAGGACACAGAAAGGCTTACCCCTGTTTGGGAGGAATTCTAGGAGGGCAAGTGAGGGTAAATAGAATCCGGAAAGACCCATTCTGAAGTAAGCCTGCTCCACTGCCCGGTTCTGGTGGCATACAACAGGTACCGCTAAACCCATAGCGGACCCCAGGACACAGAATAGCTTACCCCTGTTCGGGAGGAATTCTAGGAGGGCAAGTGAGGGTAAATAGAATCCTGAAAGACCCATTCTAAAGTAAGCCGGCTCCACTGCCAGGTTCTGGTGGCATACCACAGGTATCGCTAAACCCATAACGGACCCCAGGACACAGAATGGCTTACCCCTGTTTGGGAGGAATTCTGGGATGGCAAGTGAGGGTAAATAGAATCTAGAAAGAGCTATTCTGAAGTAAGCCTGCTCCACTGCCCGGTTCTGGTGGCATACCACAGGTATCGCTAAACCCATAGCGGACCCCAGGACACAGAATGGCTTACCCCTGTTTGGAGTAGAATTCAAACCACGTGTGCAGAGCAGGCTTCATATCCTGAACAAGCCACAGAGCCACCTTGACTTTGAGGGCACTGCAAGGATCCACCGCCTGCAACACTTACAAGAACTGCAACGGACGGGACAATGTATTCAGCGGCGAGAGTAAGATGGCAGTGTAAGTGGAGTACACTTAGCGGCGTGCCAGAGGCAGAGCCCTTACTACAGGATGTACAACCACATAAAGGTACTTAATGTGCATTAAGAAGAGCAAATGAGGCAGCATGTCAAAGTCGATGGCAGAGTTCCCATCATCCTTGTCCTTCGTATCGCTGGCCAGGGCGGCCGCTTTCTCCACTGCAGACCTGACTCAGCAACAATCCAGGCCCGTAAAAGGGGAACGCAGTCCCATCTTTTAAAATGACACAAGGGGTCATCAGAGCAGTACCCCGTTGCAACGTCAAATACTGATGGTGTTTGCACAGCACTCATATTAAAGTCTAAGAGCACTGACTGACTGAACAACCTGGACGAAGTTCCATTTTACTGATGGTCCTTCTACATGCATTATGAGGAACTGTGACAATGTAGAAATGCCAAAGAGATGCAATAACTGGAAGCCGACTGCTGGTTTTAGTGAGTAGGTTTCTCCAAACCGAGCATGCCACACAGATCCAAGGCTGGACCACGATCACGTCTGGGGATGAACATCTCTCTGAAAGTGTCAGGAACAGGTGCACACTAAGAACCTCACACCCGACCTTCAAAGATCACACCGAATCCGACCAGCGACAAAAGGGCGGAGTGTAACGTCACTCATCAAAAGAATATTCTGCCTTCCCACAGTGCAAGTGATCACCAATACTGGATGGCCAGTCTAAGAGGAGACTCTTCCCAAGAGTACAGTCCATGCTTGTGCAGCATATACTAGATGCCATGGTTCTGGCATTTATTCCATGCACCGCTGACCCTTGCATCTCACCAGAGGGGGAGGAGTGGGGGTATATGGACACGGTGCTGGAAATGGAAAACATGTACTCTGGCAACCCTCTCCTCCTTGTGGGGGTGGGCCCCAGGCCAGGTCACATCTCTTTATGAAACCCAAGCCTGGCGAATTTGCAGAAAAACAAGAAGCATAAGAATAACCACAATTCTAAATGTGGAACATGTCTGGGATAGTGTTCTAGTAAGGAACTCTCGAGTGAGTACTTGCTAGGAACTCAAGTGAGTACTTGCTAGGAACTCTCGAGTGAGTACTTGCTAGGCACTCTCGAGTGAGTACTTGCTCTTCCTTATTGGTCACCATAATCGCCCTAAATTGAGAGACATCTATCCCAATTTGGACAGTCTCCAAGCAGCATTTGAGGCTTTGGCTGTCTCTGCATCCAGTCCACTGTGCGAGTCTTCTGAAGCAAGAGCTGTTGCTGCATCAGAGCTCGGATGGGGAAATGATGTGGGGGTTTATTGGGCAACAAGAGCTCTTATTCTGGCCCCTTTCCGACACTGTATACACAGAAATCTGGAGACCGACCGGTTCCTCGAAGAGGTCGTGGGGCAGAGTCAGTCCCACACTCGGCAAGCTGCCAGAGCCCGACTCAGCCCAAGCTCAAAGTGGGGTCTAGTCTGTGGATCAATTGTATTCCCATGATTGCCGCGCAGGCATGAAGGAAGGCGGTTCTATGGGAGGATGCCAGAGAAAGATTGCGAAAAGACGGCTATGGGTGGCAGGAAGTAAACATTCAGAAATGAATTGGACAGAAGATTTGGAGATGTGAAAGGTGGTGAGATTCAGAAGCCACTCCCCCTACAATTCTCCACTTACACACAGGACACCATTTCTTAGTTGCCGAGAGTCACTTATTACTAACCAATGGCTAGTGGCGAGGCACATTTTGCGGCCCGAGTCTCTAGGGATAACGATGACAGCCATCGGCCACTTAGTGATAGTCATGAATGCCAATACATTTATTGGTGGAGTTATTTTTCGTGATTCGAGGGGATAGTCCCATAGATGGCCGCTTGAACATGACTGCCAGTCAAGGATCACTGGAAAACAAGTCCATTTTTTTTTCCATGAACACTTTTTCTGCAAAGTACACAGACAGTTAGTAAAAGATTCAACTACGAATGTTTTATCTACTCGAGCATTAGGTTCATCGAATGATGGGCAAAACTCTTAATTTTACTAAAATGCATCTACGTCATGCAGAGGCTAAAAAGACTGAACATGAGAATCATGAGAGAAAATGCTTCTCATGCAATAAGGGTGCCGGGTAAAATGTGCACTATATATACACCTGTAAACTTTTATACTGAACAGTCTGGTGAAGAAAAAAGTTTGAAAATAGGCCTTCTGGGGAAAAAGGTTTTTAAAAACCATACTGCCCACCCTTGAAAATGAGCTTTGCCCCTTGTGTCTGTAAAATACTCCTGCATGCGCAGACTAACAATAAATGGCTTGTGTGTGAGAACCAGAGGAGGTGGGAAAAGCAGAAGGCAGCCGGTGTGCGACCCTTAACAATACCATCAAAGAAAAAGAAAAGCCACAAGAATGGAACCATGAACTTTCATTATAACTCGCATCCAACCCCAAACCAGTAGGACAGTGCCCTAAACAAAGGCTACCCTCAGGAGTATATTGGGGTGTACACACCACAGGGTAAGATATGCAGAAACCTCTGCGTCTTCCTCTGGGCAGGTTCCATTCCAAATAAGCTGCAAATAAGGGAAGCCCTTGTCCCACGTGATCAAATGCATTTATCCCAACGACCACCATCAACCACCTCATCTTTCAATGTCCTTAAATGTTGAGAATAATGTCTGTAGGTTTCTGCCCCCAGACTTTACTCACGCTTCCCCTTTTCTGCTCTCTTTGGACACATGTACGTTTCACTCCATAGACCGCAGTCTGGCTACCACAGCGGCAGGGTCACAATTCGCCCCCACATGGAGAAGGCTCTGTGCTTTAAAGCTGGCGATATATGGAGCACAAAAGACAATTAACATAAACCAAGATACGTAAATCAGTTCTGGTCCCGACACTGATGGAAATAGCCCAGCCCGAGCTGCCAAGCCAAGAGGGCAAGTCCCCCTGGAACAGGAACTCATGCCACCCTCCACATTTCGCACCATGTTGGGCTTCCTCAGGGATGGGCCACTTGTCTCCCACAGACAGCAAAAAGACGCTTGTGTAGGCAAACCCCCCTCACACTGACTGCACCCAATTATGCCTATTGAATCGAGCCACACCTCACTCACTAGGGCCCAGAAGGCAAAATTGCCAAAAGGACTTCCCAGTGGTTATGTGAGAGCCAAAATGTTCCAGTCATTACAGGAAGCAGTGGGTCACCACATACAGCACGTGCAAGGCCTGACCTTGAATCCCCTGCTGGGGGGATGGCGCTAAGAGGATAACGATCCACTAGAGATGGTCCCAGCAGAATGAAGGGCATTTTCTAAATGAACCTGTGCCTTATGAAACGGACTCAGGCCGGCCTAGTCTAGGTGTCTTGCTTACTGGCATTGAAACATAATTTACAGGAGCGAATCTAATGCAGCGACAGGTGGCTCCAGAACGAAGGATCATGCCACAAGCCACGTCATGGTGGCCAAGCGGTAACCGTGGGAAGGGGCAGGAAAGATATGAACAGCACACAGCCACATGGGGCTCGCGTTCCAGTGATACAGGAGGCAGGTGAAAGGGCAGACTAGACTGGTGTAGCGGGCCTTAATCTGACATTATTTCCATCTAGCAAACCTTATTCCCCATTCCTTTATATGGTTAACAGCAGAAGACGTGAGGGTGGACGGCTTAGACGTGCAGCAAGCAACCTGCAAGCAATGCCGAGGGAATGCTGCTTCTCGGTGTATGCAGAGCCTAACTCATATTCACCGTGCATGTGGACTCCCTTCACTGCACTCCCAGACGCCTCCTCGGGCAGACTCCATGGAGTCCCGTGTGTGTGGGGGGAAAGGGGGCAGGAGGGCGTGGCGGCAGCCGGCGTCGCCCCTCGGACCGTCCCGGCTCCGGTACCCCCGACTGCCCGATGAATCACAGTGGATTCCTTGCGGGCTCGTCATCAAACAGCAGCGGCCCAACACACAAAGCTTCTCGGGTTGTTCTCGGCCTGGGCTGGGCTGGGCTCCTTCTAAAAAGTGTTGCAATCTGTAGAGCAGCACTCTTCGGTGCCTCATCCCCGGTTATCCACGGCAGTGAGTGACACAAAAACCAGTTTGATACTCCCCCAAAAATAACAGCAAAAAGCAGGCTCGACAGGCTGGACCAGTGCTCTGTCGAAGCAAGTTCACGACACCCTAACACGCACCACAAGGCCTAGAACATCTGGCCTCCCAATCTGGGGCAAGGGGTTAAACAGACGGGGGTCTCCATGCAGTCGCGGGCAGCCCTTGCCTGTACTGAGTCTCACTGCGCTGGTAAGGCACAACATTCCTACAGAATCTAGGGGAAGAAACGGGCAGTCTCCATACAGTCGTGGGCAGCCCTTGCCTGTACTGAATCCCACTGCGCTGGTAAGGCACAACATTCCTACAGAATCTAGGGGAAGAAACGGGCAGTCTCCATGCAGTCGTGGGCAGCCCTTGCCTGTACTGAATCCCACTGCGCTGGTAAGGCACAACATTCCTACCGAATCTAGGGGAAGAAATGGGCCGTCTCCATGCAGTCGTGGGCAGCCCTTGCCTGTAATGAATCCACTGTGTGGGTAAGGTACAACATTCCTACCGAATCTAGGGGAAGAAACGGGCCGTCTCCATACAGTCGCGGGCAGCCCTGGCCTGTACTGAATCCCACTGCGCTGGTAAGGCACAACATTCCTACCGAATCTAGGGGAAGAAACGGGCCGTCTCCATGCAGTCGTGGGCAGCCCTTGCCTGTAATGAATCCACTGTGTGGGTAAGGTACAACATTCCTACCGAATCTAGGGGAAGAAACGGGCCGTCTCCATGCAGTCGTGGGCAGCCCTTGCCTGTACTGAATCCCACTGCGCTGGTAAGGCACAACATTCCTACCGAATCTAGGGGAAGAAACGGGCCGTCTCCATGCAGTCGTGGGCAGCCCTTGCCTGTAATGAATCCACTGTGTGGGTAAGGTACAACTTACCTACAGAATCTAGGGGACGAAACGGTGGTCGACATACAGTCGTGGGCAGCCCTTGCCTGTATTGAATCCACTATGTGGGTAAGGTACAACTTTCCTAAAAAAATCTAGGGGAAGAAACGGGCGGTCTCTATACAGTCGCGGGCAGCCCTTGCCTGTACTGAATCCCACTGCGTGGGTAAGTCAGCCCGTGCCTGTACTGCATCCCACTACACGGGTAAGGTACAACTTCCCTACAAAATCAAGGGGAAGAAACGGGCAGTCTCCATACAGTCATGGGCAGGCCTTGCCTGTACTGAATCCCACTAGGCGGGTAAGGTACAACTTCCCTACAGAATCTAGGGGAAGAAATGGGCAGTCTCCATACAGACGTGGGCAGCCCTTGCTGTACCGCATCCCACTGCGCGGGTAAGGCACAACATTCCTACAGAATATAGCTGAGGTGGTTAAACGGAAATACGCCATAATGCCACCCTAATTTGTGCACCCCCACAGTCACTGTGACTTTGGGGGTCGCACAAAACACTGACTCCCATGACTGCCCCCAAGCACAGCAGGGGTGTTCCCCGCTCTCCTTGGGGGCAGTAATGGGAGCCAGGGAATGCGGGGGTGTCCCCAGCTTACCTTTGTGGTAAGCGGGGAACAACAAAGTAAAAAGCACCTGCAGTGTCAGCTCCGACCCACGCAAGTGGGAGGAACCGACGCCGCAGGGATAGCAGGGAGTCAGGGGCGAAAACATAAGTGTGCCGCCGTGAAGGTAAGTGGCATGGGGAGGTGGGATAGGGGTAGGGGTTTGCAGGATGGGGGAGGTGGGTAAAGTGATCCATTTGATCACTGTGCCGTGTCGTAAATGGCGTCAACATTTTTGTGGGCGCAGTGATCACATAGATTCTTGTTAAACAGACGGGCGGTCTCCATACAGTCGTGGACAGCCCTTGCCTATACTCTATCCCACTACGCGGGTAAGGCCCAACTTTCCTACAGAATCTAGGGGAAGAGGGTAAGCAGACAACAGGCTCCACACAGTCGTGGACAGCTCTTGCCAACACCTAATCTGACTACGTGGATAAGACACAACATTACTACACAAGCAAGATTGGACATCCCTATGTAGAGCAAGAGGTTGAACTGAAGGGCGGTCTCCATACAGTCATAGACAGCCCTTCCCTATACTGAATCCCACTATATGGGTAAGGCACAACTGTCCTACAGAATCTAGGGCAAGAGGGTAAGCAGACAACAGGCTCCACACAGTCGTGGACAGCTCTTGCCAACACCTAATCTGACTACGTGGATAAGACACAACATTACTACACAAGCAAGATTGGACATCCCTATGTAGAGCAAGAGGTTGAACTGAAGGGCGGTCTCCATACAGTCATAGACAGCCCTTCCCTATACTGAATCCCACTATATGGGTAAGGCACAACTGTCCTACAGAATCTAGGGCAAGAGGGTAAACAGACAGCGGGCTCCATACAATCATGGACAGCTCTTGCCGACACCAAATCCCACAGTAGGGGTAAGGCACAACTTTCCAATAGAATCTAGGGGAAGAGGTTAAACAGATGGGCGGTCTCAAGGGAGTCATGGGCAGCCCTTGCCTGTACTGAATCCCACTGTGCGAGTAAGGTACAACATTCCTACAGAACCTTGGGGAAGAGGGTAAAAAGGTGACCATTTCCATACAGTCGTGGACAGCCCTTTCCCGCACTGAATCCCACTACGCAGGTAAGTCACAACTTTCCTACAGATCTCGGAGCAGAGGGTAAACAGACAGGCATTCTCGATACAGTCGTGGAAAGCCCTTGCCTATACTGAATCCCACTATGCAGGTAAGTCACAATTTTCCTACAGAACCTTGGAGACGAGGGTAAACGGACCGGCATTCCTGATACAGTCGTTGAAAGCCCTTGCCTATACTGAATCTCACTACGCAGGTAAGGCACAACATTACTACATAAGCAGGATCTGCCGTCCTTATGTAGAACAAGAGGATAAACACACATCTGGACTCCATACAGTCGTGGCCAGTCCTTGCCTACATGGAGCCCCACTATGCGGGTAAGGCACACCTTTCCTACAGAATCTAGGGGAAGCGGTTAAACAGACGGGCGGTCTCCATACAGTCCGGTGCAGCCTTGACTATACTGAAACCCACTGCGCGGGTAAGGCACAACATTCCAACATAATCTAGGCAAAGAGGCTAAACAGACAGGCGTTTTCCAGACAATCGTGGACAGCCATTGCCTGTATGGAATCCTACTACGTGGGTAAGGCAGAACCTTGCTGCATAAGCAAGATTGGGTGTCCCTGTGTACAAAAGGGTACACAGACAGATGTTCTCCAGGGGTCGGGGACAGCCCTTGCCTATACTGAATCCCACGAAGCGGGTAAGGCACAACATTCCTATAGAATCTAGGGGAACAGACAGATGTTCTCGATACAGTCAGGGACAGCTCTTGCCTATACTGAATCCCACGAAGCGGGTAAGGCACAACATTCCTATAGAATCTAGGGGAACAGACAGATGTTCTCCAGCAGTCGGGGACAGCCCTTGCCTATACTGAATCCCACGAAGCGGGTAAGGCACAACATTCCTATAGAATCTAGGGGAACAGACAGATGTTCTCCAGCAGTCGGGGACAGCCCTTGCCTATACTGAATCCCACGAAGCGGGTAAGGCACAACATTCCTATAGTATCTAGGGGAACAGACAGATGTTCTTGATACAGTCAGGGACAGCCCTTGCCTATACCGAATCCCACTAAGTGGGTAAGGCACAACATTCCTGTAGAATCTAGGGGAAGAAACGGGTGGTCTCCATACAGTCGTGGGCAGCCCTTGCCTACACTGAATCCCACTAAGCGGGTAAGGCACAACATTCCTATAAAATTTAGGGGACGAGGTTAAAGAGAAAAGGGGTTCTCAAGACAGTCGTGGACAGCCCTTGCCTGTACCGCATCCCACTGCGCGGGTAAGGCACAACATTCCTGCAGAATCTAGGGGAAGAAACGGGTGGTCTCCATACAGTCGTGGGCAGCCCTTGCCTGTACTGAATTCCACGACACGGCTAAGCCACAACATTCCTATAAAGCATAGGGGAAGAGTTTAAACAGACAGATGTTCTCGATGCAGTAGTGGACAGCTCTTGCCTTACACCAATTCCCACTACGTGGGTAAGGCACACCATTACTACATAAGCAAGATCTGACATCCCTATTTAGAGCAAGAGGTTAAACAGACCGATGTACTCCATACAGCTTAGACAGCCCACGGCTATACTAAGCCCTCCCTCCCCATCCCACTACGTGGATAAAGTAGAACATTCCTACATAAGCACCATCTGGCGCATCTATGGAATCTAAGAGGTTAAACAGACCGGTTTCTCCATAAAGACTTGGACAGCCCTTGCTTACGATGAACGCCACTATCTAGCACTGGGCGTTGACACAACCTTCTGAGGCCAGGATAACTCGGGACTCCAGCACCGTGCACCCAATTTTCTGGGACAAGGATAACTCGGGACTCCAGGACTCCAGCCCCTTGCAAACAACTTTTTTGGACCAGGATAACTCGGAACTCCAGCACCGGGCACACAACTTTCTGGGATCAGGATAACTCTGGACTCAGCATCAAAACACAATCCTGGTAAAAGTCACAGAACAAAGCATCGTACCGGGGTCCAGCAACAAAGTGACACACAGTAGAACACTAAACACAACAGTTCACTAAGGGCTTCATCCGAAGCGTCAGTTTCACTCATATTGGCTGGGAATTCCGGCGATATATCCTGAAGGGGGGGGGGTGCACAGCGCATTGGGACGGCGGAAATATAGGTCTCTTCCCTCTCGTTTGAATATGTAAATTCGTTCACCCAAGAAGCGTGTGTGGGGGCTGCACGAGATTTCCAACATTTGAGAATACACTTCTTGGCTATGAGGCAAGCTAAATTAAATAACCTATGTTTTTTAACCGACAACTTGCCGATATCGCCCAACAGGTATTTCGCTATTGTCAAAGTTGGTGGTAACCACGTCATTTCTGCCAGGGTATCTGCAACTCCCTACCAGACTCCAGTACCGGGGGCAAACCGAAAACAAGTGGAGAAAGTCTGCTGGTGCCACGTGACACTCGTCAGTAGAATCAGGAAAAAACTTTGCAATTTGGCCGCCGTATAGTAAAGCCGATTAAGGTATTTAAATTGAACCAGGCAGTACCTGGCATATAGAAAAATCGCTTTCATAAGGAGACAGTACCTCGCCCAAGCATCGTCCTGTAACTTACATCCAAGATCTACTTCCCATTTTGTACGAGAAAGAGAGATTTGTATTTATTAAATTTTATATAGCGCTTTACTCCAAAGCGCTTCACAAAAAACAACATGAATACAATAGAAGCAATAAGCACAAGTCATGACTGGTGTCCAGTTAAAGTACCTAATACAAAAGGATCGAATGCCAAAGGGTCGACTCAATTTGACCTAAAAACAAAGGGTCGAATTTTTTTTTGTTATATATTTTTTTGGGTTTCTGTTTTTTTTAAAACTTGGTTTTACCACAAAAAAAAATGTCGACCCTTTGGTTTTAGGTCCTTTTGATTCAACCCTTTTGGCATTCGATCCTATGCATTCGAAACTTTCACCTATAACCGTCATGAGTCAAACCATAAAGAACAGTAAGCAGAACAATTTGTCGAGAACATGAGGTTAAGAACCTAGGTAGGGGAAAAACAAGGGAGGAAGAAGAAAAGAATTATCATCAGGGGGGAGGATGCAGTAGGTGGGATTTTAAGGAGGAGCGGAAGGAAGAGTATGAAGAGATAGAACGGATAGAGAGGTAATGAATTCCAAAGGAGAGGGGCAAGGAGCTGAAAGGAACGGAAGCGGGAAGGGGCACAAGACGGGGGAGGGACAGTGAGTAAGAAGTGCTCAGTAGAGTGGAGGGAACGTGAGGGAGAGTAGAAAGAGAGGCAGGAGGAAAGATAGGGAGGGGCAAGATCATGAAGAGATTTGCAGACAAGACAGAGGAAATTGAATTTGAGTTGAGATTGAAAGGAAAGCCATCCAAGCAAAGAAAGCGAAGAGGAGATGGAGTCATGAGGAGAAAGAGAGCAAAGAGTGCGAATTGCAGAATGGTAGAGAGATTTGAGAGGGGCCAGATGAGCGGCGGGGAGGCCAAAGAGGAGGGAGGAACAGTAGAAGAGACGACAAAAGATAAAGGAAGAAATTAAGAGTTTGGTAGCATGGAAAGTGAGGTAGGAACGAATTTTTGCAAAGATTGTAGAGTTGGTAGCGACAAGCAAGGGAGGTAAGATAGATATGGTGGGTAAAACAGAGGTTGGAGTCAAAGTGGAGGCCTAAATTGCAGGCAGAAGCCAAGGGGAGATGAAAGGAGGAAAGAGGATATGAGGAGGGGAAGAAGGGGAGGAAGGGTGTTGGCACGGAAGAATAAAAGTTTTGTCCATGTTTAGGGTGAGAAAGTGAGAAGACATCCAGCTTTTGATAGCAGGGAGACAGGAAGAAAGTTTGAGGTGGATGTCAGGAGTGAAGGAAGAGAAGGAGAGGAAAAGCTGGGTGTCAGCAGCGTAGAAATGGTAAGAGATACCAAACAAAGAGATGATAGGGGCAAGAAAGGAGGTGTAGAGTGAGAAAAGCAAAGGGCCAAGTACAGAGCTTTGGGGAACACCGAAGTCAAGGGAGTGAGTATGGGAGGAGCGGCCGCCCCAAGAGACAGTAAAGGAGCGGATGGAAAGGTAGGAGGAAAACCAGTTGAGGACAGAGCATTTGAGACCAAAGGAAGAAAGAGTGTTGAGGAGTAAGGGATGATTGACGGTATCAAAGGCGGCAGAGAGGTCAAGGAGAATGAGAATGGAAGAGTGTTTGGAGTAGCGAGCCGTCAGGAGGGAGTTGAGGATGGAGATGAGAGCGGTTTCAGTGGAGTGTTTGGATTAGGGGGAAGAAGAGAGAGGTTGGAGACAAAATCTGAGAGTTCGGAGTAGACGAGACGTTCCAGGAGCTTAGAGAGGAAAGGTAAGAGATGGGGCGAAAGTTGGAAGCCAGAAGGGGATTGGCAAAGGATTTTTTCAGAATGGGGATAGTAGCATGTTTGAAAGCTGAAGGAAAGGTAGAGGTGGCAATACAGATGTTGAAGAAAGAGGTGAGGTATGGGATGAGCAGAGGGTAGATTTTGGGGATCAGAGGGGTGGGAAGTGGATCAGAGGGGGCAGCAGTGGGGTGAGTTTTAGAAAGGAGGAGGGAGACATCAGAGTGAGTGACAGGGGTGAAATTAGACATGTAAGAGGATGAGGTGAAGGGACAAGGGGAAGGAGGAGAGTAAGAGGGGGAGTGTCGAATGTTTTGTCATAATGTGAGTGGGTTCCTGCTCCGCTTTATTATACAATGATGACACCCATTTCCATCTCAGCTTATCTTGAATGATAACATCGAGCAGTGCGAGTGACTAAGGGTCAATGGGACATGCCGTCCATTTCTTCCGAAATGCTGTTTTCATGCAGATGTGTTTAAATGTTTTTTTTATTGCGCAAATAATTGATTACAATTTTGTTTTCCAATCACAATCTAAAATCAAACATGAAAAAAAAGTGGTTGTTTCCATTTCACCACCACTGGATTACAACAGCAAAACAATCAGAACCTTAAAAGACAATTTAAATTCTATTTAAACCTAATAGCCAGAAGGACAATTTGCTTCAATCAGGATTTTCCATTCTAGGGTATCTTTTTTGCGAGAATGCATGGACTAAAAAACAATGTTGGTTAGTTCACCCACTTACCAACCATTCATAGGGTGCCCATAGATCTAGGCTGGCAGGCTATGCCGGTACATGTTTAGAGACAGTCTGCCGTGCCATTATACATACTCTAGTGTCACCCGGCTTCTTATACACTCTTATGGCGAGGGCTATGGTAGAACTGAACTTCTACCTTCGTGTCAACTCTCGTGGGTCAATCAACCCCTCACTGGTCCTTTGTGGGTAAGCAATAGTTCTGTACTAGAGTCATTCATTGCTACCGCAGTTTCAAGGTTCATACTGCAAAATCGTGTATGTTTGCTTCATAATTCCAATGAGTACTTCAGATGAGCCTCCCTACTAGAATATAATCTGCTCGAGAGGGTCTGATTGCCATCATTTATCAGGTTTGACCGAAAAAACAAAGAGCTTGTTGAACCTAATTACAATCTTATGGGACTCACAGGCTGGTGAACCCAAACATCTCTGGCAAAAGTTCTCCTCTTGCCAATTTATAAAGCCATAAGTATTACTTCCTCACAGTTGTTTCCCCGAACACTGCCACGGGAAGAACTTGAGCTGCTATAAATCAATCAAGACTTTGATAGATGCACCGCTCCCACCCACAGTCTCACAATGTATTTTTCCTGTCTTGGCTCCATAACATTGCAGTTGATGGGCTTTTTGTCCTTAGCATGGATGCCCCAGAAGAACTTCCAGTACAACCACAGTCCGAAATATTAAAAACACAATAACGACATGTTGTGTAAATGCTACATGTGTTCGACACGTTTCTAGCCTTTGTGACAAATCTAGAGGTTTCGTCCCTTCTTTTTGGGGGTGGGGGGGTGAAATACAGCCCCTTTGAGGCTAGGGAGGTGAGCCCGCTAAGCAAAACTCTCTCTAGGGTTTAAGGAAAAGTGGGACCTCACTGTGAACGAGTCCCCTCAATGGGACAAGAAGTCCTATTCCGATAAGGCACTCCCTCTAAGACATTTTCTGCATACATGAGAATCCAAAAAACAGATGTTACATTCAATTGTAGTACTGAAAATAACAAGTGCCTTTGGATGTTTGGCTCAAGACAATCCTGGACTCTACATAAACAGCACGCCAGTTTTGTGTCACGGAGTGAGAATAAAAGTACGATCACCATTGTATGGAGTAGGAGGAGAAGCAATACGTAGAGGTGAACCTCCAACACAGCTGACCCAGCTGTGGCACAGAGAGTGTTCTGAGAAGTGGAGAGACAGCACCGAGATGTGCGTAGTCAACGAGGCCAAAGCCAAGCAGAGCTGACTTTATCTGAAGGTGTGACCATGCAGAGGATGCGGTGGGCCGGTGCCCAGAGCGGAGTAAAGTAGTTTAGAGACGAGGGGACCGGCAAACTCGCTTGTATACACAACGGAACACCAGAAAGCCCTGAAGAACGCCACCGCTAGTGCGCAGGCACCACATCACTCTAGCAAACCCTGCAAACCCTGCGATGGGGAATGTACCCAGGTTGCTCATAGTGGAAGGGGGTTTAGAGACCAGAGAGTGAAAGGAGGAGAAGGAAGGACTACACTAAACTCCTAGCAGGGGAATAATGTCCCAGAGAGAGAGAAGGAAACAAGCAACAATAAGGGATACGGGAGCCCAAGAAACCTGTATATTGCAATCATCCAAATGGCTCACAGAAGCTCCTGAGAACCAAGAGAGGTATATGTGAAGAGGGGTCACCAATATCCCTGGAAAATAAGTGAGACATTGGGACAGAGAAACCCAAGGGAGCCAGAGGGGCCCAATAAAACAAGTGAAGAGCAAATTCAAGGAGAACACTGAGACAACGAAGACATGAACCTAGTAGGGAGTAACCCACGCAAGTGTTGGAGAGGGATTAATGAAGTACTCCACCTACGATGGATGGACATTTGATTTTTCAAGAACCTGAGCCTTTATTTTGGAAACTTAAGATACTTTCGGAACTTTGACAAGAAGGGCAAGAACTGTAGAACCCGGGAGAACTGTTGTCAACCAATAAGCATTGGATCCAAAACCAGGGAGGATCCGTGGAAACCCTGAGTGAGGGGTGAACAACACTAAAGGCAAGACACTCTGCCTAGTTTTCTTTTATGTTTTATCTAAGTGGTAGCGTCAGTTTAGAGGATAGGTTTGGACAGAGGACCATTTTTGTTATTTTGACTATTAACAAGCACCTTTAGTGTAGTTTGTCAGGAAGGGAAATCCCCTTTTAGCATTAGGGATAGTAAGGCGTTTTCTTTTAAATTAAATAAAACCCTTCGATACCATGTCCTCTTGTCCGACCTTCTTCTGGCTTGCCACAGCAAGAACCTTTGCTTTAGATTTCATAGTGTTTATTTGTAGATCATTAACTAGAGGGTACCTTTCCCAACATGCTCAATATCGCTGTAACCCGAAAGATGTTTCAGCCATCAAAGTGACTTCATTAGCATCAATTAGGGTAGTGAAGGAAGTTGAGAACTTCCCTGTGGCAAACCATCAATAAACTCAATAAAGAGACTGTGAAAAGCAATGATGCGAATGCACAGCCCCGCCCCAGGCCGCTCTCAATATGGACCAGTCGCTCCATTTCTGTGCTCCTCATCGCTCATCACCCAAGTCCAATTATCGACATGTAATTTGATGCTGAAAAATACGAGGACACCATTGATTGAAAGCTTGTATTGCGTCTCCCAAAACAGACCTTGGTTTATTCCGTCAAAGGCAGCCAAGTAGCCCCTAAAGGCTACATAAAGATGTTGCCATGGGTGATGAAAGAAGACAAAATTACGATAAGAAACAGGGTGACCCTTTCTAAAAATCCACTTGACAGTCAGGTAATCTATATATCTAAAAGTCAAAGTGTGTGTGTGGCGGGAGTTGTGGTTAAGCGTTGTTCCTTGTACTATTCCACACTGTTTCACCAATCTGCACCAAATTTTGCATAGTAGCCTATTAGAACCCTCCGGACATTACTGGCTACATGACGTTTGGACTACCCACCCCTTTCCCCAGATTTCAGCAAAAGTCAACATTTGTTTGTGGGTTTCAAAGATTTGTTCCTTACATAATAGCACACTCTTTCACCAATCTGTACCAAATGTTGCATAGTTGCCAGTTACGACCCTCCTTACATTATTGACTACATGACATTTGGACACCCACATCCCACTCCCCGATTTCAGCACTCACACGAGTTGGTTGCCTGAAATCGGTAAAACATCAATGTGGTCGTAGAAGGACTGGTCTCGACACCATGAACAAAACTCGAGGTCCAGGCCCTAGGATGCACGGTTTCCACGATATTTGCACCGCAACGAACTGCACCACACCAGGGTGAGGCGACAGGTGGTGAGAGAGCACAGAAGGTCCCAATATGCAGCAGCACACCAACTCTTGCCTCCCCCACCACCCCTTTTCCACGTCTACTCCGGGGTATGTCAGCCAGCCACATGCGCCCATTCTCAGTGCAGTTTACTTCAGGGTGCAAAGCACATCAAGCGAAAATGCGAACCTGAACAGCGATTTACATCATCCGTTCAGAGAATGGGTACTTCTGCTAGTAAGTAGAATATATTTTACTGAAAATGTTCATTCATGAAAAAAGTTTGCATAAAACAGGAAGGGCCACAGTAGGTCCCTTTGTATATACAGGAGGTACCCAAACTCCACTCCCAGGACTCAGGCATACAACACAAGCTTAGACAATCCTTTAATAGGAGAGTAAGTAAATGGCCTCCATTCGCGATCTGTTTGTAGGATATTGTTTGTGGGTGCATCTGGTCTAGTCGCTTTTGAGCATTTGGGATTTCTGGTTAAGTCCTTCACTACGCGGGTAGATATACCCAGTCTGGCATACTAGCACTACGATGTTTTTCCAAGTACAATGTCCACCTCTTTACTAAGATAACCTGCATTTAGCATGCAGATCCTTACCCGTGTTATAATTAACCGTCAGCCAGAATTTGCTGTTGTCATTTTTGGAAGAGAGAGTTTATTTTCTAACCAGGTCCTGAACTTCAGGCCCACTTCTTATCATTCACTGTTCCCTTATGAGCGTTCCCTTACGCGTGTGGCTGACTCATTTGCCTGGTTGACTCATGGTGTTTGTACTTTCCAGGTCCTCTCTATAGAACAGTATTTTTGAAAGAAAAACGTGAACACGTATTCCTAACAACTAGAATGGAAAAGGTATGTGGTTAAGTTGCGGAACAATCTCGAACCCTGGCTTTACCACTAACTGCCTAATCCTGGGTAGTAATGTCATCATTATTTATTTATTTATTAGCATTTATAAAGCGCGCAGCAGCCCTTGGGCATCGTGGCGCAGTTACAGAGGTACTTGCAGGTTACATAGTAGAGCAAGGCTCACAGTGTTTACAGGGTATGCATAACAAGACTTATCTTAGTAAATACAGAGTATGCATAGCAAAAAATCTTAGTTACATGGTCAGAGTGCTGGGACATTCCGCAGGTGGTTGGCAGGGTGTAGTGGTGGTGAGGAGGGCTAGTTGAACAGCGTCGTTTTTAGGTTTTTTTGCGAAAGGTGGACAGGGAGGGTTCCGCTCTGAGTGCATTGGGTAGGGCATTCCAGTGTTAGGGAGCTATGTGTGGGAAGCTGATACCACCCGCGTTTGCTCTCTCGATGGGAGGGAACGCGTGCCTCATCTGAATTCCCTAGAAGGGAATCAGTTCACAATGTCTGTTTGCTATTCTAAAAAACGCCTCGCGTTTGATATTGCTCCATATACATTAATACATTCTGTGAGCATTCACATATTGCAAATCTCAAAGTTATCCATCTCTCGGCACAATCAAGGCAACTTCTTGTAAGGCGACTTCCCACAATGCTCCCCGCGTAACAGAGAGGAAGGTCACTTCCTGCGCTGTAACTTTCTGTGATGTCACTACATTTGGAAATGAGGCAGCCTGCAGGTGTTTAGCATCACCGGGCCTCAACCAATCCCAGAGCAGGCCCGGATTATGGTTGGGCTTCAGCTGTTGCAGCTGAACGCCTGTGGATTTTATGTATAGTTGTAATCCACCCTCCTCCCCCCACTCCTCAATACGTACGGTTTCATGTGTCTACCTATCAAACGCTCTGTCTTGCCGTAAGCACTCCGAAGATGGCATCTAGAAGTTATTTGGCTGGTAAACCGCAAAACTGAAGGCCTGGGGTTCTAATCCCAGTATCTACCCTTGATCAAAAATGCTTTGATCCCGGGCAAACCACTTGATCTCCCTAGAACATAAATCGTAGGTATGCGGCAGGTACTTGCAATATATGTAAATCCTACTGCGGTTCATTGCTGGTACTATGTCCCATCCTGCTTTATAACCCCACACTACACGGTCCTCTGTGTAGCATTGCATGCTCGCGATGGTCTTGCTACAGAGGATGGTCTCTAGGCGACCTTTTCTGCTGATTCTTGGGGTTTACGTAATCTGTAGCACTATATAAAAAATAAAACTGAGCAGCGCTGTTAGCTCTCTCTAGTCCATAGTCTGACAATTCTGAACATGACGTGTTGCACCGGAAGGCCAGTCTGCCTCATCCGTGACCAAGAAACGACTGGGGACTTTCTGGCGGAATCAGCTTGTTTCCTTACCATGTGACAGCCACTTCCTCAAAATTAAGTTCCTTCTCTCTAAATAAATGACTTAGGTCTATGCAAACTGAATATCAGATGTCTACCCTCGACACCAGTCCCTGCGTGATTTCCCAAAAGACCTTCTTCAGGACCATTGGCACCTCCCTCACTGCTTTAACACCCAGATCCGGTGCAAGAAGCCGAACATGCCAGCATTTGTGGCACCCAACCGACAGGGGCACTTGCCCACGGTCTCATATATGTTAGGGGGCGGGTATTAAAAAAAAACACTTTTTTTGCAAATTATTTTTGGGGTGCGAAAAAGACTATCATTGTGTGGCTAGTGTAGTGTTAGCAGAAACGAACTATGGCTTGGAGAATTGTACTGCTGTACTAGGAAACAAAAGTACGTTGAAATAGAAATGTCTAGTGTGCACATGCCGTTTCAAAAGCATGAATTAGTTCACAAAATTACAACAAAGCACCTTCGGGTGCGTTAAAACTTAAACTGACACAGGAAATGGGATATGCAGCGATTGCTACAAAAAAAACATCTCAACATGTTGTCACTGTCACTTGTGACGGGAATAAAGGGCTGGTGTGAGGCAGATAGGGGCGTGGGTCAGAGTGGGGGCACTAGCAAGGATTGGGGTATAGAAATAAGCGATATTTACCTATCCTGCTGCTGAAGCGAGGCGTAACATGGTGGGGCGATTGTCGTCCAAGAGGCTATTTATAATTGTTTTTTTTAAAAAACGCGTTTGAACTAGAAGCTTTTCAAACAATGAAAACGCGCATCCACGTTAAGTGGATCGTTTCGATGAATTGCAGCCGATGAAAAAGTCGCGGTGTCATTGCTAGCAATTAAATCTCAGCGATGGAATCACGCAAAACAGGAAAAACAAGAGGGTGCTCGTGCCATGGAGCCGCCTGCGAATGTCTGGGCTCCCTGCTGACTCTGGCAAGTAGGTAACACCTCACCACCGTACAACTAGGAAGCATACATGGCATAGTAAGTAACACCTCACAGCCATACAACTAGGAAGCATAAAGGCATAGTAACACCTCACAGCCGTACAACTAGGAAGCATACATGGCATAGTAAGTAACACCTCACAGCCATACAACTAGGAAGCATAAAGGCATAGTAACACCTCACAGCCGTACAACTAGGAAGCATAAAAGGCATCGTAAGTAAAACCTCACAGCAATACAACTAGGAAGCATAAAGGCATAGTAAGTAACACCTCACAGCCGTACAACTAGGAAGCATAAAGGCATAGTAAGTAACACCTCACAGCCATACAACTAGGAAGCATAAAGGCATAGTAACACCTCACAGCCGTACAACTAGGAAGCATAAAAGGCATCGTAAGTAAAACCTCACAGCAATACAACTAGGAAGCATAAAGGCATAGTAAGTAACACCTCACAGCCGTACAAATAGGAAGCATACATGGCATAGTAAGTAACACCTCACAGCCATACAACTAGGAAGCATAAAGGCATAGTAAGTAACACCTCACAGCCGTACAACTAGGAAGCATACATGGCATAGTAAGTAACACCTCACAGCCATACAACTAGGAAGCATAAAGGTATAGTAACACCTCACAGCCATACAACACCTCACCACCGTACAACTAGGAAGCATACATGGCATAGTAAGTAACACCTCACAGCCATACAACTAGGAAGCATAAAGGCATAATAACACCTCACAGCCGTACAACTAGGAAGCATAAAGGCATAGTAAGTAACACCTCACCACCGTACAACTAGGAAGCATACATGGCATAGTAAGTAACACCTCACAGCCATACAACTAGGAAGCATAAAGGCATAGTAACACCTCACAGCCGTACAACTAGGAAGCATAAAAGGCATCGTAAGTAAAACCTCACAGCCGTACAACTAGGAAGCATAAAGGCATAGTAACACCTCACAGCCGTACAACTAGGAAGCATAAAAGGCATCGTAAGTAAAACCTCACAGCCATACAACTAGGAAGCATAAAGGCATAGTAAGTAACACCTCACAGCCGTACAACTAGGAAGCATGAAAGGCATCGTAAGTAACACCTCACAGCCGTACAACTAGGAAGCATAAAGGCATAGTAACACCTCACAGCCGTACAACTAGGAAGCATAAAAGGCATCGTAAGTAACACCTCACAGCCATACAACTAGGAAGCATACATGGCATAGTAAGTAGCACCTCACAGCCATACAACTAGGAAGCATAAAGGTATAGTAACACCTCACAGCCATACAACACCTCACCACCGTACAACTAGGAAGCATACATGGCATAGTAAGTAACACCTCACAGCCATACAACTAGGAAGCATAAAGGTATAGTAACACCTCACAGCCATACAACACTCACCACCGTACAACTAGGAAGCATACATGGCATAGTAAGTAACACCTCGCAGCCATACAACTAGGAAGCATAAAGGCATAGTAACACCTCACAGCCGTACAACTAGGAAGCATAAAAGGCATCGTAAGTAAAACCTCACAGCCATACAACTAGGAAGCATAAAGGCATAGTAAGTAACACCTCACAGCCGTACAACTAGGAAGCATAAAAGGCATAGTAAGTAACACCTCACAGCCATACAACTAGGAAGCATAAAGGTATAGTTACACCTCACAGCCATCCAACACCTCACCACCGTACAACTAGGAAGCATAAAGGCATAGTAAGTAACACCTCGCAGCCATACAACTAGGAAGCATAAAGGAATATTAATTAACACCTCACAGCCATACAACTAGGAAGCATAAAAGGAATATTAAGTAACACCTCACAGCCATACAACACCTCACCACCGTACAACTAGGAAGCATAAAGGTATAGTAAGTAACACCTCACAGCCGTACAACTAGGAAGCATAAAGGCATAGTAAGTAACACCTCACAGCCGTACAACTAGGAAGCATAAAAGGCATATTAAGTAACACCTCACAGCCATACAACTAGGAAGCATAAAAGGCATAGTAAGTAACACCTCACAGCCATACAACTAGGAAGCATAAAGGTATAGTAACACCTCACAGCCATACAACACTCACCACCGTACAACTAGGAAGCATACAAGGCATAGTAACACCTCACAGCCATACAACTAGGAAGCATAAAGGTATAGTAACACCTCACAGCCATACAACACTCACCACCGTACAACTAGGAAGCATACAAGGCATAGTAAGTAACACCTCACAGCCATACAACTAGGAAGCATAAAAGGCATCGTAAGTAACACCTCACAGCCATACAACTAGGAAGCATAAAGGTATAGTTACACCTCACAGCCATCCAACACCTCACCACCGTACAACTAGGAAGCATAAAAGCATAGTAAGTAACACCTCGCAGCCATACAACTAGGAAGCATAAAGGAATATTAATTAACACCTCACAGCCATACAACTAGGAAGCATAAAAGGAATATTAAGTAACACCTCACAGCCATACAACACCTCACCACCGTACAACTAGGAAGCATAAAGGTATAGTAAGTAACACCTCACAGCCGTACAACTAGGAAGCATAAAGGCATAGTAAGTAACACCTCACAGCCGTACAACTAGGAAGCATAAAAGGCATATTAAGTAACACCTCACAGCCATACAACTAGGAAGCATAAAAGGCATAGTAAGTAACACCTCACAGCCATACAACTAGGAAGCATAAAAGGCATAGTAAGTAACACCTCACAGCCATACAACTAGGAAGCATAAAGGTATAGTAACACCTCACAGCCATACAACTAGGAAGCATAAAGGCATAGTAACACCTCACAGCCGTACAACTAGGAAGCATACAAGGCATAGTAAGTAACACCTCACAGCCATACAACTAGGAAGCATAAAGGCATAGTAAGTAACACCTCACAGCCATACAACTAGGAAGCATAAAGGTATAGTAACACCTCACAGCCATCCAACACTCACCACCGTACAACTAGGAAGCATACAAGGCATAGTAAGTAACACCTCACAGCCATACAACTAGGAAGCATAAAGGCATAGTAAGTAACACCTCACAGCCGTACAACTAGGAAGCATAAAGGCATAGTAAGTAACACCTCGCAGCCATACAACTAGGAAGCATAAAGGAATATTAAGTAACACCTCACAGCCATACAACTAGGAAGCATAAAAGGAATATTAAGTAACACCTCACAGCCATACAACACCTCACCACCGTACAACTAGGAAGCATAAAGGTATAGTAAGTAACACCTCACAGCCGTACAACTAGGAAGCATAAAGGCATAGTAAGTAACACCTCACAGCCGTACAACTAGGAAGCATAAAAGGCATATTAAGTAACACCTCGCAGCCATACAACTAGGAAGCATAAAAGGCATAGTAAGTAACACCTCACAGCCGTACAACTAGGAAGCATAAAAGGCATAGTAAGTAACACCTCACAGCCGTACAACTAGGAAGCATAAAAGGAATATTAAGTAACACCTCACAGCCATACAACACCTCACCACCGTACAACTAGGAAGCATAAAAGCATAGTAAGTAACACCTCACAGCCGTACAACTAGGAAGCATAAAAGGCATAGTAAGTAACACCTCACAGCCGTACAACTAGGAAGCATAAAGGTATAGTAACACCTCACAGCCATACAACACCTCACCACCGTACAACTAGGAAGCATAAAGGTATAGTAACACCTCACAGCCGTACAATGAGGAAGCATAAAGGCATAGTAAGTAACACCTCACAGCCGTACAACTAGGAAGCATAAAGGCATAGTAAGTAACACCTCTCAGCCGTACATCTAGGAAGCATAAAGGCATAGTAAGGAACACCTCACAGCCGTACAACTAGGAAGCATACAAGGCATAGTAAGTAACACCTCACAGCTGTACACAAGGCATAGTAAGTAACACCTCACAGCCGTACAACTAGGAAGCATAAAGTCATAGTAAGTAACACCTCACAGCCGTACAACTAGGAAGCATAAAGGCATAGTAGGTAATACCTCACAGCCGTACAACTAGGAAGCATAAAGGTATAGTAACACCTCATCACTGTACAACTAGGAAGCATAAAGGCATAGTAACACCTCACCACTGTACAACTAGGAAGCATAAAGGCATAGTAAGTAACACCTCACAGCCATACAACTAGGAAGCATAAAGGCATAGTAAGTAACACCTCACAGCCGTACAACTAGGAAGCATAAAGGCATAGTAGTTAACACCTCACAACCGTACAACTAGGAAGCATAAAGGTATAGTAACACCTCACCACTGTACAACTAGGAAGCATAAAGGCATAGTAAGTAACACCTCACCACCGTACAACTAGGAAGCATAAAGGTATAGTAAGTAACACCTCACAGCCGTACAACTAGGAAGCATACAAGGCATAGTAAGTAACACCTCACAGCTGTACAACTGGGAAGCATAAAGGCATAGAAGGTAACACCTCACAGCCGTACAACTAGGAAGCATAAAGGCATAGTAAGTAAACCTCACAGCCGTACAACTAGGAAGCACAAAGGTATAGTAAGTAACACCTCACAGCCGTACAACTAGGAAGCATAAAGGCATAGTAGTTAACACCTCACAACCGTACAACTAGGAAGCATAAAGGTATAGTAACACCTCACCACTGTACAACTAGGAAGCATAAAGGCATAGTAAGTAACACCTCACCACCGTACAACTAGGAAGCATAAAGGTATAGTAAGTAACACCTCACAGCCATACAACTAGGAAGCATAAAGGCATAGTAACACCTCACAGCCATACAACTAGGAAGCATACAAGGCATAGTAAGGAAATACCTCACCGCCGTACAACTAGGAAGCATACAAGGCATAGTAAGTAACACCTCACCACCGTACAACTAGGAAGCATAAAGGCATAGTAAGTAACACCTCACAGCCGTACAACTAGGAAGCATACAAGGCATAGTAAGGAAATACCTCACCGCCGTACAACTAGGAAGCATACAAGGCATAGTAAGTAACACCTCACAGCTGTACAACTGGGAAGCATAAAGGCATAGAAGGTAACACCTCACAGCCGTACAACTAGGAAGCATAAAGGCATAGTAAGTAAACCTCACAGCCGTACAACTAGGAAGCACAAAGGTATAGTAAGTAACACCTCACCACCGTACAACTAGGAAGCATAAAAGCATAGTAAGTAACACCTCACAGCCGTACAACTAGGAAGCATACAAGGCATAGTAGCACCTCACCACCGTACAACTAGGAAGCATAAAGGCATAGTAAGTAACACCTCACAGATGTACAACTAGGAAGCATAAAGGCATAGTAAATAAAACCTCACCTCTGTACAACTAGGAAGCATACAAGGCATAGTAGGTAACAGCTCACAGCCGTACAACTAGGAAGCATAAAAGTATAGTAAGTAACACCCCTCAGCCGTACAACTAGGAAGCATAAAGGCATAGCAAGTAACAGCTCACAGCCGTACAACTAGGAGGCATACAAGGCATCAAAGGCAAGAGGGTGGCAGCTTATAACAAATCAGTCTGGCCGTAAGAATAAACACCCACTTACCGACACAATACACACATGCATTAGCCAAACATTAAGAGATTTCTGTACAAGTCCACACTCCCCAGGCCGCATGCCCACGGCTCGCCCGAGAGAAAGGACAGGCCCTCGGAAGTGACCCTCTTAGTTTCATGCACCAGAGGGTGGTGGGGGTGAGAGCTGAGGATATTCGGTATTTCCGAGCAGTGTCATCCCCAAGGAGTCTGCCCCCTCCCCATCGTCTAAACACAGTTGGCATGGAGCGCATGTGTGGATAGAAAACGAATGGGAGTATTTCGGTTAAAAACAAAATAAACACAAGGGTGTGAACCGCAGCGGTTGTTCGGTGCCATTATTTCTGAACTGGAACTATTACCGCCGCCCCATGATAGAGCCCTTTGTATATGGGCACCAACACCTTTTTTGAGCTGCGGAGGGGGGGGGGGGGGGAGAGAGGGGCCGCGGACCTCTCTAATGACTCCCAGAAGCGGATCCGGCGAACAATGAGCCGCACTCGTGCACAGCGAGACTGGCAGGAAGCTGGAAGCAGACCGGCACCCCCTCCCAGCAGTCAGAGCAACAGCCCGGGCCCAGAACATCTGGAACCCCCAAACACCGCCTCTGCAAGCAGGAGGTGGAGTGGCGTCAGCAGGGGCCAGACTCCCACCCACATGGGACCCCGAGAACACCATCACAAATAATCTCCCCACCCACACCACCACCAAAATAAACACAGCTGCCTCCGCCCACACACCCCATCACCGCAGAGAACGCCTCACGCCGTCATACCTAACCCCCCACTATCACAGTGATCACCCAATCCCTTGAGTGTCCACAACCAAAAGGGCAGAGTCGCAGGGAGCAGTTCATATACTGGCCATGCACAGCCCAGGCCATCCCACCGCATCTACAGAAGAACACACAGAAAGGACCCAGCATGATGTGATGCAATGTGTGCACAGCACATGCATGCACCGATCCCATTATCCAGCAGAATAGCAGGCTACGCCCACATGGGCCAGCCTTGAGATAGGAGGAACACAACATGTGCACGTGAACACGCCAAGGAGATCCAAAGCGAGATTCCACGCTCTACATTGTGGTGTGCATTCATTGTGTACACGCGCTTGCCATCTGTGGCAACGCCTATCGCCCGCGCACACACAGACAGACCACGGCCCGGAAGGCCACTGCCTGTGCACTCAGAGTCAGACCCCAGTTCTGCATAAAGGCCAGATTTCGGGAACGATGCCAAGCAAGGAGCAGACACAGTGCAAAGCGGATGCGACCCCATTACGCACAAAGGCCGTGCGTGCAAGGGAACACATATCCCTATACCACAAGTTATATGCCGCCGACACAGATCCTCATGGTGCCAAACAGATTCAAATGGGGGCGCGAAGGTCCTTGTGGTCACTACACGCATGTGCCCTAGAAGAGAAAGGCGGATACTAACGAGCCTGAGCAAACGCACATCCTTAAGGCCGAACACAGAGCTGTCAGATCCGATGGATGCCTGTGTAACCAGACACCGACCTCCGGCCACGTCTGTCACATCCCACGGAAGACAAGTAAACATAGGTCGCTCAAATACTGTGGGTGTCTATATAGCACAGATATACAGCATCCCAACGATGTCAACTAAATAGACAGATATCTCGGATACTGGGGATACCATGCAAGCCTTTCAGGCCGGGAGGATAGCTCAGGTGCAACGTGTTTATCTTGGAAGCAAGGCAACGCATAGCAACACAGGTTGGAAACCCGGGTTCGCGGTTAGAAACTGGTCCGCGGTATTGAGCGCGTTATAAAAGAACAATTATAATGTATGCAAGCAGACACAGACATATTGGAGGCCACGGATGCCTATGTAAACCGTGACCTCTAGCACCTATGTATATCCCATCCTGTAAGATCCCATACATATGTAAACATGCACAGCCCTTCGGGATCCCATAAACAGGCGTTCAGGATGCCATGTGTGCATATGTAAACATGCACAGCCCTTCGGGATCCCATGCACAGGGATTCAGGATGCCATGCTTGCATATGTAAACATGCATCCCATGCACAGGCATTCAGGATGCCATGCGTGCATATGTAAACATGCACAGCCCTTTGGGATCCCATGCACAGGGATTCAGGATGCCATGCTTGCATATGTAAACATGCACAGCCCTTTGGGATCCCATGCACAGGGATTCAGGATGCCATCCTTGCATATGTAAACATGCACAGCCCTTCGGGATCCCATGCACAGGCGTTCAGGAAGCCATGCGTGCATATGTAAACATGCACATCCCTTCGGGATCCCATGCACAGGCATTCAGGATGCCATGCTTGCATATGTAAACATGCATCCCATGCACAGGCATTCAGGATGCCATCCTTGCATATGTAAACATGCACAGCCCTTCGGGATCCCATGCACAGGCGTTCAGGAAGCCATGCGTGCATATGTAAACATGCACATCCCTTCGGGATCCCATGCACAGGCATTCAGGATGCCATGCTTGCATATGTAAACATGCATCCCATGCACAGGCATTCAGGATGCCATGCGTGCATATGTAAACATGCACAGCCCTTTGGGATCCCATGCACAGGGATTCAGGATGCCATGCGTGCATATGTGAACATGCACAGCCCTTTGGGATCCCCTGCACAGGCTTTCAGGATGCCGTGCAAGCATATGTAAACATGCACAGCCCTTCGGGATCCCACGCATTTACTTGACTGATTCATATAAATATAGTCCTGGAGTGGCTGAAAGGGTAAACTCGATGGTGACAGCACTCCTGTCCATCTACCCACGGCCTCGGGAAGGCAGGGGAAAATAGCAGGCAGACCCTCACCAACTCAACGACCCCAGAGTCCTATGATTAGAAGCACGCAGGCTGACACATGGCTTGCATCACACACAGGAGCACGCCAGCCAGTGTGGGCACTGGGTGCACATGGGCATAGGCAGATCGCCTGCAGGGCCCTGGGAGCGCACACTGATTCCCCTGAGCACTCCCGGGTCCCCATGGCGACAGATGCCTGCAGTACACACAGCCTCCCCCCCCCCCAGGGTGATGGGCGCCCGGGGCCACGCGCGGGCAGCACACCCCCCCCCCAACCCCCGTCCTCACTCACCCGGCCCCTCCCGGGGAGCGTGACTCACCGTGCTGCCGCCCAGCGCCTCCCCTGCCGGGCTATGCCGGGGCCACCGCCTCCGGAGCTGGTGCCGTCGCCGCTGCTCTTGCTGCCGCCCGCGGGCCCCTCACATCCCGCCGCGGCCTCCTCCTCCTCCTCGGGCGGTGCGGCGGCGCTCAGGGACGCGGTGTGTGCAAGCGCATCCCCCCCAGCCCGGAGACTCCCTCGCCGCCTCCTCCTCAGCTGCTGCTGCTGCCGACACCGAAGATGGCGTGTCCTCCGCCTCCCTGCCTGCCCACAATGCCCCGCTCCATGATGTCATCTGCCCGGCCTTCCAGGGAGCGAGCGAGCGAGCGAGCAGGGAGGAGGGAGGGACAGCTGTCAGAGGCCGGCCTGTCAACAAGAGCACGCCGCGCACAGGCCTAGGCCTACCCCAGACCCAGGACCCGGCCTACCCCAGACCCAGGCCTATCCCCGGGCCTCCAGGGAGGGAGGGAGGGAGGGAGGGAGGGAGGGAGGGAGGGACAGCTGTCAGAGGCCGGCCGGCCTGTCAACAAGAGCACGCCGCGCACAGGCCCAGGAGGGCCCAGGGCCCGGCCTACCACCAGGACAGGCTGGCTTGGGAAGGAGGGACAGCAGTCAGGGGCCGGCCTGTCAACAAGCAACCGCAGACAGGAATCTAGGACAGGCCCAGGGCCCGGCCTACCCCCCGGACAGGCTGGCCTGGGAAGGAGGAGGCCCAGAGGCCGGCCTGTCAACAAGAGCACGCGGCGGACAGGCCCAGGAGGGCCCAGGGCCCGGCCTACCACCAGGACAGGCTGGCTTGGGAAGGAGGGACAGCAGTCAGGGGCCGGCCTGTCAACAAGCAACCGCAGACAGGAATCTAGGACAGGCCCAGGGCCCGGCCTACCTCCCGGGAAGGCTGGCCTAGGAAGGAGGGGGGCCAGTGGCCGGCCTACCAACAGGCCCAGTGCCTGGCCTACCCCCCGGACAGGCTGGCCTGGGAAGGAGGAGGCCCAGAGGCCGGCCTGTCAACAAGAGCACGCGGCGGACAGGCCCAGGAGGGCCCAGGGCCCGGCCTACCACCAGGACAGGCTGGCTTGGGAAGGAGGGACAGCAGTCAGGGGCCGGCCTGTCAACAAGCAGCCGCAGACAGGAATCTAGGACAGGCCCAGGGCCCGGCCTACCCCCCGGACAGGCTGGCCTGGGAAGGAGGAGGCCCAGAGGCCGGCCTGTCAACAAGAGCACGCGGCGGACAGGCCCAGGAGGGCCCAGGGCCCGGCCTACCACCAGGACAGGCTGGCTTGGGAAGGAGGGACAGCAGTCAGGGGCCGGCCTGTCAACAAGCAACCGCAGACAGGAATCTAGGACAGGCCCAGGGCCCGGCCTACCTCCCGGGAAGGCTGGCCTAGGAAGGAGGGGGGCCAGTGGCCGGCCTACCAACAGGCCCAGTGCCTGGCCTACCCCCCGGACAGGCTGGCCTGGGAAGGAGGAGGCCCAGAGGCCGGCCTGTCAACAAGAGCACGCGGCGGACAGGCCCAGGAGGGCCCAGGGCCCGGCCTACCACCAGGACAGGCTGGCTTGGGAAGGAGGGACAGCAGTCAGGGGCCGGCCTGTCAACAAGCAGCCGCAGACAGGAATCTAGGACAGGCCCAGGGCCCGGCCTACCTCCCGGGAAGGCTGGCCTAGGAAGGAGGGGGGCCAGTGGCCGGCCTACCAACATGCACAGGGGGCCTAGGACAGGCCCAGTGCCTGGCCTACCCCCCGGACAGGCTGGCCTGGGAAGGAGGAGGCCCAGAGGCCGGCCTGTCAACAAGAGCACGCCGCGGACAGGGGTCTAGGACAGGCCCAGGGCCCGGCCTGCCCCTGGAAAGGCTGGCCTGGGAAGGAGGAGGGCAGCCAGCCCGTCAACATGCGCAGGGGGTCTAGGACAGGCGTAGGGCCCAGCCTACTGACTGGAAAGGAGGAGGGCCAGCGGTCAGAGGCCAGCCTGTCAACAACAGCACGCCTGGACAGGGCCCAGCCTACCTCGCGGACAGGCTGGCCTGGGAAGGAGAGGCCAGAGGCCGGCCTGTCAACAAGCGCAGGGGGTCTAGGACAGGCCCAGGGCCCAGCCTATCGCCTGGACAGGCTGGCCTGCGAAGGAGGAGGGACAGCTGTCAGAGGCCAGCCTGTCACCAAGAGCATGCGAACAGACCCAGGGCCCGGCCCACTCCCTGGACAGGTCTGCCTGTCAACATGCGCACGCGGACAGGGGTCCAGGACAGGCCCAGGGCCCGGCCCACCCCCTGGACAGGCTGGCCTGGGAAGGCAGAGGGCCAGCTGTGTCAACAAGAGCACGCGGACAGGGTCTAGGACAGGCCCAGGGCCCGGCCTACCCCCTGGACAGGCCAGTGTAACGTTACACCGCCCTGCCAACATGCGCACGCGGACAGGGGTCCAGGACAGGCTCTGAATCTCGGCCTACCCCTAGGACAGATTGTCTTGAGGGAAGGGGGAGGAGGAGGGTTAGCTGCCAGAGTCCACATGTCAACAAGAGCATGCCGATAGGGCCCTGGACTGCTTCTGAACCTCAGCCTACCCTTAGGACAAGCCGGCTTGGGAGGAGGGCTAGCTGCCAGAGGCCATCCTGTTAACAAGAGCACAAGGACAGGGCTCAGGACTGACTCTGAGCCTCAGCCTTTCCCCTAGGATAGGATGGCCTGAGATGGGGAAGTCTAGCCGACAGAGGCCGGCCTGTCAACAAGAGAATGTGGTCAGGGTCCAGCACCGGCTCTGAACCTCGGCTTACACCTAGGAAGGGCTGCAAGGGACGGGAAGGCGGTCTAACTGCCACAGGCCAGCCTTTCAACAATAGAACGTGGACAGGGGCCAGGACTGCCTCTGAAACTCAGCCTACCCCTAGCACAGGGTGTCACAGGTTTCCCCCTTTCGCACCTGTTTTCGCTGCTTGATGGACTCTTTAGGAGGAGTTTTCTTCCGTACGGTACGGGTCTTGTACAAGTCCGCTCGGCCGTCTTCGGCTTCCAGTGTTCTTTCAGCTTCAATGTCTGGGATCAATAGGAAACTCCAGGAAGTCCAGGATAAGGAGAAGGTGCATTCGGAGGCGGGTGCACGGAATCCAGGAAGAAGACTGAATAAGAAGGAGAAAGGATAGTAGGGGAAAGCAGAGGATCCGGGAACCAGGAAACAAGAGTTCCGCGAAGGCAAACTACGTAGCACACGTCTAGCCACAGCTAACAGTAGCGTTGAGACGTGCGAGGCTGCGGGGGTGTGGCTAATTTATAGAACGTGCTGCATCGGACGTGAAGGCTGGTAAGCAGCGTTCTGTGCTTACGGCCATGTTGGAAGTACAACAGAGTGTAAACCCTGACGCGTCAAGGACCAGGAGGCCCAGAAGGGGCGTGTCCGATGGTTCATGACAGCATGCCTTCTCCGAAAACCCATCCCGCCGGGTTTGCCCGGGTGTATGAGATGGAACCTTCTGAGTAACCTGGGGGAATTTAAATTTGAGATAGGTTCCCACGTGTGTTCGCTGGGAGGGTATCCTTTCCATTCCACCAAGTACTGGAGCTGACCACGTTTATATCTGGAGTCACATATCCTGGAGACTTCATATTCCAGTTGGTCATTGACAAGTACAGGATTGGGTCTGAGGTTAGTCCGAGAGGTCTGGATGTATGGTTTCAGCAGGGATGTATGAAAAACTGGGTGAATTTTCTTCCAGGAGTCTGGTAATTTGAGCCGAAAGGCCACTGGGTTAATGATTTCTTTTATTGGAAAAGGCCCATAATACCGGGGGGCCAGTTTATTTGGCCGTAGATGTCGGGGTAGTAGTTTCGAGGATAGCCATACCTTATCTCCTAGAGCGTAGGAGGGCCCTGGTCTTCTCTTGGAATCCGCATAACGCTTGGTATGAGTCTGTGCCCTTTCTAATTGTTCTTTTGCTTCTCTTTGAATATTGATGAGTGTTTCAATCCAGGAATCGACTGTAGGAACAGGTGCAGGGTGTGGAAGGGTGGAAGGTAGCACTGAGGGATGAAATCCTTGACTGCAGAAAAAAGGGCTAGTCTTCACAGCCGAATTATCAGAATTGTTATAGGAGAATTCCGCCAGAGGTATCAGAAGCGACCAATCATCCTGGACTTTGGTAGTGAAACAACAAAGATATTGTTCCAGGGTTTGATTCACACGTTCGGTGGCCCCATTAGTCTGTGGATGATACCCTGAAGAGAGGGCACGTTGTATTCCTAGTATTCGGCAAAGGTGTTTCCAGAATTGAGATATGTATTGTGGTCCTCTGTCTGATATGATCTTGGAAGGGAGTCCATGGAGTCTAAATATGTGTTCCAGGAAAATTCCAGCAAGTTCTGGGGAAGAAGGTAGCTTGTATAACGGTGTGAAATGAGCCATATGAGTGAATAAATCTATGGTGACCATAATAGTTGTATACCCTCTGGAAGGTGGTAGTTCTACAATGAAGTATGTAGCAATAATTTCCCAGGGCCTTGTTGGTAGTGTGGGCTGCAGTAGGAGGCCCGACGGTCTCTTGTTATCATGTTTGTTTTGACTGCAAACTGCACAAGCTTGAATGTACAGTCGTACGTCAGTCTTCATTCTCGGCCACCAAAATTGTCTTTGTATTAGATGAAGGGTGTTTGTGATGCCACGATGTCCGGAGTGAAGGGTATCGTGACACAGGTTTATTATCCTTTGCTGTAGTTTTTGTGTGGGGATGACTAAAACTTTATCCTTGAAAAGAAATCCATCCTTAGTTCTGAGATTCCATCGGTTCTTTCCTGAAAATTCTTTCCAAAGTTCAGAGGACTGTGTTTGTATCCGAACCTCGTCCAGGAGACTGATTGCTTGAGCTACGAATATCATGTGTGGAAACATTTTAGGGAATGACCGGTCTTCAAGGGTTTCGTAGTCAGGACGTCGAGTTCCAGGGACATGATGAATCTGGAACTGGTATTGGGCGAAGAAGAAGGCCCAACAGGCTTGACGGCTATTCCTACATTCCAGGGCCTGTAATACTTGAAGATTTCGATGGTCCGTGCGAACCTGGACAGGATGTTTTGTTCCTAGAAGTAAATGACGCCACTCTGTGAAGGCTTGACGGGTGGCTAGCAGTTCCTTTTCTAAAACAGAGTAATGGGTTTCACTGGGAGTTAATGTCCATGAAAGATAAGCAATAGGATGTTCCAGCTTGTCGTCAAATTTCTGTTTTAAGACTGCTCCAATGGCATAGTTAGAGGCGTCTGTCTCCACTAGGAATGGCCGGTTGATGTCAGGTTGAGCCAGGATGGAAGCTTGTGTAAACTCTGTTTTTAACCGTTGGAAGGCCTCCTCTTGGGCTGATGTCCAATGAAAGGGAGTGTCTTTCTTCAACAAGGCAATGATCGGTTGGACTATCTCGGAAAAGAAAGGTATGAATTTCCTATAGAAGTTAGCCAAGCCCAGGAAAGACTGGATCTGTTTCACTGTAGTGGCACTTGGCCAATATAGTATGGCCTTAACCTTGGATTGATCCATTCCAATACCTTCTTGGCTAAGGACGAATCCTAGATAGTGGACAGTATAGACATGGAAAAGGCACTTCTCGGGTTTTGCCAGGAGCTTGTTTTTACATAGTCGCTGTAATACTGCCTTAACATGTTCTTCATGCTTAAGAGGGTCCTTAGAGAATATTAAGATATCGTCCAGATACACGATGACGAAGAGGAACAGCATGTCTGAAAACACCCGCTTCATGAAGCGTTGGAAGACTGCCGGGAAATTTGCAAGTCCAAAGGGCATGACCAAGTATTCAAAATGACCATAGGGTGTTCTAAAGGCTGTCTTCCATTCGTCACCTTCTCTAATACGGATCAGATGGTAGGCACCTCTGAGATCCAATTTGGTGAATATTACGGCTCCTCTTACTGCTTCCAGGATGTCTGAGATCAAGGGCAACGGATAGCGATCCTTAAGGGTGCACTGATTTAAACCTCGATAATCAAGACAAGGTCTGAGCTCATTGGTGTCTTTCTTAGGAACAAAAAACAGTGAGGCTCTGGCTGGATATTTGGATGGTGGTATGGTGCCATTTTCAAGGTTAGTATCCAGATATTCACGGAGGGCCTTTTTCTCCGGTTCGGATAAAATGAACATTCTTCCAAAGGGAATCACAGCTGAAGGTTCGGTTTCAATAGCACAGTCTTCTGGTCGATGAGGAGGTAAGGCTTGAACAATAGCAGAAAAGAACACATCAGAGTATTCCTGATAGACTTTAGGAACCCAGATGATGTTTGAGACTATGAGTGGGCCTTGATGGTTTGCTGAAGGTCCTTCCGATGGTGTTGAAGCGTGGTCCAGGAGTAGGCAATGAGACATGCAATGCTCGGAACCCAGGAACAAGGAACTTGCTGCCCAATTGATGTATGGATTGTGTCTTTGTATCCAGGGCATTCCCAAAACCATTGGGTAATGGGCAGACTTTATGATGTCAAACTTTATCTTCTCTCGATGGTGATTTATTGTGAGCTCAACTTCCTTGGTCTGAAGGGCTATGGGTCCTGAAGAAAGAGGTCTCCCATCAATTGCTTCTACAGGTTGCATAATATTCCGGGATTCGAAAGGAATATGGTGTTTAAAGACCCATTCTTGATATATGAATATTCCCATGGCCCCACAGTCCACCAACGCCAGAATGGGGTAGGTTTCCTTCTTGGATGGCGATAGAAAGGCCTGTAAAATGACCAGATTGTTTTGTCCAGGAGAGTTCAAGGATGGAATAGATGTGGAGCAAACATCTCTCTCCCGACACTGTGCTCCATCTAGGATCGGGAGCTGGCGTTTCCCGAACGCTGTGGAGGGGCTATAGGACACTCTCTCACTAAATGTTTGTCTGAGGCACAATACATGCATAATCCGGTATGGATCCTTCGCAACCTTTCTTGGCGGGATATGGGTCCACGGAAGGCCCCTAGTTGCATAGGTTCGGGTTTGTTACTAGGAACAGAAGCACATTCGGTTTTCAAGGAGGTCTCTATGGGGTTCTTCTGGAAGGGTAACTTGGTCTTCTTTTTCTCTGCCTTCCTTTCCTGGATGCGGAAGTCAATCTGTAGAGCGAGATCCATAAGGGCTTGGTATGAACTTGGGTGTGCCACTCTGGCTAGTTCATCCTTGATGTCTTCATTTAGTCCCCTTTCGAAAGAGAGTGAAGCAGACTTCAGAGGACCAGTCCGTTTCTTTAGCCAACTGCTTGAATCGTGTTACATACGTGAGCATGTCCTGGGAGCCCTGCTGGAAATAGAGTAAACGTTCCTGAGCACTATAGACCTGTTCTGGGCACGTCAAACATTGTCTTAAGGGCTTGAATGAATCCGTCATAATCATCCAGGAGGGCATCTCCGGCATTAACTAATGGTGTGGCCCACGTTAATGCATTCCCGGAAAGGTGCAAAATAATAAAGCACACCTTAGCCCTGGGGGTAGAGAAATAATAGGGCTTAAAAATAAAGTGGACCAAACAGGAATCAAGGAATCCACAAAGGTTTTTTGCTGTCCCATCATATTTGTATACAATGCCGCCCAATAGTACACTTTCCTTCGTGGCAGAGTCGCGGGATAAGACTAATTATTTTAACGCGGCATTCTCTGCCTTTAGGTTTTGTACTTCGGTCGTTAGTTCTTGCATGCCGCGCATAAGATCTTGAATGGCCGCCTCCATGTCTGTATCGACTTCAATTAGGTGGCGTCTCAATCTGTCACAGGTTTCCCACTTTCTCGCCTGTTTTCGCTGCTTGATGGACTCTTTAGGAGGAGTTTTCTTCCGTACGGTACGGGTCTTGTACAAGCCCGCTCGGCCGTCTTCGGCTTCCAGTGTTCGTTCAGCTTCAATGTCCGGGATCAATAGGAAACTCCAGGAAGTCCAGGATAAGGAGAAGGTGCACTCGGAGGCGGGTGCACGGAATCCGGGAAGAAGGCTGAATAAGAAGGAGAAAGGATAGTAGGGGAAAGCGGAGGATCCAGGAAACAACAGAGTTCCGCGAAGGCGAACTACGTAGCACACGTCTAGCCACAGCTAACAGTAGCGTTGAGACGCGCTGGGCTGCGGGGGTGTGGCTAATTTATAGAACGTGCTGCATCGGACGTGAGGGCTGGTAAGCAGCGTTCTGTGCTTACGGCCATGTTGGAAGTACAACAGAGTGTAAGCCCTGACGCGTCAAGGACCAGGAGGCCCAGAAGGGGCGTGTCCGATGGTTCATGACACAGGGTGGCCTAGGACGAAGAGGGCTAGATGCCAGAAGCCAGTCTGTCCACAAAACCCTGCAAACAGGGGTCTAGGACAGGCCAAGGGCCCGGCCTACCCCCAGGACCAGCCTGCCTTGGAGGAGGGACAGGACGGCCCGCCTGAGAGGGAGGAGGGCCAGCTATCGGAGGTTGTCCTGTCGACAAGAGCACATGTCCAGCACCTGTCCACAGGCTCTGAAGCCCTGCCACCCACAGGATAGGCCAGCTTGGTAGGAAACGAGGAGAAGGGCCAACTGTCAATAGCTAGGCTTGTCAACAAGAGCAAGCGCCCAGGATCCAGGAAAGGCCCTGAATCCTGGTCTACCCCAATACAGGCCAGCCTGAGCGGGAGAGGGGAGGACCAACTGTCAGAGGCTGGCCTGTCAACAAAAGCACGCTCCCAGGTTGGGACAGGCTCGGTGCCCAGCCTCGCCCTAGGACAGGCCGGCCTGAGAGGTAGGGATTAGCGACCGCTCTCAGAGGCTGGCCTGTCAATGTATACAGGCCTGCGACAGCCCTAGACCCGGACCTCCCCCAAGGGAGTCAGAAGGGCCAGCCTTGGAGGGAGTGATTAGGCTGTGACCGATAAAAAGTTGGGATTTGGAGTAAAGGCCTTTTTTCGTATCTTTTTTTAATGTTTTGTATTTTTCTGTATGCAATTGGGATGCACAATAACCAATAATCACACTGTCTTCTCAGCTGAGAGAAAGGGAATGGAAAAAACCCAATAGGTTTGGCTCTTTGAAGTCCCACTAGCATCCCCCTATTTATTGATTGTATTGCTTATAGCGCAAACCTAGATCAGGAGCAGCACGAGTGGGCTGTTGTTGGGCAGAAACACAGTGCTGCTGGGAGACGGAGAGGGATTTTTATTTGGCTGGTAGGTATTGTTGAAAGAGTGCGTCTTCAGCGTTTTGCAGAACTGGAGGATGCTGGGAACAGCTATATGGTTTGTACTGTCAGGGAGCCTCATGTATTTAGATATCATTGTCATATGTCAGGAGCTGTGTCAACTGTACATATACTGGCATTATATGCAAGGTTAAGTCAAACACACCTGTCTACAGGCAGCAAACACTTGGGCCAGGTTCTCATTTAGAAAAAGATCTCGCTGTACATTGACGACAACAAGTTTCAGTATAGCACTGCATGTCCAAGTCTTCCCGCTTTGAAGCGCTGCCTCATTAGCTGCTATGATTGCTCAATTCATCAACTTTTAAGGATGGAGGGCCGGATCTGCCCTGCCGGTGTTCAAACTTGCAATGCGCAGGTTGGCCCAGCAAAAGCTGGACTCCCAGAATCAAGAAAAGACCCTACTAGAACCAATACGAAAAGACAAAAACTAGAACTAGATATGTAATCGCTTTTGAAGAATGTGAAGATGAAACCGATGTGTTAGCATGGGGAATACAAGAAAGAAGAACCTAGAGTAAAAACCAAAGACTTAACAGATCCCAGAAAACTAGAAGGGGCCCTGAGAATAGGAATCACAGACACCTCGGGTTTAACTTGACAATGTGGTTGGTCAAACACCTGTCAGTCTTCACCAGGCAACATTTGAAACAGAGAAAATGATAGTGTATGCCACCTGTGGGTATAGCTGAGTCTTCTCCACATACTGGAGCATAGAGATCCTCACTTCACAACTTAATCTCCCTACAGCTCCACATACTTATTAAACAACATATGTTATGTTATCTTTATTAATAAAGCGCAAGTACTCTGGAGCATCTTGGTGCTGTAAGGGGTACAACAGGGCCAATATCATAATATTTAGAACTAATAGGTCTTTAAAGCATACCGAAAGGCAGGGTAAATACTTGTGGCACGGAGGGTGAATGGGATGGAATTCCATAATTTGGCTACTGCCACTGAGAAGGATCGGCCATCTACCCGCTCGAAACGATAGCGAGGTACCGGGAGGAGGCAATCATTCTTGGAGCGAAGCACACAGGACGGTTGTAGGGGTGGAATGTTTCCTGCAGATATTCTACTCCTACACCTTAAAAGGCCCGGTGAACCATGGAGAGTGTCTTTAACTGTACCAGGTGCAATACAGGTAGCCAGTGATGTGAGCCGAGGACAGGTAAAATATGGGAGCCATATGAGTACTGTGCAAATCCGGGTGGAAAGGTTCTGAAGTAGCTGTAGTCGGTGAAATAGGTAGAGGGGTTGAGCAAGAAATAGAGAGTTACAATATTCTAGCCGGCTAAGGACCAAAGAAGCCGTCACCATGGGGTGAACGTGAGCTGGGTGAAATTGTAAGACTTTTCGCAGGATTCTAAATTGAAAGAACTCAGCCTTACAAATACACCCACTTGGGCGCAGGTTGATAGAGAGTCCCAAATTCCTTACCTCAAGCACAGGTACAGGGCAGGGACCAAGCTCAGGGGGCTAGAAAGCCGAAGACCAAGCTGAGGCAGAAGATGAAGTTGAATAAGGACCGTGGGGGGCAGGAGGTACACCACCAGGACCTTCGTGACTCACTCTCAGGACCTTTGTCTTATCCCTGTTGAGTTTCAGCCAATTTTCATACATCCACCTACCCATCGCCGTCATGCAGCTCCTAAACTGAGACGCTGTGTCTGGCTGGGCAGAGTCCAGCCGGACAATGATTTAAGTGTAATCAGCATAGTAGTAACACCTGAAGCCGTAGGAGCGGAAGAGCAAAACAAGAGGCAGAATGGAAATATTAAACAATGCCGAGGACAAGGTGGAGTCCTGGGGCACCCCACAGAGTAAAGAAATAGAAGCAGAAGAAAAGGAAGAAAGTGTTAATGTCTGGCTATGGTCTGTCAGGAAGAAAGCAAACCAGGAGAGGTCCTGCCCCGAGAGGCCTGCCAGAGCAAGGCGATCCGATAGCACAAGATGGTGTACTGTGTCGAATGACGCAGAGAGATCTAACAGAATTAGGGCACCCACTCCCCCTTCCCGGTCAGCCAACCGGGCCAGGTCATCAAAGTCAGAGACGAGCACACTCTCCGTGCCCTGAGCGGGGCGAAAGCCAGATTGGAAAGCATTACGAAATAAAGAATGTCCTAGAAAGGAGGCGAGAAGAGTGGAAACCAAAGACTCCAGCAGCTTCAAGAAAAATGGGAGAAGTGAAATGGGGCGAAAATTAGCGGGTACTGAGGGGTCAAGGTATGATTTTTTTTCAGGAGTGGAATGACTACTGATTGCTTGAGTTCAGTGGGAATAGTGCCTAAAAGGCAAGAGTTGTTAACTGCTTGTGTAACCCAAACTAAAATATGGAGCATCATTTCCTTTAGAGTTCTCAGAGGAATTGCATCAGAAGGTGATGCAGATTTAAGCTGCCTGGTAGCTGCTTCAACATCTTCAGTAGGAAAGACAGGAAAAGTAGACCATCATTGTTCAGACGAATGAGTAGTGACACCCCTAAAATGAATGCAAGTGCCAGACAAACATATCTGGTCACGTATGCTACTGACTTTAGTTGTAAAGAAGCTGGAGAGATCATCACAAAAGGCCTGAAAGTGAGTCACGTTAGACGTTGTGTCTGGTCTGGAAGATGATGTTCGTACCCGAGAGAATAGCTCCCTTGGGCGAGTAAAGGCTTTTTCCACCCTCTGAGTGTAAAAGGAACCTTTAGCAAGATGAATAGCTTGATGGCAAGACTTGAACGCCTGCAGAAAACCTATCTTATCGTGGTAAGAGTACGAGAGCCACCACTTCCGTTCAGCTTGAAATTTTAGAAGTCGTAGGGCTCTCTGTGAATCGTTGAACCAGAGCTGGAAAGGAGGACCTACAATTTTACGTAATTTAAGCATAGCCAGTACATCAGCCACTGAATTAAAGACTTTCGTCATAGTGGAAAAGTCCATAATATCAGAGGCGCGACGCTGATGTTCGAGACAATGTCTGCATTCGAAGTCTTGTGCCAGCCGCATTGCAGTTTGCAGCTGATATTTAGAATCAGGATTAACATTAGGGGTGCTAGCGTACATTAAAAAAGGAACAACCATGTGGTCAGACCACAGAATAGGAAAAGGTATAAGCGTAGATATCAGGGAATTGCTTGCAAATACCAAGGCCAGCGTATTTCCAAGTGAGTGGGTAGGGTCATTAAGGAGTTGTTCAAAGCCCAGGTCACCCATTGCTTCAAAGAATTGCTTTACAGAAAGGGTGGTTGGAGAGTTAAATTTAAGTTTGAAATCACCTACAATTATTAAATTTGAATATTTCAGTTCTAAATCTGCGGGCAGCTCCAAGAATTGACCACAAAAGGATGTATCGGCTCCAGAAGGACGATACACCACCAAGATGTGGAGGCTGGATGAGGCAGAAGTAGGAATTTTTATTAAAAGAGCTTCCATCTTAATAGTTTGAAAAACAGGTACACTAATGATGCCATGCACGGTTTTATAAATAACGGCAATACCTCCGCCTGGGTTGACTGGCACTCGGTCCAAGCAAATGATGTTATATGATTCAGGTATGAGCCGAACCACAGACAGGCCTGAAGAGTCTCTGAGCCAGGTTTCAGTAATGCAAGTTATATTGGGGGCTAAATCTGTAAGAAGATTGTGACAGAATGCTGCATGTGAAACCAAAGTGCGAGCGTTTAAGAGTAACTCCTTCAAAGTATCAGAATCTGCTTTTGTTGGTGGAGGTGACGGGCTGTCAAGGTTCAGCAGGGCCTTATTAAGAGGTGCTAGTGCTAA
The DNA here is from genome assembly GCF_040938575.1 of Ambystoma mexicanum. Classification (NCBI taxonomy): domain Eukaryota; kingdom Metazoa; phylum Chordata; class Amphibia; order Caudata; family Ambystomatidae; genus Ambystoma; species Ambystoma mexicanum. Next base: position 650,235,338 of record NC_090940.1, on the reverse strand, counting down.
AAGTTATTGCAGAGTCCAGGTTGTCGCAGTAAGAGTATCATTACAAAGGGCCCAGCTGCGTGTAGGCAGTGAGGAAAGTGGGCAGCGTTGACCCCTGCAAACATCGTGCTGCAACATGAGTGGGAAAGGCCCGGCTGATCACACTCTGAGCAGTTGAAAATGCTCGGCCAGGAAGGACGGAACCCAGACAAGAACCAGACTCCCAAAGCCAAACTGATGGGATAAAGTATTATGGTGCTCCCGTGTTTGATTGTGTCCACTGCCATAGAGAGATCAAGAAGCACAAGCAGGCGGCCTCCAGTCATCCAGTACATGGTAGACATCCAATCGCTTCATGCTTGCCGCCTCTATGCTGTAGCAAGGTCAAAAACCAGACCAACAAAGAACAACATGATTGGTCTGTGAAATAATGCAATAACGTTGAAATGACATCACCACCTCCAGAAACTCCTGCATGAAATGATATTTGATTTATATTGCGCTTATACACAAGTGTTTTGAGACATGAAGGGAGTTGCTGTAACGGGATGGTAATTGGCAATCAGCTCACATTCACTACCTCTTGAAAATAGTAATTTTAAACCACCATGGTGGTTATAAAAGAAATGTCATAATTCTATTGTTATACATTTCCACACAATTAGTGCACTTTTCAGTTGTAAACTATTTTGATTTACTGGAAGCAGATTCGATTAAATTAGAAAAAATAAGCATACCACCCTCAAAATATCCTTATGGTACTGAGCACGATGCATTTTTAAATAAGCACGATTTCTGTCAGGCAAAAAAACAACCACGTACACACATATTTCGGACGAGATTGAAATTCGAAGTTGAAGGCAGTCTTTACACGTTGGCAAAGAAGAGAGGGTACAAACTGTCTCAGTTGTACTGAGAATATAAGATAACTTGGCATCAGAGCGACCCACCATTTAATTTCCTGAAGTCGACTCAAGAGGTAATAATGGTGAATTCCTGATAATGCCAGTCGCTCAGCAACGAGAGCCTTGAAAACTTGCTTTTCTGAGGACGATCTTTTAATTTGCTCTTTTTTAAGAAGAAGCCTCCAAGCATTTAAAAGAACCAATCAGAAGAGTGGACAAATTCACTTGGGTGCCGGTCACTGTTGGGCAGAATCCTGTGCAGTTCCCTTAGGGAGCACTACAGAAGATTAAGACTACAGGTATGAGGAAGAAAATCCCCTTTGGTATCAGTCTGTAAGACAAAGATTTAGTTGGTAGCTGTGGCTAAGCAGACTTATCTCAAGAGGGAGATGAGCAGTATTCAGGGTTTACACGATAGGTACTAAAGTACTGTGGCACAAGGAAACACTGACCAAAGCTTTGTATTAAAAAGAATATATATAGATAAATATAGATTTATTTTATACACATATAGTTCAACACATAAATCACAGTTAATAAAGCAAGTTAAATTTTGTCAGGGAAAGTTTACACAACTCCATAGTCAATTGTAGACATGTTTGCTGTGGAGTGAAAACTGAGCAAAACGGCACAGTGAAAACCAACTACAAATGGCACTCTATCAATTTGGTGAAAGGGAGGGAAAGCACAAGTTAAACCGAAATATCTTCAGACACCCCCTAGCAATGCTTCCCTGAAGTTTTGTGAACAAGTAATGCACAGTAGTACTTTAGCAAGAAGATAAGTAATTGAAAACTGAGAAAAATGACACTTCACAAGTTAAAACAGTAGGAAGGAAGAGGTGTTTAGAAGATTCAGGTGCATCAACACATTTCCCATTGAGAATTAATCTAGTGAGAGCAGATCTAACAAATCTGCCAGAGTCAATAGGCATGAGCCAGAGTCAGTGGTACAGGACCAAGAGCTTAGGAGCAAAAATGTTCTTGTAGCTGCAGTCAAGTCTTTGGTTAACGAATATTGAAAAGGTAGATGTAAGATGAAAGACAATGTTAGACGAAAGGGCGGCCAACCCAACAGGTAGATAAAGGATTTAAAACACCTTTAGGGCTACCACACAGAAAGAGAGGCCTGGCGGAACAAAGTACCTTTAAATGAAGAAGTGGCTCCTGCGGTGTCGGATGTTCCTGGTAGTTCCTGCAGTTCGGTGGATCCAGCAGGGGAAGAGAGGCTTCCAAACGCGGTGCTGCCAAACAAAAAAAAGGTACGCTCCTTTAAATCGCGGTCCGGCTGGATGGCTGCCTAGCTATCCGGCCTTAAGTGCTGGGCACTGGCGATTCGACCAAGGCAGGTCCAAGGAAGCAATTGGTGAACTGGCTGGTCCCACCAGCTCAAGGGAAGAAGGCTCTTGCGAAGAAGATCTCCTCTCGTCGTGTGGAAGAAAAGTGGTGAGACGATGCAGCAGGGCTTCACCAGTGGTGCAGGTGCTGAAGATGTCCGTGGCTTCTCTCCCCTTCGGTTCCGGAGTTCCAGCGGCAACGTCTTGCTCTTCCAGTCCTCAGGACCTTGCTTTTATGCAAAAAGAAACCCATTCATACAGCCTAGCTGTCACTCACACAGTGGAGTGGTCATTTTGGCGGGAGACCCTCCAGCCTATCAGGACAGAGTGCGACATGGGTTGCTGAGGCAACCCTGTCCAGGGGTCCTAATCCCCCTCCCACACAATGGACCCACCCCAGACTCAGTGGCGCTGAAAGGATGGCTTCTTGGCAGAAGCCCGCCAAAAGGACGAAGAAAGGATCCCCGACCTGGGTTAGGAGTTTAGAGTAAGACACGAGAAAGAATTTATATTAAAGTTCTGGCAAATAAAACCTACCGGAGTAAAGTTAATACTAAAATAAACCAGCGGCATGTTAGAGGCTGTCAGAAAAAGTGGTAGCCTCGAACAATGGGAAAAACCCATAGGAAATATTTGCGGTCGAATATTTAAGGTAGTAAACACTGCCACCAGCCAGAAACTTTAGAGAGAGGGACTTTACGGTACCCCCCTGAAAATGAATCTAAGGGAAAAACTATTAACCCTTTCCAGTACCTCCATAGAAAGATGGGTTGTACTGGTTAAGTTCATAAAAATGGACTAGTAAAGTCAATGGGGACTTTACATGCCCTGGGAGACAGTAGTCAGTCCCAGGGTATGGAGTCTATGTTTGGGGGTCGCTATGACACCCCTGTGTCACTGCCCTGAGGGTGCTGTGTAACTGTCAAGATTAGTCAGGCGAGTACAAAGGCAGCGAATATGGCAAGGGAAATGTGCACTAAATCACACAGTGAATAGCTTCGAATTAAACTACGTGCACACAGCAACAATGACTCATGTATGCTAGAACCCAGGAGTGCAAAGAGAGTGTGACAACAAAACCAATATATGAAAAGGGATGTGGGGTAAGCACCTGACCGCGAGGAAAGTCGGCAAGCGCCTTACCCCCAATTGCTGTTACAGGTACTGACAGCGCTAAACCCACGTGGAGGGCAAGCAATGACAGGATCTGTGAACTAACACTCTTGATGGTATTAAATAAGGGAACTAAAGAACTGTACTCACGAGGACGAGATAAACCTCTTGAATGTCAGCTAGCCCACAAATCCTGTTGATGAAACTGGGACCCAGAAAGGCTAAAACAGCAATGGGAGGAAAACTAAATACCTAAGTTGGAATAGTGTTTACAAATTAGTGAGGAAAACATAAGCATTCACACAGGAGCTAGCTACAACCGCACACCACACCTAAATATCAAATGGGAAATAAATGCAGTTGTGCAATGGAAAACATGGAATGGATCCCAATGGAAAATAAGGATCAGGAGCAGGGAAAAACGAAATAACCAATGCAAACTTCCCCCTACCCCTGCAAGGGAAAGACAGGATGCTAATCTAAGAGGAAGGCTAAGGCATACGGGTTTACAGCAGCAAAGGACAGAGTCAAAGAAATATAGAACACAGACAAACTGGGCTGCATCTAAAAGGGGAAATCACTGCAAACAGAGGAAGACAAAAAGGGAATCAAGGGAGCAGAAATAAATTAGCGCATGAATCCGAGATTCAGGGCAGAGGAACAAGAAAACAGGAACTAGGAACTAGGTACAAAGGCAAGGAACAAGGAACAAGGGACTAGTCACAACAGGAACACTGCAAACGATGACCAGCGCTGGACTGAAGTAAGACTGAGGCTTTTAAAGCTGCTTAACGAGCACACGCCTCAGGTGTGCTGATTGCTGCACCTGCAGCCACAGCTGTTACCTATCCTCCACCCAACCTTGTCCTGCAAGGGTGGAGGTGGAGCAGTGGGCCAGGCATTCTGGGAAGCATAGTCATTTGGTTAAAGAAGCATGCTGGCTGCCAAAAACCTGGAATGGATCCGGAAGGGAAGTAGCTTGGAAAATAGGGATTTAGCGCTCCCAATTCATCACAGCACTGTAGCATAAGGTTCGGAGGAAAGGTCCAGTAGGGAATAAACCCCAAATCATGCCCCCAAGTGGTGGGAACGGGAGCGAAGGGAGCGAGTCGTGACAGTAACACATGTGAATAAAGATGGTTCCTATGGGGGTGAGAAAATCCCATAGGCATTAAACACAAGAATAGCCTAGAACACACATAGCAAAAGTGCCTAAGAGTGGGAAAAAGAGTCTCACTCTTAGCAGGTAAAAAGAAACAAACCCTTCAAATCCAGAAAAGCTGCTGGGGGACTCTATAGGTAAGGGAAATTAGCCATAGAATGAGAATTCTCCCTAACAGTCACAGATCGGGGATAAGATTTAGGACCAATTATGAACATTAAAATGGCCCACTTGGAGTGTGTAGCAAGAGTAGAACACACGAGGGCAAGTAGATCTGCCACAAAAAATACCATCCGTCCAAAAGAAAGATTCAGATTTGAAACAAAGCTCAATACCTACCATATGACTCATTCTCCTCTCACTTCCCACTGCTTACTTTGCCCCTAAGTCTCAGTCCTCAACCATGGGTGACCCCATTCCTAATCTCTCTCTGCACAGACATGCGCTGGCTGCTGCGCAAATGGAGGTCCCCCTAGCTGCACTTTTGGACACCTGTTGTCTGCACTTACCCTTGCACCTGCCGCCTGTTGTCCGGACTTTTTGTTATTGTTTTGATCCCATGTACAGCACTGCCCCCCCACCTCTTTTCCCTGGCACTTTCCCCCTCCCCTGCATGTGTGTAATCTCCTTGTCACTTGGCCTAGTAAGATCGCTGTCTCTATCCTCCCTGTTCCCCCTTCCTTGCCTCATCACGCCTTGAAACACTTGTGTATAGGCAGTGTCAAATGCCATATCATATCATAACCACTCGCGTGAGGACCTACAACTCTACCGCTCTGCCCTGAACTCTCTCATGTCCACCCTTGGTAGAGCGAAAAGGGAATTTTACCTAACGCTCATTGACCCCCACTCTAACCATCCTTGCCGGCTACAGGGCACCCTAAACTCACTCCTCCTAAGTCTATGACTATCAACTCCACTCTCACAGCTAATGCCTAGCTAAATACTTTGCTGCAAACATTTCCAAAACGAGAGACTCTTTCCTAACATTCCTCAAACTCCCTCCTCCTACATTGTACACTGCCTACTCTACCATCATCCTCTGCCTCTTGCCTCTGTCTCCCACTTTAGACACACTAACACTTACAATGCCCTATCTCTACTGATGAAGGCTAACCCCTCTTGTGCCCCATCAGACCTTCTTGCTCCTCAGCTAGTCAAGCCTATTGCCCCTTTAGTGGCCTCTCACCTCGCTGAACTCTTCAACCTCTCCTTCAACTCCACTTTCTTTCCCTCTGTTTTCAAAACAGCCACAGCCATCCCTCTCCTAAAAAAGGCAAGGGGCTGACCCAAACCTACCAGCTAAGTTTTGCCCTGTGTCTCTCATTCAACACTTCTCTAAAGTGCTTGAAAGGGTTGTAATCAACCGTCTTACCAATTTCTCAGACTTCCATAACCTTCGAGACCCCCTACAAGCAGGTTTTTCGCTCCTGTCACTCCACATAAACTGCTGTCATGAATGTGTCCAACTTCATCTCCTCTGCAAAGCACTCCAACCTATCCTCTATCCTAATTCTCCTTGATCTGTCTTCTGCCTTTGACACTATTGATCACTATGATCTCCTTAATACTCCCTTTCTTCGTGAGTTTCGCGATCAAGCCCTTGCCTGGATTGAATCCCATCTCACACCTCTCCAATTCTCTGTCTCCTGGAGCAACAACACCTCTTAACTCACTCCTCTAACTGCTGGTGTTCCACAAGACCCTCCTCTTTACATTCTACACCTCTGCTCTTGGAGCACTAATCTCCTCCTTTGGGTTCCTGTACCAACTCTTCGCAAACAACACTCATATCTTCTCTTTCCTGAACTCTCCTCTAATCTCTCTATCAAAATGTCCAACAGTCTCTCTGCCATTAAATATTGGATGGCTTCGCACACTCTGATGGTAAACTCCACCAAAAAAGAGATGCTCATCTTCCCTGCCAAAAGCTCTCTCTCATCTCTTCCTCTGCCTATCCATTTACCACCTAACACTCTCCCCTGCTCTTCTTCAGCTAGAAGCCTCAGTGTCAAATATGACCCGTCTCACACCTCTACTTTCATCGCCAAAACTGGAACAGCAGATATCCTCAACCTCCTAATTATTAGGAAAATCAGGCACCTCCGCCTAGCATCTCTTTACTACTGGACTACTGTGCCAAAATCCTTGTTGGTCTCCCCAACTATGCTTTCTGTCCTTTCGACAAGATCGTTAGCTTCGCTGCCAGAACTCTCTTTGAACTCCCTCACTTCACACCTACTTTCTTGTACCGTCACCAGACTGGAAGGCTGACGATGCAAAACAGGGCCAGATTTACATTTCTTCTCCTGGTTCACAGATCTGTCCACAGTAAGGCACTGCTGTATCTATCCTCCTCTATCCAACTCTACAAGCCTTCTCGTAATCTCTGCTCTGCCTCTTCGACTACCCCTGTGGATCCTCGTCGTCCATGTGCTTCTTCTCGCTGCTCCACTTGCATGGAATTCTCTTCCCCCGGACATCTCAGAAACAGTCCACACAGATTTGTTCAAAACAAACAAAAGGCCTACCTCCTATCCTCCGAGTTACCCTATTAACCTACCTCTCATCTGTGTGCTAGCTAACATCTTTCACTCACCTCTAACCTGTCTCTGTCCCTCACTTCCTCTGCCTCCACTCCAGCACTTCAGCCATCATGGTCACATCCCGAGCACAGCGGGCCTTACTGCCTACCTGAACTTAAAAATGTACAATGTTGTTTGTCCTTAATCTATGTATGTCCACTTACATATTGTCTGCGGTGACTGTTCCATTTACTCCCCTCCCCTGGTCAGAATGTCCATCAAACCCACCCAATTGTAAGAAGCTCACTGCTTCCCTTCAAATCTGATTTCTTATCTAGTGTACGTTCTTTCATTATCAATAGAACATTGTTCCTCCTGTATATAAATAAAAATAAAAAAAAATGTTTTGCCGTCCATGATGAGGGCAGGGTTTATTACTTTAAATGTCAGGTAACATTAACCAACCCTCTACATACTTAAAGTCACAATTCATTTAAAAGTCTCCCTTCCCTTCGTCACACGTGTGTTATTTTTGTTCAACCATGAATGCTGATGTCATAAATACTCTTAAGTTGTTTAGGCTATTAATTTCTTTTTGGATGACAGGAATTAGTCATTTTAGCTTTTCACACTGTAAATTGAAAAATAGATGCATACTATCTCCAGCTGAGAAAGTGCAGGTTTAGAAGCATTTCCATTTATACACATATATTTTGTAAATTTGTGTGTCCATAATTTTTCTCTACTGTCCCTTCCACCTAGTCTCTCTCAAGCTCTGGTTTACCTGGTCCAGCAACTTCCTCCTTTGCCTCCCTGATAGTCGTTGCCCTTCTTGGCGTGGCCGCCGAAAGCTGTGTGTGTCTGTTCTCTCTCTCCCACCACCGCCCGCCCTCCAGTCAGGAGGCTTGTGCCTCTTTTTTTATAAAGATAATATAGAGTGATTAAAACCGAGTATTTGCATTTGTGGGTCAATTTCCCCATTAGCTTTGTATTGTGGGATTGGTCCTTGCCTAATTGTTTCCTTGCCTCCCCTTTAGAGTATTTCGACAGGGCCAGTGTTGTGGGCCTGTTAGGGGGAGCACACTGAAGGCGAGCGTCCCTTACCAGCACGATCCTCCCCGCAATGAGAGACAATGAAGGACTCTCACAAGTCGGGAATAAGGCCAAGACAGAGTGCGGGTGAGCTTAAATGGGAGTTTATCAATCAGAATATGGCATGCAAAGAACTCTGCAAACTCCGAGAGCGCTCTGTCTGACAATAGCAAAGACAGGCGTATATATTTACAAAAAACGTCATAAGAACCTACATACTATAGGGGGCACAAGTTCAATGGGATTGGGTGGCGATGACTAACTATAGGTGCTGCTGCGATGTGGTTGGCCGTGGCTGGAGAACGTCACTGGTCAGCCTCGTGGGTTGCGCTGGGCCTGGCAGGTTGGCAGAGTTCATCCGGGCGGTGTTGTTGTGCCATCGCGGCCAGTGTCAGAGATGAATGTCTTTTCCTGACTTATTTGCCCTAGGCCATGCACACCGCAGTCATTCAGTCATTGCAATATTATCTTCTTTAGTAAATCTTCCAATAGGTTATTCTACAGGTTAATGCAACACAGGAGGAATGCACCTTGTGAGGGGTCTAATGGTCATTCGTCAGGGCATGGTTAGCAGCGTCCTGTTGACCGGAGCCATAGGTTGAGGGGCTAAGCTTCAGGGCATGGGACGGACGGTACAAGCCTCCCTGTCTTGTTAGATGTGGTTATAAATGTGCCGCTGTGTGTTGCCACAGTGTTGGGTGTCCTGATTGCACAGGGCCATAAGTCTAAGATGATCTGGTGGGTTGTGGGGTTTACGAGGGGGCACCTTTGGAAGTGTGGGTTCAGGCAGAGGTTTACTGCTGTGCTGTAAATAATGCAGGTGGCGGCCCGTGGCCTTGGGTACTGCAGAGGGGACTACACATCTTTGAAGCGGCTCCAGTCTAGTTGGGGGAGGTGGGGCAGCGCGGCGCGGGCCTCTGCTCTTGTGTTTGGCAGTCTCCGCAGGGTGGGAGGGGAAATGGCCTTGCACATATTTACAAAGATATCTTCCTCGCGTGTTGCCGGTTTTTGGAGGCAAAAACATCACAATCATTAGAACACTTTATAATATTTGTTTGAATTACTTAAAAACATACATTTCACTTCGCTGGAGGCGTTTCAATTATATTCAGTCTGAGCACCTTATTCGTACACTATGTTTCAACAACTACAGTATTTAGCTATATGCATATACATTTGCAGTAAGTGAGGTAGCATTGAGGTCGGTGGAGTACATAGAAAATGACCCGCCACAGTATGTGACGGTGGTGACATATAAGGGGCTTAGACATACACGCGTGACGAGTGCATTCTCGCACACCCTTCACATGTGCCCCCTGTATGGTTACATTCGTTTTCATGTGTACTCTAGCAGCATTAGTTCAGTTATGGCGCGGGACCGCGGGGTGTACGGTTTTCAATGATACATATAGAGAATACTCCCCCGGAATGCTTTTATCATTTGCACACCCCTGCAGGGGTGTGGGTCCTTCATGGCTGGTGTCATGTACAATACTTACACATTTTTACAGGTTTCTTTAGTAAAAGTGGTTGTATGGAAAGGATACACGTGTTAAAAGTGGTTTTTGACATTCATATTTGGGTACCTTTCTGCTTTCATCGGATGACCATTCTAGACATCTTCCCATCACCCAGGCCTCGCTGACCGGGTCACTCTGGGAGCAGTGATACACTGCGGACGGTGAAATGTTACAGTGTTAGTATCTTATGCTAGCTCATGTCCGTTTTGTTCGTGGGAACGTGCTCACAGCGGATCTGCCAGGGTGCTGCGGCGACAGGGATAATTGAAACTCTCCGAGGGTGGGGGCCGCGCTGCAGTGAGCTACGCTCACACCATCTTTATTAGACAAAATGGTTTCTGAGGCCTAGCTAAATTCAATACGTGTGGGCAATGTCTTCAGCAGGTGAGCCCTCCACCACCTGGGCCCGGGTGGTAAGGAGGGGACGCCCGATGAGCCATGGCCCTCACCTGGGGTGGAGATGTAGGCCAGGGGGGGTCTTTTGGACCACTCCTCCCCTACATTTCCCCCCTTTCGTTACTTAAGTAACGAATACTTTAACTCCTCCAGCCTTCTGCATTCTGCTTCGTCCATCACTGCCTCTTCCCATGCAGGTGTGCCTTTTATGGGCATCCATGCTCTACACACCCCCCGTAAGCTTTCCCCTCTTCTGGCATATTCATCTGGGGTACAAGTCAGGTATATACATCCGCCATCTCCCGCCAGATCTACCCACACCTCTTGGTACCATTCTAGTACACGGGGCTCTCTAATGGTGGTGTGCCATGCTTTATCTACGATATCTTTGTCGTGATAGATAGGCACCAGCTGATATCTTGGTGTGTTATCTGTTCCTGTTTGTACCTGCACTTCCTGCATGTTATGCATTGTCCCACGGGTGTTGCCCATTGTCACCATCATCATTGCACCATTAGGTACTGCGTTAGCACAACATCGAAGACCCACCTGGCACAGGCAAAAAATAACAAGGAGGAACACCACAGCTGGCATCAAACATTTCACAGTTGTTCCAAGCCATGAGGGGACCCAGGAGAAAATGTTATCGAACCACGTACTGTCTTCTGCTCCACCTTCCATTTTCATTTTTTCTCCTAGGTTGTGCACTGCTTCGATCACATGGGACAGGGAGCCGTTTTCTGCATCTTCGGAAGGTACGAAAGTGCAACAGGCACTTCCAATTTTTCGGCAAACACCTCCATCCATCGCCGTCAACAGGTCCAGGACATACCTGTTTTGCATTGTCATCAGCCGTAAAGCCCTTAGTTCCACTTTTATTACGTTGAACCCCTCTTCAGTGTCATTGGCCAGCTGAATCAGTTCCCAACGTGTTATCTGGAGCCATTTTGCGTTTGCCCTTGCTTGGACACTTGAGATGAGTGAGGCAAAGAATGTTTCTGCTGAGCTGAATAATCTATATCTGTCTGGGATCTGAGCCAACAGTTCTGATGATGCCTTTGATATGTAATTTGATGCTCTTCTGTTACGGGTCAGCACCTCTCCCTTGTTTCCAGAAGACAGGACATACATTTGTGACTCCGCAGTCGGCTGGGCTGCACTCTGTTGTCTGCGTTCCTGTGTCCTTTTGCTTCCATCGATGTGGCTTTCTGGTATTACCATTAGGGCTGAGTGCAGAGTGGCCATTGAGCAGCTGCCACTCCATGACGGGGGAAGGTGCAGGTATGCCTGATTGCTGCATACCCAGTACGTGTCCATTAGGGCCGCTGTCCCTTTTCTCAGATCTGGGATGGTGAGGGTCTTGTTACAGTTCTTGTTTGTTCCCATGGCTGTTTTCCCCTCTCCTTTGAAACATAGTTCATAGTATATTTCGCTCTGTAGTTTGAAGGGTTTTTCAATGGCGGTTACCCAGGTTAGTTTTGAAATGTGTTCCTTCCATACTGGTGTGCATGTTTCTTCTATCCACTGCAGTTTCTCTAGTGCCACACCTCTCAGTGCTTCAGCTTTACACATTACTTCTTCATCCTTCCACTTGTTGTCTGAAAAAAGTGTCCCTTGTATTACAAAAAATGGTTCCTCCAGACACACCACCCCTGCCGTCTTTGGATAGCAAGTTTTCTCGTTCTGCAGCATTTTAAAAGTAACTTCATGTGCCTGGAAGGTGTTCTTAATCCTGCACAACGTGAGATGAAGGAGACATTGGGCATCTATAATTGGCAACTCTTTGGGTAGCAATACTTTGGGTGTACCTGAAGCATGAGGAATGAGGGAGCAGACATAACAGCTCTCATTTGTTGTTTGTTTTGCGGTGGCACTCATATCTGCATACCACTTATTTGTCTGGTGGGGGTGTCGTGGGTCTTCCATTTTATCTAATCCTAACCCATAGTACTCATCGTACTTCCTCCTCCCGGTTTCCCTTTTCCGTCTGTTGTTCTTGTTCCTCATGTACTTCCCAGCCTCCTGGGCGAGGGAAAGAATAGACCCCCCTTTCTCATTCCCGCCACCCTTGGCCCATTCATTGTATAAGATTTCGTGTGCTGCTAGCATCTTTTCCTTTTCGTCCCTGAGTTTATCTTGCAGGTTGTTTTTTAAGATGGGGGCAGGTTGACTGGTGGGGGTATCATACAACCACGATATGGCAGACGGGTTTCGGTCATTTAAACTGCGAGCATTATACCTATACATCACTGGTGGAGACACTGTGTTGTTTTGCATTCCACCCTGTGGCTCTTTCTTTTCTGACATGACAGCACTGGATGGTGTGGTGTGATAACCCCATACAAGTTTAGTTCCGTCCCATACCAGAAAATCACCTTCCCTCATATTGACACTTGAAGTTACATTGGTCCCAGTGGTGCTGTTAATCCCAGTGCTGTTAATCCCTCCCCCCTCGTTCATCTCGATAGAGATGAACGTTACAAACCAATATGTAACCAGACCAAACATTAGCATAAAAAATATCGTAATGCACACAGATAATCCGCACTCATATGAATATCTGCATCTCTCATTTAATAATTCTCTCATTCTACTACTTCTATCCGTTGCAGGCTGCCTGTTAGATGCCATGGTAGTTCCTGTTTGAGATATAAAAGTGCATTAAGTGCATGCATGTAAACATTTTGCTGGCACCATTAGTGCCAATATATATTGATAGGTAATGGAAGCGGGTAGGGTTGTAGGGAAGGGTATTCACAGACAAGGGTGTAAACATGTCATAATTTGATCACTTCATTAATTACATATAAGTCCAAAAAAAAACCTTTTTTTTTCCAGTAATATATAAAAAGAGAATGCAGGAATACTTCATCAGTCACTTTCCCATTCACGTTCACTGCTGACGCACAAACACAAGTTAATATTCAGACATTCTGTTCAGTTGAATCGGTTGCTGTTGTCTGTGCCTCCTCATCTGCCTCCTCTTGCACATTACTATATGCTCTTCGTACATCTGTCAAGTGTACCCAGTACCTCAAGCCCTTTACTTTTACAGCTGTGGGCGTGCAGAACACTACCTCGTATGGGCCGTGGAACCGTGGTGCAATCCATCGACGCACAAAACTGCTGACATAAATTAATTCGCCCGGCATCAGCTGTAGCTGTTGCTCAGGCTCTGTGATAGACCCTGTTATGTTTCCCTCCTCTTTAGTGAAGGGTGGGGAGAGCTGCTTTGATATTGCGCGCGCTGCCCTTGTTAATTTTTTCAAATAGTCTGTGAATTCTTCTCCCAATATCGCGGCGCTCCTGTGTGCATCTGAGTATTCGCGCAGTGGAGAGTGTGCTGTGTGCATTCGTCTCCCAGTCACGATTTCGTGCGGGGACAAATGGCGATCTTTACTTGGCTGATTTCTCAGTTCAAATAGCGCAAGGGGCAGACAGTAGATCCAATTCTTCTTCAATGAAAAGCATAGTTTTGATAACCTGCCCTTTAACAGTCCGTTCATCTTTTCCACTACGCCATTACTTTGAGGATGATAAATCGAACACAATTTATGTTTTATTCCCAATAATGTAGTGACTTCCTTGAAAAGTTCATTCACAAAGTGAGTGCCGTTGTCTGAGCGAATCACGTCACAAATTCCCCAGCGCGGGAACACTTCCCTCACTAGGAACTTTGCGGCGCTTTTGGCATCAGGTTGTGCACATGGTCCTGCTTCCACCCACCTTGAGAATGGGCACACAACCACGATCATGTACCGGGCGCCATTACACCTTTCCCCCATGTCCGCGTAATCAATATGCAGTTCTCTGAATGGGCCAATGGGTTTAGGAATTGTTCCCCGGAGCGTGCGTAATGTCATTCCTGAATTGTAGATCTGACATGTTGTGCATTCCATTGCTAATCGAGATACGTGCTCCTGGAGACAGGGCACGAACCATTCTTCCTGTATTTCTGCTGCAATGTGCTGTTTGGTATTATGTGCAGGGAAGTGTAGTTGTTGGAACGCAATTTCTAGTAACTTGATTGGCATTACCACTTTCCCTGAGTTATTTTGCCGCCACAGTAAGTCTGTTCCCGACTTGCTGCACCCTGGTTTTGTCCACATCAATTTTTCGTCTGCACTAGCTCCTTCCTGTAATTCTAGTATTTGTGATATGGGCATCATGTTGTACCCCTCTGGGGGCTCTTCGTTTGTCTTGTGCTGCAGCATGTACTCACCTGCTTCATATTTCTGAAAATAGGAAGCCTCCTTGGCGGCAGCGTCCGCTGCCGCGTTCCCCAAAGACACAACGTCTGTGTTGGATGTATGTGCTTGGCACTTAACTATTGCTACTGCAGTAGGGTTTTGTAAGGCCTCAATTAACTCTTTCAACAATTCTGCATGGGGTACTGGTGTTCCGTCTGCCCGTCGAAATCCCCTCCGCCCCATCTCGCTAGACCTCCATGTACTGTAGTCGTCATGTAAGCTGAGTCTGTGTATATTGTCACTGCGCAACCCTTTGCTGCATGTAGTGCTTCTATGAGCGCAATAAGTTCTGCTGCTTGTGCGGAGTAATGTGATGGGAGGCGGACCTGTACTAATGTTTCATACTCACCGTCTTCTAACCTTACCACCGCCATACCAACATGCTTTTCTCCCGTGTCCACATCAATGGATGCAGACCCATCCACGAAGTACACTTCCCCCTCGCTCAGAGCGTTCTCACACACCACTGTGTCCTCCCCTCTTTCTCCTGTGTAGGTTGCGCAATCGTGGTCCTGCATGTCCTCTAGTGTGCATGCTTCTGTAATGAATGTCGCGGGGTTTACTGTTTTGCATCTCACCACATGGATGTTGGTGCTGGACAATATGATTTCATAAGCTGTTGCCCGCTGTGTTGTCAGTGTGCTTTTTGACCTCTCAAGGATTGCAAATAATGAATGTTCCACAAACAAGGTTACAGGGCAACCCATTACTATTGTGGCACTTTTCTCAATCGCGAACGCGGCTGCAGCGAGTGATTGCTCGCACGCGAAATGGCCTTGCATTACGGCATCCAAAGTACTACTATAGTAAGCCAAAGGCTTGTGTCCTAGGGACGTCTTTTGTGTCAGAACAGCTGTCATGAGTGTTCCCTTGCAGTGTGAGAATAGGTAAAATTTGCGTCCATAATCAGGGTTGGCTATTACTGGAGCGCTTGAAATTAACCTTTTTAATGATTTGAATGACGTGCTCATTTCTTCTGACCATTTGATCCTTTTATTTTCCTGTTGTGCTTCTTTGAGTGCTTGTAGTAGGGGTCTCGTGTATGCTGCATAATCTAATATCCATGCTCGGCAATAGTTGCACATTCCCAAGAATTTCTGCATCTCTTTCACTGTTGTGGGTTCTGCTACTGATCTTATCGCTTCTACCCTGTCGGGAATTATTCTTTTTCCATCTTTTGATATCAGCTGTCCCAAGTATAAGACCTCTGTCAGGCAGTACTGTAGTTTCTCCTTGTCTACCTTGTACCCCTTATTGGCCAATAGAGTCAGGAGCGTTGTTGAATCCTTTCTACATGTTTCTTCGTCTTGTGCACACACTAGCAAATCGTCTACGTACTGAATGATTGTACTGAATGATTGTACTCACAACTGATAGGTTTCCCAAGTCTTCATGCAATATGCCGTTGAATATGCTCGGGCTCTCACAGTATCCCTGTGGTAGTCTTTTACCCCCCAGTGTGAATGCTGTAAGGTATCTACTCTCTTCAGCCAGGGGTACTGAGAAAAATGCGTTTTTCAAATCTACTACTGTGAAATGTGATGCCAGTTTCGGGATGCTGCATAATATTGATGCAGGGTTCGGGACCAAAGGGAACTCTTTCTGAATTACATCATTTAGGGGGCGTAATTCCTGTATCATCCTCCAAGACCCTCCTTTTGCTTTCTTGATTGGATAAATACATGTGTTACATGGGGCGGTTGAAGGCACTATTATCCCTTGTGCTAGTAGTGCATTTATGGTGTCTTTTATCCCTACTTCAGCCTCACGGGACAATGGATACTGTTTCACTCGGGGCAAAATTGTTCCTTGCTTTAGCTTTATTACCACAGGTTGTACTCCATGCAACAGCACTACATCATGGGGGCCTGTCGTCCACAAATTATTTGGTACGAGCCTCATGTCATCATCAAAAAAGGACGGCGGTGCTCCTACCACTGCCATCAGTTGGACGGGGGTTTCCCTGGCTTGAATCAAAATGTCACAGGGCATCGCTATTTCCATTACTATCTCACCATCCCTTTCTGTGTCTGAAAAGAGATCCTCATCTGTTAACTCTCGTAGGGCGATGTTTGCATTTGTACACAGCACTGTACGCCACTCACATCCTTCCCTGTCCACTACAATCACAGCGATCCTTTTCGCTGATACCTGTACAGCGTGAAAGTCTAATGATACCACTGATCCTGGTGCTGTGTCAGGGCACACTATGGGGCGGAAGAGGAACTCCGCTGGAATCCTCCAGTCCATTCTTCTTAGCTCTGGAATTATGAGGGCCAATGTCTTTAGCCCTTCAATAAACATTTCCTCATTTTTCGGCAACCCTCGAACTTCTTGTGTGGTTGTGTAGGCTTGCACTACCAACATTGCGCGCAAGGGGCATATCCCAGGTGTAGAACACACTATTCCTCTCTCGGTAAATGATATGGTCATATTGAGTTTACTCAGGAGATCCCTCCCTAATAAATTTATTGGTGAATGTTCGTAATACAGTAAGGGTGTCTTTACAGTTTTACCCCCCACTGTTACATCCAATGCTTCTGTGTAAGGAACTTCAATTACAGCCCCAGAGAACCCCTGCGTCTCTAACTTCCTGTTAGATAACGGGAACCGGCCCTCCCGGATACATGATTTCTCCGCTCCCGAATCAACCATGAATATGAACTGCTTGTCTCCTATCTGCGCCCCTACCAATGGTTCCTCTGCTGCATTGTAGGTTGTAGATAGAACTGGACACGCAAGTGTTCTCTGTGGGCTGTCCTATGCGGGGTGTCTCATCGCCCCCCCCTGATTAAAGACATTTCCTGAAACCACTGACATGCCGTTGTAGGGTGCTGGTGCGGGGGCCCCGTTTGCTGTTGTTGCGAAAGGGTTGCCTGGCGTGTACTGCATATTGTCATTATTTTGTTGGTGGTTCTGTGTTCTATACTGGTGCCCCTGTTGCTGCTCTTCATTACCTTGGCCTGGGTTTCTCAGTTGTTGTTGTCCCATTGGAAGGCCATATGGGCTCCCCGGGTGGGGGTGGCCATATTGTTCTACCTCTTGGAACCCGTTGTTGGGTCTGGCTCTGCACTCCCTAGAGTAATGCCCCCATCTTCTGCAGTTCCAGCAACTCCCTTGTGCACCTCTAGGGCCCTGCCATCCATTTCCTCCCATTCCTCCGTATCCCGGTCCACCTCCTCTTCGGCCCCTGTACCCACCTCGTCCCCCTCGAGGGGTCCACTCTTGCCACTGCGGACCTCCACCTTGTTCCTGCTCGTTCCACTGCCGCTGTCCTGCTCCAACCCAATTAGTTGCCACCCTTCCTTGTATTTCTATCAGCCCCTCCTCCTCCTCATCTCCCTCCCTGCTGTGGGGGAGTGCGGCTACAGCCGCTGCGACCTTCACCAACTTTGTCTGCACTAGTTTTGCTTCGTCTGCCAATCTCTTCTGCGCCACCTCCCTCTCCCTTTCCTTTATTCTCTTACAATGGTGTACTATTATACTCTGAATCTCAGGCCATCGCTTCGCTTCAATACCTGCTATCTTGTCGAGCGCCTTTTGCACTTCTTTGGGGAGCCCTCTTTTTATAATGAAATAAAATAAAGATGTCGATTGATACCAGGGCGTGCCCGTTTCTGCTCTCCACATCTCTTGGACCCGAAAAATGTAATCCATAGCCTCCTCTCCATCATTCATTTTACACTGCATTACTGACTGTAAGTCTGGCGTGTCTGGAAACGTTTCTCGCAAGGCATCCCACACCCTTGCACGCACTGTGTTAAAGGAGGCTCCGTCATGGCGGTCGCAGTCTAATGTTACTCCTGGGAAACCGGCCTTGACCCATACTCTCTCAGCCTGATCCCCCACTGCTGATACAAGCAAGCTCTTCACATCTCCTATCGCTAGGGGTACCCCGGCAGTGTGCTTCTCAAAGGCGTATATCCACTTACTTGCCCCTCCTGATAACGGGGGCAATAGCTTTAATAAATTGGCTTTATCCATCTTAGCCCATGGGATATAATTCGGCATCCCTCCTCCCCTATGTATCAATGGGAGCTGTAGCCTTCCTTTTGTCGTTGCATCCGGACCCGTTTTGGCTGCTGAGGTCCCCAGTGATGCCATTTTCCCCACCCTGTTCCTTAATCGCCCCGTCCACTCATCATCCAGTGTTCTCATTGAACATGTACCATCCCCCCCTTCGCTTCCCCCTCCCATTGCCATGCTCAACCTGTCGCTTTCTTCTAAATCGTCCCTTATATCACATAATAATTCCTCTCTGTCCCCCATAGGCCTTTCTTCATTATCAATATCTCCCTCTCGTGTCCCTACTTCGATTATTCGTGTCGGTTCTTCTTCAATTCTGAACAGTATCTCGCCTTTTTTCCACCCGTTTTCAAGTTTTCTATTCTCACCTGGCGCTCTAGACGTGCGCCCTGATCTGGCCGCATTAAGTGCTGTTTGTTCACACATGTCTTTTATCCTTGAGAGCTCATTTTTTGCTATTGAGAGTCTTGATTGTAAATCATCTGTGAGCTTCTCCACCCTTTGTGTACTTGCCTGGGCTCGCTCCCTTGTACTTTCATATGGCGGGGGTGCCTTGGGCCGGCGGGGTGTAGTAGTTGTCGGGGGAGGCACGTACGTGGGGTCACTGTACCCTTCTGCGGGCACAGGCTTGTTTAATATCGGGTACAAACTTATTACCTCTATTGGTGGCGCTATACTTGACAATTCTTTAACATCTTTCTGTATCATCAGTGGATTGTCAATGGTGGACGGGAGATCAGGATTTAATGCTGGTGCTTTAGGCGGTGGTATCTCTTCAAATAACCTCCAGAGATCTAATACTTCTCTCCTATTTTGCAACTGCTTCCCCTTGTACTTCAAACAAATGCATGTGGCCACCATATCCAGAACGCTTTTATCAAATGACCCTCCCTCGGGCCATATCTGGGGTAACCCCTCTCCCTTCAACTCGGTTATCCATTGGTCATGATATTTCTTAATTCGCTCCGCGTAGCCTGGTAGGTTTTTACAAATATGTGATAAGGGTGTTTCGGCCCCCATCTTTGTATTTTCCTAGTACTTGTTTCTCTCTGTGTGTCCACAATTACAATGTAAACCTCTTACCAATACGGGTTTCGTCTTTTACTTCACATTCAATAATGGGCTCCTTTGTGCTCTGCCCCCTGGGTGCGCAATACAAAACTGGCTGTACACAGTCTCTATTGTATTCTCTTTGGGGGGGCACATACAAGAGCAAACCATCAGTTATTACGACAACATTAACCCGGAAATCAAATAGGTACACACTCACTCCACCTTGTCGTTTTTCTCTTCAAAAAGTTCTATCCGGTCACACTTACCATGACCATTCTATTTCTATACATTTATAGCCATTTTACACACTTACAACATCAAATTGTCGTCTGACACATACGAGGTGCACACACCTCCCGGTAACACTCTATTCACAATTCAAGCTGCCCTCCCTTTCCTCCCTAGCTTGCTGTCGCTGTCCCTCTTATTCGGATATATGGATGCGCATATATATGTATATTGGTCTGCTCTTCCCTCTTATAGTAGGACTCTCTCTCTCTCTCTTACTTTCTCACTTTTATTTTCCCCCTAACCCTAAAGAAAAGAAAAGAAAGAAGTAATAGCGGTCACTAATATATTCTCAGTGCCCCCTTTTGCTGGACACTTTTATCTTATATTCCACTTCTTCATATATTCCCAGTACTAGTCAAGATAGCACTATGCGGCGCCGCCTTCCACCCCCTTTCGGAGCTAGGTTCCCGTCACTTTTATCTCTTATTCACCTCTTAATCCTAATGGGCATATGCAAAGAAAAAGCAAGGAAATTTTAGGATGATCCTTAGTAGATCTGCGTACCCCCTCATCGTTCCCTGTCCTACACTTCTTCCCCCACTCCCTTTACAATCGCTCGCACTCAATACTCACATGCCCGTCTTGAACCGATAGTCTCCGAAACTGGGTCCGTCCAGGCAGTGTTGCCGTCAGCTCAACAGTCAGCCCCGGCTCCGGCGAGCGGTACTCAAAGGGGATTTATCAACTGGGATCCCGTACCCTCTCTCTTTTGAGTGCGCACTTCTTAGTGTACCGGTCGCCGTTGGCGGCCAGCCTCCCGGAGCCGGCTCACCGTGCGTATCCCTTTTCGACCGGAGATTCTCGTGCCAAAAGGGGACGGTAATGTTAGATTGGGAAAAAATAATAGTAATAATCACGCTTTCGAGGTCACCACTGAAGACGAGCGTCCCCAGCCAGCACGATCCTCCCCGCAATGAGAGACAATGAAGGACTCTCCCAAGTCGGGAATAAGGCCAAGACAGAGTGCGGGTGAGCTTAAATGGGAGTTTATCAATCAGAATATGGCATGCAAAGAACTCTGCAAACTCCGAGAGCGCTCTGTCTGACAATAGCAAAGACAGGCGTATATATTTACAAAAAACGTCATAAGAACCTAAATACTATAGGGGGCACAAGTTCAATGGGATTGGGTGGCGATGACTAACTATAAGTGCTGCTGCGATGTGGTTGGCCGTGGCTGGAGAACGTCACTGGTCAGCCTCGTGGTTGGGCTGGGCCTGGCAGGTTGGCAGAGTTCATCCGGGCGGTGTTGTTGTGCCATCGCGGCCAGTGTCAGAGATTAATGTCTTTTCCTGACTTAATTGCCCTAGGCCATGCACACCGCAGTCATTCAGTCATTGCAATATTATCTTCTTTAGTAAATCTTCCAATAGGTTATTCTACAGGTTAATGCAACACAGGAGGAATGCACCTTGTGAGGGGTCTAATGGTCATTCGTCAGGGCATGGTTAGCAGCGTCCTGTTGACCGGAGCCATAGGTTGAGGGGCTAAGCTTCAGGGCATGGGACGGACGGTACAAGCCTCCCTGTCTTGTTAGATGTGGTTATAAATGTGCCGCTGTGTGTTGCCACAGTGTTGGGTGTCCTGATTGCACAGGGCCATAAGTCTAAGATGATCTGGTGGGTTGTGGGGTTTACGAGGGGGCGCCTTTGGAAGTGTGGGTTCAGGCAGAGGTTTACTGCTGTGCTGTAAATAATGTAGGTGGCGGCCCGTGGCCTTGGGTACTGCAGAGGGGGCTACACATCTTTGAAGCGGCTCCAGTCTAGTTGGGGGAGGTGGGGCAGCATGGCGCGGGCCTCTGCTCTTGTGTTTGGCAGTCTCCGCAGGGTGGGAGGGGAAATGGCCTTGCACATATTTACAAAGGTATCTTCCTCGCGTGTTGCCGGTTTTTGGAGGCGAAAACATCACAATCATTAGAACACTTTATAATATTTGTTTGAATTACTTAAAAACATACATTTCACTTCGCTGGAGGCGTTTCAATTATATTCAGTCTGAGCACCTTATTCGTACACTATGTTTCAACAACTACAGTATTTAGCTATATGCATATACATTTGCAGTAAGTGAGGTAGCATTGAGGTCGGTGGAGTACATAGAAAATGACCCGCCACTGTATGTGACGGTGGTGACATATAAGGGGCTTAGACATACACGTGTGACGAGTGCCTTCTCGCACACCCTTCACATGTGCCCCCTGTATGGTTACATTCGTTTTCATGTGTACTCTAGCAGCATTAGTTCAGTTATGGCGCGGGACCTCGGGGTGTACGGTTTTCAATGATACATATAGAGAATACTCCCCCGGAATGCTTTTATCATTTGCACACCCCTGCAGGGGTGTGGGTCCTTCATGGCTGGTGTCATGTACAATACTTACACAATTTTACAGGTTTCTTTAGTAAAAGTGGTTGTATGGAAAGGATACACGTGTTAAAAGTGGTTTTTGACATTCATATTTGGGTACCTTTCTGCTTTCATCGGATGACCATTCTACAGATCTTCCCATCACCCAGGCCTCGCTGACCGGGTCACTCTGGGAGCAGTGATACACTGCGGACGGTGAAATGTTACAGTGTTAGTATCTTATGCTAGCTCATGTCCGTTTTGTTCGTGGGAACGTGCTCACAGCGGATCTGCCAGGGTGCTGCGGCGACAGGGATAATTGAAACTCTCCGAGGGTGGGGGCCGCGCTGCAGTGTGCTACGCTCACACCATCTTTATTAGACAAAATGGTTTCTGAGGCCTAGCTAAATTCAATACGTGTGGGCAATGTCTTCAGCAGGTGAGCCCTCCACCACCTGGGCCCGGGTGGTAAGGAGGGGACGCCCGATGAGCCATGGCCCTCACCTGGGGTGGAGATGTAGGCCAGGGGGGGTCTTTTGGACCACTCCTCCCCTACACCACCCAGGAGGAAGCCCACCCTTCACCACCTTATCTATATGGGGCAGCCACCACAGGAAGCAGCAGGCGCCAATGGCGGTGACAGGGGACCCCGCTGCACCAAGGAGAATGCTGCCAGGCAGGAGGGCGGGCTGGGCACAGTGGCCCAGCCCATCAACAGTGGCGCAGGACATGGCAATTATGTATGTGGCACTAGGGGGGTGCCGTGACACCAACACCGGTACAGCTCCGGCAGACCGTCTCTGCTGGATCCTGCTCCAGGAAAATGACTATGCTAAACCACTAGCGATTTAAATTAATGACTAAAGGCCAAACCACTAACCCACCAGGCAAGATATATTTAACATGCAATGGCCTCCAGGAAGGCCATCCACTAGCTAACCAGGGATATTTTGATTATAATTAAAAGGCTGAAGAAGAACCGAACCCCTTTAGGGTCAATGTTAGTAAGGGTGAAAGAGGCTCTTATCAGCCCTCAACAAGCACTTCCCCTGAAACACCCCTGGAGCCAGGTAGGTGATTAGATAAGGTAAGTGCACCAATCCTTGGAGGGAGTGGGGTATTTAAGGAGGTGTGTATGAGTGGTGCGGTGTGGGTTAGTTGGGTGAGGGCAGGAGGTGGAGGAGGACATTCGAGAGACCAGAGGAGGCGAGAGCGACAGGAGTGTGGAGGCTATTTGAGAGGAGGTCTGGGGAGTTTTTGTGTGTGAGATTGGAGAGTGTGAGTAGTAGAGGTAGAGTAGGAGTAGCAGGGTGTAGTGTTAGCCATGGCAGAGGTAGTACTAGTTAGAAGTAGAAATAGTGGTAGTCGGAGAAACAAAGTATCGAGTGAGTTAAAGAGGTAATAAGTAGTAGTAGTTATTATTTATTATTATTATTAGTAGTTGTAACAGCCTCGAATAATAAGACTAGAGGGAAGACCGGTAGTGGAGGGACAGTGTTAATAACAAGGAAGGAATAGTAGTAGAGGGAAAGCAGAAGAGCAACAGGGAGTGCGAGAATAGGAGTAGTGGTAGGAGAGAGAGAGATTATAACAAAAAGAATAGCAAGAGGCAAGAAAGTAGAGTGAGAGGAAGAGGGGAAGAGAAGATAAAAGCAGATGTCGACGTAGACGGGAAGTTTGAGGTAAGATTGATAGTAAAAACGGGGTGCGCTGTTGAGCAGCCTACAAAATGGCTGCTTAGCTCTGAAGCTCCGTGCCCAGCCGCTGATTATCCGTGGACATCAGCGGTTTTCAACATAATCCTGCGTTTACACCCTTCTCCCTGTGTTGCTGACAGCTGGGGCTGCCCACATGTCCAATCCTGAAAGAAATCGGAGCCCCACAGCCATGCTCCGGTCGAAGTGCTGCGCCTCGGTGGGAGGCTGGATTTGGGCCTTCAGTGGGCCGCAGGAGAGCGTGGCGGGCCCGCTGGGTGCCACCCCCTGGTGTCGCCTGCTGATGCCCGTGTCCTAGTACCTCTGGAGCGGACATTATCTCCCCAGAAGACTTGGCTGCCCTGCTGACATTGCCTGTCCCAGCTGGGTCCGCCCTGCTGGGAACCTCACCCCGGCCTCTCGCGGGGTGCGCACAGTGCGGCCACCGCTCGTCTTGGCAGCAGAGGTGGCCATGATCACCCTGTGTGAGGACAACATCTGGAGCTGTTGCTGCACCCTGCTCCGGGGATCGCCAGCGGCCCGCGCCCTGGATCCGGGTGCACACAGGTGGACTGGCCCACTGAGCGGCACTCTGCTTCCTGCGGCCTGGAGACCTGCGTGTGGGAACCCGCTGCAACCCCGTGAGACGGCCGCCCTACTGACACCATTGCCCTGTGGAGGGGAAACGTGTTGTGGCTTGCAGACATGTTTTATGCCTCTGTTGCGCCTCTGGGGGGTGCGCGGCTTCACTCCTTTCCCGTGTCCGGTGCTGGGACTTCACGGCCCCCTTGGAAGCTCCCCCACATCCGGCGCTGGGAAATCAATGTTGTGTGCTGCAGGTGAGGAGCTGGAGGGGTGACTGTGCGCTGTGTTCTTCTGCCATCCCCGTCCTTGCCGCTGCGGCTCCTTCCCCCTCCAGGGCTGAACTAAAAATACCCATAGCCTCCGGGCCTCGTGTCTGATGAACTGTCCTACTGTGGTGGCCCTTTCAGTGCCTGCACTGTGACTCTACTCTCGGGGGTGGGGAAGCCTCAAACATTTCCACTTTTATAGTGTTTCCTCTTGAGCCTCCCTTCACCTCCTTAACACCCACTGACTGGAGGGGACGGGCTGCTTCCGTCTGAATATAACTACAGACCCTGCTGGTGAGGGAGCCACGAGAGCTGTTCACAATAACGAGGCGGCCCCCCTGGGGGGCTCATAGCGGGGCCCGCACTCGCCCTGGGTTGCGCATCCAGGACCCCTAAGGTCGGGACCCCTTCCCTACTTGATTAACTGGCAGGACCTGCCTGCCCCCCGCTGCCCTGCGCCATACAACCTTCTACAGACCATAAGCCATAAGGTACTCTAGCCCGCGCACTGAAGCTTCAGCTATCAACTCAAACGATGTCCAACAGGTCCAGGAACATTAATAAAACCGGAGCCATGGACAAATTCACCAAGGCAACTCCGAGGGCGAATGTGGACCAAACATCAAGTGGCCAAGTGGACGAGACGGCCCCGGCGGACGCTCCCGCTTCCAGATCTAACTCCTATGATGGAGTCAATGGCCAGGAACTTTGCGGCCTTTCACGAAAAATTTGACGACATTAATGCAAATGTTGCATCACTCAAGGCCAAACTGGATGAACAGGGTTCGAGATTCACAGAAGCTGAAACTAGGGTAGGCGCTAATGAAGACAACATAACTGCACTACAAGACACAGTGACCACTCTTGTCCGCAACATGAAATCAGTCAAAGCTAAATGCGATGATCTCGAATCTAGATCGCGGAGAAACAATATACGTATTGTCGGGGTTCCAGAGAATGCGCTTAAAGGCCGGCTCGAGCTTGCAACTGAGAATCTCCTTAAGGGGCTGCTGGGTGATCCAGACATGTCTCCTTTCTTTACTGTTGAAAGAGCTCACCGGCACTAACTCCGCGCCCCAAACCGGGAGACTTCCCAAGACCTATTATTGCGGAAATCATGTCTTTTAAAGACCGTGACCAGATCCTTCGACTTGCGCGTGAGAAGGGAGAACTCAGACTGGAGTCACAAGTCATTAGAATATATCCGGACTTTTCAACTGGAGTGCAACAGGAGCGCTGTCAATTCCTTAGAGTTAAGAAATTTCTCAGAGAGAGGAACATTACCTATGCCATATTATTCCCGGCACGCCTGAAGTTCACATTTAACAACAAACTGTACTTTTTCACGGTGCCATCGGAAGCGGTGAAATTTATAGAGGCACATATCCCCTTACATGCTCCCGCTGACGACATTATGGACAATGATTGAGCTCTCACCTTGACCTGTGTCCTCCAAGTCTCCTGCATACACGTCAAATTAGGGTCACCCTGTTCATGTGCACGGGGCCTACAACTAAGCTCATACACGTAATTGATCCTGTTACACAGCTTTCGAGTACACATGTCAATCTGTTCATAGGCCGTACATGCTGCTGAGTTAATGTAAAGCTGGATTGTTCACCCTGCTCATATCTATTGTTCCATTTATACCCAGACTACACTGTGTTCATAATCCTCACTGTGCCCGCCTACCCCCCACTTGGGGAGTGAGAGGCAAGTTCCAGAGGACCGCAAATACTGCTTGTTTTGTAACGGAACCCGATGGGTTCCAAGCATGCTGGTTGCACGGCAATGGCGCACCCACTGCGATTGCACTGTTCTTAGTCATGCTTCTGTTGCGTGCTAGCCCCAGTTGGGCTTTTGTGTATGTTAGGCCGAGTTGGGAATGGCTCAAATACGCGAAGGTAAGGGTGGGAGTTGTTCACACTGCTAGTTGGGGGTTGGCGGTGAGGGTGGAGGGAGGGGATGGGGAGTAATTCCAAAAAGGCAGACGAGGTTTGGCAGCTCAAGCACTGAGGAAACAAAAGCGCACTTCCAGCTCTAACTATGAGCGCATATGCGACCACAGAAACTGGGATGTTCACTGAGGTACTAATTTGCTGGCCAAACAATGCTATGGAATGGCCAGGGGGTGGGGGACTTCACAATGGCCCAAAAGACCACGGCGTACGTGCTGGGACGCGGTGCGGAAAGCGCCTAAGCGGTGACCAAGCAAACTACAAATGCATGCCATGGCAGGTGTGCTGGGATGTGCCCTAAATAGCTGAAATGCCCACTACTATAATGTCCTGGAATATCCGGGGATTGAGTAACCATACTAAGGCTCGTAAAATCATGGCCTATGCTAATAAACATGGCTGCAAAATATTGCTCCTACAAGAAACGCACTCCAATGACTGTTTGGCGGGAAACATGGCACCATCTTGGGGCCCCAACAGATACTTTACTTCCTACTCCACCCAGGCCAGGGGAGTGCCGACGATGGTCCATAAATCTATCAAATTTGTATTATACAAGAGCTACATTGACCCCGATGGACATTATGTCATACTACACTGCACTATAGTAAACAGGGAGTATTTGCTTGTGAATTCCTATGGACCTAATATAGACTCCCTGGAGTTTGTGGATACTGTGGCAACTATCTTGCTGGGCTACGTGGACATTCATGTTATATGGGGTGGGGACATGAATTTCATTTTGGATACTGACCTGGACAGGACTGGCACTACCGCCCGATCCCTGTCATGCGCTGCACGCAGGCTACACAGTCACATCACGACGCTCAACATCCGTGATGTCTGGAGGACACTACACCCCCAATGCCGCGAAAACACTTATTATTCCTCTGTCCACGACAGTTCCTCTAGAATAGACCTGTTCCTAGTATCGAATGAAGTCATGGGCAGGGTTGAAGGGGCTCAGATCTTGACTCGCACATTGTCTGACCACGCCCCAATCACCATATCGGTGGAACTGGGAATGCCTGTCCTGACATTCAGCACATGGTGTTTTAAATCTGAGGCCCTCAAGGACATTGTGTTTAAGGCTCACATACTGTCTGACATCGAGTCTTTCTTTGAGCATAACACCCCCAGGCCACATCCATTGGGGTCAGGTGGGACACCTTCAAAGCATATATCAGAGGGATGTCTATGTCCAGGGAAGCGGGAGTGCTGAAAGCGATAAGAGCAGCCCTTAGTCGCTCTGAAACCAAGTTAAGACAGTTGGAACTGGAATGCTCTGCTGATGCTGATCCCGCCAAACTCGCCCTAATTAGCGAAGAACTCCAGACATACAATACACTTGCCACCAATTAAATCCAATAATATAGCCGCCCGCAAGCCGCTCAGAAATATGGGGAGGGTGATAGACCTGGGAAAACATTAGCGACCCTTATGAGAAGGGAATGTGGTCAGGCCCAGATCGCCTCTATTAAGGATAAACAAGGCACTCCACAGTGGGCGTACCAACAGATTTTAGACATCTCCACTGACTTTTACAGGTCCCTATATTCCCAACCCACTGAACACACGGAGCAACACATGCAGGAGCTGCTTGACCAAATACCCACCACGTGTATCTCCCCCTCCACCAGAGACCAACTAGATTCCCCCATCACCTTGGACGAAATAGTCAGAGCTATCTCAGACCTGCCTAAGGGTAAAGCGCTGGGCCCTGATGGGCTCACTGCAGAGTTCTATCAAGAACACATTGCTATACTAGCTCCCAAACGGATGGAGGTCTGGAGTGAGTCGCTCCGCATGTCCGTTCTTCCCCCCTCCTTACACGAAGCCCTCCTAACGGTATTGCTAAAGCCCGGCAAGCCCGACGACGAATGTGGGTCATACAGGCCACCCTCCCTTATTAACCTTGATACTAAGATTTTTGTCAAGGTCATAGCGAACCGTTTCCTTCCGATCATGACATATCTGGTCCATGAAGACCAAGCCGGCTTCGTACCGGGGAGATCCACTTCTCATAACATCAGGCGGCTCTTCAATGTGATGTCCCGTATTGATCAGGATGCGCACGCCGTAGCGGTAACACTCGATGCTCAGAAGGCGTTCGATATGGTCTCGTGGAGGTACATATGGCTTGTGCTGGAAACAATGGGCATCGGCCCTAATATGATCAGATATATTAAACTGTTATATACCTCACCTGTGGCACGAGTACGGGCTAACTCACTTACATCCACTCTGTTCACACTCTTCAGGGGCACTTGACAGGGTTGCCCCTTCTCCCTGATCCTCTTTGCTCTAGCAATAGAGCCAATGGCGGATCATATCAGAGCCCACAGGGGAATAAGGCTAAAGGACACCCCTGAAATCATATCCCTTTATGCAGACGACATACTATTATACATTAGAGAGCCCACCACTCATCTCAAACCCATATTACGAGATATCACACGCATTGGCACCCACTCAGGGTTTACTATTAATTATTCGAAATCTGAGATGTTTCCTCTCACTAACTCCACCCAACAACCAGTCACCGAATATCCTCTCCGCTGGTCCCCCAACGGAATTAGATATTTGGGAGCCCAGATATCCCTAAATAAGCCCACCCTACTTGCAGACAATTACCTGGCCGCAGCACAACTAGTTCAGATGGAAATTTCGAGGTGGCGATCTCTCCCACTATCAATGGCCGGGCGACTCTCTCTCATCAAAATGGTCCTACTTCCCAAGCTGCTCTACACCTTCAGTAGCATTCCTATATGGCCCGGTGGGAAATATTTCACTAAACTACATACATTGTGTGCACAGTTCCTATGGCACTCCGGTGCTGTGCGCAAGAAATGGGCTGATATGACGCTCCCATACAAGCAAGGGGGGTTCACTGCTCCTGATCTAACACCTTATTGGACAGCGGCCCAGGCCCAACACGCCTCTCACTGGTACCCCGGCTCTCCAACCCACCTGCATGTTAAATTGGAAAGCTGCATGTTAAATTGAAAAGCTTGGCAGCGACCGGAACCAATATAATGTCCCTCATTCTACACCAGCACTACGTACCCGACTCTCCCATCGACCCGATTGGCACCACCCACCGTGCCTGGACTCGTTTGCTACACTCAACAGTAGAAACCCCTCCATACTATAAATGGCTACCTGTGTGGTCCTTCCCCGGCCTGGAACCGACACACAACATTGCTTTAGCTCGACATTGGGGGGCTCTAGGCTACGAGGCATTGACTGACTTCTACCCCGATGGCAGGTTCATTGACCCACAGACATGGAAGCCGGGACATACTGGGTCCGCTTTGGAGACCCTGCAATATTATAGGCTCCGGGCTGCATTCCGTGCTACATGGCCCTCATTCCCTGATGAACCCCCTGACACCCGGCGATCGCATACATCGCCAACTCTGGCGGCGCCCGTGGCGTCGTCGCCTCTCTGTATAAGTTATCACAGGAGACCATTCCGATTCAGACTCCCGGGGCGTGCGTTGCGTGGGCGGAAGAGTTGTGCCTGGAAATCTCCGACCAGGTGTGGGAAAAAATGTGCTTACATACTCAAAAGGTTTCCCTCAACTTCTGCTACGGCGCCATGCAGTATAAATTACTGAATAGACTCTACTATACCCCAGGTAGGACCTCTAGGTTTGCCCATACCACTGTACACTCCTGCCCCCGCTGCAGCGTGGAGAAAGTGGATCATCTAAATATGTTTTGGACCTGCAATAAACTGGGGGAATTTTGGGAAAGAATCTTAGAAACGCTCACTGAAGTAACTGACACTATAATTGACCCTGACCCCCTGGGGATCCTGTTTGGGATGTGGAAAACAGATGACACCAGACGCATGGCTAAATTCCTTAATATAAGATGCATGATAGCTAAGAAATGCATACTTCAAAGTTGGAAAAGCCCTCCGCACGGTATTTCAGAAATGGTTACGCTTGCTCACATGGTCTCGGAACTGTGAAGAAGAATACCTCACCATGCTCCCTGCTCAATCCTGCCCCAAAAACATCTGGACCAAATTTAATACCTACCTCAACAATCAAGGGGAAAAGACACCTGAGAGTGGCGTGTCCCCGGCCCCATCAGGAACTGATCGACGTCATGAGCTACTACACCCGGCTCTTCCCCCTCGTCCCATACGTGAATTTTTGTGGTTTCATGCTGTGTTTTATATCGCATCTGTTGTATACATCATGCACTTTCACATGTGTCTCTCTTGTAAACCTCTGCCAAAAAAATAAGTTTTAAAAAAAACAGGAGTAAGGAGAAGATCAAAAGGTGGAAGTGGAAAGGCAGAGTAGGAGATCAGCAGGACAGTAGCATGGTGGGAGGAGAACACCTATTGAGACCAGTGTAGGAAAGGTCCAGGAGAGAATGGGCATGAGAGACAGAAGAGTGATACCGGGTGAAAGAAGGCACTATCCCTAAGGCCGCTAAGCGGGATAGGTCAGGGAAAAACTAAAACACCTCTAGGGAGTTAGGTAGCCACCATATTAGGGAAAACACCATTAGCCGCAGGAAAAAGAACAGCCAGTAGGGGTCACCTGGCTGTAGTACTAACATCCTGTAGCAGACGCCAAGACTATGGAGGAGGAAAAAGCCAGGGTAGATAAGCTAGAGAGGGACAGCCTTAGTGCCAAGTTCCCAAAAGACCCCAAATGCCTGAAATATATCTCATCAGACCCAAAGCCAATCTGTCTCTATTTCCAAATAAACACGTGTAGACTTACTACCAGAGTCAGCGTGGTTATTTGTGGCTGGCCACCTCGTCACAGTATCTAATGTTTGCATTTTTCTGGAGCTGTTGCGTGTCTTTTCTTAATAGGGATCAGCTTATGCCCGGCCTCTGTGGCCTGAGGTTACAAAACCCTCCTGTCTGCCATGTTGGGGTCAGGCACAGAGTTAATATGGTCGCCCAGGAGGCCATTGCTCTGTCTTACCTGTGTTTATGGGAGTTCCTATCCTTTCTGCTAGGACTGCTGCTATGAGTGTAAGCATATGCAGCATGTGATTTGGTTATCTGCTGTACAATTTCTGCTTGGCTCCGATTTGTGTGGGGCTTATATTGACAACATAGTCATTTATAGTAAGACTTGGGAAGACAATCTTTTCCATCTCTCTACTATTATGGGAACTCTCAGAGAAGCCGGCTTAACTGCCAATCCATCCAAATGTAAGCTGGCTCATTCAGCCGTGAAATACCTCAGCTTCTTTGTAGGGAATTGCAGTGTCCAGCCCCAATGAGAAAAAGTGAAGGCCATCCTAGATACCTCCACTCCCAAGACCAAGAGAGATCTCAGGGCATCATTAGAATTGATTGGTTATTATCGTAGATTTATCCCTAATTTCTCGTATAAAACGGCCAGGTTGACAGGCAAATTAAGGAACGCTGAACCCCAGAGGATTCATTGGACTGACGAGGACGATGTATGTTACAACAACTTAAAACAAATCTTGTGCCAGAACCCAATCCTAAAGGTGGTAGACTTTTCGAAAGAGTTTGTGCTACAAACTGATACCTTTCTCACAGGGTTAGGAGCAGTTTTATCACAAATCTGTGATGGATGAGAACATCCTATTCACTAGTCGAAAACTCTTCCCACGTGAAAAAAACAACTGTGGAACACTGAAAAGGTAAAGACCAGGGGAACGTCAATTTCCTTTCCCGCTGTCTCTATGATACAGATGTAGCTACATTGCATAGGGTAAGGGTATTTGAGAAACCAGAAGGTGTCTCACCCGCTAGTCCCTGCAACTCTCTCTCTCAAGTGGACAGGGCACATCCCTTGCCTTTGGATCTGGACCCTGAGGGTGGACCAGTGCGGGAGTATCACCTGGGTGAGGGTTCTTCGGGGAGTGGGTCACTGGATGGCGAGACGCGGTATCCTGCCCCCTGGAACACCTCTTCCCCATCCTACCAGGTTGGATACGTGGGCAACTTTACCCCGCCCCTTTCCCTTCGAGAACACTTTAACACGGACAGCCCGCTCTGGGAGAAAACATACACCCGAGCAGTGTACATGACATGTCCCAATACTATGATCCGACGAGGTCAGGCGATTATTGTTCACTCACTCCTGACTTCCATTAGGCTTTCCCACACGGATGAAAGGTGTAGGACAAGAGCACACTCTAAGTGAGGCAAAGCACACAAAGGAACCGCAGTTTAGAGACGGCAGCTGAACGAGGGAAGACATATGGCATACCAAGAAGGGTTTGCAAGGAGAGAAATACCCTTGACCTTTTCCATCAAGAAACCGTAACTTTTAAGCACCCTTCAGATTAGAAAGCCTAAGGCCAGGAAACCAACCGGAAGAATCCTGCATTGTGTGTCGGAGATACCGGAGGCCCTCCTGCGTAACTGACCAAGTTGGGAAGGAGCAGCAGACGCTGTGGGGCCTTCTTTGACTCCAAGAACAAAGTAGCGCCAGACAAATCTACAGATACAAGGCCGGTATGTGTTGAAGTCAAGGGTGCAAGTGGCAACATTGTATAACAAGCGCAGAAACTAACATTGTTAAACACGTACGTGATATATGATATGGCATTTATAACACACCTGTACACAAGTGTTGTCATTCAGATTGTGCAAGTGCGGGGAAGTGGATTGGGAGGAGTGCCAAAAGGGGAGGGGGATGGAAAAGTGCAGGTAAATCAAAGTGCAGCCATATCATGGCTCAGTGCAGGTAAAACAGGTGGCTATTAAGCGTAGAGAGAGGGGACTGTAGGGCTACAGATACAGACCACAAGTGCTGGGGGAGCCAAGAGGCAGTGTGAGGTGCAACTGGACATGCAGGGACCTGGGCCCAAGCTCAGAGGGTGGCCAGGGGACCAGTGTGTGGACTAGACGAGTCATCAGTATGGGAGAGAAAGAGAGAAAGCAGAAGAGAAGAGGAAGGTTTTGAGTTGCTTCCAGAACTAGAGGTGGTTTTGCTCAAGTTTGAGAGAGGAAGGGAGGCTGTTCCAGTGGGAGGCCGCAGCCGAGGAAAGAGATCTGCCCACAACTCTCTGCTTGGAAAAGCAACTGACCCTCAGAGAGTTGGAGGTGGATGAACGGAGAGCTTGAGAAGGGAGATGTTTAGGAAGACAGCATTGGAGGTAGTGCAGTCCTAAGCCCCAGAAAGCCTTGTGGATGATGGAGAGGGACATACTTAATCCTTGCCACCACTGGGAACCAGTGAAGAGATTTCAGTCCTGGAGAGATACAATCCATGGGCTGGAGGCCAAGGACAAGTCTTGCAGTCCTGTTCGTTCTGGATAAATTGTAGAGAATGAAGAGTAGAAGCAGGAAGATTTAGAAAGAGGCTGTTGCAATAGTCCAGCCTAGAGAGGACCAGAACTCTGGAGACAGTGAGCTTCTGGGGGAAAGTGAGGAAAGGAAAAATACCTCTGAGGAGGTGCAGATGATAGTTTGACTTCTTAGAGACGTCAGAGATGTGAGGAAAGAAGGAGAAGATGGAGTCGAAGATTACCCCATGGTTCTTAGCCTCACAGGTAGGAGTAGGAAGAGGGCCCAGAGTGGGCGGCCAGAGAGAGAGAGAGAGGAAAGGAGGGAGCTGGTGTTCCGATGAGGAGGATCTCAATCTTACTGTCATTAAGGCAGAGATCATTGGCGGCACACCACTCCTAGATTGTGCACAGACAGTCTGGACTGAGAGAAGGAGTAGGGGTGACCGAGGGGAGCCTGAAAGAGAGCTTGGTGTCATCCGCATAGCACTGAAAGTTGGAGCAGAGAGCAGCGATGCGATGGGCAAGAGGTGCCAGGTATTGGTTGAACAACCAGGGAGAAAGGTTAGACCCCCTGGGGTACACCGCAGGTAGAGACAGAGATGGAGGAGAGGAAGGACTCCAGCTGGACCTGGGAGGGTCGATCAGTGAGGAAGGAAGTCAGCCAGGCCAGTGCCTGATCAGTGATACCCAGGGTATCATGGAGCCAATTGAGCAGGATGGTATGGTTGACCGTAGCAAAAGCAGAATAAAGATCAAGGAGAATGAGGACAGAAGGAAGGTTAGAATCAAGGTTGGAGATCAGGTCTTCACGGATGTTCAGGAGAGCAGTTTTCGTGCTTCTGGCTGCTCTGGAGCCAGACTGGTGGTCATGGAGACAACCAACAGATTCAGTGTGAAGATTAAGCTGGGAGATGGCCAGGAGTTTGCCCAGGAAAGGGGTGATGGTGATCGGGCAATAGTCAGAGTGGAAGGATCAGCAGAGGGCCTCTTAAGGAAGGGGTGCACAAGGGAGTGCTTCTGGGGGGAGAGGCAGGTTCCAGTGGCAAAAGGGTGATTGCAGAAATCGGCCATGGCTGGAGCAAGGGTGTCGATGTGATCCTTGATGGTTCTGGAAGAACAGGGAAGAACTTGTTTTGACGAGACTTTCATAAATCGGACTTGCCTAGAAACGTCATCAGGGGTGGACAAAGGAAAGGAAGAGAAAGGAGGAGAGGAGGCCACAGGCAGGCTAGGAGTGGAGGATGAGGAGGAATAGGAAGAGAGGGTGGACCGGATGTCCTGAGTTTTAGTGATGAAATGAGAAGCCGAGGCCATACAGAGGGACGGGGAGGGAACAGGAGAGGTAGAGACTGCAGCAGGGTTGGCCAGCTCCTTGCAGATTTTGAAGAGTTTGGCCAAGTTGGCAGAGACGCAGGCTTGGATGTGTGCTCTCTTCTTGGCAAGGACAGGGATCTGTACTGCCTCTGGAGCAGGTGGCAGCCCAGTTTGTCATAGGGTGCACCTGTAGCCCTCCACTTCCTCTCAGCCACCCTGCACTTTACTTTACTTTATTGAACGTATAATGCGCAGCAATGGACCCGGAGGCATGATGGCGCAGACAAAACAAAGAGACAGGCACAAGGGACATAAGCGAGGGTCGGCCAGAGGGTGGAAGGAGCAAAAAGCAATTAAGATTAATCAAACAACCAGGTTTTTAGCTTTTTCTTAAAGGGCTCTAGTTTTATTTCCAGCCTAAAATCGAGTGGCATGAAATGCCAAGCCGTCGGTGCCGCTAAGGCGAAAGCTCCCTTTTCCGCCCCTTTGGATTTGCTTCTTGGAATCACTAGCATTTTTGTCTCGTTTGATCTAAGTGATTGAGAGGTGGTCTTGAACGTAATAGATTCATTCAGATAACAGGGCATAATACCCAAAAGGCTCTTGAAGGTGATCAAGAGAAGGCAATAACGAATTCTCGCCTCCACATGGAGCCAATGTAGAGTTCTTCTAGCTGCCGTGACGTGGCCATGTCTTGCTAGACCCGTGACAACCCTCACAGCCCCCTTTTGGATCAACTGGGGCTGGTTTATCTCAGTTTTACTAATGCCAGTCAAGACACTACAGCAATGCTGTATCTTGCGTTTGAGGGTGACGAGGTCGGAGTTGTACCAAGAGTTGCACTTGGATTTAGGCTTCAAGCGGATCCTCATGACAGTGGCAACTGCGTGAAGTGTGTCAGAGATAGAAGGATGGAGGTTAGAAAGAGCTGTTTCATCATGTG
This sequence comes from Ambystoma mexicanum, assembly GCF_040938575.1. Classification (NCBI taxonomy): domain Eukaryota; kingdom Metazoa; phylum Chordata; class Amphibia; order Caudata; family Ambystomatidae; genus Ambystoma; species Ambystoma mexicanum. Next base: position 650,199,336 of record NC_090940.1, on the reverse strand, counting down.
AATCAGCCAAAGGTGCAGAAGGAGGAGAGAAAGTAGGGACGAAAGCCTCGACACACGCTTCATGGGTTGGATGTCCGAGAAGGCAGGTGGCAGTGCTGGAGTCGGCTTGGCCTGATGGGTAGATAGAGAGATGGGAAGAAAGGAGAAAGTGATCACTCCAGGAGAGAGGAGTGAGGAGTGGTGAGAGGGTTAGAGAGGGGGAGATCTGAGGAGATCAGAACATCCAGGATGTGACCTGTAGAGTGAGTCAGGCCAGAAGGAAGAATAGAGAGCGAGAGAGAGTCGCAGAAGTTGCGATAGAGTCCTGCAGAAGGACATGAAGCATCCAAGTGGATGTTAAGATCGCAGAGGAGGAGAACTTGAGAGGTAGAGGCGAGGAGGGAGGAGGAGAGGTCTGCCCACTCAGTGAGGAAGGAGGCTACCTGGCCGGGTGGCCGGTAGATAGCGGCCACATTGAGAGAAAGGCCATGAGAGATATAGAGACTGCAGACCAGGCGTTCAAAGGAGTGGTCCTGCATAAGAATGATAGAAGCAGGGATCCACTCTGGGAAGATCGAGACTACACCCCAACCGGGCGTGGAGAGGATCTTATAGCCATCAGGAAGGAGAGTGTCAAAGCTCATTACATAGTTCGCTGTGTAGCACATATCGGTCAGACCGAGTGCATCTAGATTGAGTTCTTCAAGTAGACAGCAGATGTCGGAGGAGTGTTTGACCGCTGAGCTACATTTGAGACTGGCAATGTGAAGCAGGTTGTCCCCTTTGAAAGACTTCCGTGGAGCGGTACAGATCAGAGGTACGCCCTGTGGAAGTGTGTTAGGAGCCTGAGGATGGGCAAAGGAGGAAGGAGGAGAGGGCAAGGTAGCCAAGGAAGAGGAGGTGGGTGCCAGAGGGGTGGCGGAGGATAGAGGCAACAGGGTGCCCAGAAAAGCAGCAGAGATAGCCATAGAGGTGGCAGAGAGGGAAGAGCAGGGACAGCAGGAGAGTAAAGGAAGTTGATAAGGCGCAGGAGGCGTCTATCAAAAAGGAGGAGGTTGGTCTGAGGGCCTTGTACTAAGATGGTGCCATTTAGGTAAACATTAATGATGGCCTTAGAGGAGTGGAAGGGGGCCAAGAGGGCCTCCCAGCGGGTGCCACCATTAATGGGTGAAGAGGAAAAAGGAGAGAGAACAGAGACCATATTTGGGGTCCATAGGCCTGGAGAGGGAACGACAAAGAGGATGTCGGTAAGGGTCTATCTGGAAGAAGCATTGGTGTAGGTATCGGCGATAGGGAGGCCAGGGTTGGAGACCAGGATATCACTTTTGAACTTCTTCCTGTCAGATCTAGTGAGAAAGATAGGATAGTCGATAGAAAAGCAGAGAAGATAGGAGAGACAGAGAGCCCCATAGAGGTTGCAGAGGGAGAGTGGGGCAGGGGGAGGCAGCAGATATAGCCATAGAGGTGACAGAGTGGTATGATGAAAGACACAAGTAAAACTAAATTACGGGTGAATGTCTGAACTTTGAAAAGGAAAGACACGATACTGTTGACAGAGTGGTCCAGCGCTGCAAGTGTGCTCAATCGAAGGTCTCTGTGAGGTATCCAGCCAAGAAGTGGCAAAAGTCAAAGTTGAAGAAGAGAATGAGAAAAGAACTGTGAATCGAAGTGGTTCGGCAACTGTTTAAGCAAAACCCATCGCACAATCAAAAATCTTCGATTGTTGATAAAAGAGGAAAAGCCGTGTATAATTGTGGACATTGCAATTAAAGGGGCCTGAACTCGAACGAGGGAGATCCGTGGTCTGAGCCCGAATGAGGGACACTAGTTGTGAACAGTGTATTAAAGAGGGTCTGAGCCCGACGGATGGGGACCCGTTGTGAATACTGAATTGGCAAAGTCGGTGATCAGTGACTCACCTGAGAACTTGTGAATGTGAAAATCCTAAGAAGAAAGGAACTTTGCGGTGTGTTTGATGCATCAGGCCCTCTGTAATAAGTGACTTTGAATGGTAAAGAGACTTTGTGTTACACTTGGCAGTGGCCGCATGCGGTGCTCTTGGCGTCCTGTTGAAAACCGGCAGATCTATTAGGAGGTATCAGCCTCTCTGGTGGCGTTGGCGCCTGCCATGGCAACTCGCTCCGACAGTCCGTTCTGCAACACGCAGGAGGTCACGTGTTTAATCCGCTGACTTTCTCAATGAACGCACCTCCCTGGTGCATGTTAAAACAGACGCTATTCTACAGAACGCTGCTTCTGTTTGTAGCATTACACTCATCTTCACTTTCTGATTTGTTGTCCTTTGATCCTGACCTCGGCTTGTTATCGGATTCCGAACGCTCTGTGTTTTGTTCTTGTTCGATCTTCCAATATTTGACCCGGACTGTTTTGTGGATTGCCTACGTTACTTGCTTTGGTACCGTCACAGTCCACACGTTGCCGAACCCGGATTGCCTTTTGGACTGCCTCTGCACCTTGCCTTGGACCTTTTACAGTCCGTACATTGCAGAGCTCAGACTGTCCATGGATCCTGCGTTGACTCCTTTCAATGCACACTTCCTCTGGTGCGTCTTCCCTTCAGCATCTCGGCTATCAACGGCACACAAGCGGCACAGTTTCATTCAGTACCACACTTCCTGCTGATGCTGCAAGCACTATACCTTCGGTATACCGGTAAGCGCGGTTTCCACTTTCTAAGCACTCAAAATACCTTGGGAAATAAATAAAAAGAAACCTTGTTTGTTTAATCATTTGTAACACGCTTCAGACCCAAGGGTATCAGGGCGCAAGGGTTACAGGTAGGTTCTCAGTTCGGTTACACAGTAGATAAATTAACAATACAGAAACATAAATGCACAGAATAGTCACAGGTTACAGGTATGTTCTCAGCTTAGTACACAATAGATACATTTACAACAAAGATACATGTATGCACTGAATAGTCGCAGGATAGCAGGAGACAATAAAGTTATACATTTCGTTACTGTCCACTTGATGGTATATTACACCTAGTGGACACACGGCTGGGGTTAGATATCGGACGATTTGAGCCAGATGGTACATTTGGATCTGAAGTTCTGATATGGCTGATCTTCTCGGATTGCAGGCAGCATGGAGTTTCAAAGCTGGGCCGCTTTTGTAGGGAAGCTATTACCACCTACCTTAAAAAGTTTGAATCTGGGGACAAGGAGAGAGTTGCTATTGGCTAGTCTAGAAGGTCTTACAACACCACACTTTTTGCCTTTGCCAAGAATGGTACTCACGGTTCTTCGGGTTAGCTGGAGGCTTGTATAAAAAAGAGGCGTCCCCCCGGAAGTCCGGAGATAAAAACTATGCTCTGTGCAACCAGGAGGCCACCCCCTGGGAAACCCTTGTGGGGAAGAAAACCCAGATGCAGATCAAGGTAGGTATCCAACGGTAAGGTATATGAATGTCATCTGGAGCAAGGAATAATGTAAGCAGGAGGATCAATCGTTCCGATAGATGAGGAGATAGGAACTGGAAACTCCAAGGAAAGAACTAAATAATTCCAACCGCAAGGGACTGAAGAAAGGATGAAGAAGGAGGCGAGACTCCGGTAAGAAGGGTGAGAAGGGAAGCGGAAGAATAATCCCGAAGAGTGGGAAACAGGTAGCACAGAGAGAAAAGAACTGAGGATAAAGAAGCCAAGGTTTGGCGACAGCGGCAGGGAGCCGTGGGGAAGCGAGACTCCGAGAGCGGTAAGTGCAGCAGGGAGCCGAAGAGCAGAGAGTAGCCGAGAGCTGCGGAGGATGCTAGAAGCCAGAGGGTGGAAAGGAACCGAGGGCGGCGATGGCTGCTTGAAGCCGGGAGGTGGAAAGGATCCGAGGGCGGCTAGAAGCCGGGAGGTGGAAAGGAGCCGAGGTGGCGAAGGCGGCTGAAAGCCGTCGGGAAGAAATAATGCCGAAAGTGGCGAGAGCGTGAAAGGCAGCAGCTAAGAAACGCCGCGCAGAAAGAACAAGGTAGATTGCAAGTGCAAGCAAGGAAACCTCGTAAGTTTCAAAGGGCTAAGGAGCAATGCTAACGAAGGGTTAGAGTAGCAACGCAGTGAACCGTTGTGTATTGGAGTATAAGTAGGAGTGTATTCAGCCTGCATTCCGTGTTGGATGGAACACTAGACCTGCACTGCTAGTTAGTGGAAATGTTGTTTAGTAGGCGCCATCTTGGATTACAGTGAGTGTGTTGGGGATGGTGAATCTTCCAGTGTTTCCAAAGACTTCTAGGAGTTCTTCTAACAGAAGGTCTGATGGAGGTCCTTTTGTGGAATCTCTCAGCGAGATGGCTCGGGGCAGCGTTGTTCAAGGATTTATGGATGAGTGACGCAGTTTTCAGTTTGATTTTGTCGTTTGTAGAGAGCCACTTGTTTTGCCGCCTAATCTCTGAGATATGGCCTCTCCTGGCCACTCCAAGGGCCGCTCTAAGGGCGTTGTTTTGGAGCGTTTGGATTTTCCTGACTATTGCTTTGTTAGAGCCAATATAGAGGCTGTTGCAATAATCAAGCCTGGGCACAATGAGGGCTCTGGAAAGGATGATGCAGCTATTGTTTGAGAGGAAGTGTTTACCAGTTCTGATGAGTTTACACGTATAGCCGGTAGTGGAAGACAATGTGTTAACTTGTTTGGTGAAGGAGAGTGTTGAATCGAGATAGAAGCTGAGAGTTTTCACCTCGCTGGCAACTTTGGTGAGGTTGCCGTCGATTATGAAAGAGGCATCTTCTTCCTCATTAGTCCTTTAGTGAACTGTTGTCTGGAACCTATTTAATGCACTTTGAACGCTCTGCTGTGTGTGCACCAATCCGGCCCTAGTGCGACCCTCATGCCGCTCGGGATAACATTCCCTAACTAACTTCCTGTTTGTTATTTTATCCTGTCGTTGTTTCTGGACTTCAAGGACTTTGGGGTTATTCAAGATCCTGTTGGGGAAAGACTGAGTTCCTATTCTCCTGTAATTAGTTTTGATTACTTTCATTCCATCTTAAGTAACTTAGGGTTTTTCTGTTCCTTATAGGGCCTTCTATTCATGGTAGCAATATATCCATAAGGTATAAATACAGTCAATCAGAGTTTCTACTGCTTCTCACAATCTTCCAGTGTTAACCTGTTGTGTTTTCCTTTTCAGCATTGTAAAGAGTTCCCTCAAGTTGAGGAGGCTTTGGTCCATGACGGACCTAGGCTTGAGAAGTTAAAGGGAGTGCTTCCTTCTACCTTCTCCAACATCCCGGGTCTCCATATCCAACGCCTCGGCCTGTGTGGTAACACTTTGGTGCAAGAGGCCCTGATACTTATATTTTGAACTCCATCCTCGTGGCTGGGAAGCCAGAGTGTGTTTTCCAAAGCTCGAGCGTGCCGCCTTATGCCGTGCTGAAAATGTGGGAAAGGGAAGCCACCTCCTTAACTATCCTAACATATAATTTCTTGAACATTTTACTTTTTACATAACATTGTTTCCTAAACCATTTGTATTTAGAAGTAAGGATTGCCAATAGGTTTATTAGTATAGGCCCTTATATTTTGAGAAAGACTCCACTAGCAATTCGTTATTATTATACGATGGTTGTAGCTTGCTCCCATCTTTAGATTTAGATTTAGATGGGCGTTTATCTAACCTATTTTATAGTTTAATAAACACCTTTGAACTGTGATCACTTGCGTCTGTCTTCACGGTTATTACCATGGTTTCCTTACACTACCCAATGTGACCTGTTTTCTATGGACCAGACCAAACCTTCCTTGTGCTCATGAGAAAGACGGGCAAGGCCTGGTTTCACTGCAATTTCTCATTCCCTTTGGTGGGAGCAATGGACAGAGCATCCACAGGCCAAAATGGAACATCTCCCCTAGCACCTGGGAGAGAGAGTTGTACACCTGTGTATAGGCACGTTATAAATATCATATCATATCATATATCCTACCGTAGCTCTCCTTGCCCATCTCTCAATGAAACGGTAACAACTGGATCATTATTCAGCTCATTACCTCAGCGTCACTTGAGGTTCAGATCTCAGGGCCCTCACCCATTTCCAAACCAGGATCACAATGTAGCTGCATGCCTGCTTCTACCATTAGGGTAAGGTTTGAGAAGGCATTTTAACCCTAGACAGCAGTGCATCTTCTGGCAGCAGCTACCAGTAATGCTAGGAACAGAAGCCGCCTGGCATGAACTCCTCGTTGCAGACCCTTTGCATCCACGACCCCCAGGGCAGTCATAAAGCATCCCAAGGCTGTATTGGAGGTCTCTTCCTTAGACTAGAGGTCCCTGGATTGCACTTCAGGGTCCCACCCACAGCGTGGATGTGATGAGGGAAAGTTGACTCTTCACTGGTCTTCAGGGGCTGAAGATCCTGAGGTGCAACTAACCCTCTTCTTTCTCCTTGTGACCAGAGAAAGTGACAGTTCATCCATGATTTGCATTGTAGGCTACCACCATCTCTCGCTGGGGTAATGGACTAAACACTAATAGGCTCAACTGCAGCTCCTGGCTCCCGCTGCCATCAAGGTACGTGTTCGACAACTCCTGGGCACTGCATGCCTAATACTTTCCCTGCCAAATGTACAAGAGAAAAAAGACTTTTGGTCTGCACCAGAGTGCTCCAATCCATGCCATCGGTGCATTAGATAGAACATCCACAATGCACCTTCAAACCCCCTTTTGCTTGGGGCAGAAGATTTCTGGACTGCTTCGCAGATTCTTACCACTGTCACCAGGGTAGACCAAAGAAGTTCTCTGGGCTGCACCTCCACCCTTGTTCAGGTGGAATGAGCAGTGGTTATTTTTGATTGTGGATTTTCAACATTGTTTAAGTGAAGACAAAAAAACGATATAAAAAAGGAGTAAGGGAAGCAGTAAAGGGAGAGAAAGGGAGGGTGCTGGGGTGTCACTCCCAACTTTAAAAAACATCAATCATGTACAGGAAAAAAGTCCCTGAAATAAAGATTGCAGACGAAGCCGTGGATATCTCTATTTGACACGCTGCTTGTTGCCTCCTTTCTCACCTGATACCTTTTTCCTGCTGCCTCCCTTTTTTCTCTTTGTATAACATTCACCTCCATCCTAAGCCTGAACTTTTCACTCCCCCTTTCCCTCTTCACCGTCACTCCTCTCTGGTTTTTTCGACTCCTCCAATGTCCCATCCTCATCTACACCACCTGCTCCTTAATTTTCCTTCTAACTCCCTTTCCACTGCCACCTCTCCCTTTTCCATTTTCAGAGTTTTGAAAAGGTTTTTAACATTTTCTTTTTATTCTAACATTATTTTATACAAGTAAACATTACACAAAACAAAACAATCAATACAGCCAAATAAAAATGATCTAAATTACAATGCAAAGTTTGAAATGATTAGTTGTTAGCTAAAACTATCTTAAAAAGAGAGAGTTTATTACAAGATTAGTAAACTGCATTAATAAAGTGCTAATGTTAGTGCAAAAAATGTTTGAAAAGTGCTTATGGTGAAAAATGTGCAATAAAACACATGTGTGAGAAATACATTGAGGTAACATTCATAAAATAATAACTCAGCCTACCATCTAATAGCAATGAGATTAATTCTGTATAAAAATGTTAGTACTGCGATTGTTAATGGGATTTCATTCCTGCTAGATCAGCGTAACCAAAAGTCATGTTCCAAGAGACAATCCCCCGAATAAACAACAGTACTAAACAATGTAATTCGTAAATTGTGCAAAGTTGGCCAATCAATCATCAGATGTTTTAAAGTTTGCGTGATTTCTGGTTGCCAACAGAAACAGCAATGTTTTTCTAATATAGGTGATTTAGAACGCAGAGCCAGGATTTCTACCATAGAAATGAGGTGAGATTGCAACCTCCAATACGCATTTGAAAATGTACTGAAGTAGCACAGGAGTGTTCCCCAAGGGTTATCTAATTTAGGGAGATGACTATACGTTTTGTAAGGAACAAGTTACTTACCTGTAACTGTTGTTCTCCAGCATGGGTCTGGCATGGATTCACATGCTCATGAATATTCCCCGTCGTCAGGCCGGGAATCCTCGGTATAGAAAAAAATCAGTATCAGTTTCGTTTCTGATCTGTCTTTCTTAGTAGTAACCAATCACTGGTCTCTGGGTCATACTGCCCCCAGCCAATGACTGCCCTCTCCCTAAGCCCCGCCTCTGGCAGCAATCCTCAGATTTGGTAGCACGTAAAGTGGCAGTATGACCAAGTAAAGAGCCGCAGAGGGGTAGGCGGGAGGGTTCGCATGTGAATCCATGCCAGACCCATGCTGGAGAACAACAGTTACAGGTAAGTAACTTGTTCCTTCTCCAGCATGGGGTCTGGCACAGATTCACATGCTCATGAATAAGAGAATACATAGCAGTACATACATGCACAACCACGCGAGGTGGCAACAGGCTCAACATTAAGCAATACAACAACTCAACATTAAGCATCTCTTACCTCCTCACCAGGCTGACCTTAGGCGAACAGGTTGCGCAGCACTGCTTGGCCGACCCTGGACTCCTCCCTGGAGTCCCGATCGACGTAGTAGAATCTTGTGAAGGTATGCGTCGACCTCCACGTCGCAGCCCTGCAGATGTCTAGCAGGGGCACACCAGCAGGAACGCCGTGGTAGCAGCGATCGCTCTGGTCGAATGGGCTCTCGGATGGCCGGGCAGCGGTCGGTTCGCCAACCGGTGACAGTGCATGATGCAGCCGGAGAGCCATCTGGAAATGGAAGTCTTCGAGAGAGCCTTCCCTTGATTCACAGTCCCAAAGTTCACAAACAGATGTGAGGTCTTTCGAAAACTCTTCGTGCAGTCCACGTAGAACTTCAGCGCTCTAGCTACATCCAGCGAGTGCAAAGTCCTCTCGGCCGGCGACGAAGGCGACGGGAAGAAAACTGGCAACACCAAGTGCTCGTTGAGGTGGAAGTCCGACGGCACCTTGGGCATAAAGGAGGGGTGCGTCCTCAGCACCACCCTCGTCTCATGAAAAGTCAAGTATGGAGACTTGCAAGATAGGGCCTGGATCTCTCCCACTCGTCGTGCGGAGGTGATGGCCACGTGGAAAGCTGTCTTCCATGACAGGAACTTCAGAGGCGCCGAATGCATAGGCTCGAATGGGGCCCCCATGAGCCTGGTCAGCACCACATTAAGCTTCCATGCCGGGGAGGAGCCTTCACCGGCGGAAATGATCGGAATAGTCCCTTCATGAATTCTTTCACCAGGCGATGAGACCACAAGGACGCGCGTCCCGTAGTCCTGGTATATCGGGAGATTGCAGCCAGATGTATTTTGATGGAAGCATGAGCCAGTCCAACTTTGGCCAGCGACAGTAGGCACAGTAGGCACGGCAGTACTTGAGGGGCCGTAATCCGCAGTGGGTTAATCTTCTGTGCACGGCACCAGACAGAGAACCTCTTCCATTTATGTCCGTAGCACTTGAGAGTTGAGGACGCCCTGGCCTTTGCAAGAACCTCTCTGCAGTCGGCCGGGATGTCGTACCCTCCAAACTCTAGTGCTGCAGGAGCCAGGCCTGCAAGTTCAGCGACTCCGGGTTGTGGTGAAGAATGGCGCCTCCTTCTCTGGAGAGAAGGTCTGCGTCCGTCGGCAGCTTGACTGGTGTGGACGTTGACAAGTCCAGAAGGTCCGGGAACCAGATCTGTCTCGGCCACGCCGGTGCGACGAGGATCATCCTGCACCGGGACCTCTTGAGCTGGTTGATGAGCTGGAGCAGCAACGGCAGCGGAGGGAATGCATTAAGAAATAGGCAGTCCCAGGGGAACGAGAAAGCATCGCCCATGCTCCTCGGCTGGGGGAACCTGCTGGCGAACCTCCGGCACTTTGAATTAGTCGCCGTCGCGAAGAGATCGATTTGGGGTTCGCCCCATCGTCGGAAGAGTCGATCCACTTGATCCTGGCATAGTTCCCGCTCGTGGCACGAGCGCAGCTCCCTGCTGAGTGAGTCGGCGATCGTGTTTTTTATTCCTGCCAGATGAAGAGGCACCAGAAACATCCGTTGGGTGACGGCCCAATGACACAGATCCTGGGCTTCCTTGCATAGGGCCGGGGACCTGGTTCCGCCCTGCTTCCGGATGTAGAACATCGTGGTGGTGTTGTCGGTGAAGATCCTCATCACCTTGCCCTTGAGGGACGGGAGAAAGGACCCGAGGGCCCAGAACACTGCGCGGAGCTCCAAAATGTTGATGTGGAGTGACTTCTCCTCCGGGAGCCAAAGGCCTCTCGCGTGAAGATCTCAGGTGTGCGCTCCCCAACCTTCCAGGGAGGCGTCCGTCGTCACTGTCACCTGGTGAGCTGGGATCTGAAAGTCTGTGCCCGCCGACAGGTGGGAGCGGGTACCCCACCACCGGATCGCCCGACGGAATGTCTCGTTGAGAGGGATCCTGTCCTCGAAGCTGCCTGTCGACTGGACCCAGCGGGCGTCGAGGAACTCTTGTAAGGGGCGCATCCGAAGCCTGCAAAGGCGCACCAGATAAATGCAGGAGGACATCATCCTGAGGAGGGACTTGATAGATCTTACCCTGGCCATGTCTGGCCAGCAGACGCTGCACCTTGCCCAGAATGGTCCTGGTCCTTTCCTCTGACGTCAAGGCCAGCTGCGCCACTGTGTCGAGCTTGACTACCAGAAACAGGGCGACTTGCGACGGAACCAGGTGGGATTTTGGAAAGTTCATGGAGAATCCCAGGTCCGTGAGCAGCTGGACGGTCTTCGCAGTGTGCTCCACGGCGAGCTTCCTCGTCCTTGCCCGGATGAGCCAGTCGTCCAGGTAGGGGTAGACGTGGATCCCCTGTAGGCGCAGCCGCGTCGCCACCGGTGCGAGGCACTTGGTGAACACCCTGGGTGCCGACTTCAATCCGAACGGGAGGGCCTTGAACTGGTAGTGCCGCCCTTGGACCACGAACCTGAGGAACTTTCGGTGTCTTTTTAGAATGGGGATGTGGAAGTACGCATCCTCCAAGTCCAACGACGACAGGAAATCGCCCTCCTCCAGCTGTCCCAGCACGTGCTGGAGGGTGACCATACGGAACTTCTGCGCCTTGATGTACTTGTTCAGTCGTCGTAGGTCCAGGACGCCATCCTCCTGTCTTCTTTTTTACGAGGAAGAACCTTGAGTAAACTCCGGAGCCCCGAAGCCTCTTTGGGACGAGCTCGATGGCACCCTTCTTGAGCATCGCCCTTACTTCCAACAGCAGTTGAGGGACGTGATTTTCCTTCCTGGCCACGGGTGGAACGTGAGGGCACTTCTTCTGAAACTCGAGGGCGTGCCCTTGGGCCAGGGCGTCCAGCACCCAACTGTCGGTGGAGATGGACTCCCACATGCTGACGAACCTCGCCAGCCGGCCTACCACCGGGGTGCTTCGGCGGGGGCCCGACCCCACGGTCGGTTCAATCTTGTTTGGAGGCCGCCTTGCCTCCTTGGCCTCCCTGTCGACAACGACGGGCACCACCTGGCTTGCCGCGTCCCCTGTAGGCTTCCTGGGACGAAGATCTTGCCACTTGGCGATACGTGGAGGAGCCACTGCCGGATCCCTTGGAGACACCTTGTCTGCCTCCGGAGCTCCGAAAGGACGGCCGTCGTTGTTGGAGCACTCCCAGTACCCGGGCAGTCTCCCTGTCTGTCTTGATGGCCTGAAGGGACTCATCAACCGCCTTCCCAAACAGGTTGTTCCCGTCGAAGGGCATGTCCAAAACCTTGGCTTGTACGTCCTGGCGGAAATCCGTGGCCTTGAGCCATCCTCGTCGTCTCAAGCAAACGCCGTTGGCCAACTGATAGAAATCGGTGTCGGCGATGTCCGTTGCCACCGTGATGGCGTGGTCCGAAGCAATCTCACCCTCCTGTAGGATTTCAAGGGCCTCAGCCCTTTTGGCGTCCGGAAGGAAGTCTAACAGAGGGGCGATTTTGAACCACAAACTCCCTGTCGTAGCGGGCTACGATAGCCAGGGCGTTGGCCGCCTTGATAGTCATCGCTGCGGATGAGATGATCCGTCGTCCCATCGTGTCCAACTTCCTGCCCTCGCCGTCCGGCGGGGAAGTTGATGTCGAGGCCGATGCCCCCCCAGCTTTCTTCTTTGCCGCCGCCGAGACGACCGAATCCGGGGTAGGTTGTGCCCGAAGGCACAAGGGGGCAGCGTCGGGGACCCAGTACTTTTTCTCGTACCGGTCCCTCTTTGCCGGCGCCGTGGCAGGGTTCTTGAGGAGGGCGAGCCCCTCATCCCAGATGTCATCAAGAAGTGGTACGGCGAGGACCGTCTTCCTTTTAGCCTTGCGCTGTTGGTAAAGGAACCCTTCTTTCTTCTTCTCTTCTGGGCAGAGCTGGAAAAGCTCGGATGCCCTGGAAATCATGGCATGAAAGGATCCAATCTCGTCGGGCGGGGACACCCGAGCAGGGGGCGACTGGGGACACGTCCCGTCGTCACCTCCGTCGTCATCTGTACCTGTCGTAGCCGTGTCCGTGCCTGTATCATCCCCGTGGGTAGTAGACCGGGGGGAAGGCAGAGCAGGCCGCAGAGGTGGGAGAGGTGGCGTAGGATGCGTCCTCCTCCTCTTATGCGGTGGACTTTCCGAAGGTCCTGGCTCCGGTTCCCCCGTCGGGTCTGGCTCAGGTACCTCCCTCGGGGGAAGGGGCAACCTTGTCCTTATCTCCGAGCATAAGGGCTGAATCGCTGACAAAATGGCCACCGAAGTGTTCTGCGGCGCCGGAAACGACGGGCGCGAGGGCTCTTGAGGAGCATTGTTGGCGACACCGTCGCTCTCGTCGCCACCCTCGTCGGGATCCCTCCCGATGGGCTAGGCCTCTTCCACGACTTCGATGAGCTCTTCTTCAGAGGTCGTGTCCGTATCCACGATGGCCACCAGCCCCTCCCCCACCTTTTCCAACGAGGACTTCGTGGGGGTCTTCTCAATGGGCCTGAAAGACGACTCCCTCCGCGGTGGCCGGGAGATTCTGGGTCCTGAGGGCGCCTCCACTGGTGTAGCCTCCACAGGCTGAGCCAGGGCCGTGGCGACATCCTCAATCGAGGTCTTAGGAGGGTGAATTAAGGCCATCGTCACCTTCTGGACACCTGGGGCCTTCACCTTGGGGGGAGGGTCCGAGCCTCGCTCCCCCTCTGCCGGAATCTTCCGAGATCGACCGGGGCCTCTCCAGAAGCTTCGCCGGGTTCTCGGACTTCCTCTTACCCGAGCCAGAGTGTTGGCTCGTGATTGATGGCGCCGGGGAGGATGCGCGCTGCCTGGCAGCCAAGGAGCCCGACCATTCGGCGCTCCCGGTGCCCTCGGACTCGCGGTGCTTAGCCTTTTGTTGGGCCCCCGTCGCCGGAGCGCCCTCACAGGACCTAGAAGACCGCTCAAACTTCTTTTTCTTCTTCTCGCCTGACGGGCTCTTCCCTTCTAGCCAGTTGGCGAGACGGATCCTTCATGGTCCGCTCCGACATGTTCCCACAAAACGCACAGTCCTTCTCCGTGTGCGTCTTGTCCTCATGGAGACAGTAGAGGCATAAAAAATGCTCGTCCTCCTTGAAAACATTCTGAAGCTGGCATCCAGGGCAGGTCCTGAACAGCTTCCCGGGCGTCGAGCTTCCTTTCTCCTGGGCCATGTCCGGGGTATGCCTCGGAACTTCTGGAATCCTCCAAAAGCGTAACTCGACAAAAACTTCACCCTTGAGGGGCGTAGAAAACTCCGAAACAGATCCCCGTTGATCGGATGTAGAAACGGTGGAGCTTGAGACTCTATTTAACCGAAAAATTAGAAAAAACTCCTGAAAAAGCGCGAAAACGCAGCAAAAGCTCGAGAGCTACAGCACGAGGACTCCCAACACTTGATTGGCTGGGGGCAGTATGACCCAGAGACCAGTGATTGGTTACTACTAAGAAAGACAGATCAGAAACGAAACTGATCCTGATTTTTTTCTATACCAAGGATTCCCGGCCTGACGACGGGGAATATTCATGAGCATGTGAATCCATGCCAGACCCCATGCTGGAGAATGTCTATTATTTTCGATTGTATCACACCAATCTTTAGTAAAGAGTTTTTTCTTCAGCCCTATAGGATTGCATATTAATGTTTCAGCAGTTTTATAGATACTTTGTAACATCACTTCACTCCTGTTCAGAGAATTGCAAATAGCACCAACATCTCGTTATAGAATCATATTTCTGAAGTCACAGGACAACGATTTATGAGGGGACACAAAATTTAGTGTATAAAAAGTTAAACCTTTCCATTTCAACCAGCTATAGAGTCAAGTCAGACCCAATTAATTTAGGATAATCGAAATCGGCACACAATTTGGTAGGGCCAGAGATTTATACCAAATTTTACTTTCTAGTTTGAACAGGAACTGGTCACATGACAGATGAGATATCTTCTGTCCATAAAGAAGGGATGGTACTATTTTAGTTTTATAAAAGTTGATAAGCGGTATGCCTGAAAATCTACAGTACAATACACTTCATTTGTGAAACTAGTGTATAACTTTCTCCTGCAGCCTTTGAAAATGTATTTTTCTGCAAGATAAAGCATCAAGAAAGAAGTCCAAATATGTTGTGTTACTGGTTCAACTGGAGATGTGCCGATTTTCCAGCTAAAATTATATGGCTTTATTGACCTTTTGTTTTACTGTAATCTATTATTAAATCATTGTTGTCAGCATATCGGTCAGTGGAATTGATAAGGCGCTGAAGTCCCAGTTCTGTTTGGTCTAATAAGATCACGTCGTCCCCATAAACTAACCAATAGATTTCTATATGTTGGAAAGTTTTGAGAAGGAGTACCATGCTGGTCCAGCCTTACTTGTAAGTTTGTGTCTGCCCAGAATAGTCAGTAGGAATCTAGGAATATGTCAGCTGTGAGGGGTCAGAAATGCAAGGCGGACAACTTCATAGAGATTTTTCATAAGTAGCCATTTTATTAAATTATAAGGGTGTGCGTAAACGCAGATGTATGTGATTATTTCGCTTCTGAACATTTTGAATCTGAAAATTTCGAATCCGAAAATTTTGAAAAGGCAGTAATCACCAACATCACCCCCGCCCACTATCCTCGGTCCCTCCACCTCCCTAACCCTAATACTTAAATCCTGCACCCAACTTATCTTTTCTCCTTCACCACAGTGCTCACCGTGCAATGTGCTTTCCGCCTCCCCATCTAGAGGCGGAACGTCTGCCGCAGGGGCCTTTTCTTTTTTTTTAATAAACTTTCTTCGTCACCCGCTTTCCTTTTTATTGAAGCGGGGGACAAACCTGCAACCCCCTGAAGTCCCATAATGTTTATCAAGAGGAGCAGGGGACACCCCCGCAACCCCTACTCCCGTTGATCAACATCATTGGACTTTGTTATTTTTCAAATGCCAAATTCAGCACTTTTGTCCATTCAGATTTTTGTATTGTTTTTTTTCTACAGAACCCGATAAAAGCCTCACTTTCCCTAACCTAACGAGGATTTTCCTGCCTGGAAAACTAACACTAAAGGAAAACACTCTACCATCAAAAGGTATATGTCCCACACACTGCTACATAAAACAAAATCAAACAGGAATTTATATGGCTGTTGAAATTCAACAAAATAATAATTATATTCAAATGCCAACTTTATAATCAAATATGCTTGTAAACAGGTTTGGATCCCCTTGCCCAGGACTTTCCAAATAAATGTTCCAATTAGCAACGTTTTTTTCAATGGTTAAGTTCTGCTTCAAGTTTAACCCAAAGTTCCTTTCAGTATCCAAGTTCTGCTTCACTTGGCACTTGGATTATTTGTTTCATACTTCCAGTGAATATTTCAATAGAACCTCTCTTTGGAAAAGACATCTACTTCATATCTCTTCTTTATCAACAACGATGTTTTCATCAGGATTGTTTTACCACAGTTCATATCTCTTCTTTATCAACAACAATGTTTTCAGGGGGATGGTTTTACCACAGTTTCGTATCTCTTCTTTATCAACTAAATTGTTTTTGTCAGGAAGGTTTTTCCACAGTTCATCAGACATATTAGTGGCCAGGGCGTGGCCAGGATTGTCTAACAAGTGGGACCTGAAGCTATTGTAGTTGAGTCCACTTCAGTGATATTAACCTGCTATTAACCTGTGTAAATGCCCACACAGCGCTGCTGAGTGGGCATTTGCAGAATTTGGGTGGGCCTTGCCCGCTCAGGCCCTTCCCTATCTATGCCTCTGTTAGCGGCTTGCCACTTTCTTTCCACCACAAACTTTCACCTCAATGCAGTACTTCTATATCTTCTTCCTGGACCACTAACCTGCCTGGCGTACCACTAACAATCTATTTCCTGGTGTACTCACCTGCCAGGATAAAACTCCTATCACTACAACAAGTACTCTGTGATGAGGTTAACTTCAAACATTAGCAACGTCTTTGACTTTCAGTAACTCAGAGATTCACAACTTCTTTCATAAGGATACAGCACTCATTGATGTTGTTTGCTCCACTGAGTTGGTTGCCACAAGCAATGCAGGTTATTTTCCTCTTCCCCTTGGGACTTTCTACAAGGAGAGCTTCTTTCCTGCCACCTTTGGGTTTATACTATTACACCAGGTTACCGCTGTTAAGGTTTCTTATACAAGTTTCTCTCTTTAGGAAAACTGCTTCACCTGTTCTCTGTAATAGCCTTTCTTTGGCTTAGCCAATGCCAGTTGTTATTTGGCTTAAATATTGCCTCCTCTTTACTTTGGCCATGTTGGTTACAGTTTTGTTTCAATATTACCTCTCTTGGCTTTGACAATGTTGGTTATAGTTTGGTTTCAATATTGACCACTCTTGGCTTTGGCAATGATAGTTGTAAACCTCTTCCTCTTCCTCTTGTTTCCTCCTATAATAAGGATTGTACCAAAAATACTTTCTTTCATTAGTTCGATATACAGAACAACTACAAGCAGCCAGCGGTCTTTCACGGAGCACCCCAGGGTCACCTATCACAGGCCAACTCACCGGCTCTCCTTGGGCGTCCACTTTACCTGCTGCAACTTCTTCTGTCTTCGCGTTCAGAGCCTTTGTCCGCTCTGGTTGTGTTCCCGTGTCCTGCGCCATTCACCACAGGAGCCCTGCATTGCTCCTAGCGTTCTCTGATGTTCGCCAGCCACCAGAGTTAAGAAAAGGGAACTGAGAGCTTCTCTCTCCCACGGGGCAGCCTGTCACTGCAACGCTTCCCGTTGCGCGACATCTGCAGTTTAGGTTTCTCACTCCTGTGACTCTTTCAGCACCATAATCCACCATACAAACAGCTGTGGTCCCGGTGTCTTCATTTTTCTGCCCTTGCTGCATACATGGGTGCTGACTGCTTCTCCTACTGCTTCAAATGCTGCTTTGAATGGCCTGCCCCTTAAGGTACTTTAAATAATGAAAAGTTCCGGTCAGGTGTGGGCCATTGGAAACACTAGACTGCATACTGCAGTTCTATGCCTCTAAGCCCCTCTTCCTCGTCCCAGTACCTAGGGCATTATGGGACTTGAAGTCCCTAATAGTTGGGCTTGTTTTAATGTTATCAAATGTTTCAGTTTCAACCTTATCTAACTCACTCTATTTATAGAATGTATTTCTTGAAAAGTGTTTTATAGTAATTAATGGTTGATTCTTGATTTCATAGTTCAAATAAAAGGGGGAATGATATTTAGATACAACACCCTCCTACCAATATGGTATTTCCTTTTTTTCTCTAAACAGGATTGCTATTGAGATCACACATTATTTTACAGTCATCACTGCTTTTTTATCATCAAAACAAGTAGAACTATGAACAATTGATTACATTGAAATCTAAAAAAACATTTAAAAATGAAATCTAAAAAGCATAATTTTACAATTACCTTGTTTAACAAAATGATTTGATAGATATTCATGGGGTTGAGTCAATGAGCGTATTACTTTATGAACCTACCTTTGTACGAGACACTGAAGGTGTTTCATTCCTGGATACCCGAATTGTAAGATCTGCATAAACGGCAAACTCCTTAGATATTGTTGGCAAGCTTTGAGGAGTCATCATGTGCATGAACGGTGTAATGGCCCAACCTCGACATGCTTCACAGACTTTTACTAGAGGGTACCTCAATGGCCAGCACTGTCATACCCACACAAGCACTCTGATGTTTCGTTCATTTGTAGCCTTTCTAAGATTTCATGGCTGGGATGTATCCAGGGCAACTTGTGATGTCACAGCTGAGATCACCATGACAGCATCTGTTGAATCAGACAAGAACAGGGGGAGCACTCTGGTAAGATGTGAGTTAAGAAGCTACATGTACTGCTGGATGGACTATGCACAACACTCTAGTTAACATCTCTTTCCTGGATTTGAACAAGAGCCACTGTATAGTCTTCGAACACAAGGTGATCAAACCTTAGACAGAGCCAATGCTCAATTATAAGCAGTTATTAGTCTCAGAACACTAGGCAGTATTGGAGATACAGGATACATTCATTCTCTTTTTGTGAAGGATATTTTATTGAAACCCATAACTAACTGTGTCAGGGGCACAGATATGTGATCCAAACTAACAGTATAATAAGAGCATTCAGACATTACAACAGATCTCATAATTCAAATGCTTCCAGACCCTTTGTAACATACAAAACCTTCCGGTGGAGAACAGAAACTGTAGAGAAGACACGAAAACACACACACCAATGGAGGTCACTTCTCACATCATTCCTTTCATTATTAGATTTATTTTGGTAAAAAATACCATAAAATCAAATAACAATATACATACAAGATAAAAGACATGATACAGTGTCATTCAATAACCAAAGACAACTTCCGACACCAATATCGACAGTACTAGTTATGCATATCAGTCCCTAAAAGATGACCGGATAGATTTGCATTTATACTAGAGCTCCTTCCTTGCAAGCATAAACTTTTCCCCTCTGGAGGGAGTCAAAAGATCTGAAGTTCATCTTTTTCATATTTGCTTACTTGCCACATTTTTAAGATCTGCTTCTTAGCCACTATTAAAATCTTGTGTAGCCACTTTAAGGCTGATGGGTTCATCATCTATAGGCAAGGCACTAGGTCCCAAATACCAAGTTGAAGTGAAACTGTAAGTGTGGTGTTCAGTATCATACTGATGCATTGAGGTACCTGGTAGGGGTAACAGATGTTATGACAAGATGGCTGGTTGAGGAAGGAGGCATGTTGGTACATAGAACTGGTATGATGCAGTGCAGCAGATATGATGTTGAGCATACATTTACAGTAATATATGGTATTAACAGAGATACACAGTGGGATCAACGGGCAGGGCGTAACGTAATGATGCCGGCAGTCCGTTGATAGATTTCAAAACCAAGAGAAATCTGAAGAAGGAATATAATAAAAATGGACGTCATCCAGCATAGTAGTGAAGGACAAAGGTCCGAAAGGATCAAGGGAGTTTAGAGACGGTGTGAGTCGCCAGTTCAATACTTTGTTAAAAGCAGTAAAAGAGTAGAGGGGAAGGCCAAGGAGGAGACTGGAGCAGCAGTCAGGCCAACTAAGAACAAGGGTAGGAATCAATCCTTTGATGGTGGATAGGTAAGGTATAGACCAATGATCTGCATGTTTAGGTTATGAAATGAATATGTTGGAGCTTAAGGTCACTGTCAAGAGCACCACAAGCTTGTGGGGCTTTGATGTTTTCATAAGGAGATTTGGGGAAAGTTAAGGTCAGTCTAACATGTCAACCTTAGTGAAAGTGTCAGGGCAGACACGTGCCCACAAAGCCGAGGGGAGAAAAGAGCACAAGAGACAGGAGTGTAAGGAATCCTGCAGACAAGAAAGGATAGGCAAGCAGCAAAGACAGTGAACAGAAAGAGGCAACGTGTACAAGTAAGACAAACATGCTAGGTTCCCAATTGTGTTGCACACAGAATGGGGGTCAGGGGAAACTCTAGCCTTCTGAGCTCGTTACTATTACAGGGTCCCATGGAAAGGAGCAGCAGGAGTGGTGTTTGTGTCTTGTCCCTAAGGCACAAACAAGGAAATAGTACTCACAAGACTGAAGCCTGTACGGGTCCAGCAGGAACTGAACATTGACTGCCTCCTGAAACAGGAACAAGTACACCATTAACAATGAAACAAGGTACAATACTGAAACGCGACAAAGGAAAGGGATAGATATTGCCTGCTGGGAAACCCAGCAGCCAAGCTCTGAACAAAGGAATTACACAAGCCCAAGTGAGGACACGAATAGTAACAGAAATATCCAGAAAAAGAATAGGAGGTCAAAGTGAGCATGGTTCAGGACAGAGAACAGGAAAGAAAGAGGAAAAGCAAGAAGACAAGAATCTAAGTGCAAGGATACAGGAGACTGGAACTGCCGACTCAAAACTAAGGACCAGGATCCAGGATCAAGGAACGGCGGACTTAACTATAGACCAGGAACAAGAAAACTCAAGACCAAAACTCTGAACAAGGACTAAACTGCAGACAAGGAACTGTAACTATGGACTGGAATAACAAGGGCAGGACTGCAGACAGATAACAAGAAAACTAAGGACTGGAATCTAGGAAGCTGAAGCCAGGTAACATGGACTGTTTGCCCAGAACAAAGAACTGCAGGCAGGGAACAAGATAATTTGTCTCAGAGAGCAAAGGGCTGCAGACAGAGAACTGAGGACTGCAAGCAGGGGATCAGGGCTGCAGTACAGGAAGCGCAGAGGTGCAGGGGAGTGCAGGCAGAGTAGCAGGGCTGCAAGGCAGGGAGCACAGGAACAGGAGCAACAGGACACAGCACAAATCCAACGATCAAAGCACGAGGGGCTGGGAGCTAACTCAATGCAAGAGCCCTGTGCTCCTGCAGGAAGCTGCCTAAATATTGACCTGCCCTGTGCTGAGACAGGCTCATTAGCAGCGGAACACCCAGAGCACCACACTTACAGGTAATATGCCTCCTCCCTCTCTAGTCCTGGGAAAGTGAAAGCACTTATCTCTAAGGCTTATGGGGATTGTAGTTCTAAGACTTCTGCATAGAATAGCCAGGCCACAAGAGCTGCCACAGGGTGCATTGTGGGATATGTTATTTCTGAAATGAAATAACTTAGTACCAAAGTCTTGCAAACGGAAAGTAAAGTCAGAAATATGAATAGGTATTGTCCGGGGAGGATTGTGGTGATTAACGAGTCCCAAATAGTCCACAATCGGTTCAAACTGGTGTTCCGCCGGCACAGTGGTGACAGACAGTCTGTGACACTAACACACCTCTTAAATCTATGACTAGGCCCAAAAATAAGAGGAATAAGTGGTACACTGACTCATTAAGTGTCCTCAGGCTGCAAAGAAGGAAAAGATTTGGCTTAAAACTAGAAACCCTCATGATTGTCAGGTTGTTAGCGCTGAACCAATACAAAAAGGGCATTTTAACAGTAAAATCTCTGTTCCTCCAGAACCAGATATATACTGCCAACAATAGATCAAAGGAGCTCTTCCTGATAGCTAGCTAATCCTGCATGTGCTTAACTAATGAATTTAATGACTTCTTCATGGAGAAAGTTCCCTCGATAATTGATTCTCAGATTCTCGATACCCAGCTCCTAGTGTCGGATACTGACCCCCCAACATCTATTGCATTGCTGTCACCCAAATGTACTTACACTCCAGGCACTCCTTAGGTAATATGCACCTTCATTGCAAAATGAAAACTCACAAACCATAACTATGATCAAATTCCAGCGTGTCTTGCCAAACAACATTCAAGCTCATTGTGCAATTTCATCACTTCATTTTTCAATGCCTCTGTCATACACCGTCCTTGGAAGTGCTGGCAGAAATGGAGATACACCTAACATGGCGGTCTATAGTTCCACCTTGACGGTGTAGTCCTCCTCCAAGATGGCCGCCAGCTGTATAACACCAAGGGAAGTGCAACACTCTGTGCGTTGTATCCGTCTATGGTATTCGCTGCTAGTATCTGTTTTCACACAGAGTACTCGTGTGTTCATCATTCTTCCCTTTTTTCTGCTTTCTGCAGTCGGCTTCCCTTTCCCACAACTCGGGTGTTGTTTTACTCCCTTCAGGTAACTTCGTTCGCTTTTCTTGCAGGCATGCTCTGTTGTTGGTTTCCTACTTTTCTTCTATCACACTTACCCCTCTGGTGTTCTGTGTTTCATCCACGGCCGCCGAGGACTTCTGCCTTCGGAGGTGTGTTTACCTTTCTGTCCGTTTCCTTCCGGTCAGCGGCTGCCGGATTTTCATCCTCTGGAGCCGCGGCTTCTTACCACTCTTACCCTTCTGGTATCCTGTCATTCACCCACGGCCGCCGAAGACTCCTGCCTGCGGAGGTTGTGTTTACCTTTCTGTCTGTTTCTTTTCGGTCAGCGGCTGCCGGCTTTTCCTCCTTCTTCCTCCGGAGCCGCGGCTTCTTACTGTCATCTTACTATATGTGGCGCCGTAAGTATTTGTTTATACTAGGTACGGCATCCGCGAGCGGCAATTCCTGCTTACCTGATTCCTTTTCACTTTGAGCTTCTACTGTGTACTTTAGGTTTTCATATCTATTTCTTTCTCCATTCCGGTTTATATCTTTTCTTTCTATCTGTCTTTGTGCTACGCTATTTCTTTTGGGGCATATCTTTGAAGAATTGCACCATCTGCAAGACGTACTTCCAGCGTCAGACTTTTGTGCCCTGCCGGCTGTCATTCTTCTACCGGAGCAATTCGTACATTCTACTGGAGCTATTCATAACATCCTGAAGAATTGCAACTTACATGGACTAAAGAACCGATCCAGATCTCCAGTATTTTCTCAACCATCTTTGGCCAACTACAGCCAAAGACATCAACCAGGGTTTTTTATGCCAGGAGGCTTTTTCCCTGACGTTTTGGGGGCGTGCTCCTTGGGGTTCAACTCGTCTGGTTAACCTTACCAGTCAAGGTGGCCTCCGAGGGAGAGCGTCCCTATCTTCACCCGAAGGAGAAAAAGCCAATAGAACCGAAGAAATCACGCAAGAAGAAGGTCAATGAAACACCGGACAGTTCAATTGAGGATACAGGTGAGGAGGAGTGTTGGGATTTCACCCAGGGGCTTGGCAGCCTCTTTGGATCAAGGCATTGTCCCCACAGAGTTAAAAAGATTGTTTCTCACCCTATTGCTCAAAAAGCCTTCATTGGATCACAACCTACTGTGACGAATCCTGTGGAGTCCTCACAATATCCCTGCCTAAAGTCTCCTCCCAGGTGGCCAGGGAAACACAGACGTTTCCTCATCCTAACCCTGGGGGTGGTATTAGCTGGGTGGATCATCTGGGATGAGAAGGCCACCAAGGGAATGGAGTGACGCTGTTAGGAGAGATGCAGGATTTATCTTGTTTGGAGGGTGAGACTTCCATAATACCAGAAGACCTAATGGCGTGCTGCCAGAGTCGGACTCCACTTCCCAAAAGCACCCACGGTGTTAGTAGTAAAAGCCCGTATGGTGAACATGAGAACAGACTTTATCAGGATCAGAACCTCAATACCATTACTCCTGATATGTGTGAGGACCCCTTTTTTTATGAACTCTGAAATCAACCATCAATCAACAATTACTTCAAGGCCCTTTTCTAAAAATACCTTCCATAAACAAAGTGAGTTAGATAAGGTTGAAACTAGAACCTTTAAAATAAAAAGAAGCCCAAACATTAGGGACTTCAGGTCCCGTAATGCCCTAGGTACTGGGACAGGGAAGATGGGCTTGGAGGCACAGAGCTGCAATGTGCAGTCTAGTGTTTATAATGACCCCTACCTCAGCGGGACCTTTGATTATTTAAGGCCCCTTCAGGTGCAGGCCATTTGAAATCAGGGTGGAAGCCGTGGCAGAAGTAGTTGGAGAAGCAGCAAGCAGCTGTGCATGCAGCCAAAGCAGAGAAATGAAGATGCCAGGACTGTCGCTGTTTGTATAGCAGGTTATGGTGCTGAGAGAATCGCAGGATTGATAAACTCAAACTGCAGAGGTCAGACAGTGGGAAGCGTTGAGTTGACTGGCTGCCTTGTAGAAGAAAGAAGCTTTCCATTCCCTGTTCTCCCCTCCGGGGGCGGTGAGCATAGGAGAACGCCAGGAGCGAAGCAGGCTCCTTTTGTGAGAGACGCAGGACTCAGGAACTCAACCAGAGCTGTCAAAGGCTCTGACAGCGAAGACAGAAGAGGTCACAGCAGCAGCAGATACAACAGACATACAAGAAACCAGTGAATTGGCCTAAGACAGGTGACCCTGGAGAGCTCTGTGACACACTGCATGCTGTGTGTAATTGTTTTGAATGCCAAACTAATGAAAGAAAGCATATTTGCTACTATCCATATGTAAAGAGGAACCATGAGGAAGAGGTTTATAACTATCATTGCCAAAACCAAGAGGGGGCAAGATTAAAATTAACTCCATCCTACATTGCCAAAGTCAAGAAAAGGCAACATTAAAAACTAACTGTAACCCATAAAACCAAAGCCAAGAGAGGGTAATATTGAACTCACATTGCCAGAGCCAAGCGGGTGTAATATTAAAACTGAGCTACATCCAACATTGCCAAAGTCAAGAGGGGGCAATATCGAAGACCAATAACAACAAACCTTGGCTAAGTCAAAGAAAGGTTGTTACAGAGAAAAGGGGAACAAGTTTACATAAAGAGAGAAGCTTTTATAAGAAGTCTTACCAGCAGTTACCTGGCGGGAAAGTGGGAACCCTGGGGTGGCAAGAGAGAAGCCCTCCTTGTGGAAAGTATAAAAGAGGAGAGGAAAGTAACCTGCGTTACATGTGGCAAATAAATAAGTGGGTGTTGTATCCTTATAGAAGAAGATGCGAATCTCAAAGTTGCTATTTTTGTTGCACTTGAACAGCCGTATACATTCCTGTATGATTTTGTTGTACGTAGAAGTGTGGGTGACAGATACGTTTTGATGTTAGAGTGTTTTTCTTTAGTCTTAGTTTTATAGGCAAGGAAATCCTCGTTAGGTTGGGAAAAGCAAGGCGTTTATTTCACCCTTATACTTTAATAAAATGGCTACTTATGAAAAACCTTTACCAAGTCGTTTGCCTCGCATTTCTGATCCCCTCACACTGCTCTCTATCTACCGCCCCATTGCAGGCTTGTTGTGGCCCACTAAGATTCTTGAAAAAATAGTTACCGTAGAACTTCAACATTTTCTTAAAGAACATGGGATTCTTAGTACTTTCCAGTCAGGCTTCAGACCATATCATGGCACCGAAACCGCTCTTGTGGCTGTCTGGGATGACATCTTCAGGGCTGCCGACAAAGGAGATCTCAGCATGCTTGACCTGTCGGCAGCCTTCGATACAGTAGATTTTGACATTCTCATCTCCAGACTGGCCAAGATTGCTCTGGTGTCTGAAGAATCACTGAAGTGGTTCACTTCTTTTCTCTCCAACCAAACCCAACAGGTGAAAATCATAGCCTATTGGTCCAACTTTTTACTTGTTACTTGTGGAGTCCCACAGGGGTCGTCTCTTTTGCCGTCGCTATTTAATATTTATGTCCGGCCTTCTTTTCACAATTTAATTTAAGTTATCACTCTTATGCCGATGACAATCAAATTTACATCTGGGTCAAACATCCCCTGGAAGGAATCCAACCAGTATTAGCTTGTGCTAAAAAAAAAAAAAAAAAGCTGGATGCTGAAATATAGGCTCCATATGAATCCTTTGAACACAGACATTTTATTTGGCCCAACAATCTTAATGACAGGTTCACATTCCTGCATTCCTTGCCCTGCTTTTTTTTTGAAGTACCCACCATTTTCTCTTTGGAAGTCAAAAATCTTGGCTGCATGCGGCAGTCGAATCTGATCTATTGCAGCCCATTCTCTTCCTTGTAGCAGAAAAAGACTGCCCAGCCGTTGTTGGGGCATTGGTCAATTTTAAGTTGGACTACTGTAATGCCCTTCTTACAGGGATTCTAGCTGGCCAGTTGCATTGTCTTGAAGTGTCACAAAATATGGCCATCAGACTCCTCTACAGTCACACAAGAACCACATCAATATCCCCTTTTCGCAGAGGTCTTCATTGGCTCCCGGTACATAAGACAGATTCTCTTCTCTTTAAATGCCTCCATGAATTAGCCCCAAGCTACCTTGTTTCCAAGATCTCCTCTTATCAGACAACCAGGTTAATTTGATACACGGGTCGAAACCTCTTAATGATCCTCCACTCTCATTTTGTTCACGGCGCCGTCAGATGTTTCTCTATCTGCGGTCCTCGAGCCTGGAACTTGCTGTCGCGTGAACTCCAAACAATCGAGTCCTTTCGTTGCTTAGGAAGAAGCTAAAGACTTATCTTTTTCATTATCATTTTACTTTATGATCATATTGGCTCCTTGTTCACCATATTTGATGACATCCTCTCCCTCTCTCATCTCTGATTGCCTAACTGCCATTCAAGATTGGTGTGCCGCCAATGATCTTTGTCTGAATGCCAGCAAGATGGAGATCCTCCTCATCAGCACACCTTCACCATCCTTTCCCCTCACTCTCTGGCCGGCCTCCCTTGGCCCTCCTCTTACCCCCACCTGCGAGGCTAAGAACCTCGGGATCATCTTTGACTCCACCCTTTCCTTCTCCACCCACATCTCTGAGGTCTCTAAAAAGTCAAATTTGCTACTGCACCTCCTCAGAGGTACTCTGCCCTTCCTCTCCTTCCCCCAGAAGCTCACTGTCTCCCAAGCTCTGGTTCTCTCTAGGTTGGACTATTGTAACAGCCTCTTTCTAAATCTACCTATCTCTACTCTCCGCCCTCTGCAACTAATCCAGAACAGGACTGCAAGACTTGTCCTTGGCCTCAAGCCCTGGGATCGTATCTCTCCAGCTTTGAAATCTCTCCACTGGCTCCCAGTGGATGCAATGATTAAATTCAAAACCCTCTGCATTGTCCACAAGGCTTTCTGGGGCCTCGGTCCAAAATACCTTCAGCTATCCCTCCGCAAATACCTCCCCTCTCGAGCTCTTTGCTCCTCTTCCTCCAACTCACTCAGGGTCAGTCGTTTTTCTAAGAAACGAGCTCGGTGGTAGATCTCTGTCTTCAGCTGGGGCTTCCCTCTGGAACAGCCTCCCTGCCACTCTAAAACTTGAGGAGAACCATCTCCGGTTCCGGAAGCACCTCAAGACCTTCCTCTTTTCTTCTGCCTTTGCTCCCCCTCTCCCCTGCTGATCTGTTCTCTCTTGGCACTGTGTACCTGGCCACTCTGTCTTTTGGGCCCAGGTACCTGCTCATCCTACCACCCTCCCGCACTGCCTCTGGGCCACTCATTGCACTGGGGTCTGTATCTGTACCCATTCAGCCCCCCTTTTTCTTCCTGCACTTATCAGACCTACCCTGTCTGCTGCCTTAAACCTAGCACTTGCAAATTGCTGACTGCATTACCACTGTTTGTTGCCTTTATTTTTTATTTATTGTTATTTATCTGTTTCTCCTCTGCTTCGCACTTTCCACCTCTCCCCCCTTCCATGCACTTTTCCCCTCCCCCCTCTCCCATGCACTTGCGCGTTCTCAATGTCACTGGGCCTAGCAAGATCGCTGCTTTGTTCTCCCCTGTTCCCCTCCCTTGCCTTGTCGCACTCTGAAACACTTGTGTACGAGCGCGATAGAAATAAAATATCAATCAATCAATCTGCACCCAGATGCAGTTTCTGCCTGGGTCCCACGAGGTTTTGCGCAATATAACCAAATCAAATTGAATAGAGAGGAAAAGGAGGTAGTTTATTCAGGGAGCCAGGTTACTTCCGTTTTGGAGGAATTTAATGAGTCACATCCAGTAGAAGACGGTAGCGAGTTAATTAGAGATACAATGCGATAGTTCTAGGATGAATGAAAGACGATAATGTGGTTTTCATCTGCAAATGAGGTGATAGAACAAATCGAATGAAGGGATGCATTTGCAGGGTGAGATGTAAAGGTGAAATGGAGCAGGTAATGGACTGGACCTTTGGGGACTCATACCGCAGGAGAGTAGGAGGCAAGGTGCAGTGTTGAACAGGATGAAGAACAACTGGTATGACATATCGGAAGCAATCCAGTTAAGCAACAACTCTTGAATGCTTACATCAGAGAGAGTAAGAGAAGGGAGGTGTGGCGAACATTGACGACTGCAGATAGACCAAGGCATATGACAGTAGAGAGGAGTTGTGAGTGACTAGCGAAAGTGAGGAAGTTGGGGGATGTGCTTCAGTGCTGTTGACACAGCTGTGAAATTTACAGTGGGTTGCAGAAACCAGTCGTCTCCCGGTAGCAGTTACTCTGTTGAACACAAACATTTCCAGATTTTGGAAAAGTGAAGGAGAGAGACAGGATGATATTTGGTGGGTTTTTGGCATCCTCAAAGGGTTTTTTGATAATAGGAAGAACAGATGCTACTTTATAAAAGGTGAAGAATATCCCAGTTTCAAGAGAGATGTTGAATATAGAGAGTGGAGGGAGCAGGAAATTGGTGTAAGGTATTTGGTTGTGTGTGGTATAAATGGATCTAAAAGAACACAGGCAGTGTTGGCTGCCCAGAGAATCAGAGCAATAGGTGACATTGGGGGGAGTGACAGGAGGACAGATGCCATAGAAGAACAATTTACTTACCCGTGGTAATGTTCTTTCTACTGGATGTTCCTTCCACGGATTTCTCATCTTTGCTATACTGATATCCTGCTTGCAGCTTCAGAAACATTTTTCTTTACAGCAGAGGGTGGCTGTGCATCATTGAGTCAATATTCCTTGGCGGTTTCCATTCCTGCGCTCGGACACAACCTTGACGGTGGTATAAATAGCATGCACTGTGCCCCCGTTGCCTCACTCTAGTTTTTCCCTCTTTCGCACAGCCGACTTACATAACCTGCATGGGCATTGAAAGAGAGAGACGTATATTGACACCCACAGTCCAAGGGGTAGGCTGAGGTGGTGATGAGGAATCCAAGGGAGGAACATTCAGTAGAAAGAGCATTACCAGGGGTAAGTAACTTGTTCTTCTAATGGATTGTGTCTTTCCACAGATGGCATCAGTGGATTTTATTACAGGTTTATATTCTGTAAAACAGCTTTCTCAAACCTTGCGTCCTGGCCTGGCAAGGTTTCCAGACAGTATGGTTTTGTGATGGTGTATTTGTATTTTTTGTATTTATTTATTTATATAGCGCACCTGGCCCAAGGGCATCCGGGCGCATCACCTTAGGTTACGTAACAGAAATACAAGCATAACAGGAAGGATAAAATACAATGGTGGAAAAAAGCAAAAATGTACAGTCATGTACCGGAGCACTATTACATGATCGTAGAACAGAGGCAAATATTATACAAGTATATACACAATCAGCTTTATACAGTAGGAGAGGTATACAGGTAGTGACTGACGTGCCATTTAATACATGGGCAGGTCTTGTGCGGACAGCCAAGCTTTGGCCTTGCTCTTGAAGGCAAGGAACAAGGGTTCAGCTCTGAAAGGTTTAGGAAGTGAGTTCCATAATTTCGCAGCTAGAACTGGGTAGCTGAACCCCCTGATCTTTGTAGCTTGAAGCGAGGTATAGAGAGGTAATTAGCCTGTGCAGTTCTGAGGGGTCTGTTGGTGGTGTAGTAAGCAAATCTGCAAGCCAAGTAGCTGGGTGCTTGGTTGGCGAGGCATTGATGCGTCAAAGCAAGTGTTTTGAGTGAGACTCTTTGTGATAATGGGAGCCAGTGGAGGCTTTGTCTGGTGTCGGATATGTAGTGGTTTCTAGGGATATTTAGTGCAATGGCATTATTTTGGATAATATGTAACTTGTTGAGATTGCTTTGGTTAGTGCCAAGATAGAGGACGTAACAGTAATCGACTTTGGACATCATCAACGTCCTAGCCAAGGTAGTGCAGTTGGCTGGTGTGAGGAAGGGCCAACAGGCTGTGATGAGCTTGCAGGTATACGCAGCGGCCGAGGACATCACGTTAGTTTGTCTAGAGAGGAAAAGGGTGGATATATGCCTAAAGTTTTGGTATCATTTGTGACTTTAATGATGTTACCATTGATGATAAAAGATTTGAAGGACAGGTCTAGTTTGTTAAGTCTCTGATGAGATCCCAAAATGAGAAGCTCTGTCTTTTCGTCATTGAGATAGAGTTTGTGTTGAGCCATCCAGGCTTGGATGACTTGGTAGATGGTGTTTACAGCTAGTGTGTCAGCTGTGTGATCACCTGTGATGGGGATGAGTATCTGGGTGTCATCCGCATATTTTGTGTTAAATGACACCCAGATTCTAAGATATCGAACAGTGGTTTCGTAAACACATTATATAGTGTAGGGGAAACACACAATCCTTGTGGTACCCCACACAGAACTGGCGAGGGTTCTGCGGCGGCAGTGGAGGAAAAGACCCTCATGGATCTGTTTTCCAAGAACGAGCTGATCCAAGCCGTATCTTTGTAAGAGAAGTGGGCAGCTAGTTTGAGCTGACGACAGAGGATTTGGTGATTTACCAGGCAGGTCAAATGCTGCTGATAATTCAAGAACGAGTAAAAGTCCCAGCTTGCCCTTGTCTTTTAGGTCTTCAATCTGGGTTTTTAGATCTACGAGTGCCGTTTCAGTTCCGTGACGGGGACGGAAGCCAGATTGTATAAGGCCTAGGAGTTTATTAGTTTCCAAATAGTCTTGAATCTGCAGGTAGGCTGCACGATCCAAGATTTTTAGCAGGAAAGGCACAGTGGTGATAGGCCTGTAATTTGTCGGTATGCTTGCATCCAGTGTAGGTTTTTTAAGAAGCGGGATGACCTCAGGTGGGGCGACAGGGGATTCCAGTTCTTTTAAGATCGTAAATAGCTCTTTAGTGTTTGATTTGGCTTGTAGGATACGCTTGTTGTACGTGTCTTTTCTGGCCTGGAGGATGGCATCTTTGTAGTTCAGGAAGGTTTATAGTCATAATCTCGAATACAAATATGTCGAAAGTCATAATGTAGAAAAAATAAAGTCGAAAACAAAAATGTCGAATTTCTTTTTTTTGTTGATTTTTATTCGAAATGGGGGGGGTTTCCCCCCCAACCCCCCTGTTTTAATTTTTTTTTATGTTTTACCCCTTTTTTTTACCACCGGAACCCCAAAAAAACATGTAAATTAAAAAAAAAACAATTCGACATTTTTGTTTTCGACATTATTGTTTCGACATTATTGTAATTCGACATTTTGTTTTCGAGATAATGACTGGACACCGTTCAGGAACGCTAAGGCAAGGCTCTCTTTGTTCGTTTCAGTAGGATTACTTTTCCAACAAGCTTCTAGGTTGCAGTTTTCTTTGCATAGAGCTCTCAACTTCGGTGTAAACCAAGAGTTATGGTGAGCACGTGATTTAGGTTTCCTAAATTTAATAGGTGCAATAAGATCTAGAGCTTTCAGCATAGTCTGATTAAACTTGTCTATCAAGACTGTAGGATCAGTGCAAGAGGAGGACAGTTCGTTGAGCGCTGGGAGAAGGGGGGGGGGAGTAGTTTTTCACACGTTATATCCCTCTTATTTCTTGTGGAAATAGCAGGTGCGATGTCCTTTGTGGTACTAGCGTTTTATGCGGAAATGCTGAAGGTGATTAGTTGATGGTCTGTCCAAGCACACAGTTGGTTAGATTCCATGATGTTTTCGCAGTTTAGATCAGCTAACCAATCAAGAGTTCTGCCCTTGATGTGTGTTGGTTCACTGATACGGTGCGTAAAGCCTAGGTTAGATAGTATACTGGTGATATCGCGTGCTGAGGCATCATTGGGGTCTTGGAGACCCAAATTGAAATCTCCTAATATGATAATTTGCGATTTGGTTTTGTATTGCCTGCCAGAATGTAGGATAAGTCATCTGCAAATGTGGATAAAGGACCGGGGGGGCCTATAGATGAGGTGAAGTGTGATAGTTTGGTTAGGTGATAAGGCCAATTTCACTGAAAGTAGTTCAGTTGATGGGGTTTGTTGTGTGGGGGAGATACGAAGGCTGATCGAATTTTTGTGCATGAAGGCAATTCTGCCTCCTTTGGTTTGGCTGGTATTGCAATCACTTCTGATGATGGTATATCCTGTAGGGATGGCCAGTGATAGAAGTGGCCCTGAAGCAGCATGGAGCCATGTTTCTGTAATGGCGATGAAGTTGAGGTCGTGAGTTATAATCAGATCGACCATGTCAAGCGCATGAGCAGTGAGGGATCTGGCATTAATCAGTGCCCCCTTGATCATGGTTTCATGTGCTGCAGGGGTATTAATACTTGGTTCAGTGTTCTTGGTTGTGGTATGTAGAGGTGTGGCGT
Organism: Ambystoma mexicanum; assembly: GCF_040938575.1. Classification (NCBI taxonomy): domain Eukaryota; kingdom Metazoa; phylum Chordata; class Amphibia; order Caudata; family Ambystomatidae; genus Ambystoma; species Ambystoma mexicanum. Next base: position 650,167,158 of record NC_090940.1, on the reverse strand, counting down.
AGGCTGTATGAGATAGTGAAGTGCAGTCAGAATACATGATAGAGCCAGTATGGTGGTGGGAGGCATGTCGGAGCCTGGAGCCAAGCCTGAGGTTTCGCATATATGTAGTACATGGTTGGTTCGGCGTAGGTTTGGTGGCGAAGTGTTCAAGCCAGAGGGCAGGTGAGTTAAGGTAGGGGTTGGCGGTGTGTGTTAATGGAGCTAGTGCTAAGATGGGGTAGGACTGCATGATATTAAGTATGGTGGAGGTGTGTAGTTACAAGAGGCAAGCTATGCTCAAGGTATGTAATGCGTGGAAGCAGTATGTGGGTGTGGGTCTTAGTAGGTTTGAATGCTGTGGGTGAAGCACTGAAATAAAAGGTGAGTGACCAAGTTAGAAATGGTAACTTGGGAATAAGGCCGAGTGCAAGATGGCTATCCGTGTAAGGAGTGAGTTGCCAATGCATAATGACGCCCACTAGCAGAGTACAGTCACGGCTAAGGTATGAGAGTATGCAGTATGGTTAAATTTGTAAAGACCACTAACGGTAGAGGAGCCAGGGTAATAGGTGATGTTAGGTAGCAGTTCTAAGAGCAAGTATCAAGAGTGCACATGGGCGTACCAGGGGGGGCATCGTTATTAAAGTTGGTATGGGGTCACAGGAAGGAACTAGGTACAGATGCTCCTATCTTGATACACAGTGCACAGTAGTATGAAAAGCTACATACACATAAGTATGCAATCAAGGTACACAATCAATAATGTAGGCAGATGTGACACAAGATACAGTGCAGTCCAATGGACTTTGCAGGAGAGATTCCTACGAGAGACAACAGGCAACTGATCCAAACAAAATCACAAAATCACGAGCAGGATATATATCATGCGCCACAAAGTAATAGTTAAAAGATGAGACTTGGGATGGTGCTAGCATAATACAAGTTGGACTAGAGCAGATCAGGGTGGCCTGCTTCAAGTCACAATAGGCTATTTCAAGTTTCAAGTGGCTATTTGAGATCGGGGTAGGCTATTTCATAGTGCAATAGGCTGCTTCAGATTGCATTAGGACACTTGAAACGTGCATGGCACTTACAAGTCACAGTAGGCTATTTCAATTACAGTAGGCTATTACAAATCAAATCACACGAGGCTGCTTCAAGTCACAGTAGGCTGTATCAATTTATGGTAGGCTATAGCAAATGAGATCACACGCGGCTATTTCAAGTTGCAATAGCTATTTCACACCACAATGGGACTTTTCAAGGCTATTATAAACATGCAAGGTAGTTTTGAGTCGTAGTAGCTCTTTGAAACCATAGTAGGACATTTGAAGCATACGTGGTTATTAGAAATACAATCAGCCATTTTGAGACACCCATGCATTTCAGACGCAGTAGGCTAACTAAATCCACTTACAATGGACTGTTTTCAAATCGAACTGTGCATGAGCATAAGTGAGTGGGTGGGTGGGTAGTAGTGTGACTCGGGGGACACGACATGAAGGGCTAGGCTAAAAGGAACCGTGCATGTCAGCGTACCATGTCAGTAAGACCATCATAGTAAGTTATTTTGGGTGGGGGCTTGCGTGTACGAATAGTGGGTAAGCATAGATTGAGCAATCAAACAAAGTGAATGTCTTGGTGGGCGAGAGGAATTAGTCTGAGTGGTATGTACTCACGTGGTTTTCACCTAGTTTCTGGTGGGCTCTGGCGAGGCAGTGTTTTAGGGTGATGGCGGTGTATGCGGTCACAGACAGGCACTTATAGCGCGGTCTTTGCAGCAGAGGTCCGCTGCCGGCTCACACCTTCCAGTCGGGCTGGCTGCGTGAACAGAGGAGCTGCAGCCAATCAGGGGGCTGTCTGGGTTCCTGGATGTTGATTGAGTTGCTTACCAACCATCCGAAAACATCGTGGTGGCCATTTTAGAGCCAGGACACTTAGGATTTCTGGACAGCGATGAGTGCCTTTGCACACAAATAATGGTGCAAGCTCTGGGGAAAAGGAAGGCAATAAGGAGGCCAATGTGGGAGGCTTCTCAGGTCGGGCACCAGGGATATGGTGAGGCGCAATGGTCATCAGGGTGGTTTCGCTGGGGATCCTATCCTCAAACCTGTAGCACGTAGTGGAGGGACGGAGGGCTCCTGCCCTCCGTTCGCAGGTTGATGTGTAGAGTGAAGGCGAAGGGCACAGATAGGCCTTTATAGTGCGGTCCCTGCAGCAGAGGTCTGCTGCCGGCTCACACCTTCCGGTTGGGCTGGCTGTGTGAACAACAGAGCTGCGGCCAATCAGGGGGCTGTCTGGGTTCCTGGATGTTGATTGGGTTGCTTAGCAACCATCTGAAAACATGGTGGCGGCCATTTTAGAGCCGGGTGTGTATCGAAGACCAAGTTGCAGCATTACAAATGTCCTCCACTTGTACACCCTTTTGCAGAGCCAAAGTGCTTGCAACTCCTCTGATGGAATGTGACCGTAGATTTTCAGGGACATCTTTCCCAGCTATAGAATAACATTCTGAAACGCACAAAGATCCAGCGTGACAAGGTCTGTTTAGTCACGGCTTGACCCAGTCTGTGTCCAGTGTAACCACCAAAGAGCTGATCGTCTTGCTTGACATTTCACAATGTGGTTATATAAAAGCTTAGAGCCCTTTTCAGATCCAATCTATGGAGCCTATCTTACTCTTTGGAAGGATGAGGAGGTGGGTACAATGTCGGCATGGTAATCTTTTGTGTTAGGTGAAATTCAGGCACCACTTTGCGCATGTATGACAATAAGCATTTTAATATAAGAGCCTTGCTCTGGTGTGTGCTTGAAGAGGGAGGACACCACCAGTGACCCTTAGCAGTAGCCACCTACAGCCACTGATGTGCCAGATGTAGTAGAGAATAAAGCACTATAGGAGTATCGCAAGCAAAAGGATCAAAAGCTTTAGCTCTACACGATCTGCAAAAAGTATTCCAACGGCTGCAGTACAGTGCTTTTGTTGCTGGTCTTCTGGCTGAAAGCAACACCTCCATAACGTCTTCCGGGAGATCCCAGTCTTTGTATCTTGACCTCTCAGAAACCAGGCATGAAGGTTCTGAGTTTTGATTTCTGGGTGAAGAAGACGGCCTCCCTCTCGGGAGAGCAGTTCTGCCCTCTGGGGAAGCTGGAATGGAGGGCAGATGGACATGTCTAAAAGCTCAGGGTACCACGTCCTCCTGGCCCAATTCAGAGCAATCAGGATCATGGACTTTCCGAACGTCTTCAACCTCCTGATGACATGAGGAATGACGGGGACTGGAGGGAACACGTATAGGAGTGGAAAATCCCAGTCCACCACAAACACGTCCCCCAGAGCTCCTCTCTCCCGAAATTCCCTGGAGCAAAACAGGTGGCATTTCCTGTTGATACTGTATGCAAACAGATCCACTTGAGGGGTTCCCCCTGTAAAGACTGGAGGGGGGTGTCTGTACTTCTGCCCTCTATATGGTAGAAGAGAGGCACAGAGGACCCCAGCCAAGATCCTCTATTATTGGTAAAGTAGTCGAGCAATCAAGGCCTAGCTTCTCAGGAGGTGATGCAGGTTTGTTCTTAAGTACAGTGTAGTCCGCAAGCACCCACAAAGGAATGTCCACTCACTGTATTAATTAAAACAGAGTCTTTATATAATTAAGGTTCAAAGTTATATACACAATCACAATAACTCACTTTGTGCTCAGTTAATCTACAATGGCAAATATATACAGTTCTAAGTGGTACCACAATTATCAGATTTCATTAAAGTGCATCAACTGTACTCTGGTCAAATGTCACACAAATCACTTAATAAAGATAACCAACAATAGACATAGGAGGAAAAGCAGTTGGTTAGAAAAATTGGCTGAATACTGTCCCCTACCGTTAGACACAGTTCTGTGTGGAGACCCCCCCCCCCCCCACCTTGGCAACCTGTAAAATAAAGATATATCACAAGCCCAGTCCATATGTTGTTCAATAAGTCTTATTTCCTTCTACAATGTTTCTACCATCCCAATGTACCTGGAATAGCAGAGTTCGACGAGTCGTCGACGGATCCTTCTTGAGCGGCTCCCTTTAAAGCAGGAGCCACGAATCGTGGAGATCCCTCGAAAAAGGTGAACTCGGCGTTAAGGCGGCAGCTTCGGTCCCAGCGGTGCTCGTCGATGACAGAGCGAAGAAGTTCTGCAAGGAAGAGGCGTGCGGGGCACCTCGATGTCGATATTTCAGGATCGCAAACAGTTTGTGAAGAACTGGGGCCCAGCAAGGTCGTTGAGTCATCCGGCATCTCTACGGTCTTTGGGTGGCGGGAAACTCACCGGCGGATGCTCCTCGGCGCGTCGACGGCCTGGCCTTCTCCGGCGGGATAAGTCAGGCGGACGTGCGGACGAGCGTGTCCCTGAATCAAAAGTCTTAGGCAAAGGAGCATTGCGGCTCTGGTCGTCGAAGGCACAGCGTCAAACGGTCCCTGCTTCTGGGCAATGCGGCTTCGAACGGCCTCCAGCGGTTACAGCAAACCTGCGAACCCTGATCGACGACGGTGGACGGAATGTCTGGTGCTCATCTTTGTTCTCCTCAGCGGTCCCCGTCTATGGTCAGCAGCCTGTCAAGTGTGTGACTTCCAGGGAGCTTCGGCGAAGGTTAGCAGTGCTCGATGGTCCCTCAGAGCACGGGAAGAGGGCGCCTAACCAGGTCCTCTCTTGGATCAGTCTCGACGACTAGGCGGTTTTCGGATTTCGGCGAAGCGAGACAGCAGTCAACCTTCTTCTTCAAGCTCGGCTTCGAGATTCAGCTTCAGTTTCAATGTCAGTTTCAACTCCAGCTTCTGAATGATTTCTAGCAGACAGAGGCCCCCAGATATACTAGTTGATCTCCCATTCATTCTGCTGGGTCACACTCAGGCAACCAATCACTCAGAAGGGCATTCAGCAGTCAGTCAGCCAATCAGGCATACAGTGCATTTAGGCCATTCTCCTCCCTCTCAGACACTCACAACAAGGAATGTGTATTGGGACAAGTACCCAGCCATTCACCACTACACACTGCAGTCATACCAGTTTCGGGCAGGGCTGTCTCAGTCATTGTGTCAAAAACCAGATACCAGACATCCACAACAAGAAGTGCATATTGGTCACATAGTCCATTCACCCAGGTCCCGCCCACAGGGTGTACCCACAACATACAGTCACTGGGAAGGCTCCAGCCAGTCTGGCCTGGACTTGCAACAACATCATATATGGAACTTCCACAGTCAGGGCTTCCCAGGACTTTGGGAAAACAAGGTAACATGCAATAGAAAGCAAGAGGCCACTGGGGCCATCTTGTTTCCTATCAGGAATCAACTGATTCCAATGGCAGGGCCTGGGTACCACAAAATGGAGGATACTCAGAGCACCTGTCAAATTCAGCATGGAGCTGCCACCAGCCCATACCCTGCTCTGTGGGCCACACACAGGAGGCCAAAAACATACACTATGGGCACAGGGTTGTACCCCCACTCATGGGTGCCATGGGGTATCCCATGGGTCTGTACACCAAACCAAAACCAGGAAAAGCTGCACTGCCAGGAGTCCCACATGGACTCCTGGGCAGAAAACTATACAGAACACAAATGAAAATGGACGACAGGACAAAGACAGGGAGGCCCTGTCTCTCCAATGCATTTCCAGCATCACACCCCAAAGGGAAAAGATCTCTAGAAGGACTTCCTGTGCCATCTCCCACTTGTGGGAGACTGTGCTCTGCCTGCTCAGAGTGTCCACTGTCGTGTTCTCTTCTCCGGCTAGGTGAAAGGCTGATAGAGAAATTCTGTTTGGCAGTGCCCAAAACCAGAGCTGCATGGCCTCACTGCACAGTGGTAGTGACCCAACACCTCCTCTCTTGTGTAGGCAATGCATGGCCACTGTGTTGTCCGTCATTATCTGGATGTTCTTCCCCTGTATGGATGGCAAAAATGCCATCAGCGCCAGCCTGATCGCCCTCAGCTCTAAAAGGTTTATGTGTAGTCTAGATTCTGATGGGGACCAAACACCACAGATTGCGAGATCGCTCATGTGGGCTCCCCATCTCAAGAGGGAAGAATCTGGGACTACTGTCATCTTCGGCCAGAGTTGGCAAAAAGGTTCCCCTATCATTACATTCTCTTTGCATGCCCACCACAGGAGATCCTGTGAGAACTTGCTCGGGACCTGAAGGTCCGTCATCCTTCCTAAGAATTGAAACCATTGGGATCTGAGGGCCCACTGCATGGGTCTATCCTTAGACGAGCCCGGAAAATGAAGGATGCCATGAGGCCCTTTCCACCATCTGCAAGATATGTTGAGCCCTCAACTCGGGAGGCAAAGTCTTTCCTGAGGAAGAATCCAGGACTGCTCCAATGAATTGCAGCTTTTGGGAAGGTTTCACCTGGGACTTCTTGGAGTTGGGGGAGTAGCCAGTTTGTGGATCGAGTGGCAGGTGCTGCTGTGATGTTCCAGAGCTTGGTTGGGAGAACAAGCTCCGATCAGCCAATTATCTAGATAGGGGAAAAAATGAGGATCCTCCCCATCTCAGAATCGCTGCCAGTACCGCCATCAACTTGGTGAAGAACCTCTGACAGAGGTCAGCCCGAAAGGCAGTACTTGAAACTGAAAGTGAGAACTGCCAGTGGCAAATCTCAAGTACTTTCTGTGCTTGGGATGTGTAGGCATATGAAAGCAAGCATCCTGAAGATTGAGTGACACCATCCAATCCTGGAGTTGAAGGGCCTGGAGGATCTGGACAAGAGTGACCACTTTGAATCTGTCCTTGCTGAGGAACTTGTTCAAGCATCTCAGGTCCAACATGGGTCGCAGTGCTCTGTCCTTCTTGAGAACCAGAAAATAAGTGGAGTACCAACTCTGGTATTGCTCTGCTACAGGACCCTTTCCACAGCACCTTTCTCTAGCTAGCTGCGAGAGAATCTCCTGCAGCTTGTGCAGGAGTGGGTCTGGTTCCCAAAGGGATTGCTAGCCCAGGGGACAATCTGGGGGCCTTTTCAAAAATGGGAGACAGCAGCCTTGAGCTACTGTCTGCAGTGCCCAAGCATCTAAAGTAATGTTTTGCATGGAAAGAAATTCATGACCAATAGCCGATAGCTTGTATTTCCTTACTAGCTCCTTGTTGGCAGCAGGAGTGATATCCGGCTTCTGCCAATTGTCCAAGAAATTGTTTTTCAGTGCAGTGGGAAAATGTAGAACAGGTTCTTGGGGGAGTTCCTTGTCCAAAATATCAGTGAGATCATCCTGTACAATATCCTTTGCCCGAAGTCCCCAGCCGAAATATTCAGTGACCCCAGTCATCACTGACCTGCTTACCGCACTGGGATGGGCAGCCAAATCTGGAGCAGCCAAGTCCACTTCTCCACTGGCTTCCTCTAGGCACATAGCCAAGTCCTGAATTGGGATTCCCCCCAGGTGAGTTCCTCAGGGACATTGGGCGTGCCAAAATGTACAACCCCCAAAAGGGTAAAACATTTTCTACCTACTCTTCAAAAATGGACCGAATAGACTTTAAAAAGGTATTTTATGACAATGGTTTAAAACCCAAAGATGTGTCAGAGGAGGACATCGATGGCTTTGACGTCGAAGACCTCAATGTCGTGTCTTTCGATAATAAAGTGGAAGCCTTTGGCTTCAATGCTACTTGTATGGTTGACACTGTCGACGCCAATCAAGTAGGCGTTTCAGGCTTTTGACCCGGGGTCTTGGGTGCACATGTCGGGGTCATCGACAACTGCCTGCCGGCTTTAGGAGGCGCGGTGGGGTCAGTAGCCTTTTTGTGCTCTTTTGAGGGACCCAGAGGGGTTGCCTTATCATTTTCAGACAGAACGCTTCTCAATCTGCTTTTGAGGCAAACTAGTCTGGGAAACTTACCTTTTACGCCGTCAGGCACGGAATCGGACGACGAAGAACAATGGTGTCTGTTCTTGAATTTTCGATGAAAAGATGAAGATGAAAAGTGACGCAAATCGCTCCTTGACCTCGACCGCTTTGAATGTTTTAAATGCTTTTTAGATCTCTGGGGAAATGTACCCCTCAAACGCCTGTCTTCTGAAGATTTCCTCTTCGAAGGAGTAGAGGACGGGGGATTTGACAGCGACCAACCTAATTTGAGTTTTGATTTCCTCTCCTTCAAGGCCTTGCCAGTCATGGACTGATAAGAACCACAATCGCTAACCTTGTGCTCTTCGCCGAGACACAGGGGACATATTCTGTGCAGATCTTCCAGTCATAGTCCGCACACCTCTTGAAACTCGTCTTAGGGGTAAACATATCCAAAGAATTTAGAATTCCTCAATAGAAAAGAATTGTTGAGGCGAGTTGAACCATTACAAAATATGCTGTACATGCGGAAAAACTGAAATGAGGCAACGGAGCTGTGCAAGATATTTATACCAATGTCGACATCACATCTGAGCGCACAAATGGAAGCAGCCAAGGGACATTGACTCAACGACGCACGGCACCCTCTGCTGTTGAAAAAGCTTCCAAAGCTGCAAGCAGGATATTGCTATATCAAACATGAGGAATCCGTGGGAGGATGCAATCCATTAGAAGTAGGTGAAAGTGTGGGGTTACGAGGGGAATCTATGTGTTTCTGATTTGGAGATTTTTTAAGAGAAGCCCAGAGTCAGATCTAGAGAGAGAGAAGGAGATTTAGCATGGGCGAGGAGGGGCCTGCGTGGCCCAGAAGGTAGATGAGTGGTTGCATCAGTGGATATAGTTGCATTGGGCAGAGACAAGTATGCAGTGAAGGTGGACAGGGACTCCTATTAGGTTAGGATACCAGGATAGCAGCACATGTATCAGCGGCAGAGGTGTATCAACTTGGTGGTCTTTAGCCGCTTGATGAGGGACAAGAGAGAGTGATTATATGGGTAGAATAGTGGTGGTGGTGAAAGGGATTGACTAGGGCATAATTGGCTCGTTCGATTGAGGGGGCAGGGATGGGTAAAGGGCAAGGGAAGGGACGCGGACTTCAGCTGCACAGGGCGCTAGAGACTTGGGTTTAAATTTGCTTTTGGTGATTGAGGAAAGAGTGGGTATAGGAGATATATTAAAAGTGAAATGGAGTAGTGCATAATCAGAGGGTGATGGGTCAAAGAGAGGGTTGAGGAGGATGTTGAGTTAGCTTTGTAATGCTTGGTTAGGCTGTGATAAGAGTGGAGTCATATTGGGAGTTGTGAACACTGGAGATATTTTAGAGGTTGTAGTTACCCACGGTCACAGCAATGGCTTCAGTGGGTAGTGTGTCTAGGGAACATCAAGGTCAGGAAAGAAAGAGTTGAATAGACAGAGGGCAGTAGGTGAGGGGGAATAGTGAAAACGATAGGAGCTAGGAGTTCCACAGTATGGGGACAAAGGATGAGGGACTGTCAAGGAGAGTAAGAGAAGGTAGCAAAATCAGTGTGGAGGTCACAATTCTGCCACTTGAACACTTGAAGAAACCCTCCTTGGACTACCTGGCACTTGCAATTAATTGTCGCCATATATCCTGACTTACTTTTTTACAGTCTGACTTTCCCCTTAAAAGGATTTGGAACTTCCCTATTAAGTTGCACAAACTACAGGCCTCAAAATGCACCTGCTGGTCGTTCAGAAAACCTGGCTATTCTCGATTACCATCAGGGTTGGTGTTCCAGGTGCTGCTAACATGACTTCTTCAGTACAGTACAGGGTACACCAGTATTTATGCAGCTGCCTGCAGGTACACTTCAATCTTGCACCAAGTTCATGCTCATACCCTTTGAACCATGTTTTTTCTGTTGTTTCACGTTGCTGCTGTTTGCAGAGTATGCTTCAGTTCCAGTGCCCTGTGCTCTCTCCCTTACAGTGCTGCTTCTCTGCCTGCAGTTATGTGCCCTGTCTGCAGCACTGTGCCCTCTGCCCTGCAACCATGTGTGCTCTGCCTGCAGTGCTGGGTTCTCTGCATGCAGCCCCTTGCTCCTGCCACTAGTTCTCTTGTTGCCTGCCTGCAATTCCTTCCTCAATGAACATGGTCCTTAGTGCTTGCTTTGATTTCAGTCAAGGGTTTTCTTGTTACCGGTCTGCAGTTGAGTCCTTGTTATTCCAGTCCCTAGTTGTTTTCCTACTAATCTGCAATTCAGTTCTTGGTATTCTAGTCCAGAGTTTAGATCCAGAATTTCCTTGTTCCTAGTCTGTAGGTCAGTCTGCTGTACCTTGATTCCAGTCCATAGTTTCCAGAACACAGTACCATTGTGCTTAGTTTCGAGTTCACCTGCTTATGCCCTTGTTCCTATGCTCCATCCAGAACCTTGCTAACTTCGACTTCCTTTTCTTTCCCTCGATATTTCTATGTAGGTTAGCTCTACTGTTCCTGTCCTCACTTGTGCTTGTGTTATTCCTATGTCCAGAGTTTGGCTCTGGGTTTTCAACAAGGTAATCTCTTTTCTTTTCCTTTGTCTCATCGCAGTATTGTTCCTTGTGCCATATTTGTTAACAATTGTGTTGGTTCCTGTTTCAGGAGGCAGTCACTGTCCCGTTCCTGCTGCACCCATACAGGATTCATTCTTGTGAGTGTTGTTTATTTGTTAGTGCACCAAGGCCCACAAACGTCTAAGCCTACTGCTTCTTTCTAGGAGCATTCAGAATGAGGCACTGTAATAGCAACCTTCTCAGAGTAGTAGTTTCTCCAGACATTGTAGGAAACCCTGTGACTATTCTGTGTACCAATCGTGCTTGTCTTAGTTGGTCTCTCTGCCGTTTTCTGTTTACCGTCATTGTTGCTAGTCTATTCTGATGGCCTAATCCTTAAGTGTCTGAAGGACTCTTTTTCTTCCTGTCTCGAGACCCTGAAAATGGAGAGCAGCACGTGTGCAAAGTGTCATGGGGTGGTGGCCGGGGGTGTGGATAGAATGTTTCAGAAATGGTCACGGCTAAGAGATAGGGTTGAGGAGAGTCCAGGTAGTTTGTGAAGAAGGATGATTTAAGACATATTGGGTATTCTAGAGGTTAATAGAGGGATTAGAGGGTGCAAGAGGATCGGCTGTGGAGTCAAAGAAGACAGGCAGGTTTGGGGCTAGTGGTGTTTGTGTGAGCAGAGGCGATGAAGTGCCTTTTGGGGGGGTTGAAAGAACAAGAATGGGGTTTTAAGATATGGATAATACTAGAATATGGTTGAAATACCCATGAGAAGGATGCGAGGGGTGTGGTGAGAAAGAGGGTTAAGGGAGCTGGGGCCTGAGAAGTGATTAGGCCTAGCAGCGGAAGTACACATTGGGTAGCGAACAATACAATTAAATTACAGGTGATTAACAACCAAAACAATAAGATAATGGACTGGTGGCCACAAAACAAATACATAACATGCTGGTAGTGACCAGCACAACAACATAAATAACAGTCAGGCATTAGTGAATATTGTCAAGCGGTGCCTTCTTTTTGAGGTGTTCTGAAATGATTGATATCTCACAGCTGCTCCAGGTGTGGGATCTCTTTCACAACCGCATGCACATCTGCTTTCGTTTACTTGTGGTTGTCCTTGGCTTCTATTCTCCATTATTCTGTGGGTATTCTCATGCTCTTGTCTAGCTACCCAGCTCATCCTGTGCACAAACTTCACCCCTGTTAGGCGGTCCTCTGTACACCGAACCACTGCACTCCAGAATACTGCTCACATTTCCCCAACACCTCCCTCCAGGGTTCGAGGCTCATGTGATTCGGTTTACCCAAAGGACCGAAAGCTCCGTACCAGGTATGGTTTACGGGCTCGATTACAACCCTTCCTGCACTGGCAGTTGCCATGGAGAACATACAGGAGAAGGGGCGGCGTTACATCTCCACGCCGATCACGTGACCCAGAGTGGCGTTCCTCACGTGACCTTGGTGGACATCACATGACCCCGAAACGCACAGTATATAAGGCTTGAGAATCGGAACACTCATTGCTTCTCAGCTGTCTTCAGACCGTTTGGCGTTACGTTTTGGTTTGCTTTCCTGGTTTACCTTGATCTTGGAACTTTCTCTTGGACTCCTTCGGATTACCCCTTTGTACCTTTGCTTGGAGCTGTTTACCTGTTGCTGAATTTCGGACACAAACCTGACTTGCCTTCGGATCATCCCTTGGTACCTTGTTGAACTTCTACGCCATTTCCCTTTTTGGGATTCAAGTCACGCCTTCAGTCCTACAGGTGGTTTATCCGGCATCCACACGTGTCTGCGGTCCTCATGTTCTAGGGAACGTCTCATCTGAGTCTCGAACCTCCCTCCTAGGTTTCCTGAGTCTTCCAAACACCTGATAGGTAAGGCTATTCAGATTCTTTGGTTATTGTGATTATTTACTGTAATTGCCTGGTACTTAACCTCGTTCTTTTGACAGCAGCATTGGTGTTCCAGAGGTTCCGTGGATCCGGGAAGTAACATCTCCCACCTGTGGCCCCAAAGGTCGCACAGCGGGTTTCTTTTAGTTCCCCTGTGCGTCACTTGAGGACGGAGGTTTCAACGGTCTACACGACACTCAAGTCAGAACAGACTGAGAAGCCATATAGTCGTGTTAGACAATGCAGGGATCCACGGAAGAACCCATAGCTGCTTTAGTTCAGGCGATTACAGTATTAAGGGCAGATATGGCCGCCGCTAATATGGTAATTCACCAGAGGTTAGATTCCATACAGAGTGTTCAGCATTCTCTCCCTGCAGACCCTGAATTCGGGGATGCTAGCACTTCAACCACACTGCCTCCGTTGGCAAGTACCCCAACTCCAGCTCCGATGGTCCTCCCAACCCCTTCCCCTTTGGCTGCTCCTGAACGTTATCAAGGTGATCCCAAGAAGTTCAGGACTTTCATCAATCAGTGCAAGTTACATTTCTTGTGCAGACCTCTGGCATTTCCTAATACCACCGCCAAAGCCGCTTTTGCCCTTTCCCATCTGGGCGGGACAGCTGCCGCTTGGGCTAACCCTTTGTTGGAGAACAATAGCCCGGTTCTCTATGATTTTGATTTGTTAGTTCAAGAGATGTCTCGAGTCTTTGATACCAGACACAAGGCACAGTCTAGGGATTTGGAGTTGTTAGAACTAACCCAGGGCAGAGGGACTTTGATAGATTACATCACCCGGTTCAATCAATTGGTTGCCGAAACATCATGGCCAGAAAGCAAGCGGGCAGTTATATTTTATAGGGGGTTGAGTAACGCAATGAAAGATGCTTTAGCAGTGATTCCTTCCATGCCCACTCAGTTTCAGGAACTAGTGGATCTTGCCCTGCAGGTGGATGCACGACGATCAGAGCGCAGAGCTGAGTTGGGGGTTTCTTCCCACCCTACAGTTGTCAGTACCCCTGCTTCCAGTACTGAAGAACCCATGCAAGTAGGAGGTTTACGTAGCCCTATCACAACATCTGAGAGAGAATGTAGAAGGGTGGATAATGCATGTTTTTATTGTGGCACCACGGGACATTATGTGAAGGAATGTCCTCGACGTCCCAAGAAGAGTCAGGTTTTTCGGACAGCTCGACCTTAGATCCGGAGACCAGGTCGAGTGTTCAGTCTTCATCTCCGGGTACCTCTATTGCCTTTGCTCGTGTCCAGCCCATCTTTGTACAGGCCACTCTTTGTCCATCTACAGGTATTTCTCATGCAGTCACGATCATCATTGACTCAGGTGCCACTGGGAACTACATAGACATTGCGTTAGCCCATTCCCTCAATCTATCTTTAGTGGTAAAAACCCGACCTGAACCTGTTCAGGCCGTAGATGGCACGGCACTAGTTTCTGGTCCTGTTAGACACCAAACTGCACCTCTATTGTTGACCATACAAGACATTCACACAGAGACGTTAAGTTTTGACTTGATCACCACACCTCAGTTCGGTATCATATTAGGAATACCATGGTTACGTGAACACAATCCTCTGATTAATTGGCAATCAGGCACGGTGCTCTTCGAGTCTGAGATTTGTCAGAACTATTGTCTCCCAACCCATCAAGCAACCGATACTCTTTCTCGGGCCTTGGGAGCTCTAGCTCAACTCACGCTGAATGATGATGGATCAGAAGTTGTGAATTCCCATATCGTTGGGGGAGTGGTGTCAGGGATTCCATCTGAGTATAAAGCATTCAAATCAGTTTTCGATCGCCGTTCTTCCGAGGTACTTCCTCCACACAGACCATATGACTGCCCAATTGAATTAATCCCTAATTCCACCATTCCTTCGGGCAGGATTTATTCTTTGACTCCCTCGGAAGAACAAGCATTGAAACAGTATGTACAGAACGCCTTACGACTAGGACATATCCGCCCCTCTACTTCACCAGCTGCAAGTCCCATATTTTTTGTACCTAAGAAAGAGGGGGATTTACGTCCTTGTGTGGATTATCGGCGTCTTAACGCTATCACGAAAAAGGATAGGTATCCAATTCCGTTAATCACACCTCTTCTGGACCACTTATCCCATGCTTCTGTTTTCACCAAGCTGGATCTCCGCGGCGCATACAACCTAGTGCGCGTTCGCGAAGGCGATGAGTGGAAAACTGCCTTTTGCACCCGTTACGGCTTATATGAATATCTAGTCGTGCCCTTCGGTCTATGCAACGCCCCAGCAACATTCCAGCGTTTTATGAATGACATATTCAGGGACATTCTGGATGTATACATGGTTGTTTATTTGGACGACATCTTGATCTTTTCATGGAATCTTGACCATGTAAAGCATGTCCGGGAGGTATTATCCCGTCTGAGGGAACATTCCCTATTTGCCAAACCCGAGAAATGTCAGTTCCATAAAACGTCTTTTGAGTTTCTGGGCTTCCACATTACCCCTGGGGCATTATCCATGAACGAATCCAAGGTTAAAGCAGTCCTAGATTGGCCAGTTCCTCAAACACCCAAGTCCTTACAGGCCTTTTTGGGCTTTGCCAACTTTTATAGACGCTTTATTTCCTCCTTTTCCACAATTGTAGCCCCACTCACGGCCCTGACCAGCCCTCAGGTACCCTATCGATGGCAGAAGGAACATCAAGAATCTTTTGAGGCTTTGAAAACCGCTTTCACTACCGCACCGGTGCTCCAACACCCCAATCCCGATCTTCCGTTCATAGTTGAGGCGGATACCTCTTCTTTTGCTCTTGGTGCGGTATTGTCTCAGACATGTCCTACAACAGGCAAGTTGCACCCGGTGGCATACCACTCCCGTAAGTTTTCCAATACTGAGATCCATTATACTGTAACGGAGAAGGAACTCCTGGCTGTCATGGACGCCTTTCGTGTCTGGCGCCATCATCTTCTAGGGGCTAAGCATCCAATCACTGTATACTCAGATCATCGAAATCTACAGGATCTGGCCTCCTTAAAGTGCATCAATAGCAGACAGGTCCGGTGGCATCTTTTCTTTTCCGCTTTTGATTTCCACATTATGCATCGTCCTGGAAACTCACATGGAAAAGCGGACGCCTTGTCACGTTCTCCGGGTGGGGTTGAATTGCCAACCTTCCCTGACACTGTTCTTGGAAAGGGTCATGTGGGAAAGGGTCTCTGCACTCCCTCTTTGTCATTGTTAGATTCTGTACGAGCTTGGACGAGCAATCATTCCGACCAACTGCGGGATTGGGACCCCGTTTATTTTAATGGGTTGCCTTTCGTGCATGAACGTCTGTTTCTTCCCACGCCTGACACTCGTAACTTGGCCCTTGAGTGGTCTCATGATGCTCCCTTTAATGCCATCCCGGTCAAGAGCACACTTTGGATCTCCTAAAGCGATGGTGCTGGTGGCCTTCTATGAAGTGCGATGTGGAATGCTATGTCAATTCATGCGCTGTTTGTGCTCAGGCTAAACATCGAAGAGGACGACCAGTTGGGCTGCTGCTTCCACTTCCGGTACCTCCAAGACCTTGGCATACACTGACAATGGATTTCGTGACCGATCTCCCCAAGATACGAGGTCTTGACACCATCTGGGTGGTGGTGGACACGTTCACTAAAATGGCTCGTTTTGTTCCTTGTAAGGGTATTCCTTCAGCCCCAGTCTTGGCAGACCTGTTTTTTGAACATGTGTTCGTGTTATTTGGACTCCCTTCGGTCATTGTATCCGATCGAGGGTCTCAATTCACCTCTCGTTTTTGGAGATCATTGACTAAATTACTTGGCATCGATACCAGGTATTCTTCGGCCTATCATCCTGAGACTGATGGGCAGACCGAAAGAACGAATCAATCTATGGAGCAGTATCTTCGGTGTCTTATATTGCAGCAACAGGCCTCCTGGTTGAGCGCTTTACGGCTTGCTGAGTTCGCTTACAATAATGTGGCTCATTCTGCCACAGGTTTTTCTCCTTTCTACGCCCTCTATGGCCAACACCCCAAGGTCTTGCCTGTCCCAGATGCTTCTGTCTCTTTGAATCCTGCGGCCACAGCTTGTCTTAGGGATCTGTCTGCTGTTCATGCTAGTACTGTGGTCCATCTTACTGAAGCAAAGGCTTCTATGAAGGCTCGTGTTGACGGCAAGCGTCTGGCTGCTCCTCCCCTGGTGGTGGGTTCTAGAGTGTGGTTGTCTTCACGTCACCTTCGCCTGGTGGGTTGCCGGAAACTTCTGCCTCGTTTCCGTTGGCCCGTATGTGATCTCTCAGGTTGTGAATCCAGTGGCTTTTCGTCTGGTTCTCCCGAGTTCTTGGCGTATCCATCCTGTTTTTCATGTCTCTCTCCTCAAGCCTTGTCCTGATTCTTCCCGCCTCCGGGCTCCTGTAGCTCCGGTTTCCCTGGCCTCTCCTGATGTTTTTGAAGTGTCGGCCATTTTGGGTTCCCGCTGGTTTAGGGGTAGGCTCCAGTATTTGGTGGATTGGAAGGGTTATGGACCGAAGGAGCTTTCTTGGGTTTCCGCTTTGGATCTTGACGCTCCTCGGTTGGTGGCTCGCTTCCATAGGGATCACCCGTCCTGCCCACGGGGTCGTGGGCCCTTGGGGGGGGCTATGTTAGGCGATCCTCTGCACACCGAACCACTGCACACCAGAATACTGCTCACATTTCCCAAACACCTCCCTCCAGGGTTCGAGGCTCATGTGATTCGGTTTACCCAAAGGACCGAAAGCTCCGTACCAGGTATGGTTTACGGGCTCGATTGCAACCCTTCCTGCACTGGCAGTTGCCATGGAGAACATACAGCAGAAGGGGCGGCGTTACATCTCCACGCCGATCACGTGACCCAGAGTGGCGTTCCTCACGTGACCTTGGTGGACGTCACATGACCCCGAAACGCACAGTATATAAGGCTTGAGACTCGGAACACTCATTGCTTCTCAGCTGTCTTCAGACCCTGTTTGGCGTTACGTTTTGGTTTGCTTTCCTGGTTTACCTTGATCTTGGAACTTTCTCTTGGACTCCTTCGGATTACCCCTTTGTACCTTTGCTTGGAACTGTTTACCTGTTGCTGAATTTCGGACACGAACCTGACTTGCCTTCAGATCATCCCTTGGTACCTTGTTGAACTTCTACGCCATTTCCCTTTTTGGGATTCAAGTCACGCCTTCAGTCCTACAGGTGGTTTATCCTGCATCCACACGTGTCTGCGGTCCTCATGTTCTAGGGAACGTCTCATCTGAGTATCGAACCTCCCTCCTAGGTTTCCTGGGTCTTCCAAACACCTGATAGGTAAGGCTATTCAGATTCTTTGGTTATTGTGATTATTTACTGTAATTGCCTGGTACTTAACCTCGTTCTTTTGACAGCAGCATTGGTGTTCCAGAGGTTCCGTGGATCCGGGAAGTAACATCTCCCACCTGTGGCCCCAAAGGTCGCACAGCGGGTTTCTTTTAGTTCCCCTGTGCGTCACTTGAGGACGGAGGTTTCAACGGTCTACACGACACTCAAGTCAGAACAACCCCAGAGTGTCACTCAGGATTTTGCTCGAGACCCCGGTTGCCAAATCTCATAGTGGCTTCCTCCATTTGGCTGGGTGTAAGTGTGGGCTAAGAGCACAAGTTATGCATCTATCAAGTTAAACCAAAATAAAAGAAATTCTAGAACCTGTTCACTTTTAGGCTAACCCTCAATAAGGTCTTTTGTCGGCAGGCCATATTCCCAACTCCAGTAAAACATGTATATTTTGCTGCTCTAAACAGGGAGAATAGACTCTTGATCCATTTCACTTAGCTACCTTCCACCCAGTCATGGCTCTGCCCTTTATGGAAAGAGTGCAATATTTAACACACCGTACTCCGTCCTCACCAGTCTCATTTGCCACCTTTGAGCAGCACCAACACAGTGACCCCCCCTTCTGTTCGATGTCACATGCATACTGGACGCCGGAGGAACCAGGTCTCCTTGCAACTCCATCCCGCTGCAGCTTTCGACAAATTGAATCGTGCTGCCTGCATGGGCTCTGGAGCCGCGTCAGAGGGGTACTCTTTTGATTATAGGGGTTCTCTGAAACACTTATGTATGAGCGCGATAGAAATAAAATATCATATCATATAGCACCTCCAGGACGTTCAGATGACAGCCTACAACTCCTCGTCTTGTTGCATGAGGACACGAGTTTGATTCCACTTCTAGTGTTGGTCAGGTATCTGGTGGCTGGGTCGGGCATCTTGGTTCATACTATGCAGATTATACATTTTATCTCAAGGTGGAATTTTTGGATAACATCCACTGTCTGAGAGACTCCCATGGTGCCACAGGGCACTGGATTCCCGGCGCCCTCGTGTTTTCTTCTTCTTCTTCCTTAACCTTGGTGCAGTTATTTCTTCTTTGTCAGTATTGGGCATTACCCAGTCGATTATATATTTAGTTAAATAATTGGATGTTTCTGTTGATTATCGTCTGTGCTTTTCAAGTAAATCCAACCTTTCCTGCCCTACTTAGAGTGTTGATTCACCATTAAGTCTTTGCTGCTGTCTGGGTCAGAGAGCGTTGATCCTTTTTGCGTCAGCCTATGGGCCTCATCCCTTTCATTTAGACACAAGAATTATTTTGCCATCTTAGAAAACAATCGATTTGTAATACACAATGGACGATTGACCAGTATTTGAGGAAAGCAAAGACCTTCTCTGGTGTCTGAGGGTGTTGTAAGATGTTCTTTACTTACATTTTTTTAAAAAGATCAGATGCTTTACTTATTTATTATGAGCATTTGTATGGCACACACTCTGCCGAAGCATAGCGACACTCATCCAGAGGACTACAGCAAGAAGTGAAGGAGAGCAGAGTCAATGAAGACATGGGGGGGGAGAACACAGGTATCCGGTTAGTAGGATGAAGCACCCAAGCCTGGTACATGTCTTGAGGTTACAGGCCAGAATTGCAGGCAAGTACGGTCAAAGATCCACTGGGGCATCCACTTTCCACCAGTTCCCGGTATAATTAACTCTCTGGAATGTTCAGACAGGTTTCATGCAGGACATCCTTTATGCACTCAGCATCACTCAGAGACACACACCAACACAAATATCATTGACCAAGTCATGCAAAAAGAAATCCCACAATTAACCATGTTTTAGCAGTTTTGGAGAGTCACAAATAGTCAATTTCAAGCACTTTGCAGGTGAGTTGCAGAGGGACAGACCTCATACTGCGAAGCATGCGCAACCATCGCCTAGGTTTTGAAGGATTGTTCAAGTTGTTGTTGGTGGGGCTGGTCAGAGTTGCCACTGAGCTATGTATGTGTATTGAGATATTTCAAATATTTGGAGAGCTTGTTGGGTTAAGGTTTGTGGATGAGTCAGAACATTTAAGAAGCATCTCCATTTAGCTGAACATAATTTGTGAGCTTTTAGAAGATGGTTCATGCGGTCTTGGCGAGTTATGGACGTTTTTAATGAGAATGCTGGTGCAGCATTCTAGAAGAACATTACTGTAATCCAATTTTCCTAAGGTAAGTGTTTGGGCGATGTTTCCCATATCAAGTTTGGAAGAGGATTCTCATGTTGGGATGTATTTCATGGTGCTGTGACAAATCACAGGATTCTGTCACTTCTGCCCAGAGGGGAGCCTTTCCCTGTGAGGCTATGAAGGTGAGCCCGCTGCGCAATAGCCTCCCCAGGGGTAGAGGCAAGCAGGACCACACCGGGAGGGACTCCCGTTCTTGTGGTGAACTCCCTGGGCCATATATCCCTAAACATCTTCAAAGAAATCCACTGGAATAAGACATGAAAAACCAATCAGAATTTGTTATTGGCAGCCAAATACTATAATGGTACCTGTGAAGGAAAACGACTCTTAGCGAGACGAAGAAAACCAGTGGAAGAATAAAGACCATGGGCCTCATTACAGGTCGGGAGGTCAGGAAATAACAGTGGCGGTAAACCCGCCGCCACTGTCAATTCAGGACCGCCCGATCCCGAGTCCTGCAGGCGGGAGGTGGCGTTCCTGCCAGGTCTGACCTGGCGGGTTTACCACCGCCCGCCTGCAGGCGGAAGAGGAAACCATGGCACCATCACGAGATAGTGCCAGTGTTTCCATGATCCCCATTCCCATTGAGTCCTATGGGACTCAATGGGAATGGGGATTTACACCATTCCGCCTCTGGAATTCCCTGGACACCGGGGTTGTAATGCCCCGGTAATTCCGGGAATCACGGAGGGGGAATGGTAATACAAGTCCAGCGGTAACCAGGCAGTTTTACCACCTCGGTTACCGCCGGACTCGTAATGAGGCCCCATGAGTCAAAAAGAAAGGAAGGACATCGCTGCGCTGGGGAAGTACCACAGCAGAGTAATAAGAAGAGGAGGCACAGACTGTCAGGTCCATTACTTGGATCTTCCTGCAGGAGTGATGCTGGCCCACCAGACCCCCTTGATATGCCTGCTCAATAGTTCATAAAATATAAAACTACCCAACAGGCAAACCCGAGGGGAAAGGGGAATGGAGGAGAAAATAACAACTGCAGATCTTCACTATTTTCTGAAGACACGACACCGGTTCCCAGAATATTAGGCTCAGTAGATGGTTAACTCTTTGGAACTGGATTGTGGAAGTGTCATCAATCACGTGTGTCTGTGAAATCTAAGCACAAAAAAATATACAGATTAAATAAACTCTTTTCTGTATGTAGACTTCTGTTATTTATAATATTAACTAACTATTATCAAGTACCTGCTGCCTATGCTAGATTGCTGATAGGCATTTATAGTTTGGCTTTTGTATTGTTAGATGCTCTTCTAATTTCTTATTATTGAATTTGTAATGAAAATCAATTTTCAATATTCTTGAAACGTTTTGGATATTCTTTGAATTTATGTTGTAGGAACTCAGAAACTTTCTTGCTTGAAGAAATAATGTTTTACTATAGTTCTCAAGTCTCTGTTAAATAAACTCTTCTGAACAATTCTTCTATCAGCTTTTATTTTCTTGTATTTGCATATGTAAATATATCTTTCAAAACTGTATTGTAGACTTTGGATGCTCCACGGAGGTTAGATGGCTTGATGCACAAAAAACGAAAAGTTCAGCTGCTTAGAAGACCGCGACATACGCGCATTCAGAACGAAGTAGAAATAATGACATGAAGCAAAAATAAACCGTGCGCTAAAATGGTCAATGTAACTCGTAGCAACACGCAGTAACCGTTCCACAAAAAGTAAATGAAATTCACGGAGAAAAAGCCGGAACTCAACACGACGCCACTCGAAACGCTACTTAACAACACTAGTACGTTAAACCAGGAAGTAAAACTTTAAAGTGGCACGTACGAGCATACTCTAACTGATTCCTGACTAGGATTGTATTCAACAGGAATGAAATAAAGAGACGCGTGTTATAAGTATTATACCTTACAATACTAATTAAAAATAACACACGTATGTTAAGTGAAAATATAAATCTATATTAAAACCAAAATGTCACAATAAATATCCTAACCCTATACTGTAAAACATAAACACTAAACTTTCATAACCGTAGACGCAGCCGCGAGAGAAAAAAATTAACGCACTTTCGCTTCCCACACACGCAGCCACGAGAGGAAAAAATAAACGTACATCAGAATTTTCTTTCATAGAATATGCGCACAGTTGAATTCAAATAAATGTTCTCAAAAATCAAATGCAGCTAAGTACAGTTTCTTAGAGTTTTAAAATAAACTTCTTCCTGAGACAAATTGAAGATAGAAACATTTCACTGTAGATAACTTAGCTTGCTTCATCTGTAAGTTGGTCTTGAAATTTTCAACAAGGATATCTTCATAAACGAACTTCTGTAGAAATTTATCTCACTGTAAATTCTTTCTAAAAAAAAAAGGATTTTTATAATAACTTATGCTAAATATCCTAAGAGCTAAATAAACTACAACCTTCCTCTAAAGAAACTGGAATGAAAGGCAGTTTAGAATGTTGTGAAATGTTCCAAACTACCTCATAATATTTTTCTACCAATCACTGGTGTTGCACTGAACCTCCATCTTGGTTTGGGGAATTAGGCACTTCCTGTATATAATTGTCATTAAGGAAACTTATCACAATATAGACACATTAAAATACTAAACCCAAAATCAAACATCACTCAACCAATGCTCCTACTAATAATGTAATTATGAAGATTAAAAATAAATGTTTACTTAATTCTTTTGAATGCAGATTTTCTACAGTAATTTCTCATTGGAAATCTAGAAATGTGCCATGGAATCCTGACACAGACCTAGAGAGAGACTTCCTGTGAGTTTCAAACTCACTCGCTGAGGTACAAAGAAGGAAAGTTGGACGTGCAGCATCCAATGCCACTTTGGAAGCCCAGGTGTAGCTGTGGATGCCTGGCAATGAAGAGGAGAAGAGAAGCGGACCACTTAGGGGGACACAAGGCATCCCTATCTTGAATGAAGAATAAGTGGTGGTGTGACAACGAAGAAGCCGTGGTGGACTAGTTGGTCCACAAATTACACCGACACCACTTTCACAGAGAAAGAGCTTAGCAAACCGAAAGAGGAAAGGAGGAAGAGCCTACACAGGAAACCACAAAGAAACCAAACAGCCATTCTGTTTTAAAGTCAATGCAAACTTTGATGGGCAACCAATGGGCTTTGCGCCTGGTTGCCGAAATCTGATCTATGTAGGCCTAGCGCAGCGTGCAAGGCTTTGTTCTGCAGGAGTTTCAGTTTATCCAGGTTGGGGACTGAAGTGCCCCTGAGCAGGATATTACAACAGTCCAATTTGCTGAGGATAAGTGCTCCCGCCATGGTGAGGCAGTTGCTGGCGGTGAAGAATTGTCTGCTGAGTGAGATAAGCCTGGACGTGTAGACTGTGGAGGTTCCTAATGCATTGATGTGACGGTCATAGTTGTTCAGCTTCCAAGTGGACACCTAGAGTTTTGACACGCTTCAGGACCGTGATAGTGGAGCCATCAATACAGAAGGAGAAGAACGTGTCGGAATTTCTTTATTCGGTAGGTGGAGCACGTAACGCGGAGCTCTGTTTTATCATCATTAAGGCAGAGGTTGTGGGTGGCCATCCAGTTTTGGATAGTGCTGTAGATTTTGTTAATGGTAGCAGCGTCCTGAGTGTAGTTACCAGTGAGAGGGATGAGTATTTGCGTATCATCTGAAAAATTGGTGTATATGATGCCTATGGTGTCAAGGAGGTCAAATAGTGGTTTGATACAAGTATTGTAGAGTATGGGGTGCCAGGCAGGACCCTTGGGGAAATCCAAGGGTGACGGGGATAGGGTCAGCGGCTGCATCGCCAATGAACGCTCTGGTAGTGAGATCACTAAGGAATTATTTGATCCAGGTTGTGACCTCAAGGAAGAACTGGAAGTGCATGTCGAGGTGGGGACAGAGGATGTCATAATTAACCAAGTCAAAAGCAACCAAGAGATCAAGTAGGAGAAGGATGGCTAGGTTTCCTGCATCGCTTATGTTATCCATTTGAATTTTAACGTCCAGAAGGGCTGTTTTGGTGCTGTGTTTCGGACAGAAGCCGGATTGTCTGGTTCCAAGTAGGTGGTTCTGCTCAAGGAAGCACTGTACTTGAGAATAAGCAATCCGGTCCAGTATTTTAAATAGGAAGGGGACAGAGGTAATGGGAAGATAGTTGGTGGAGATGGTTGGTTCCAGGGAAGGTTTCTTGAGGAGTGGTGTGATGCATGCTGACTTTATACTGTTAAAGACTTTGTTGGAGCAGAAGCAGGCATTAACAAAATCTGTGATAATGGGAGTGAGAATGGGGGCGCAGAGCTTCACTATGCAAGTTGGACAGGAGTCGCCCTTACAGCTCGAGGGCTTGAAAGATAAGAGACTGTCATGGCTACCTGTGTGACTTGGGTGAACATGAATGGATCGAGTGATAGGTGTGCACCCGTTGGTGGATGCCCTGGATCCTCAAGTGCAGAGGCTTTCGCCGCTAGTGTGGCTTATTTAGTCCTGATTTTGGTCACAAATAAGTCAACTTTATTTGCCTGGACATGAAGTATAGTGTCACCCCATGCTTTGTCTGTGCGGGATGGGATGTTAGTTGGGATAGGATTTTCCAGCTCTCTCAGAATGGAGAAAAGCTCTTTCATATTGGAGGTTGCATTGGACATTCTAGAGTTGTAAGGATTAGCTTTGCGTGAGACTATATAGTTATAGTTTGGTAATGGACACGAAGGTTTGCTATTGCTAGGGGAGGAGTGTTTTTTCCAAAGATGCGCAGGGATCTTTTGTTCTTGCATACACTGACTAGTTCTCCAGAGAACCAAATGCTGGTTTGTTTGGGCAGTTTAAGAATTTTGGATTGGAGCATGCTGCAACTTAGTATGTAGCAGTCATTGATGGTAAAAGTAGCAAATTGTTGGGGGCTTTTGTTACTAAGCACAGGTTGTGAAGTGAGCAGAGCATGCAGGGTGGGATTAAGTAGCTCAGGCGTGAGCTTGCAAATATTTCGGTCCAATATAGGGCTCGAAGGGGGAGGCTGCTTAAATAAGGGGTTGGCGAGGACAAAGCTAAATTCAATGAGAATGGTCAGACCAAGGTACTGTACTTATGGCAGAGACGTCTATGGTGACATTGGCAGAGAGCACCCAGTCCAGAATAAGACCTTTGGCATAAGTGGGGAGGAGACCCATTGGGTGAAATTCATGTCTCCTAGTGCTTGTGATCATGCTGTAGCATTGTGATCAGACACGTCCTTAAAGCCAAGATCGAGGTCTCGCGGGATAATACATTTGGTGGCAGGTTTGAGGAGCGGGGTGATCAAGAGGAGGATGTGTCATGACCCTCGCCCAAAACCCCCTCTGGCAAACCCATTGGCCAGGTGGAGTCAGGACTTGGGCCTCTAGAGCCTGGCATCCTCTTCAAAAGCCCTCATGGCACCAGGCTCATACACCATGAACAACAATGTGGTTGGGAACTACTTTATTGTATTGTCAGCCAACATGGAGGCATCCACATAACTTGGTTCCCTTAGAACCACGCTATGCGGTCTAGTGTTTTGGGTGTGGCAGCCCTGGAACTACTTTCCCCTGGTACTACATTACCTGGGCTATATAAACCACACCCTGACTGCAGAACATGCTTCGCGTTACTTTGCAGCTTGCAACGTGACGCTCACCGTGTCCGGCTATTGCCTCGAACCTCGGAGAAGCAGAACCTGCAAGGAGAGAAAAGGATCATCACTAGTAGCAGCATCTTACCTGCAGTCTTCATCTTTAGACACTCGCAGCTACTGAGAAACTGAGAACAGCTTCCTCGAATCTGCACGCCTCCCGGACAGAACGACCTGAAAAAGGAAGATAGAGGCTTACCTTGCTGGTCGCCTCTCGGCTGGCACCACTCCGGACATTCCACTCGTGCTGAAGAACACCGCGAGCTACAAGGAAGGAAAACACAGGTTAGCAAAGGCAAGACTTTGCAGCGCTGCGCATAGCGCTCACTTACCACATCATAGCGCTCTTAATGCGCCATCATTTACCAGCGGGGCTCAACCAAGCCAGTTAGCTGCGCTGAAGCTCCGCATACCTAAGGGAGAAAAAAAAAGAGACATTTTAAACATAGAAAAGCATGCAGGATAGCAACAAAACTAAAGAACAGCAATAAGACCTACCTGAACAATATCAAACGGGCCGGCGTCAGTGAAGTAACTGGACCGCACTCGCCCATGAAAGACAAAGCGCCCCTGCAAAGAAGGCAGGACGGAGAGCATGCCTAATTCTACCCCAAGGTGAGGAGAGGGCGCCAGAGGGACTGAAAGCATACGGGGTGGAGGGAGGATACTTACCCCAGTCGGTCAGTCTTGTACACAGTCCTGCTGTATTTTCAGGCAGAACCTTCCCCGCAGACCACATCAGGGCAAAGCTGAGAAGCATACCAGCGAGTAACCCGGCTGGGTGGCGTCCCTGTGGATACCAGGTGAGCGTAACAGGATGTCAGTGTCAGAGTGACTGTGCAAGTTTGGCTGGCGGTATACAAAAAGATTGTAGGTGGATTGGGGATTGTTAGTGAGTTTGATGGGTAGCATTTCATAACCAGTGGTGGGCAGGATGGAGATAGGTGTGATCTGAAGAGAGGTGTTGGTGATGAATGCCACTCCTCCTCCAGGTGCATTAGTTTGGTCTGCACTAAATATGGAATAGTTAGGGGGGATAGCTAGTGAGAGCAGTGGGCCTGAGGCACTCTGGAGCCAGGATTCTGTGGTGGCTAGGATGTCAGGGCGGTGGTCTAGTGCAGTGTTATGGATGATAATAGCATAAGCTCCTAGTGAGAATACGTTAATTAGTGCACAATGACTAATCTCCCCTCACTAGCGTGAGAAGGGGGTTTAGATTCTATTAAAGACAAGGAGGCGAGTATTATGCATTACAATCTTTACTCTGAAACCACAGCAGCAAAGAAAAAACTTTTACAAATAAAAAAAGTTGTAAAAACAGAACTAAATAGAGTTCAATGTCAATGTAAGGGGGTGCACCACAATCCATCATGGAGGACATGTCATGCCCTGCAGGAGACCAATGAGCAGGGACCCTCCTCTATATAAGTCCTTTACTGCAATCCCAATTCCTCTTTCTGTAGCTGTCTTGAACCAGACGTCCACTGCACAGACCAGATGATAAATTATGAAGACAAATCCAGCGAAGCTCCCGTATCACGCAATCTCCACATCTTGTGACTGTGACCCACGTTCCTGAACAGAACTTCTCAGCTCGTAGCTGTAAGAACAACAAACAAAGAAGGGTGGGTGGATGGGAAGAACAACAAACCAAAGAATGTTCTCTCTTGAAACTCCTGTGTATAGGCACGGTATACAGGTCATGTCATATCAAGGGTGGGTGGGATAATACTCGCCTCCTTGTCTTAAATAGAATCTAAACCCCCTTCTTACGCTACTGGAGGGGGATTAGTCATTCTATGGCAAGACAGGAGGCTCATATTATGCAAGTTTGAAGCCCTTGCATCATATTAATTACAACATGATCAATACAATAGTGACAATACCATAATAATAGGAGAAGTGTTTTAAATGTTTCTATTTTGACCAATCAACTGATTGCAAAAGTATTCCCGATGATCAGGGAGTGTGAAAGGGGATGCCAGAGCGCCGGCCAAGCCAGGACAGCCCAACACAGGAGTTAGCTGTAGGATAGAGCCTTTGGATAAGGCCGGCTCTGCCTTCCGGCTCCAGGGTTCCATTACTGTAGGCAACAGCCGATTGAATGGAACAAAAGCAGTATGTGGCTGCAGGGCTGATAGCCCAATGTTGATGTTGGTTATATCAATGTCGGCCATCTTGATGTGGCAACTCGTAGCCTCCGATGAATGCAGGCATGTTGGAGTACCTGCGGGGGGATCTCTGGAGGCCTGCTCTCCTAAGCAGTGGGCATCTTAGTATCAATAATAAGGAGAGTGAGGATCATTATTGGAACATTCACCTTCGTCCTAGTCAATGAAAAGAGTGGACATTAACTAAGAATAAAGCTTTATGTCTGAATGGAAAGAACAGAATAAAGAACCAAGGGATAAGACAAGAAGAAAATAAAAAATAAAAAAAGGAGTAGTCAAAGAAAAATTATACTTGAAACTGTAAGATGCAGTATCAGAACTGTGGGACTTAATAAATATAGTTACCAAGAACTGCATAAAGATCTGCTACTGAAGTGAATCTGGTGAAGAACCAGCTCACAGGAGCAGAGACTCATTCTCCAATGCTTTGTGTTGTTCCAATAGTGGTAGGGTCGGAGTAGGGTAGCTTTGGGCAGTGGATTGATCTTGATTTGGACTATCACTGGACAAGCACCTTAGTTAAATTGGTTAGGCAGTGAACACCCTTAGTATAGGGAAAAGTAGGAGTTTTTCACTTTTTGTTTAATAAATCAAGATTGAGATCGAAGATCAGAGTCTGTGTCCATCTTCTGACCCACCACAGTGCAAACACAGGAAGGCATTTGGAAGTGGTTATGTGGCTAAAGGAGAGATGGAGGGAGAGACGAGTACACAACTTTTGGCATAGTTGGCAAAGAAGATATTGTGACAAAGTGTTTGGTGCAGAAGAATGAAAGGTTGCAAACAACTAGTGGAGAACTTGGTGTCAAGAATTCTGCTTTGTGACATTGTGTCACATGTTCTCACAGAGCCCGGTTTCCTTAAAATGGTAGACCACTTCTTGGTCTTAAAGGAAACTAGCAGAAGTACCCCTTCTCTGAATGGCTTCTGTAGACAGACATACCACTGATCCTGTAGGTCACTGTTCCGATTCGCTTATCGCTTGATGTGCTTTGCACCCTGAAGTAAGCTGCACTGAGACTGGGCACATGTGGCTAGCTGACATACCCTGGAGCAGAGTTTGGGGCGAGAGTTGGTGTGCTGATGCATACTGGGACCTTCTGTGCCCTCTCCCCACCTCACCGTGGTGTAGTTCATTGCAGGGCATTGCGATGCAAATAACTTGAAAACCGTGCATCCTAGGGCCTGGACCTCGACTTTTGTTCCTCATGTCCAGACTGATCCTTCTACAACCATATTGATGTTTTGATGATTTCAGGCAACCGTCTCATGTGTGAAGGTGCTTGAATCCAGGGAATGGGGTGGGGTGTCCAAATGTCATGATGCTAGTAATGTCCAGAGGGTCCTAACAGGTACCTATGTAAAATCTGGTGCAGATTGGCGAAACAGTGTGGAATTGTATAAGGAACAACGCTTCGCCAAGCCACAAACCTACAAATAAATTTTGACTTGTGCTTAAATCCAGGGAACGGGGTGGGGTGTCCAAATGTCATGTAGCCAGTATGTCCAGAGTGTCTTAAAGGGAAACTATGCAAAATGTGGTGCAGATTGGTGAAACGGTGTGGAATTGTATAAGGAACAACGCTTTGCCACAAATCCTGTCAAACACATTTTCACACACACATATATACTCATCCACACATAAGCAGAAAGGTATTGCTCTGCTGAAACAGGCACAACATTTTCAAATGACTAATTTATTTCAACAATCTGTTTTTCTTTCAAAAATTTACAAATAGCAATAATAGAATGCCAACATTGCTGAACACTACATATGTAGTGTGGTATTGGTCAGATGTGTTTTAGTACTTTGCAGGGCTTTAGAGATCTAGCCAGTGGTTTTATAGTTTTGTTTTTTGTAAAACTCTGTTCTTCTTTAGGTGGCAATGCAAAAGACAGATTTATTCACTTTTATTGATTTAAGATGTTGAAACCAGTGTGCCTCTCGTTGTGAGAGCCTGCCATCTTGTCTAAGACATGGGTATCCATACCTTGTTAAGAAAGATCAGGCACTTGAGCTCAGTTGTTTATGGTAAATATTGAAGGTGGTAATATTCCTGTTCTGTGGCGATGGATTGGAGCGTGTTATGCCTTTACAAGATTTGTATTATGGAAAGTACAAATCAATTAACGTATCATCTGAGCAAGACTTCCACAGGTACCAGAAATCATCGATGGCAGACCAGGTTTAAAGCGCTGCAAACATCAAGGGGAGCGTAGTGCAGACAACACAAAGACATCCATGGCACAGCAGTTCATATTCTGACGTGGTCGCGCCCACCGACATCGATCTTCATCTAAAATGTCCTGAGCTGAATTTACACATCTTCAGATCATAAAAACGGTCTTCAACTTTTGGACTTCCACATAACCTTCAACCAAATTCTCTTAATTGCCACTTGTCCCATGAGAAATGTGATGGTAAAATTTCGTTTATACCAGTCCCTGGATTAATACAAAAATAACAGAAAGGGAAAAAAGGAGAGAGAAATATAAATAATTGGAATAGCTTATGGGCACATGTGTGATATAAAGCTTTTATATTCTGAAGCCTTTTCAACTCACAACAGGCTGTAACACAGCTCCTAAGTATCCCTCACTTTCGCCAACCGGCCCAACTGTCCCTAGTTCCTAAATTACTGTTTCCATGAAGGATGGTACTTCAACATGCCGGGAGATGTGGAGAAGGACTGTGGGCCATTGTAGACATCGTGGATTAGGTACTAAGAGTGTAAACGATTCCACAACAGAAGAGTAAAATATGTGAATGGTTGTGTTACGCTACTTCCCTGTTGTGTGAGCAGAGTATAGAGCAGGATTTGCATGGGGGTGGTTTGCACAATCAGACCAATATTCTCAGAGCGAATGTTTCTATGCTAGGAGAAGTGTAGGCAGAAGGCATGTAGGGTAGACCAGGTGCTTGCCCTGGAATTCCATTTGCAGCCACCCCAGAAGGTGACCGAAGCTGCCTTTTCTCTGAAAGTAGGTACAAACACCTTCTCGAAGGAAGGCTTCTTGGACAAAGTAGTTCCTGGGCATTCCAGGGAATATCCACAGGGAATTGGATGCCTTGGAAGACCCTGCTAGTAGCATTCCCTCCACAGGTGACAGAATGGGAGATTTCATGGCTCTTTAGAGTTCTTTGAAAGTTCAGGGAAGAAGGTTGTTGATGCTGAAAAATCAAAAGAGTGAATGGGGGCGATGTCCTAAGATTTGCCCTAGCCTTAGTGAATACAGAATATGGCTTAGATCTACAGGCGACTGCTGCACACTCCCTACTGGGGTTGTAAGGATAGCAACTGGAAACAGTGGTCTTGCATGTATAGGAAATGTTATCTTGCTGGCTGGCATACATTCAAATTCAAAAGGAGAGTGGTTGGCCGACATGGCATGAGGAATTGATGCAGATAAAACCTCTGCAGTGTTCTGTGCACTCCATGTGGCAGCCAAGGGACTACCTCAAGGATAAACCTGAAAACATGTTCCTGCCAGAGAACGAGTGGAAGCATGCGTTAAGTGGTACTAGATGGCTGGACATTTCCTTCCCGTCCAGTGCTGCATGTCATGACTGCCAAATGCACAACTCAATTTGTGCAAGGGAATACTGTCAAATACATGTCCGGTTCTCTTTTACGACTACAGGCGTTGCTGGGGGTTGGGCTGAGGGGACTTTAGCCCGGGGTATTTTGGTCGTAGCCCCAGATAGAAGCTCAGGGGCTACAACCAATAGGCTAGCTAGCCCAGAGTCCCATCAGTCCCGACATTAGCATAGCCCCAGATCTTTTCCAGACCTAGCAACTCCCCTGCCGGGACTACTTCCATTTGTTCTCCACAGAAGAAACAGTTTGTTTGGCCCACACATACCTCACAGTTAACTAGGTACTGTGTTGGATGTGGAGGGGCAGGGTACAAATTCATGGGTGACAGACCTAAATCTGGCCTGTGAGAGTTTACTACTCGGTCGTCCCTTATATATTCTGCAATTGACGCCTGAGGCAAGTAAAAGTAATTAAAATGATGAGACAAATAAGTAGTGTTGCTGCGTACAATACATCCATGCAGGTCAACAAATCATAATTTTTCGTTTTTTCTGAGAAGCACCACCTGGTAAGGTAAATTCATTGATATAGAGCCTGTAGACTCTATAGCACGCTCTATGGTGGTATAAACAAGTCTACGGGTGCTCTAAGGCTACTTATTTTGGCTTAGGTGGCTCTTTAGCAACACTATTTGTTTTGCTCATAAGTGGCACTTTAGCAGAATGTAGGTTGGCAAACCATGTTCAGACATAATGCGCAGGGGGGAAGGATGGGATTGTGGGGCATGTTAGGGAGAATTCTCTGTTTAGGCTGAATTTCCTAACCTAGTGAGTCCCCCAGCAGCTTTGCTGGATTTCTGGAGTTTGTTTTTTCCATCCTGCCAAGAGTGAGACTCTTTTTCTCCCACTCTTGGTCATGAATGTGTGTAATTCCTTTGAATGTCCATGTGTTCTATGGGCTATGGGGTCTTTTACTCCATAGGGTCTCATCTATTTTACTATGTGTGTTACAACGCACCCTCCGTGCCATAGCACTAGGGCGTCCTAGCGGACCTCCATCATAGACTCCATTCCCGGGGACTGACTACTGTCTCCCCGGGCATGTAAAGTCACCATTGGCTTTACTAGACCTAAATTTACTAACAGAACTAGTACAAACCATCCTATTGTGGATGTACTAGTAGGGGTAATTCGATTACTCCTGGGTCTGTTATTCGAGGGGGCACTGTCCCGTCCCCCCTCAGCGAGTTTTGGCTGGTGGCAGTGGAAACTACTTGTTATATTCGACCCCGAATATAACCATATGGGATTCTTCCCATTGTTGGAGATTGATACTTTTCCTCGTTTATCTCTAACATACCACCTATTTACTTATCTTAAATAAGTCTATCGGATGGTATTTTCTGCCAGAACTCGGTTGTTAAAATGGCGTCTGTGTTCGTCTCGGTGACTCCTAAACCAAAGGTTGAGCCCTTTGTTCCACTTTTGGCGGGCTTCTGTACAGAAACCCTCCAAAGTGGTGCCATTCTGTCTGGGTTACCACAGGGGTGTGGGAGAGGGTTTTGGCACCCTGGACCGAGTTGCCTTGCCAACTCTGGTTGCACTCTAGTGTGATTGGCCCAAGTGGTGAGCCACCCCGCCCACCACTTAGCGTGTTTTGATTGACAGCTAGGCTGAATGAATGGGGGTTTTCTGCATAAAAGCAGGGCTTTTGGGACTGGATATTCAGAAGTCGCCACAGGACCTAAGAATCCGACGAGGGTAAAGCTGAGCCGACCTGCAACGACGACACCTCCGGTGGAGCCCTGCGGAACCGACTCACCACTTCCCGACGACAGAGGCGATCTCCCTGCCGGAGAGTCTCTTCCCCTGACTGGTGGGAACAACCAGTCCCCTTTGCTTTTTTCTTCGCTCCAGGACGCAGTGGTCGAATTGCCCGTGCAGAGCACCTCGGCAACCGGATAGCCACTACCCCTGTACCGCGTCCAAAAGGTGGTGCCTTGTGACGGAGCACTCCGCGGCTGGTCTCTTCCCTGGTGGTGCACCGGACTTCACTTTTCTTCGACGACAAGATCATCTCTACTCTTGGCAAAGACCCGACGTGCATCCACCACCAGGAACAACTGCCCCCGCCGGAGCTCTCTCTCCACAAACAAGGTACCGTGTCCGCCTGGCTTCCCTTTCTGCCGGATAGAGTGAGGTGTCTTAATCCTCGCCTTTCCATTAGGTCGCCTCCAAGCTTTCTGTAACATGTTGTTCTGAACTGGTCCAATCTTTCCATAACAATTTGCGATAAAGACTCGAAGCGCATTTCCACTAAGATACTTTTTGGGACATATCGCCTTGCCTCTCTCCGAGTGGGCCTGGCCTCTGAACTTTGGAATCTACAGTGGTTCCTGTCTTCTTGCCTTGCATTTGTTCTTAAAGGTATTGGTATCGAGTTGATTTCTTAACCCGCCTTTTCTCTCCCGTCCTAACGAATACTAGAGTGCCATCTAGGTTAAAGCATACACCTCTGTCTGCAAATAAGTGATGCCGTTCAACCTAGACTTTTCGAACTATTGTTAGGGGGATTGATATTTTCCGTATTGAAATTGTGATTGAAATCGTTTGCCGTATTGAGTGCCAGAGTGTTTTCTATAGATGTGTTCTTATAAATAAATAACTATATTTCTTTACACCAAAGCCTTGCTGCGTGTTTGCTTGTCTTACTGTGTAGATTGCCCTATTTTGTATACTCCACATACTGCCTAACTCTTCTTGAGGGAAGTCTGACTGCTCAGCCACAGCTACCAAGTGAATCTGTGTGGTACAGACTGTTACCAAGTGGGTTGACTGCCAAACACCTGTAGTCCTAAATCTTTTGCAGTGGTCACAGAGGGAACTGCACAGGTTTCCGCCTAACACTGGTGTACAGCGGTGGGATTTGTATCGAGTATACAGTTTAGAGTGCTTTTTCGACAGTTTAGGATAACTAACCACAAAGCTTAGCACTAAAAAGCAACTTTCAAAAACAGGTCTACTATGGAAGCTTACAATCGAGAATCCTTGTCATGTGAAAATACTGAGAGTTTACGAGCTCTCTGTAGGCAAGAAAATCTTTCTGTAAGAGGCAAGAAGTTAGAACTGATAGCGAGATTGCTGGAAAACCAAAGTCTGGGTACTGGTTCAGAGGAACCAACTTCTCCAGCAGATGTTGATAACAGTGATGGTGTTGATCTAAATCATAATTCTGACGATAGTGATGAAGAGGCTGAAGAGGAAGGAGAGGCTAACGGAACTGTCTCCCCTGCTCCTCTACCTGCCTTACCAGCTGTACCTACTGGGCCTATAACAGGTCCCACATTAAGTCCTCAAGTCCTTGAACTAGAAAAAATGAAAATAGACTTGGAATTCAGAAGGATTACTGCTCAAACTGAACAGAAGCACCAAGAAATGCAACAAATTCTTAGGCTCCGAGAAATGGAGCTCAAGCATGAGTTAGAAATGAAAAAGTTGTCTGTCGAAACTGCTTCTGTCTCTGGCTCTTCTAGAAGCTCCAGTCCCAAAAGACCCCGGATGCCAAAGGAATTAGTGGGTATGTATGAACCGAGATTGGATGTATTGGATTGGTTAAAACTGTTTGAGTACAATCATGGGCTCCAGGAGATCACCGGGAATGATTAACTTCCCTGGTTGTTCTCTAGGCTCCCCCCTGTTGCGACTGATGTGGTAATGGAGTTGGGGGAGGCGGATAAGAAGGATTACGAAAGTGTGAAACTAGCTTTGATAGCTAGATTTGGGAAGACCCCTTCCCAGTATCTTAAGAGGTTTAGAACCCTCAAAAAGCATGACGGTACCCCTTGGGCTACCTGGGCGAGTGAAGGGTTGAAAAACTTAGAGGGATGGATTAAGGGTTACAAAGTGAACACTTATGAGGGTATGAACAATCTTTTTATGTTGGAGTCGATTTATGATGCCTGTTCTCCCGAGCTCAGACAGCACTTGGCTGATTCGAAGGAATTGGATTCCCGGAGGCTAGCTAAGGCTGCTGACTTATGGGTTGCCAACAGGGCTACTCATAAGGATTCTGGGGCAACTCAGAAAAAGGATGAGGGAAAACAGCCTAAAAAAGACTCAAAAGAGAATTCGAATAACTCCAATTCCAAAGAGGGCCCCAAACAAAACCAGAAGGGTAAGCCACAAGGAAAACCGCAGCAGAATAGTGTGTCTTCTGGTGCCAAACCGGAAGGAGGCCAGAACAAGCCACCATTCCAAAAAGCATTCGGTAAATGCTTTGTTTGTGGCTCGACTGACCATGTGAAAGGAGATCCCAGATGTAAGGGTAAACCTTGAGGGGTCCAACTTGTCTCCTTAGCCTTCGCTCCAGAGGAGGAAGTCCAAATGGCAAGTGGAAACTTTCTACTGCTAGCTGATGAACCCATTGGAGTCTCAGCCAGTGTTTCTTCAGTATCTCTGGGGTTGTGGGAACAACAGAATTTAGACGTCTATAATTCTATCCCTGATAATACTAAAGAGTATTATAAGGACAGTGTCCAGGTGAATGGTCAGGAGACTCCTGCCATTAGGGACACTGGGGCCAGCATAACTGTGGTGGATAAATCGTTTTTTCAGGCTGAGGATGTTGCTAAGGCACCCAAACGCCTCACCAAGTTAGCTGGAGGGCCTGTGCAGATGCTTCCCCAATGACCAGTTCTAATCCAGTGTAACGACATGACTGTGAAGATACCTGTCAGCATACAGAGTGAGGTACCAGGACGCGTACTGTTGGGTAACGATTTGAAAACTCTCGGAGTTGTATCGCATACTCACAGACCTCCTAGTAAACGGTTACAGGAGCTAACCAGACCTGCAAGAGAGAGGACCATGCGCTGTACTCTCCAGGAGATGATGAAGAAAGAAATCACTCCTGCTCCACTGGAATTGTCGGCCGCTGTCTCGAAGAAACCAGGAGCGAAAGGGAAACCTAAGACTTCTACCCCGAAACCAGCAGCCAGCATTTCTGTGCAACCAACCAGGACTTCCCCGCGGTTGTCCAAAAATACACCCGTAACTCCACCTCCAGCAGAGGCTGAGAGGGAGGTACAACCCTGTGTGGTAGAATTAGACTCTGACGAAGAGCTAATGGAAGGCCAGGAACTCATTGGAGATCTGGATCCTGTTGACCATCCTGAGCTGCAGTCTTTACTGGCAGAAGGTGGACCCACCAGGGCAGACTTCAGTAAGGGACAGAGAGAATGTCCAACTCTGGAAGGTCTTCGCCACCAGGCCGAAGCTCAGGCTGAAGGGCAAGAGCCTGGGACATACAGGTTGCACTGGGAAGATGGCCTCTTCTACAGTGAACCGACCGAGTCTGCACCTGGAGACTACAAGCGGCTTGTAGTACCCCAAGAGAACAGACCACAGTTCTTGCAGTTAGCCCACGAGATTCCTTTGGCTGGTCACCTGAGTTTCAAGAAGACTAAGGAAAGGCTATCTCTCTACTTCTATTGGCCAAAGATGGGGGCCGAAGTAGAAAAACACTGCAGGAGCTGCCACACCTGCCAGACCTCTGGTAAGGTTGGCTCCAAGAATGTGGCACCTTTAGTGCCTCTCCCAGTTGTGGGAGTCCTGTTTGAGAGAGTAGGGATTGACATTGTTGGTCCCCTTGATCCTCCAACCTCCTCAGGCAACAGATTTATACTTGTTGTAGTAGACCATGCTACTGGGTATCCTGAGGCAATTCCTATGAGGACTGTTACAGCTCCGGCTGTGGCTAAGGCCCTCCTTGGTATTTTTACCAGGGTCGGGTTTCCTAAGGAAGTAATCTCTGACAGGGGGTCAAACTTTATGTCCCACTACATGAAGGCCATGTGGAAAACCTGTGGAGTTACTTACAAATTCTCAACAGCTTACCACCCACAAACCAATAGGTTGGTAGAACGGTTCAACCGAACCATGAAGAGCATGATAGGTGCTTTAGAGGAACCCCTTAAGCGTAAATGGGATCTTCTACTGCCATGCCTTCTCTTTGCTTATAGAGAAGTCCCTCAGGAGGGAGTAGGTTATTCTCCCTTCGAACCTCTCTATGGTCATCCCGTCAGAAGTCCATTGGCCCTGATTAAGGAGGGGTTGGAGAGTGCTCCTTCCCCCAAGACAGTCAGAGTGAATGACTACGTGATAGGTCTGCGGAGGAGAATGTCGCACATGATGACAGAAGCAAGCGATAACTTGAAAGCTGGACAAGCATTGGTCAAGCACTGGCACGATCAAAAGGCTAACATGGTTGAGTTCGCTCAAGACCAGCTCGTTCTCGTTATGATCCCAACAAGGCAGAGGGCCTTGCAAGACAAATGGATGGGACCCTTCAGAGTTGTGGGTAAACTCGGAGAGGTCAACTATCTGGTGGACTTGGACAATCCCAAGGAGGCTCCGACAGTCTTCCACACCAACCGACTCAAAGCGTATGTCTCCCGACCTGATGTAGGAGCGTTGCTTCTAGCATCATCCGAGGAAGAAGAAGAGAGTGAAGCTCTTCCGGATCTCCTCAGAGGCTTTCCTTTGGACGAAAAAATTGAAGGAGTAAATCTCTCTTCCAATCTGACACCCGAGCAACAAGAAGAGTGCAAATCCATGTTGAATCAGTTTGCCTCTCTGTTCTCGCTTTCACCAGGCTTGACCCCTTGGGGCCAGCACGACATACTAACTGGTGACTGTCTGCCAGTCAAAAGCAGAGGATACCGAATGTCAGAAAACGTACGAACCCACATCAAAGGTGAGGTCAGCAAGATGCTTGATCTCGGGGTAATAGAGCCCTCTACTAGTCCATGGTCTAGCCCAGTTGTGTTAGTACCAAAGGCCGGATCTAAAGAGCTTAGATTCTGCGTGGATTATAGAGCTCTTAATGCAGTCAAGTTCCTCAGCACATTTGACTTGACGTCAGGCTATTGGCAAATAGCCCTGACAGACCATGCCAAGGAGAAAACGGCATTTTCTACCCCCGTTGGCTTATACCAGTTTAAGGTAATGCCTTTCGGATTGAAGAATGCACCTGCTATGTTTCAACGGATGGTAAATCAGGTTCTGAACGGGATGGAGGACTTCTGCATGGCATACTTGGATGACATAGCAGTGTTCAGCAATTCCTGGGAAGAACATGTAACCCACCTGAGAGATGTTTTGCAGGCTCTTGGACGAGCCAATCTGACCATAAAGGCAAGTAAATGCCAAATTGGACAGAGTAAGGTAGTCTATCTTGGACATGAGGTAGGAGGTGGAGAAATAAGGCCTTTGCTCAGTAAGATTGACGCTGTGCAAAGCTGGACAACACCTACTACTCAAACCCAAGTGAGAGCCTTCCTAGGCCTCATTGGGTATTACAGGAATTTCATCGAGAACTATGGGACCATAGCTTCTCCACTGAATGTCATCTCCTCGCCCAAATTTCCTAAAAAGGTTAGATGGAACGAGGAGTGCAATCAGGCTTTTGAAAACCTGAAAAAGGCTCTTTGCCAAGCCCCAGTACTCAGAGCTCCTGATTACCGCCAACACTTCATTGTGCAGACAGATGCTTCAAATGTAGGAATAGGTACCGTACTCAGTCAACTGGATGGGAAAGGTAGGGAGCACCCCGTTTGCTTCATCAGCCGCAAGCTGAAGGATCCTGAAACAAGGTGGGCAACAATCGAAAGAGAGTGCTTTGCTATCGTGTGGGCTCTGAAGAAGTTTAGATCGTACTTGTATGGTTTTACTTTTGTCATTCAGACTGACCACCAACCCTTGAGATGGTTAATGCAAATGAAAGGGGAAAACCCGAAACTATTGAGATGGTCGATCTGCCTGCAAGGGTTTGATTTCACCATTGAGCACAGGTCAGGGTGTCACCACCAAAATGCTGATGGTCTCTCTAGGATGTATGTCATCGACTAGCGGTACGAGATTCATCCAGGAGTGGATTAAATCCTCCTGTCCCTTAGTCTGGGGGGGGGTGAGTGTTAGGGAGAATTCTCTGTTTAGGCTGAATTTCCTAACCTAGTGAGTCCCCCAGCAGCTTTGCTGGATTTATGGAGTTTGTTTTTTCCATCCTGCCAAGAGTGAGACTCTTTTTCTCCCACTCTTGGACATGAATGTGTGTAATTCCTTTGAATGTCCACGTGTTCTATGGGCTATGGGGTATTTTCTACATAGGGCCTCATATGTTTTACTATGTGTGTTACAACGCACCCTCCGTGCCGTAGCACTGGGGCGTCCTAGCGGACCTCCATCGTAGACTCCATACCCGGGGACTGACTACTGTCTCCCCGGGCATGTAAAGTCACCATTGGCTTTACTAGACCTAAATTTACTAACAGAACTAGTACAAACCATCCTATTGTGGACGTACTAGTAGGGGTAATTCGATTACTCCTGGGTCTGTTATTCGAGGGGGCACTGTCCCGTCCCCCCTCGGCGAGTTTTGGCTGGTGGCAGTGGAAACTACTTGTTATATTCGACCCCGAATATAACCCTATGGGATTCTTCCCATTGTTGGAGATTGATACTTTTCCTCGTTTATCTCTAACGTACCACCTATTTACTTATCTTAAATAAGTCTATCGGATGGTATTTTCTGCCAGAACTCGGTTTTTAAAATGGCGTCTGTGTTCGTCTCTGTGACTCCTAAACCAAAGTTTGAGCCCTTTGTTCCACTTTTGGCGGGCTTCTGTACAGAAACCCTCCAAAGTGGTGCCATTCTGTCTGGGTTACCACAGGGGTGTGGGAGGGGGTTTAGGCACCCTGGACCGAGTTGCCTTGCCAACTCCGGTCGCACTCTAGTGTGATTGGCCCAAGTGATGAGCCACCCCGCTCACCACTTAGAGTGTTTTGATTGACAGCTAGGCTGAATGAAAGGGGGGTTTTCTGCATAAAAGCAGGGCTTTTGGGACTGGATCTTCAGATGTCGCCACAGGACCTAAGAATCCGACGAGGGTAAAGCTGAGCCGACCTGCAACGACACCTCCGGTGGAGCCCTGCGGAACCGACTCACCACTTCCCGACGACAGAGGAGATCTCCCTGCCGGGGAGTCTCTTCCCCTGACTGGTGGGAACAACCAGTCCCCTTTGCTTTTTTCTTCGCTCCAGGACGCAGTGGTCGAATTGCCCGTGCAGAGCACCTCGGCAACCGGATAGCCACTACCCCTGTACCGCGATCAAAAGGTGGTGCCTTGTGACGGAGCACTCCGCGGCTGGTCTCTTCCCTGGTGGTGCACCGGACTTCACTTTTCTTCGACGACAAGATCATCTCTACTCTTGGCAAAGACCCGACGTGCATCCACCACCAGGAACAACTGCCCCCGCCGGAGCGGTCTCTCCACAAACAAGGGACTGTGTCCGCCTGGCTTCCCTTTCTGCCGGATAGAGTGAGGTGTCTTAATCCTCGCCTTTCCATTGGGTCGCCTCCAAGCTTTCTGTAACTTGTTGTTCTGAACTGGTCCAATCTTTCCATAACAATTTGCGATAAAGACTCGAAGCGCATTTCCACTAAGATACTTTTTGGGACATATCGCCTTGCCTCTCTCCGAGTGGGCCTGGCCTCTGAACTTTGGAATCTACAGTGGTTCCTGTCTTCTTGCCTTGCATTTGTTCTTAAAAGTATTGGTATCGAGTTGATTTCTTAACCCGCCTTTTCTCTCCCGTCCTAACGAATACTAGAGTGCCATCTAGGTTAAAGCATACACCTCTGTCTGCAAATAAGTGATGCCGTTGAACCTAGACTTGTCGAACTATTGTTAGGGGGATTGATATTTTCCGTATAGTAATTGTGATTGAAATCGTTTGCCGTATTGAGTGCCAGAGTGTTTTCTATAGATGTGTTCTTATAAATAAATAACTATATATCTTTACACCGAAGCCTTGTTGCGTGTTTGCTTGTCTTACTGTGTAGATTGCCCTATTTTGTATACTCCACATACTGCCTAACTCTTCTTGAGGGAAGTCTGACTGCTCAGCCACAGCTACCAAGTGAATCTGTGTGGTACAGACTGCTACCAAGTGGGTTTACTGCCAAACACCTGTAGTCCTAAATCTTTTGCAGTGGTCCCAGAGGGAACTGCACAGGTTTCCGCCTAACAGGGCAGAGAAAGTATGAAGGTGCCCTTCGAATGCTTAGGTCTGGCTCAACCAGCACTAAAACTACCTTTAGATCTGGATCAAAAGGCGCTTGAACACCACCATTAGTCTGGCATTTCTTGCTCACTTCCCCCAGAGGCTCACCGTCCCCAGAGCCCTAGTTCTAGACTGGACTACTGCAACAGTCCGTTTCTCAATCTTCCTACTTCTACTCTGTGACCTCTTCGACTTACCAGAACAGAATAACAAGACTTATCCTTGGCCTCAAGCCCAGGGACCGCATCTCTCTGGTGCTGAAATCCCTCCACTGGCTTCCAGTGGCTGCAAGGATCAAGCTCAAGTCCCTCTGCCTAGTCCACACGGCTTTCTGTGACTGTGGCACGCACTACCTACAAAACTCTCTACAACACACTCTGCCTAAATACTCTCCTTTTAGAGCCCTCCCCTCGGCCTCCTCCAACTCTCTGCGGGTGAGCCGTTTCTCCAAACATAGATCTGAGGGTAGAACTTTATCCTCTGCAGGTGCCTCCCTCTGGAACAACCTCCCTGCTTCTCTCAGTCTTGAGCCGGATCTCCTCAAGTTCCAGAAACTCGTCAAGACCTTCCTCTTCTCTTCCTCTTTCTCTCTCCTGGCAACCTCCTTTCTTCTCTGTCTGGCTTCCCTCCTCATTTATCCTCCCCAACTCTGCTCAGTTTCGCTGACTGGTCGCCTGGGCCTCACAGGTCACAGGCTCCCCTGCCAGTCCTACACTTGCCTCCGGGACTCTGCACTTCTGCACTCGGAATATGTTCCATGTGAGGGGCAACCTCTGCACTGAACCCAGGCTCCTCATGGACTGGGCGCACTTGTTCCCCCCCCCTACCCTTGCACTTCCTGTCTGCGCACTTGCACGATCTTGAATGCACTAGGCTTAGCAAGATTGATTGTTCGATCCTCCCTTTGTCTTCCCTTCCTAGCTTGGTTGCGCCTGAAACACTTGTGCATAGGTGCATTATTGATGAGGATCTATCATTAATCAATCTGAACGTCGTCCTGCCTAGTATGGTAGTTTATTGTTCTGTATGCCCTTTTCCCCTCCTTCTCTCCACACTCCTTGTCACACGACAAGTCGTTAGGCCTAGGATGGCAGTTTATTGGTTGTATGCTCTTTCCTTCTCCCCCCCCTTCTCTCCTGTCATGCACTTGCACTAGTAGAAATGCCTCAGGCCTAGTATGCTAGTTAATTTTGCTAGATCATTCGGAAACTTCAAGGCCTAATAATTACTACTGTATTCCCTTGCTCCCTTCCTGCCCTGAAGCACTTCAATTGTGTATAGGCGCTTTACAAATAAACAATTAGAAAGAGGCTGTTTTTTCACTGCGAAATTAGTTTTGGCTCATAGGTAGCACCATCTATGAGGCTAAAAGATTTTGAAGCAGTCCGACCTTAAACACGTCCATTAGTTTTGGCTCACAACGGCGTTGTCAGCACCATTAGTTTTAGCTCCTAGGTGGTGCTTGTTAGGCAGAAACCTGTGCAGTTCCCTCTGGGACCACGGCAAAAGATTTAAGACTACAGGTGTTTGGCAGTAACCCCACTTGGTAGCAGCCTGTACCACACAGATTCACTTGGTAGCTGTGGCTGAGCAGTCAGACTTCCCTCAAGAAGAGTTAGGCAGTATACAGAGTATTCACAATAGGTCAAAAGAACACAGTATAACAAGTAAACACTGACCAGGGCTTGGTGTAAAAGAGATATAATTATTTGTTTAAAACCACATCTAGAAAAACACACAGGCACTAATAGGAAGCAATTCAAAAACACGGTCACTAAAAGATATACACTCGCTTAGAAGAATTTTAGACAAGTTTTAAGTAAAGCCCCACTTATTTTCAGACAGCGGTGAGCGCTTAATGCAGATGGCACTCTAATAATTCGTTTTAAAAGGGAGAGAAAAGCAGAGAATAAATTGAAACAGGTCCCAACACTTTTACAAGAACATAACAAGAGAGGAAGGCAAAGTAAATCCGTGAAGTTGGAGTTCAGTAGGATGGATCTACTTTAAGAGGATCAAACGAAATGTGTCCAATGTCACACGGTTGCAGTGCACAAAAGTCTTGAAAAGGTTCAAAAAGAGTTGGACCAAAGAAAGGGACCAGTTAGAAGGTCAAGGCGGCCAGCCCAGTCCAGAAGGTTAAGGGGTTATTATTACCTTGTAGCAATCTTTAGAAAGGGAGGCCTGGCGGACACGGTACCTTAAAGTGGTGAGAATACTCCAGCGGGTGCAGTTGTTCCTGGGAGCGGATGCAAGTCGGTGCTTCGTCCGGGGGAAGAGAGGATCTCGTCGGGGAGGAAGACAGGAGTCCGTTGCACTGCCAGGGAAGAAACCAGCCGCGGAGTTTCTCAGGTAAAAGGAGCGGTCCTTTGATTCGCGGTCCAGTGGTAAGTGGCTATCCGGTTGCCGGGGTGCTTGGCACAGGCAATTCGACCACAAGCCGGTCTGGGGTGCGAAGAGAAGAAGGTAAATTGGTTGTGCCCACCAGTCAGGGGAAGAAGCCTCTCCAATCGGGAGATCTTCTCTGTAGTCGGGAAGTGGCGAGTCGGTTCCACAAGGCTCCACCGGTGGTGTCGTCGTGGTAGGTCGGCTCAGCTTCTCCCTCGTCGGATTCTCAGGTCCTGTGGCGACTTCTGAAGTTCCAGTCCCCAAAGCCCTGCTTTTATGCAGCACACCCCCATTCACTCAGCCTAGCTGTCAATCAAACATGCTAAGTGGTTAGCCGGCTGGCTCACCACTTGGGCCAATCACACAAGAGTGCGACTTGAGTTACCAAGGTAACTCAGTCCAGGGTGCCTAAACCCCCTCCCATACCCCCTGTGGTACCCAGACAGAGTGGCACCACTTTTGGAGGCTTCTGTGGAGAAGCCCGCCAAAAGGTGGAACAAAGGGCTCGACATGGGTTGGAGTCACAGAAGAGAACACAAATGCCATTTTAGAATCGAGTCCTGGCAAAAAATACCAACCAGTGAATTAATATTAAATAAATAAACCGGCTGTATGTTCGAGGCTATGAGAATTAAATAATTAAAGTTGATAGCCTCGAACAATGGGAAAATCCCATAGGGATATATTCGCGGTCGAATATAAAAAGTAGTATACACTGCCACCAGCCAAAACTCGATCAGGGGGGACGGAGACGTGCCCCCTCGACTAACAGGCCCCGGGGCAATCGAATTGCCCCGACCAGTACGTCCACAATATGATGGTTTGTACGGGTTTCTGTTAATAATTTGGGACTAGTAAAGCCAATGGTGACTTTACATGCCCTGGCAGACAGTAGTCAGTCCCAGGGTATGGAGTCTATGGTGGGGTGTCACTGCACAGAGGGTGCTGTGTAACACACATAGTAAAAACACATGAGACTCTATGGAGTAAAGGACCCGATAGCCCATAAAACACATTAACAGTCAAAGGACCATAAATCATGTCCAAGAGTGGGAGAAAAAAAAAAAAGAGTCTCACTCTTGGCAGTAGAAAAAAACAAACTCCAGAAATCCAGCAAAGCTGCTGGGGGACTCACTAGGTTAGGAAATTCAGCCTAAAGAGATTATTCT
Source organism: Ambystoma mexicanum (assembly GCF_040938575.1). Taxonomy (NCBI): domain Eukaryota; kingdom Metazoa; phylum Chordata; class Amphibia; order Caudata; family Ambystomatidae; genus Ambystoma; species Ambystoma mexicanum. The sequence goes on along the minus strand of NC_090940.1, from coordinate 650,122,318 downwards.
CCCTAACAGTGCTGTTTTACCAAATAGAGAGAATCAAGAATACGGATATATATATATATCAATATGATCAAGCGCTCAGTTGAGCGTGAAACGCGTTGTAGGTGGGCCGTGTACCAGGCGTCCTGCCTGTTTGTCTTGCTGTTTCCCCAGCCTTTTTAGCTCTGTACAATTGTGCAGGTTTTTACTATTAAAAACTTCCTATTCTTACCGTGTGAGCATTATATATTTTTGGGTTCTCTTCCCATCTGGGATTGTAGGACCTCATTGGGTCCACGGAGAGTGCGGTCCGTCCCTTCTCCTCTGGTTTTCTCTCTCTCTATATATATATATATATATATATATATATATATATATATATATATATATATATATATATATATATAATACATTACTCACCGTAATCGTATTTCTGATGCTTGTATCTGCTTAGATTCACATGCTGTGTATAGGCCGACATCTAGGGGAACTTGCGGAGTATTACAGTTTGTTTCTCAAAACTCGAAAATGGGTGACGACACAGGGCGTGACAGTAATACTACCTCTAGTTTGACGTCCACTGTACCCAGAATCCCTCAGGCGTGTAGGACCCTCAGACTGAATATTTTCTGACATGAGGTAGCAGGAGGAGTAGCGCGAGTACAGAAGATCCGAGCAGATAGATAGAAAGATAAGACTACAAGCATCCATGCGCCTTCTCTCAGAGGGGAGGAAGGGCGGGCGCATGTGAATCTAAGCAGATACAAGCATCAGAAATACGATTACGGTGAGTAATGTATCCCTTCTGAGGCTTGTGGAATCTGCTTAGATCACATGCTGTGCATAGATTAGCGAGCAGTGTTAGAAGAAGGAGGTGGGATGTGAGAAGGGTCATGAGCAAATAAATGTCTTAGAACCGCTTGTCCCACTTGAGTATCTGTCTTGGAATGAGTGTCAATGCAGTAGTGCTGAGTAAAAGTGTGAATAGAGCTCCATGTAGCTGCTTTGCAAATTGTGTCAAGGGGTACATTTGCAATGAAAGCCAGAGTGGCCCGAATGCCTCTTGTACAGTGGGCTCTTGGCGTAAAAGGCAGAGACTTTTCAGCAAGGGAGTAACATAGCTGGATACAATTGACTATCCACTTGGAGATGGCACCTTTAGAGACGCGATCTCCTTCTCTGCCTGTAGCTACGGAGACGAACAGTTGGTCTGTTTTCCTTAGCGGCCTGGTCTTGTCTACATACTAGAGGACCGCTCTTCGCACATCTAGAGTGTGTAGTTTCACCTCAGCAGAGCTTTTGGGTTCTTGGAAGAAGGCCGGAAGCTCAATGGACTGGTTAACGTGGAATTTAGAAATTAACTTAGGTGAGAACCTAGGGTGTGTTCGTAGAACCAGTT